>NC_133417.1:98921000-99550500 GCF_049350105.2 Macaca mulatta | reverse complement strand
TCTGTACTTTACTTACTTATCTGATTGCACTTCACACTACACATGCCTTTTCTCTGGGATATGGCTTCATTTTTAAATTACAGTCCATCGAATTGAATAGCTTTTGGAGTGGACTGATTAGAATTTGAACTGGTGTGTCAATTGCCTTTATTTGTGCTCCTGACAGACTGGGCAAATGAAATTGATTTCTGAGATGTGGGTAGCCTGTTCTCCATTTTAAACTACCATTTGGCAAAATGAGCTTTTCTCCACACATGACTGAAACACTTGACTGAGTGAAACACTTGACTGAGTAGCCATTTCTGAATTTTTTCCATCCAGGTTGGGTTGAGAAATTAAAATGCAGAGCACTTAATTGGGCCTGCTTTGGTATTACTTTACTAGTTCTGATGTACAAACATAAGACAAAGAAAGCAGAATTAGTCCATACTACAGTGGTGGTAGCATTTCTCTGCACAAAATCCCCTCCTTCTTTATTAATCTGTGCTCATGGGGCAGGGAGAAAGCGTAAGAGAAAGGTCATATCTACTAATTTAATTAAGTAAGGTTGCAAAAGTTTAGAACAGGATATTGAAATTTTACTCTTGTTTTTAAAGTATAGTCTTTAAAAAAGGAGTATTATATATTAATTACTAATCAAATGTAATTATTATTTCTGATAAAGAAAATTTCTTATACAAAAAAGCAGAAAGTTAGTTTTAGACTATGACAAATAATAGGCTTCATATGATTTCCTAACATATTATGGTAACATATACCATAACACTATAGCATTCATAATATAGAAGAGCTTTGAGTAACCACAGTGGTTATACATGCTTCCAATGTGTGTCTTGACTCCTTTCAAATAAACATTAGGTGCTTTTTATGAGTCAGATTTTTAAGAATTTAATTAAGATTCTCAGCACCTAGTTATAATAAAAAGTTTCCTCAAATGTAACAATGCTTCTCACTTATTCATGATAAAAATTTGGTATAATACTTAGAGTACCCAATCATGTAGTTTTGTTCCTTTATAAATCAAACATGCAAACACAATGAATAAATAAGCAGTCAGTTGGTAGATTCATGGCAATGAATGGGGTGTAGAACATTTGTTCAGCTTGACAGGTACAAACATTTCTCTACTGATGATTTATATAAATGTTCAAGGTATATTCATTTTACTGAGAGAAAAAAAAACAGAAACTACACAGTGCAAGGGAAAGTGTGTGTTATTGGAATGTCTAATATTATATATAAGTTATAACATGAATATTTCAGAGTGACTTTGATAGTCCTACAACTATAGTTTCTCAAAAAAAAAAAAAGAAGACTAAGATAGAAGAGTCTCAGTGATTATTTAAATGCAAGTCCAACCCAAGGTTACAATACGTTATTTTTATAGTTTTCTTGTGCTAGAGAGTTTAGGTGAAAAAATATTTATAAGCCTATCAAATTTCTAAAACTACTATATAAAGCTTACAAAGATCTATGATACAAAGAGAAAACATTGGGACTACCAGATATCCTAGATCCGACTCAGGGAATAGCAAGACTATATTCCCAATACAAAGACCTCTCAGAGTAAATATCCTAATTTCTTCAATACAAAAAAGTGGTGAAGAAGAAAACTATTTTCTATTAAATGTGTCACTGCTATAATTTGCATTCCTAATAGAATGTCTGGTGTCTGCAAAACTAGGATTAAAAATATTCCTATTAAACATAAATACAAAGAAAATTACAGTTTTCGTGTATATTATCTTGGGATCCCTGGAAAGCAAAGTCTGAAACAAAGTCTTAGAAATATAACGGCAGGATACAGGATTAAGGGGGAGGGAAAACAATGAAGGAATTGATAATACAAGAAAGTAGTTTTAAATTGCACAAACTGAGGGCAATGAATGATTTTCTTAGGGCATTATGAAAAGTATTATAATGAATCTTAGAATTTTCTACCCTAGAGGGCAAAGGTAGAGACTTTTTATCCATTGTCTTCAGTCCTCAAAAATCAACTGTGGTCCCAAAGACCATAAATCATAAATACCTCTGGTTTGTATATACCTCCTCTCTTTTGGGGTATTCCAGGATTGTCTGTGGCTCTAGTGGTTTGAAGAGGTGGGAATTAAGTATGATGGTTCTTTGCACATACTTCCCTCCTTCGTTCATAATCTGTGGCTATAGGACAGGGAGAAAGCATTAAAAAATGTTGTGTCTACTTATTTAATTAAATAATTTTGCAATCTTCGTCTTGGTTGACTATGACCCATTTCTATGGGCTAGATGTAGGCAGAAAATGCCTTACTCCTGTATAAACCCCCTAGGTTTGATATTCCCTGTGGTATCTGATAACCTTTTTCAGCTGACCCATGCCTATTAGCATGCACACAACAACTTTGTACAGCTCCAACACCCATATTGATGCTATTTGAATAAGATGGAAGTCCTCAATATCATCTGTCCTCTCTGATCAAATTTTGGACTCTAGAATCCATTATTTGTGTCACTCTGGGCCTTGAGAAGGGCGGGGTACCAATGGCGTCATTCTGTTCTTTCTCTGTTTGGAAGTTCTCAGCCATATTCCCTGTCAAAATTGAACAAGGTTAGCAAAACGGATGCTGTTTTTTGCTACCCAGATCACCCTCAGAAATGAAAGGCTTATTTCCCCAGCTGCTGGGAATGTTGCTGGCAAATGGCCTCTAATTTTCAGCCTTTCTGGGGATTTCCTGGTAGGGACAAGTGTCTAGTCCAAAGTTGTGTCTTCTTCCAGGTGCAGCCTACATCCAATAATTTCACAGTATGAGGGTGTAAAAAACTGGCCTTTCAACTTAGCTCAGGTCAACCTGGCTATCCAAGCTCCATTGCTCCCCATGTGGTTGACTGAGCTCTCTGTTTTAACTGTATTGCACCAAAGCTCAACCTTTCTTTCTGCCCATTCTTAATTTCTTGCCCTCCTTTCCACATGTGTTTATCTCAAGAACACTCCCTAATAAACATCCTTTTTCCTGCTGAACTTGACCTAAGAAGGGCAAGGACCTCTCCACTCTCAAGGGGAAAGAATATCCTCTCTCCAGAACACTGAACTCCCCCAAAGACACAATCCCTTTTTGGGATCCGAGTGGAGTAGGGGCTAGTGAATTCAGTGCCTGCTCTGTTTCTCTTAAGAAACTTTACAGAGTAGAGCTTGTTTCCCATCTGTAGTATCTCTCTAAACATAGAATTGGGGAGTAGTTAGCTCCTTTTGTCCTCAGCTTGTAGTTAGCCCCCATTACAGGACAATAGGAAAACTCCTCTGAACATCTGCTTCCATTTGATTTCTTTTATCTTCTTCCTTCTGATGGCACCAGCTGTGTGATGCAAGTTTAAGTTTTATCTCTTTATCCTATGACAGCAAAAAAAAAAAAAAAAAAAACAACCAATAATTGCAAGTAAGAGATTACAGGAGTAAATTGAGAGGAGCATAACCAATCTATGCATAATTTATACATATGTACAACATGTGTTACATGTCAGTGTGTTATATATTTAATAATATCAATTAGCACAGTTGAATATGTCTTACCTTTCACTAGCTTAAAAGCTAAACTAGTTTCTCATATTTTTTCTTCAAGGAGCAAATATAAATACACTATTTTTTAATAATCTTTTAGTTTTTCATTATAAGGAATTACTGAGCTTTTGCCTGTATGTTTAATATTACACTGCTTTGTCTTCATTTACCCTTCAGCTACTGAGGTGAAAATTCTGACCTAGAGCATACTAATTACTTGGCTTATTAGCTTCACATTATATCAGTAATGGGGTGATAACTAGCATAATTACTATGACTTGAAGAATTATGCCTTGTTTTACTATCATGAACTCTGAGATGTTCTCAATTTTTTACAACTCTTCTAAGGTTGTTAAACACAATGTTCATCTGTTTAACTTTTAAGAAAATAAGATGTAATAACATTTTCCTTTTGAAAATGCTCTTTTAATATTAGAATATTAATCTATACAAAGCAATAAAGTAACACAACTAGAATTTTTACAATATCTTTAATCTTTTCAACATTGTTGTGTGGATTAAACTTTTCTCATTTATTAAAATGTTTTTTTAGTATAAATTTGAGTGTTTTTAGGTTGCTCTAAAGCCAATTTATTTTAGAAAATAATTTCCAATTCTTGACTCTTAATGGCATATCTAATACAGTGTGAAAGTGAACAACCTGGAACACACCACCAACTGATTTCCAGAATTCATTCACCAGATGGCTAGTTTTATGTCCATCAACAAACCACATACGCCCTGCATGCTTCCTTACTCAAAGAAGATACAGGGTTGAAGTAACTATTTTTGCTTTGCTAGAAACAACAATCAATTCTTCCCATTTTTAGATTATTAAATCATAAATTAAGAGGTAGAAATTTTTGAAATCAAGTAATCTACTACCTACTCTATATAAGACTGTAATAATGTTTATTGGCTTCTGTAAAGAAAAGTTGAGAGAAGTCGAGATTTTATTTTTCTAATTAAATTTTGTTTTTTATTCCATGCCAGGTGTTATGCCTGACTTTCACTAGGATCAGTTATACTTTTTTTATTAGAACAGAGTTTCATGCACTTTTATAGTGATGCATGTCAGTGATCATGCATTCATTTCTTTTATCTGTTTTAATATAACTAATATTTGATAACAATAAAGCTGAGAACTGCCAAAATTTTAATCAAATCATGGGGAAGAGGAGAAGGAATTTTAGTTACAAGAAAGAGGTACATATTTTATATTTACGAATAAATTAAATAGCTAAGATTAATTAATTGATGAAACATTTATTGCATTTCCAGTCTATGCAAAGTTGTTTTTTTAAGTATTGGAGATACAATATAAAAAAATAAAATACTTGTCTATATGGAGGTTCCAGTCTAATTTAGGAGTGGATGAAAACAATAATAAATAAATTTAGCATAGGTATGTACATATATAAATATTTCCAAGCATGTACATATAAATCTGTGAAGAAGAAAGATGGTACTGAGGAAAAAGTTTTTTGAGGAGAAGTTGCTTTTAAATCTAAGATCATTTGGGAAGATCTTATTAAGAAGCAATTTCTGCTCAATACACCACCTCAGAATTTAGTGGCTTAAAACAACAAACATTTATTGGTTACAGAAGTTTGGGCCAACCACATAATTCTGCAGGTCTGGGCCACACTCAGTAGATCTTGGCTAGACTCACTCATATATCTACACTCACATGGCACGTTGGCTTGGCTGGATGACCTAAGATAGCCTCCCTCACATATCCAGCAGGTTTCAGGCTATTGACTTGGATGACAAAAATGACTGGTGCGTGTATACATCATCCCCTCAGGTTAACCAAGGCTAACCCAAGAATGTTCACTTGGCACATTGGCAGAGTCATGCCAAGTTACTTTGGACGCTGTGGTAGGAAGATTGCTTGAGCCTAAGAGGTTGAGGCTGTGGTGAACTGTGATTGTGCCACTGAACTTCAGCCTTGTGGACAGAGGGAAACCCTATTAAGAAAAAAAAAAAAAAAAAGAGTTTCAAAGACATGAGCAAATGCATGTGAGGTCTCTTGAAACATAGACTTCAGCTGGTCCATAGCCATTTCCATTGTATTCCGTATTCCATTGGTCTAAGCAAGTCACAAGGCTATCTCAGATTTAAGAAAAGGGGAAAAAGAGTCTTCCTTTGAATGGAAGACCTGTACAAAACTATTGCTAAGTAGCATGGACACAGTCAGTGAAGAACTCACAATCATTTTTTTGTAAACTACCACCATGACATTAAAGCAAAATCCAGAATAATTGAGAATACAACATGATCTTAAAATTTCTGGCTAACACAATTTAAAAATAGAATCAATATGCTACTAATTCCTGAAGGGAATTCAATATATTCCTCAAATCAAATCTGGAAATAATTATTGTGGGAGATACGTCTTGGGCAACATATTTAAAATGCTACCCAAGAATTCTGCTGTGCAACAGGAATGTAAGATGAGCAGGACTGTGCTTTCATGTAGCAGAAATTTGTATTTGGCTAATCTCCATTTTTAGTCTGGACATTTTACTTCATCTGATGGAACTCCTTTGTTTTCCTTCCAAAATTTTGTATAATTTTGATATAATTAGAGAGAAAAGAACAATAATAATATGCTGTGTCATTTTGGGAGAAATATAATACCCTTAAGTCCAGGCAACTAATCTAGTGAGGAAGGTCAAGGAAATACTCAGAAGGAAGTGATGAGCTGGATCCTGAGGATGAGTAGAGGTTGGCCAGACAAGATTATGAGAACAGCAATTGGCTGTGCCCTAGGCACTAAGAAGAAATCTAGTATGATCAGAGATCTTGGGGATATAGAAGATGTGGCAAAAGAGTTAATGGTTCCATACCTAGGTGGTTATGTTTAAATTGATGTCACCGGGGCAGTGATTGTAGGCCTTAAGTTTTAGTAAATATTACTCATGTGGGATTTTAATTTTGGCATGTCATTTTGCCTTATGTTAGCTGTAGCAATTGCTGGCTACAGAGAAATGAGCAAATAACAGGCTAGGGGTAACAGGCAAATGGCTGCCATGGAAACCTTGGTAAATGTGGTCACAGGAGCCTCACTGCGTGGGTTATAACAGAAGACCTTAAACCTTATGCTTTTTATTCAAATTGCAGATGAGACAGAAACAGGGAAAAAAGAAGACATAAAGGAAACTTTTCCACCTAGTGAAACCACACCCAGAAATGAGAAGTGTTTTGGGAACAATATCTCCTATTTTTACGGTTAGGCTCAGCTAGTTCTGCAAGTTACATCTTTAAACTGCAAAAACAGCTGAGTTCCACATGAACTATTGACAAATAAGAATATTCTAACATTAAAACAGCTCAAAATATAAACAAGTTTTGCTAGATTAGCAGTGCAATTTCATTCCTGTTAATATTTTATGCTTCATTTGAGTAGACTAATGTAACCTTAACCATGTGGTAAAATGTTGGCTCTGGGTTTGTTGATTTTAGAAGTCATGAATATGAGTTTTATATCAGTTTCATTTACAGAAAGGTGGCTAATTTTTTAAAAAAGAAATAAAGGCAAATATTATTTAAAAATAAAATAACACAATGTAATTTCTAAAATCCTTGCAAATCCAAAGGCAAGGGACATTAAAAAGCTCTATGCCTTGAATACTCTGTCTTTGGGGATTACATTTACTCAGAAAATCAAAAAGGAGCTAAATCTTCTTTAGAAAAAAATCACTGCTTCAGGATTAAATATAAAAGCTCATTAGCTGGAGAAAGTGAGACTTTTCCGTCTCAGAGAGGCTTAGAATCTTAAAAGACAAAGTAGAGAGCTATGAAGGAGAAAATCAGAACTCGAGGGCATGGTAGATGAGTGTAAAAAGAAAATGAAAATGCACCCTAAGCTATGTTCTTAAAGATGGTGATCAAAAAATGTAGAATTTTAGTTGTTGCTAGATCAGAGGTAGTGTCTGCACCTAATACATAATGGGAAACAAAATATCACAGAGCAGAACGTAGTAACTATACTGGAGGGAACCAAGATTCAAATTATTTTAAGATGCACTCACTTAAAGTTGGTTAGAGTTCTTTTTTAAAGAGCACTTAGGTAACAATCTCTAATTAAGAAAATAGAAGTAAGTGGTTTGCAATTGTTGATCATCAACCAATAGATGCTAATTTCAGCCACAAAAGTGATTGTGATTACTCAGGGAGAAGTTTCAGAATGAGACGAGTAAAGCTCACAATGTGATTCTAACATTACTTCTAGAGTTCTGCAGTTTACCGTTTGAGCCACAGGTTTAAATGCTTCATATTGAATCCCTTTGATACTTACAGTAACCCAGTGAGATGGGTACTATTACTAAGTCTGTTTTACAAGAAAGTTGGTCAATTTCACAAGCTCACATTGCTTATAAATGTCAGAACTGAGAGTCAAATTAAGCCAGTCTGTCAATAGAGCACATATTTCTACCCCCATATTCCAGCAAATAACTCTGAGCAGAAGTCTGCAGAACACTGATGTTTGAGGACTGGAAAGGGAAAGGACCTGTAGCGAGTTTTGATGTATGTTGAAGCCATAGCACCATAACTACTTTATGCAAATGCAAAGGGAAAGTATCATATGCTCAAACTACATAGCCCTCTAATAATCTAATTTAACTAAGGATGTCTTGATCTAAACTCTTAGGTTAGTAAGTATTAGATAAACGATGTTTCCCATGTTATCTTCTCTAGATTTTTCTCTATGTGACATTTTTATGTGAGTTATGGATAAAGCAGGAAGATTGCATTATTGGTTGATAATAAACAATTGTTAGCTGCTTGCTTCTATTTCCCTAATTAAAGCTCTGCTGAACTTTACTACAAGCCTGCTCATTAAGGCAGTTCTGAGTTTTAGAAACAAATAAAAAAAAGTGGCTGCGTTGGAATTGTATTATGAAAACTAAGTCTCATAACTACTTTCTTACTGAAAGGGGAATCTCATCGCTATACGTAGGTGGGGGATACCAGGATGTTTATGGCCCCAAACAGAATTTTCCTGAGGAAAATAATTTATATTTGCAAAATTGTCAAGATTAGAATGAGACCCCAAAATTTCATCATATAAAGATTTTAGCCTAATGCATGGGTAAATATTATAGCTTCTAAATGGACCAAAAATTTTTCATTTCTAACTAATATTGTTTTTTGCCGTGTCTGTTGTATAAACACACAGCACATTTGTATTAGAAGTAACCTGAAACCTAATGCCAAGTAAACATCCTCCCTCACCCTGTTCTCAACCTTGTAAAATGCATTCTAAGCTATCATGTCTGTCAAAGTCATTGGCAGATGCTATATAAATATTCAGATACATAGAATCTATGAATATTTATGTGCTAAAGTTGCATTTATTTTTACATACCTTATAAATAAATAGGCAAAGACCTGCAAAAGAGAACAATTTAGTAGTGTCAGGTGGTCTATAAATAAATTCATCTTTGTGTGTGATATGGATTCCAAATTAATTCAGAGCAGAATACTGAACATTTTTCATCATGAAAAATTTCATAATTAAATCATTTTTTAAAATCTGACACTAATAGTTAACCTAGTAAACTGACTGTAAACAGATATTTTAAAATTAATTTTCCTATGTACCCACAAAAATTTAAAAAATTTAAAATTAAAATTGATCTTCCTAAATTAAGAGATTATCATTTGCATTTGTAAAAATTATTAGAAAAAATCTAAATGTTTTGATTTTTGTTTCCTCTTACACACACAAAAATAGTAAACAATACTTAGGCAGATAACCATAGAGCTGAAGGTTACAATGGAAGGAATTCTCTGAAAATAGAACTTGTGTGCAAAGGGGAGTAAATCACCTTTTCTGTTCTCTCTATTCCCACATCAACTGACAGAATAATATCTTTTTTTTTTTTTTTTTTTTTTTTCTTTTTTTGAGACGGAGTCTCACTCTGTCGCCCAGGCTGGAGTGCAGTGGCCGGATCTCAGCTCACTGCAAGCTCCGCCTCCCGGGTTTACGCCATTCTCCTGCCTCAGCCTCCCGAGTAGCTGGGACTACAGGCGCCCGCCGCCTCGCCCGGCTAGTTTTTTTTTTTTTGTATTTTTTAGTAGAGACGGGGTTTCACCGGGTTAGCCAGGATGGTCTTGATCTCCCGACCTCGTGATCCGCCCGTCTCGGCCTCCCAAAGTGCTGGGATTACAGGCTTGAGCCACCGCGCCCGGCCCAGAATAATATCTTATCAATGCATTTGGGTATAAGAAGATGCCCAATTCACCAATCAAATCTCTGCCAGGGATTATGAATATTTCTCAAAGTCTAAAATATTTAATAAAATTTAACTTCATTGTCATCAGGGTCTTGACACTGTTTTTAATACAATAATTGAAGACTTTGAGTTTATAATTTAAAAGAAGACAAAGATCAATCTGATTTGAATAAGCTGGGGTGCTTTATTTTCTTTATTAGATCAAAGTGTCAAATGGGAAACCAGCATAGTTACTATTTAATTCTGACTTAAAGGGGTCTGTTTCCAATGAAGACTCTTTTAGGCTACAATAAGATATTGCCTGCCACACTCCATAATTTAATCTTCATCTGCTTTCAGTCCCATCTGAAATTAAGCTACCCATATTGTGTGGATGGAGTTTGAATGGAAGGAATCGTAGAAAGTTACAGGATAAATCTACTTGGCATTGAAACACACATAATTTTCCAAGGAAGTTCCTTCTTATAACCTCCTTGATATCTTCTGTATCTTACAACCACAAGTCTGTAATCTCTACAAGATTTTGTTAGATATTTTAGAAAATGTTTCCTCCCTCTGTGTCATGTATTAATTGTTTTTCAAATTATAAAAAATTATATGGGTGCTAGTAATTGTAGTTACGTACATGTATTAGAAAATGATATTCAGATAGAAACATAACAATGCAGAGAATAATGTATAATTATTGATGCTTTAAGATAATAGTTCCTAATTTTAGTAAAAATGACAATAATACTAGATGTCTTTCAGTGCCTGTGAGCCTCCTAAAATATAATATTTATTTTTCTGGGAAAATGATCCACAGACTTTGATGAGTTGCTGGAGGTTATACAGACTACAAAACATTAAGGAATGCTAGTAAAGATAATGTTCATCCTACCTAAATACATTTGGAAAACTAATTAAAAGCATATTGAATCAATCTTCATACTCAAACCTGTACATTTTTATTGTCTAGTTACCTGCACAGAGTTTGGAGTTGGATAGATAGGAATTTATTTCAGATTAATTCAAGAGATATGACTTTGCCCCACAGTAAGTAGAATGCCTGTTCAAAATATTTAACTTGATGCTTGCACTGCAATTCACACTAGAAAGTAAGAAAGCTAGTTTTAGTCTCATGGTTGCTTACCTTATAACACAGAAAACCATTTTATAAAAAGTGATGAGGTGTCCTGGTTAACTATTTGATGTATTGTGTAGCCTAGGTAGTGCCAACATTGCTCCCACAGGAAACTGCAGTTCAGAGTATGAAATAACAAACTTAAATTGAACTTTCTGAAGAGTCAGTCTATTCATTGGAGACTGTTTATTTCCCATGACTTAAATGGTGTTCTTATGGACAATAAACCACAGTATGTGAATAGTCTTCCTAAAATGTTTGAGAGGGTCACTGAAACCATCCAAGAGATAAATGCATTAACTTAAGAAAATGGTTAGTTTAGTCCTTGAGAAATCTGCAACTTTTAGAAGTGCACATTTTACTTTTAAGAGCTTGAAGTAATAAAAGCTTTACTTTGGTAAATCCTAACAGAACACTTTATTGCATGTAGCCTTCACTTTCATTTCTAGAAATACAAAACTCAGGACATGCTCTCAAGGATGCTTATGTCATAAAATCATGTTCTATTCAGTCTGGCTCATAAAGTCAGAGCAAAGTTAGTATTTAGTCTTCACTCAAAATGGTATATACATACAATAAATGCAAAATTGTTCAAACTGCCTGTTACATAGTCATTATGGATTATACTCTGAAATGTATTTTGAATTTTCAAAATATTTTTCAGGCATAGAACATTTTGGATTCATCAGGGTGGTTTTATCAAGTATAGATTATTATAGTAATTTTTAACTGTGTTCTTGGGAATTCTTGTAACATATGAAATGCTTAAAATTCTTATGCAGAAATAATGTTCCCAGGTTAACTGAGTTTGATATAAACTGGGATAAGCAAAATTAAATGAGTATCATATTTCTGAGCCTTTAACATTATTATGTATTGTATGTAACTTATTACATATAATTATATTTACATAGATATGTTATATATAATTCTACATATATATTATAATATATAGTGTTATCTAAATTTTTTTACTAAAGAATCTTTTCACAGATCACATATTAATATATATTAGAACCAACTGTTCTTTAGACCTTATTTGTGAAATCTCAGATGCATTCAAATTGAAGTTGCAAATCAAGAAATCTAAGTTAAAAAACCAATATTTTCAACTCCCCTTTCTCAGTGTTATTGGATGCAGTAATGATGACTTAGAAACCGGGTATAGACACAAAATACTTGATCTAAACCAGTGTCTCCTCATCATTTAACTGCTGAGAGTTAAAGTAATAATAAGAAGTCCAATACTTTATTTAATTTAGGGTAAATCTTAAAAGAATACCAAAACTGTAATTGTTCAATGAGACAGTAATTGAAAGTGTAATCATTAATAAAATGAGTAGGCAACAAGGAATATCTTTTGGTATTAAAAGTTCCAGTGATCAATGTTATGAACTGTTACTGGGCTAAACAACAATAGGATTTTTGTGATGTAGAAGCAAAAATTTATCTGAGTGGACAACTGAACCTAGTAGAGTACTACAGAAATCTGTCTAGAAAAAAGGTTGATAAAAAACAAATGTATTATTTATAAATGTGTACTTTTATTAATTTTAGAAATTGAGCATGATAATTTGTATTTAGATATAAAGTGAGAATCTCTTTGAGATCCAGTTAGTCATTAGTTTGAATAAAAAACAAATAATAAATAAATATTTATTTATATATTTGATAGAAAAGGTACATATTAATAGTCAATAGTTTTTAAACAGTTAACAACGAATTCTGATTATTCATAAACAATATTGCTTTTTACCTGTAGATGCTAAAAAGAGATATATAAAATTGATGACAGGAAGGAAATTATAAACATGTCATCTTATTGAGCATTCTACTGGTATTCTGGAAGACAAACCTTAGTTATCAATTACATTACAATAACTTTTTTATACTAAATATTTTAATACCTAGAAAATAAGATCTGAAAATTTCTTTTTAATTTTGACTTAATCCATGTATTAAGGTATTGTATTAGTCCATTTTCACACTGCTGATAAACACATACCCAAGACGGGCAATATATGAAAGAAAGAGGATTAGTGGACTTACAGCTCCACGTGGCTGGAGAGTCCTCACAATCATGATGGAAGGCAAGGAGGAGCAAGTCATGTCTTCCATGGATGGCATCAGGCAAACAGAGAGAGCGCTTGTTCAAGGAAAGTCCCATTTTTTAAAGCCACAGATCTTGTGAGACTTTATCATGAGAACAGCATGGGAAAAACCTTTCCCCAAGATTTAATTACCCCCCACAGAGTCCCTCCAACAACACATAGGAATTCAAGATAAGATTTGGGTGGCAACACAGCCAAACAATATCAGGTGTTATGCATTTTTTAAAAATATAGATTGGATTGCTACTTCAGATTTGTCATATAGTTAAGATTTAGCGCATCAGCCAACAATAAAAAAGTCCTTGAAATTTAAATGTTGACCTGAGAATTTAAGGTGATAGGTTGTCTTTATATACCCAGCATTCTTCAACCGAATTTAGGCAATGAAAATGTATCAGCATATTCTTAGGCAACTTTACTTTTACATTGCTTTTCTCTGTGGACTGACTTCCTTCTCCTTGCTGCACTAGGCAACACAACCTCTACTTTTTGCCCTTATTGCTTACTTTGAACAAGTGTAGTGCTTCAATTTCATCATACTGCCACTATTCCTACTCCCATTCAAAATTCTAAGAGAGAAAACTATTTGACTAACTCATCATTTTGAACCAGAACCCACAGTGGTCATTAGATGGTCTCATCAGCCTGGGGATCAGTTGTTTGGGGTCAAGTGCTTGCTGTTGGCCCTAGTAGCTGAGGCCACTGGTTTGTGAAGAGACATAACTATTTAACAGCAGGAGAAATGGTAAAGGCAAATGTCATTAAGAATTGTTGAGGGCATGGCATACAAAGATCAACATTCCCAATCCAGTTCCCACTCAAGCCCTGTCCAGGTAAAAGTGTGCCCTAGCCAAGATCAAGCCTGCCTCATTGTGATAGTGACAAGAGACAGACAAATTCCTAGGCCGGCAAAAACAGGTCTCCAGTGATACCCAACCTTCAAACCAAAAACTGCTTAAAGCCTGAAAACCAAGCTGATAGTTCCGGATGGAGTTAATTACTAGAGTGGGAACGTCTATCCCTGTCTTCCTCACTCTTTCGCAATTGGTTCCTTCTGGATGATGCTTTTTAACCAATTGAATGGTGCTTTTTCCAAGACCACCCATGGACCAAACGGCAGGCACTCCCTCATTCTAAGCCCATAAAAACCCAGACTCAGCCTTACACCTGGCTACCCACTCTCAGGTCCCCTCTTGTCGCTGAGAGCTTTCCTTCTGTCACTCAATAAAATTCTTCTCTGTCTTACTCCCTGATGTCCATGCATCTTATAACTCTTGGTCACAGGACAAGAACCTGGAACTCACCAAGCTGCAGGTGGCATGAATGAAAGAGCTATGACACTCCTGGCTGGCTCACTGAGCTGTGTGGGCAGTGGAAAGAAAATAGCTCTAATACGCTCCCACTCGCTGAACTATGGAAGAAAGAGAGCTGTAACAAGGTTTCACTTGCCGAGCTATGTGAGTGAAAAGCTGTGACATTTCTTGGGAGCTCAAGCCTTGAGATTCTTTGAGCAAGAGTAACAACCCCTGGCGCCCCATGATTGTTGGCATTTCTGAGTTTTTGGGTGTCGTCACACATTACTGTCATCGAGATGGTGGCACCCATGTGGAAGCCGCTCACACCTGCCCAGTCTAGCCGTGGGCTGAGTGCAGAGCCCTGGTGGGTGTGGGATCCAGGCTGGGGCACAAACCTGCCAGGCTGAGTGTACAAAGTGAGCCCAGAGGGCCTGAGTGAGAGCCGGGCAGAAGTGGTCATAGAGATTTCTGGCTGGCAAAGTGGCATTGAAGGAAACCTGTAACATTTTGAAAGGCAAGAATAATCCACACATATTGGAAGTCTGACTCATTATCTTCTTTAATCTCATGGCCTCAAGCCCATACATCTTAAAATTGATTCTTCCCATTCCAGCTTCATACTCTCCCTATAAAGAAATGATTCTTCTCATTCTGACTTCATGTTCCTACAAACTTGATTATAATGTGTGTTCCTAGGTAGCTTATCTCCTTGAAGACAAGATGCTAAAAAGACAGCATGCTGGTCTGGTTTACTGGGCAGTTACGTAATTTTATAAATTAGGAAATATACATGCTTTTTACTAAACTATTTCTTATAATGTTTTTCATTTTTAATCAATGATATCAGTACCTGTCAACTTTGAGAAACTGTTTCTGAGTCTGCAAAATTGAGTGCTAGATACTGCAATGAGACAAATTCATGAAGATAAATGCCAATAGGAGAGGCCCTTGACAGTCATTTAACAAGCTAACCTTCCCTAGCTGAGCAGCTTTCTTTTTCAGGTCTACTTTTCATTTTTCCTGATTTGTTTTATTAATGTGATCATTCAGAATACACATACCCTCCCCTATACCTATGCACACACTTACATGTATAAATACATTCAAAAACACCTACTGTAAGGATTTGTTATTTAGTTGCGAATATTAACCTTCAGGAAAATATTTATTTTTCTTAAAATTTTGTGGAAATAGATCCATTTTATAGCAAAAAGAAAATACATTTAGCTTCTTTTAAATTACTTATTATCACTAGCTATGAATAACACGATCAAACTGATGAATCTCTTCATAATATTTTACTATCACTTGGATGACCTTCTTTCTGAATACTGCACTAATTATTTCCTACAATGTAATAATTATTGTAATATTGTTGGCAACTTTATAACCTAAAATTGGTTTATTTCCTTTTTTTGTACCATGGTATTAAAAGAAAGAGAATTGACAATTAGAATGCTCTATCTCTTTAATTTTACTGTTAATATTAGTTTAAATTATATGAAATTGTCAACAAATTTTATGACCTAAAAATGGAAGTTGGATACTATTCAAACTATTAATCCCAAAACATATTACATTTATAAAGATGGTATTGTTGGATACCCCCACTAGGTTGCATTGCACTTCTTTTATGCAGAAAAAATAATTAATTTATTGATTCTTGCCAGTTTCTTTGGGTGCTGCTTTACCTTTCCTGTGATTAGATTGGTGCAAAAGTAATCGCTGTTTTTGTGTTTTGTTTTTTGTTTTGTCATTACCTTTAATGGGTTACCTTTAATGGCAAAAGACGTAATTACTTTTGCACCAATCTAATACCTAGCACAGTGATTAAGAATATTGAATCTAGAGTTGATCCAGGGACAAGTCCTGACAATATAGCTTAACATATACTAAGATAATATATTTTATCTTAATGTATGGATAACATATGTTAAGTTGTGAACTTAATATATTATGTACATTATTATTTATCGAATAAATATATTAATATCTGATTATTAAAATATAAGAAATATAGTAATATACATAATAAATATATTGGATACTGATAATATATACTATATTAATAATATAATTTCTAGTATTATATAAATATATTTAGTTTTATATTTAATAATATTAAGACCAATGTCAGCTATTATTATTACTTCAAATACCGTTTTTTGTCTTCTAAAATAATAAGAGTTTTTCTAGTCAGAAAGCTTCAAATATGTTGCAAATCCTTAGCTTCAGGATTATCTAATCTAATCTAACTCATAAGAATATGAGTGCAGATGCTTTTATGTGAAAGTGATAATCAAATGTGTAAGTGTGCTAATAATGTAAGCAACATGCTCAATCTAATGTTAACACATAGCAGTTAAGACCTGCTTTGTATAAATTACTATTCTAGGTAACTGAGACATGAAAATGATATTTTATAGAGAATAAATATCATAAAGAATGAATAAATTTTTCTAGGGAATGTTCAAGTGGTAATGAATATTTAGTTTTTACTGTTAGCAAGAATGTGTATAGATTTATAACTGAAGAAGATAGGGAAAGGATTTGAGGTTCATGCTCAAGAACCTCAAATAACTGAAACCTCAGCAAACATCTCACTACACAAATGATGCAAAGTAAGAACTGCCCTAGTGAGCCTAGTCAACCCATGGTGTCATGAGAAATAACATATTGTTGTTTTAAATCACTAAGTTTAGAATTTTATTATTACTATGCAGTGATAGATAGCAAGAGCACAAATCAATCTTTTCCTTTTTTTTTTTTTTTTGCAGTAGCAGCAAAGAAAAGCACTAATCAATAATCATAATTATACTAATAATAGCAATAATGATGTATACATTTTTTTGGTTGAACCTAAGTATAGTTCCTGAAAATTTTACTGAAACAAGGCCAAAAATCTTGTGAAGAATAAACTTTTGTTAAAATATTTACTTCAGCAGATGATCATGAATTTCACTTTGCCAAGAAACTCTGTTTCAGCATCGTATTGATTCTAAATCATTTGTGAAGCAGGTTAAGGAATAAACATCTCCTCTGGAAGTTTTCTACCTAATTCACTGTCTCTAATGTGCTGCTATAACCTAGTCTCTTACTGGATGTGGAAACTTGTGCTCGATGGATTTCTGCTTAGGAGTGTCAGCTTCTATGCTGAGCAGTTGTTCAAACCAGTCCCATGTCTGTGGGAGAGTTCATTCAGCTTGTCTGTTGGTTTCTGCCTTTCCCTGGGGACCTCTTGATGATACAATCAGGAGATGTCCCTGATAAGTTGATCTTTTCCCCAAAATAGATCATGAATATTAGGGAAGGTAACAGTCTAAAAATAAGAAGAATGCTATTTTTAATAAATGGAGCTTTAAGTAGTATTTTAAAAGTATAAATGGAGTCGGTGGACTGCCTGGGGGAATTTTCTAGTAACAAGAGCATACTTTTAAACTGTGAAAATTTTCTATGTTCTATAAGGTAATAATGATCCACTTTTTAGTTCTATCTTTCCTCTCTTTCTCCTTGTATTTCATGCGCGCACACATACACACACACACACACACACACCACATACCTCCTACTATTTACCTAGTTTGCACATTAATAAAAAAAAACATAAAAAGAAAACATATTGAAATGTTTAGAATCTATTACAAAATACTTTTTCTTTATTTTTAACAACATATAGGCTCACATTAGTTGACAGTAACTGGCAATTGTTTTGTGGTATTTTATTCCTGGATTTAAAAGGAACTAGTAGAACTTTAAACATATTGCAGGACTTTCCAGAGAAAATAAATTTTCTTATGTTTCTAGTTATATACCTAGCACAGCTAAATATGCTTTGGGAGCATATATTTCTTCATGAATTTCTGAGAATTAGTATTATTTAAAATAGATCTGTTTGTCCTTTCTGGCTTCTATATTTTATCTTGGATTATTGTAGAATGTTAGGTAGTATTGATTTCCGTTGTGAAACTGAATAACATTCTTAGCTTTGCTTCCTTCCTAACCAAATATATAAGGACTCTTGGGTAACCCTTCGAGGAAACCTAATATGCTAAATAGGGTAACAACAATTTCTTTTAGCAAAGACAATGATGTACAAATATGGAACTGTATAAAAGTTACCTCCTGATTCTAGTCCCCACTTGCTTACAAATGATCATATCTGTGTTTTTCTCTCTCCTTTTTTTTTCTCTCTCTCCCCTGCTGCCCTTGTGCTAAATAGAGTTCAAGTATTTCTATGCAGTTTGTTTTGTTTTACACTAATTATCATAACCAGGTTCCATAGGACACTAATAAAGTGATAGTTTCTTGCATTAAAAATGTTAGACATTTAAGGTTAATTTTCCACAGTAAGCTTTGGCTTTCTCATTCTAGATGAAGAAAAAAAATCAACTTCTCAGAGAATGCTGATGTTCTTATCCTCTGTTTTACTCTCCTCCTGCCTGCATTAAGAAGGGATTAAGAAAACTCATTCACAATGGGAAGAATAAATGGAATATTGAAAAAAGCAAAAAGGTCTTAACTCAGAATAGTTTGGTTTAGATGACCCATTTTAATTTTTTCTTGTACTATCTCTCTGGGATCCTGAGCTGAATCTTTTGCTCTTTATACCATATATATGTAAAAATTGATATGTATATAGACAAGAATGTAATATGTAAAAATAATATGTATAAAAAGAAAAACCTTTTTTGCTCCGAAATATAAATTGTATTACAACTTCCTATTCAGCGGAAGGATAAAAAAGACAATCTTGTTGCCTCTAATAAATATATTGGATCAATATAGAATCATTTTGACTTGGGTTTTAAACATGGTCCCTATTCAGTTCAAAGCCTTCTCTTTGAAATCCATCTCCTTCCTTTTCACCAGAGGCGGTGACAAATTTTGACTATTTTGTGTGGTATGATCATGCACCTATTTTGCCTGCATTCATGGGTGGGTATAAATAACAGAACTTTCTCTCCTAATCCTAACATCTAGCAAATGTTAACTGTCTATTTACACCACTGGGTGGTTACTTGAGTCCACAGCCAGCCATCCTTAGAACCTGCGTGGATAAATCACATCTCCTCAATGAAAAATCTTGATCTCTTCACTTTGAGCTTTACCACTACTCAAGGCTGTCCTCCCTCAACCGCTGAAGCATGAAGTCCTTCTGTAGGTTTTGCTAGTGGCAAACTTCAGCCATAAATCAAGATTAGTCTCTATATTCAGAAATTATCCCCTACCTCTTTAGCAGCCTTCCATACCCCAAAAACCTAGAGAGAGACAGGGAAAGGATGCTGTTTTTATTCTTTTTTTAAAGCACTGTTCTTCAAACTCTAATTTCATTTCTCCAAGCTCTTATTGTGTACTTTGGTATCTAGTCTCCCTACAGGAAGCTGGGGTGTATGGGGAAAGAGAATTTAGAACTATCACTGGTTTTCACATATTCTTAAATTCTTTTGTCTTCTACTTTCCTAGGTCGCTAGTGAATCTTGAAATTTACTGTCTCATGTCTTCATTCTTATCTGTTTGCACATGTCATGAATGTATGTGTGAGGTGCATGAGGAGACTAAGAAGTTTATGAAGCAGTAGTATGTATCCTTCTCATTCCATACCTCAAGTTATTGCTGCAAGTAAACATTTTGTATCTTACCTGTTTACAAAAATATCCCACTATGGTAATAAATATCCTCTGGTGGCACACCTGAAAGCAAAATATATCATAGGTTTTTCAATTCTGGACCATCTATAATTACCAGAGCAAGGTGTGCCGTGTTCAGTATTTCTTTAGATGACTATTTATTGTACTATTCCAAAAAAATGGTGGTTTCCATGACAACCTTGTCTGCAGATAGTTTCAGAATAGCCTTTTACAGCTTTAGAATCATGAATATTTTTATCCACTTGGAGATAAAGGAAGCAAAACAGGTTTCACAATTAATTTATTCAATATCAAGAACAACTGTTTCTCTTCAAGCTACGTTTCACATACACAAAATATCATTAACAATAATGTTCTCAGTTTATAGGGGAGAGAACAAAAGGGAGAGAGATTCTTCTGACTTCTCCCAAAAGACGGCAGCTGTTCTCTGAATTAAAATTTTTTTATTTCCTTAAAAAGCACACTGTATCTGAGTGAAATGTATAACAAAAAAATATCTGATGTCTCAAGTAAGTGTTCCTAGAATATGCTCGTATTTGTATGTATGGGAGATTTATACGGTATTTTTTTCCTTTTGTTTAATGAGCATTTATTAAGCATCTCCTCATAATAAGCACTGTGGGGTTCTTAGAAGTAGACAGATGAATGTGACACTATTACTGCTCTGTAATAACAAAATATCTGAGAGTGGAGTAGATGGTTCATGAAAGGCTAAGATACCATGATGATGGCTGACAAGATAGGAGCATTCTGGGAACAGAGAAGAGGTACATCACCCAATATGAGTGTGCAGGGAAGTCTTCTGGAAGGGACTTTATTATAGGTGAGTATTTAGTGATGAGTAAGAAAATTTCATCAGGTAGAAAAAGGGTGAGAAATATTTCAAGTTCAGGGATAGAATGAAATATGATCTGAAAAGATATGTTTGATAGGAGAAACCATTACTATTACCATAAGATGAAATGTCAATAAATTAGCAGATGAGGAAGAAACATTAAGTAAGGTTTTGGAAAGATAAAGATAAGAAAACATTAATATGTGATAATTGAATACAAACAAATACCTTTAAAGGTTTTTGAATTGCTACTGATAACATAGATCTGGTGAGTTTTAGGAAATGCCAAGGAAAACTCTTTTCAGTTTATTGAACACTTTTTATGAGGCTACTTTGAGATTGGCACAGAATAGTGATTCCATTAGTTGAATCCTTTACATATAACATCATGAAAGAGTAAAAACACTGCTCAATCACCTAAGGCACCCATAGAGTTCCAGGGTGAATTCCTAATGTTCTTTTTCTCCACTGATGTATGCCAACTTTTGCAACTGAATGAGATTATGAAGTGTTCCCTTAAATTTGCAACTTCCCTTCCAAAAAGTGGCAAAACGCAGCCAATTTAAAAAGCCTTAATGTTTATACTATACGTTTATAAACATGTATGTTCTCTGACATTTTCTCAACAAAAAGGCAAACATAAAAGTAAAAAATACAAAATAAATAAAAAGAACGTGTGATATAGCTATGACCAGGGCCATAAACTGATGGACGATTGCCATCATCACTAAGAAAGTCACTGCCTAGATCCATTAGAGTTAAGCAGGAATATTTCACTAGGGCACTGAGTGGTGACTCAAATTGCCACTAATTTGCTCCATGAAAACTACAGTGAACACTTTTTATAAAATGAAGACTTTGCTTTTATTGAATGGAGTTGGAAATAGTCCCTGCTACATTTAAGGTTCATTATCTTCATTTGTAAAATGGAGGAATTAAAATAGATAATTTACAAATTACATAGAAGAAAATGGGATATCTAATGTTCTTAAAATTCTCAGTAATTCAGATGTCTTTTCAATGCACTTAATTTTTTCAGGCACTTTCCATCGTGTGTCCTAATTCACTCCTTAGAAAAACATTCTGGCTGTTCTGTTACCTCCATGACAACTGTGCTTCTTACTACTTTACTTAAAGGCGTCAAGGCCCATCAGTGGTTTCTCTTTTCGTCTGACTTTTTAATTAGTTTATTAAATCTTTGAACCATATCTCTAGAGCTGAGAAATTTCTGCTTCTACAATTTATCCTTTCTTTGTCAATTACTTGCTATAGCCTTTATTAGAGTGTTAGTCTTCTGGGCACCTCGGAAGTCTAGTAAGGTTCATTAATAGGAACAACAAACATTTTCACTACATTTCATTCTCAGTAACAATATTTGAAACATTTTATTATGAGGTTAGTGCAAAAGTAATCACGATTTTTGTCATTACTTTTAATAGTTAGGAAACAATAATGAAAAAATAGAAGAAAAATACTTTAGATCAAAAACTCAAAAGTATCTCTCTGGAAAGTCCCTGTGTTGTATAATGTCACAGATTATTATGAAAATCAAGAGTTTACATACATCTAACATATACAAATAAATATGCAAGATATTTATATGCCTTACATAAGTAATACTCAAAATATACTGGAATTGTTAATTGGAATATAGATTTTTGTTTTCTTTTGTATTGTTTTGTTTAAATGAACAAGGATACTGCAATTCAAAGAGACTGAAAACTTGCCTTGTTGTACATAGCTAAGGCAGGTCCCAGCAAAGATTCAAATAAAGATAATTCAGACTCCAGAGCTTAAACTCACAGCTTTTTCTATTTTTTTCTAACTGCATTACCACAGTGAGAAAATTTTGCACAAAAAATTTTGCTGGGTTTCTCTTTTTCCTTATGACATTTTACTTTAATGAATGCCTATATTTCACTATAAGAATTCAGACAAACAGCATTTTTCATGGAAGTTTCATGCCCTAGGCTCTGAAATGATTTGAGGCCACACTATTCTCCTTCAGGGTTTGGTTCGAGAGCCATTCCCATGATGACGTACTTTGATGTACATTAAATTTATTCTGTTTTTCATGCTATTTTCTGATGTATCTTAACATTGCCACTAGTTCTATTTTAATTAATTGTGTTTGGAAGTATTCTTAGGGACTCTCCAGAAAAGTTGTGCTTTCTCAGAACTCAGTCACATTATTTTCTATGCCAAATTGAATAGGAAATCAAAAGATACGTGTTTGGTCTGTGGGCTGGCACTAATTAGCCATGTATACCAAACTGAAAAACAGTCACTTAGCCTCTGAAGTTTCCTTACTTCATTTTTAATATAATGACTGAACAGGAAAATTCCTAGCTTCCTTTCCAGTCTCAGTATTATGTAAATCTGTGAGATTTTCCTTATACTTAGCCTCCTCTATACAGTGTCACATAATCTAGGTCTAAGCCCCTGTCCAGAAGTCTGAGGGATTTTCCCCTAAAGAGCTGTCCTTTTACACCCACAGAGAAGACAGTCTTGGTATGATTTGTGCAGCCATCAAGACACCCCCGTCCCGACCCCAGCACACTTCTCTTAAGTTTGTTCTTTGTTTAAAAAGATAAGACACTGCAAGAAATATTTATTATGAGTCCTCCTTCCTCAGTAGAGTGGATTAGCCTGTAGTTGTCAAATAACTAAGGTTGGACAAATCAGATTTCTTTGAAAAATTCATTTGGGATTGGAATTCAAACAAAGCCAGTTAAAAGAAATATTTTAGATTTTCTGGATTGTATTAATTCACTCCCTCCTTCATTTACTTTGTCCCAGTCACGCTTGTCTTTGTGATTTCTTAAACATACTAAACATACTGGCACCTCAGAGCCTTTGCTTTGTAAATAGCTCTGCCAGTGAGGCATTTCCTTCAAATGTACACATAGTTTACTCATTTTCAGAGGATTCCTTCATCATTTATTTAGATTATCACTTCTCCATAAAACTCCCTTCTGTATCCATATGTAATTTTTCTGCATAGAACTCAAAATTTATTCTTATAGTATATTCCTCCCTTCTGTATAATGTAAGCTTCATGTAAGGGGATAGTACCATCTCCTGTGGTTTGCCTCTATCTAACTCTCTTCTTAGTAAATAATAACTCTAAACCTCCTCAATGCCAGAACTCTGACTATGACTTGGGCACCGTTGAAGACTTTTAGTCAACTAAGTATCAACTGATAATGCGTCAACATTCACATGAGCCTTCTTAATTGAAATTATTTAATTCTGTTTATTAAGTGGAAACTACATAATGGACCAAAACTGGTCTATCAAAGTCATTTTTCCTCAAATTAAAGCTGAGACTGTTAAAGGCTGGGAATTGGGACTGGAGTCTTGGCAAAGAAAAAGCTCCTGAGACTGTTTTTCATCTAGATACTGAGTTACCCACCATTACACTTATTCACCTACTCATTAATTAATTCCACAAATATCAATTAAACACTAACAGTTTGCCAGGAGTTGTATTGTATACTCTTGATACCATGATGAAAATAAGACATGATTCTTACTGTCAAGGAAGTGATGACTTATTAAGGATTATTAAGTTATAAAAAGAAAGCAAATATAAATGATGGCTTAAGTGCATGATAAGAGAATTAGACTGAAGTAAAGGGGAGCTTTGAGAGTAGAGCAAGGGGTCAGACAGAGTTCTGTAGTCTAAATCAAGATTAAAGTGCGAGAAGGAGTGAGTCACATAATTGGCAAGAAGGAATATGAGGGATGGGTTATTCAGGACAGGAAATACAGCAACATAGAAAAACTGAGAACAGTTCAGTCTCTAGTTATGGAATGAAGAGCCATTAAAAATGTTATACAAGGAAATGACAATAGATTTGCACTTAGAAAAATAACTCAAGTAGCAAAGAGAAGAAACAGTATTAAATGACAGGAAAACTGAACTGACAGAAACAGACAAGTTAGGAGACTTTTGTGTGCATTCAGGGAAGAAAGAGGTTGACATATACTAGATATCAATGGTGTCATTGAATGTTTGTGACAGGCTGAACTTAAAGATATGATGAAGGATAAAGAAAAACAGAGTATCAAGGACAACACCCAGGAATTTTAGTGTGTTTATTCAGGGGAGAATGGTGTTGCTCACCTTACTGACATACAGAAGCAAGATAATCATGTTTGTTTTGTCTAGGCCTGGGGAGAAAACAGTGTATTTATTGGGTTTATATTGGGTTTAGACAGACTGTAGCATGATGTCTGAATCCTGCCTTTAGAAATCTGGAAAGCAAGCAAAGGGCTGACTGGTGTGGCAACCAGAAGAGTGCAGAAGCACCTGCACAATATCTTAGAGACTGGAGGGTCAGGAGGTAGTGAGTGTTGCCACAAAAGAAAGTGTAGATCACTCGGGAGAAAGAATCACAGTGGGGTAGTCTTGGGTCATCTAATTGAAAGGCCTGGACGTTCAGGTCAGAGAGAAAGTAGGCACTTGGGGAGCTCCAGGACAGAAGATAAATATTCCACCAAAGAACCTTTCTGACAGAGTATGCATTCTACTAGCGAGATAGAGATGGAGAGCAGGATTACCCCATCATATCATTTTCCAGTTGGAAAACATCCTGGGGTAAGTGTGGGCTTCCAATCTGAAGCAGCTTGAGCAAGGGGAAGGGAAAAAGTAACATTGATTTAATTTTTATTTTGAATAACACTTTGTATGATGTCCGGTTATTGAAATGAGACATTGATTGTTACATAACAAAACTGGAGGACTGTTTCTTACCTCAGAATTAACAGAGTAGAGCTATTGGAATTTCAGCAAATAAAAGAAATTATTCTAATTGGATAACGTCAAAAGAAAGAGGGAGAGTGACTCGAATCAAGTTTTGATCTACAAAAATTTCCACATATTATTTCTTCTACCAGGAATGTTCTTTCCTTCGTCACTTGCGTGGTTGGCTTTTTGAGAATTCAGTATCAATTAAGCAAATGGGCCATTGAAAATGCCTTTTCCAGCTGGGTGTGGTGGCTCACACCTGTAATCCCAGGTGTAAACCCTTCTTTCGGATGCCTAAGTGGGTAGATCACTTGAGGTCAGGAGTTTGAGACCAGCCTGGCCAACATGGCGAAACCACGTCTCTACTGAAAATATAGAAATTAGCCGGGCGGGGTAGCATTTGCCTGTAATCCTAGCTACTAGGGAGGCCGAGGCAGGAGAATTGCTTGAACCCAGGAGGCAGAGGTTGCAGTGAACTGAGATCATGCCACTGCACTCCAGCCTGGGTGACAGAGTGAGACTGAGTCTCAAAAATAAACCTTTTTCTAACTTCTGTCAATATATTGATAGATGAAGAAAAAGGAAAAAGATGGCTTGGAGGGGAGAGAGAGAGAGCGATGAATCCATTTAGTGTTTCATTTATTTTCATATGGTATATCACATTTTGTAAGTACATGTTTGTTTCTTTGTGTTGTATAACTACTCCACTAGGCGGTAAGCTTCATGAAGGCAGGAACTTTGTCCTTTTCAAGTATATTGTTCACCTTGCACCAAGCTCACTACACATAGTCAATCATCTGATATTTGTAGAATGAAAGAATGAATATTCTGGAATGTGCAATGGATTACTAGAATATTGAATTTCTCATTAATTACACAAAATCATGTTTCAAATATTTTACATTTACTATACATTATAAGATCATGTTTCATAAGGTCATGTTTCAAATAATGATTTTACTGTATATACAGTATTATATTCTGCAACTTTTCTCATTGTTATATGTTAAACATTTCTCAGGGGAAATTTTATTGAGTACTACTATATGTAAAATGTACTTTGTGATATGTCAGAAATTCCTTCTTATTGAATACAATTGTATGATTAAGATAATGAAAGTTTTTGTAGGTCATAAAGCTATGGCTTATAGAGATTAAGCAATAAGCTTAACATTACATTGCTAGCAAATTGCTGTGTTGAAATAAGAATCCAGTTCCTACTTAAACATCCATGTTCTTTGCCATTAAGCTACAAGGTTCCATGTTAGCAGTGAGTATCACATCTCTGACTGAAAGGAATAAGAATTAGTTTAAGATTTTGAGGATTTTTTTTTAACACATTTCCTAAATTTTTCTTAATGGTTAAATATTACATTTTATTTCAGGAGGAAATAAGTGTTCACTAAAAAAAAAGATCAAACCTAAATTTTGTGTAAAATAATAATGATATTGTTAGTTTTGAGATATTTTTACCCTCCTATGAAGACTGACCTTTTAAAGTCTGGTAGTAATATTAGTTAGCTTAATTGTCCTTCTGTATCATTTGACATAAATTTAAAAAGACCAAATCATGTTAAGAATCCTTGTTCAGTTAGCTTTATTTTATCAATATTTTTTAAATTTCAGAAATATTTATGTGTAGAAGACTATTAGGAAGTTTATTATATGAAGCATATTAATCAAGAATTCACAAATGTATGCTTTAGTCACATACGTTGATTATTCATTTTAAATATATAGTTTGTGGATTTGAATTTATGAAAATGTTCCTAATATAGAATTAAAAGCCATTGTAGGTGGACATTAATCTATAGTAATTAGATTTGTTTTGTGCAGTGTTATATGTTAGCAATATTGATACTGGTTTTTGTATATTTTATTTATTTTAATTTACTGTGTTATGAATATATAATATCTCTACCTATTTATGGGGTACATGTGATATTTTGTTACATGTGTAAAATATGTAATGATTATGTCAGAGTATTTGAAGTGTCCATACTTGAAAATTTATTATTCCTATGCATTGAAGACATTTTAAGTCCTCTCTTCTAGCTATTTTGAAACATACAACACTTTGTTGTTAATTGTACTCATCCTATTGATCTATCAAACGCTAGGTCTTATTTTTTCTATCTAACCCTTCCTGGTAACCTGTTCACCCTCTGGTAACCAACAATCTATCCTCTATCTTCATAAGATCCACTTTTTTTAACTCCCACATATGAGAGCGAACATGTGATAGTTTTCTTTTTCTGCCTGGCTTATTTCAATTAACATAGTGACCTCTAGTGTCATAAATGCTGCAAATGACATGATTTTATTCTTTTAAAAGTTCCAGTATATATACCTACCACATTTTCCTTATCCATTCATTCATTGCTGAACACTTAGGCTGATCTGTATCTTTGCTGTTGTGAATAGGGCTTCAATAAACATAGGAATATAGGTATCTATTTGATATACTGATTTTTTTTTTTTCATTTAGGTAAATGCCTTGTAATGGGATTACTGGATCATATGGCAGTTCTATTTTTTGGTTTTTAATTTTTTTCAATTCCATACTATTTTTCACAGTGGTTATACTAATTTACTTTCCCATCATTAGTGTATAAGAGTTACCTGTTCTCCATATTCTTGCCAGTCACTTTTTTCTTTTTAATAATTGCCATTCTAACTGGGATAAGATGCTATCTTGTGGTTTTGATTTGCATTTCTGTGATGACTGTTGATGTTGATGATTTTATTCATGTACTTGTGGGTCGTTTGTATGTCTTCTTTTGAAAAAATGTCTATCCATGTCGTTTGCCTGCTTTGTAATGAGATTATTCCTTTTCTTTTTTGCTATTAAGTTGCTTGAGTTCCTTGCGTGTTCTGGATGATAGTTCTTTGCTGGATGAAGAGTTTGCAAATATTTTCTCCAATTTAACTTGTTTTTTCTTTACTCTCTGATTGTTTCCTTTGCTGTGCAGAAGCTTTTTAGTTTGATATAGTACTATTTATCTATTTTTTGGAAGGTGGCTATATTTTTAAGGTCTTAGGCATACATTATTTGTCTAGATCACTGTTCTGAACTGTTTCACCTATTTCTCTTATGGTAGTTTTATAATTTTGGTCCCCCTAAAATTATAATTCATATTGAGTTGATTTTCTTATATGGTGAGAAAGAGGGTCCATTTTCATTCTTTTTCACGTGGATATCCAATTTTGGTAGCACCACTTACTGAAGAAGGTTTTCTTTTCTCAAGGTATCTTCTTGATGTCTTTGTCAAAAATCAGTAGGCTATAAATCTGTACATTTATTTCTAGGTTCTCCTAGCTAATGTTCCATGTGCTGCGGAGAATAATGTGTCTTGTGTAGCTGTTATAATAAATGCTCTGTATATGTCTGTTAGGTACATTTTGTCTAAAGTACTGTTTAAATCCAGTGTTTCTTAATTTTCTCTCTCTTTTTAAATTATACTTAAGTTCTGGGATACATGTACAGAAGGTGCAGGTTTGTTACATAGGTATACATGTGCCATGGTGGTTTGCTGAACCCATCAACCTGTCATCTACATTAGGTATTTCTCTTAATGTTATCCCTTCTCTTGCCCCCCAGTCCCCGACAGGTTCCGGTGTGTGATGTTTCCTCCCTATGTCCATACGTTCTCATTGTTCAACGCTCACATATAAGTGAGAACATGCAGTGTTTGGTTTTCTTTTCTTGTATTAGTTTGCTGAGAATGATGGTTTCCAGCTTCATCCATGTCCCTGCAAAAAACATGAACTCCTACTTTTTTATGGCAGCATAGTATTTCATGGTGTACATGTGCCACATTTTCTTTATCCAATTTAACATTGATGGGCATTTGAATTGGTCCCAGGTCTTTGCTACTGTGAATAGTGCTGCAATAAACATATGTGTGCATGTGTCTTTATAGTAGAATGATTTATAATCCTTTGGGTATATACCCAGTAATGCGATTGCTGGATCAAATGGTATTTCTAGTTCTAGATCCTTGAGGAATCACCACACTGTATTCCACAATGGTTGAACTAATTTACATTCCCAGCAACAGTGTAAAAGCATTCCTATTTCTCCACATCCTCCCCAGCATCTGTTGTTTCCTGACTTTTTAATGATCACCATTCTAACTGGCATGAGATGATATCTCATTGTGGGTTTGATTGGCATTTCTCTATGACCAGTGATGATACGTTTCTTTTTTAAATATATGTTTGTTGGCCGGATAAATGTCTTCTTTTGGGAGGTGTCTGTTCATATCCTTTGCCCACTTTTTGATGGAGTTGTTTGCTTTTTCTTGTAAATTTGTTTAAGTTCCTTGTAGATTCTAGATATTAGCCCTTTGTCAGATCAATAGATTGCAAAAATGTTCTCCCATTCTGCCGGTTGCCTGTTCACTCTGATGATAGTTTTTTTGTTTGTTTGTTTGTTTTTTCTGTGCAGAAGCACTTTAGTTTAATTACATCCCATTTGTTAATTTTGGCTTTTGTTGCAGTCGGTTTTTGTTTATTAGTAATGAAGTGTTAGCCAATGCCTATGTCCTGAATGGTATTGCTTAGATTTCCTTCTAGGGTTTTTATGGTTTTAGGTCTTACATTTAAATCTTTAATCCATCCTGAGTTAATTTTTGTATATGGTGTAAAAAAGGAGTCCAGTTTCAGTTTTCAGCATATGGCTAACCAGTTTTCCCAACACCATTTATTAAATAGGGAATCCTTTTCTCATTGTTTGCTTTTGTCAGGTTTGTAAAAGATCAGATGATTGTAGATGTTCAGCGTTATTTCTGAGGTCTCTCTTCTGTTCCATTGGTCTATATATCTCTTTTTGTACCAGTACCATGCTGTTTTGGTTACTGTATCCTTGTAGTATAGTTTGAAGTCAGGTAGCATGATGCCTCCAGCTTTGTTCTTTTTGCTTAGGATTGTCTGGGCTATATGGGCTTTTTTTTTTTTTTTTTTTTTTTTTTGGTTCCATATAAAATTTAAAGTAGTTTTTTTTTTTTTCTAATTCTGTGAAGAAAGTCAGTGGTAGTTTAATGGCAATAGCACTGAATCTATAAATTACTTTGGGCAGTATGGCTATTTTCATAGTATTGATTCTTCCTATCCCTATGGAATGTTTTTCCATTTGTTTGTGTCCTCTCTTATTTTCTTGAACAGTAGTTTTTAGTTCTCCTTGAAGAGGTCCTTCACATCACTTGTAAGTTGTATTCCTAGGTATTTTATTCTCTTTGTAGCAATTGTGAATGGGAGTTCACTCATGATTTGGCTCTCTGTTTTTCTATTATTTTTGTATAGGAATGCTTGTGATTTTTGCACATTGATTTTGTATCCTGAGACTTTGCTGATACTGCTTATATCAGTAAGCAATATAAAAAATATATATATTTGAATACCTTTATTTTTTTCTTGTGCTTGATTTCCCTGGCCAGAACTTCCAATACTGTTTTGAATAGAAGTGGTGAGAGAGGGCATACTTGTTTTGTGCTGGTTTTCAAAGGGAATGCTTTCAGCTTTTGCCCATTCAGTATGATATTGCCTGTGGGTTTGTCATAAACAGCTCTTACTATTTTGAGATATACTCCATCAATACCTAGTTTATTGAGTGTTTTTAGTATGAAAGGGTGTTGAATTTTATCAAAGGTCTTTTCTGCATCTATTCAGATAATCATGTGGTTTTGGTCGTTGGTTCTGTTTATGTGGTGGATTACATTTATTGATTTGCATATGTTGAACCAGCCTTGCATCCCAGGGATGAAGTTGACTTGATCATGGTGGATAAGCCTTTTAATGTGCTGCTGAGTTTGGCTTGCCAGTATTTTATGGAGGATTTTTGCATTGATGTTCATCAGGGATATTGTCCTGAAATTTTCTTTTTTTGTTGTTTCTGTCATGTTTTGGTATCAGAATGATGCTGGCCTCATACAATGAGTTAGGGCATTACATAATGGTAAAGGGATAAATGCAACAAGAAGAGCTAACTATCCAAAAAATATATGCACCCAATACAGGAGCACTCAGATTCACAAAGCAAGTTCTTAGAGACCTACAAAGAGACGTAGTCTCCCACACAGTAATAGTGAGAGACTTTAACACCCCACTGTCAATATTAGACAGATCAATGAGACAGAAAATTAACAAGGATATTCAGGACTTGAACTGAGCTCTGGACCAAGCAGACCTGATAGACATCTACAGAACTCTACACCCCAAATCAACAGAATATACATTCTCCTCAGCACTACATAGCACTTATTCTAAAATAACCACGTTATTGGAAGTAAAACACCCCTCAGCGTATTCAAAAGAATGGAAATCATAACAGTCTCTTAGACCACAGTGCAATCAAATTAGAACCCAGGATTAAGAAACTCACACAAAACCTCACAACTACATGGAAACTGAACAACATACTCCTGAATGGCTACTGGGTAAATAATGAAATTAGGACAGAAATAAATAAGTCCTTTGAAACCAAAGAAAACAAAGACATGACATGCCACAATCTCTGGGACACAGCTAAAGCAGTGTTTAGAGGGAAATTTATAGCACTAAATGCCCACAGGAGAAAGCGGGAAAGATTTAAAATTGACACCCTAACATAACAAATAAAAGAACTAGGCCAGGTGCGGTGGCTCACGCCTGTAATCCCAGCACTTTGGGAGGCCAAGGTCGGTGGATCACGAGGTCAGGAGTTCAAGACCAGTCTGGCCAAGATGGTGAAACCCCGTCTCTACTAAAAATACATAAAAATTAGCCAGGCGTGATGGCACGTGCCTGTAATCCCAGCTACTCCAGAGGCTGAGGCAGAGAATTGCTTAAACCTGGAGGGATGGAGGTTGCAGTGAGCCGAGATTCCGCTACTGCACTCCAGCATGGGCAACAGAGTGAGACTCCATCTCAAAAAATAAAAATAATAATAATAAAAAAAACAAATAAAAGAACTAGAGAAGCAAGAGCAAACAAATTCAGAAGCTAACAGAAGACAAGAAGTAACTAAGATCAGACCAGAGCTGAAGGAGATAGAGACATGAAAAACCCTTCAAAAATCAATGAATCCAGGAGCTGTTTTTTTTTTGAAAAGATTAACAGAATAAATAGACTGCTAGCCAGGCTAATAGAGAAAAAAAGAGAGAATAATCAAGTAGACACAATAAAAAAAATGATAAATGGGATATCACCACTGATCCCAAATAAATATAAACTACCATCAAAGAATAATATAAATACCTCTATGCAAATAAACTAGAAAATCTAGAAGAAATAGATGAATTTCTGGACACATATACCCTCCCAAGACTAAATCAGAAAGTTAAATCCCTGAATAGACCAATAACAAGTTCTGAAATTGAGGCAGTAATTAATAGCCTACCAACCCCCAAAAAGCTCAGGACCAGACAGATTCACAGCCGAATTCTACCAGAGGTACAAAGAGGAGCTGGTACCATTCCTTTGTTAGTTTTCTGACTACATGATGTGCCTAATGTTGAGAGTGGGATCTTCAAGTCCCCATCACTTATTCTATTAGAGTCTATCTCTTCCTTTATATCTAACAATATTTGCTTTGTATATCTAAGTGTTCTAGTGTGAATGCATATATGCTTAGAATTGTTATATCCTCTTGTTGAATTAATCCCTTTATGTTATAGTGATAAAGACAATTTTATAATTGTCTCTTTTTATTTTGTTTTTAATATCTGTTTTATTTGACAGAAGCATAGTTATTCTCTGCTCGCTTTTGGTTTCCATTAGTGTAGAATATTTTTTATGTTCCTCTGCTTTCAATCTGTCTCTTTATAGGTGAGATGAGTTTCTTGTAGGTAGCATATGGGTGAATCTTGTGTTGTTTTCTCCATTCAGTCAGTCTACAGTTTGTAACTGGAAAGTTTATTTCATTTGCATTCAAGTTATTGCTGATATGTGAAAGCTTATTCCTGTCATTTTATGAACTGATTTCTGTTTGTTTTGTGTATTATTTTTTGCCTTCTTTCTCTCTTATTGTTTATCTCTGTGGTTTGGTAGTCGTCTTTAGTTTAACATTTGAGCCCTTTCTCATCACCAATTCAAAAAATTGTGTATTTGTCCTGTGAGTGAATTTTGTACTTTTTTGTGTTCTCATGATATTAGATATCATCCTTTTGCTTCCATGTGTAGAATTCTCTTAAGCCTTTCTTGTAGGGCCAGTTAGGTGGTGATGAATGGCCTCAGCTTTTGCTTGTCTGGAAAATACTTTATATCTTCTTCATTTATAAAGGATAACTGTGCTGGATGTAATATATTTGATTTTTTTTCTTTTAATGTATCATCCCAATCTCCCCTGGTTTAGAAATTTCCTGCTGAGAAATCTGCTGTTAACCTGATAGGGTTCCGTTATAAGTGATTAGATATATTTCTCTTGCTGTTTTTAGAATTCTCCCTTTGTCTTTGACTTTTGACAGTTTGACTACCATATGCTGTGGAGGAAACCTGTTTGAATTGTATCTATTTGCGGGTTTCTTAGCTTCCTGTATGTGAATGTATAAACATCTTGCTAGATTGGGAAGATTTTAGCTATTATGTTGTCAAAAATATTGTCTATCGATTTGGTTTTAGATTTCTTGGACCCCTAAATTCAAATATTTGGGTTCTTTATTGTATCCCATATGTCATATACATTTTGTTCATTTTCTTATTTTAAATGTTGTTTGACTGGACTGTTTCAAAAACAAATGCTAAGGCATAGGGCTAGAGTCGAGCTGGGCCTGGCAAGCCTGTCATCAGGGGCTCCAGTGGTACACGGCAGAGCTGACTATGACAGGCAGGGGCAGAATGATCCCTAGGCCCTCAGCAAAATGCTCAGGCAGGGTTTCTGTAGCTGCACTGCAGCTCTGACAGAGGTTTTGTTTTCAGTGGCAGCAGCCATAGGTGGGTGCTCAGGGAACAGGCATTTCAACCACAGTTGCTAGTTATAAGCATGGTAACCTGTCCTCGGGGAATTTATAAATGCATGGTTGCTCTGCTGCTGGGGGGAAGCAAGGTCAATGCCATTGGTTTATGCCTTGGTCCTAGCAGCAGCAGAAATGTGAAGCTCCTGGGATGTGGAAATGCAGGGTCTATTGGGCTCCAAGGCAGGAAGCAGCATGGTGTGGGCTGGGCTCCCAGAATAGCACATTTATGTGGCTGCTTAGAAATTGCGGATTGTGTGAGACCCAGTGTGACCTCTTTCTCTGGAGCAATGTCATTGCACATTCTCCAGGCAGCTCCCTATGTTAGTCTCAGGGCCCACAGGGTTGAAGGGCTTTCTCGTGGCTAAGATTGCAGGTGTCTGCAGTGGGAATGTAGACCTTTGTGGATCACTCATTTTCCTTTCCCTATGTTGGGGAGTCTCTCTGGGCTCCCAGCTGATTCCGAAAGAATAGACTATTTCACTTCCCTCACCTTTCTTGTTTTAGGCATTTCCTGACAATTCTCTGTTGAAGTCCATGGTTCTCTCTTAGATGATCTATTTGAAGTGTGATTCCTCAATGTTTTGGTTCTTCTTTTTGCAGGAGGTAAGTACCCAGTGCCTCTAGTCAGTCAGCCCCTCATTTTCAATGTATTTTAGATTTGAGGAAGTGAATTATTATTTTAGAAATAGTGGGAGCTGGCCCAGAGCGGTGGCTCAAGCCTGTAATCCCAGCACTTTGGGAGGCCGAGGCGGGAGGATCACGAGGTCAGGAGGTCAAGACCAGCCTGGCCAACATAGTGAAACCCCATCTCTACAAAAAAATATAAAAAATTAGGCGGATGGGTGGTGGGCACCTGTAATCCCAGCTACTCGGGAGGCCAAGGCAGGAGAACCACTTGAACCCAGGAGGCAGACGTTGCAGTGAGACAAGATTGCACCATTGCATTCCAGCCTGGGTGACCGGGCAACACTGCGAGACTCCATCTAAAAAAAAAAAAAAAAAAAAAAAAAAGTGGGAGCTATATTTTCCATGTTTGTAAAGAGAGTTGAAAACAGAAACAGCAAAGACTAGAATGTGTCCTCTGGTGTTGAGTTGGAATTGGAGGTATCAATATGACATCTATGATACATGGAAATAAGTATGAGAACTATAGACACTGAGGACTACTAGAGTGCAGAGGGAGGAGCTGGGTTAAGAAAACTACCTATCTGGTACCATGCTCACTACCAGAGTGACGGGATCCCTACCCCAAACCCTGGCATCAGACAATATTCCCATAAACAAATCTGCGCATGTAATTCCTATATCTAAAATAACATTAAAAAAAACACACAGATGCTAATACTAGTGGGGAAAAGTTTGATGATGAGCAGGATATATATAGAGTGCCAAAGTATCTTCCAAGAAAATATTTAATATTAAATAAAAGTAAGTTTACAATGGTGAAACCTGGAGGATACTTAGATCATCTGAATGATCTAAACCAACATCATTAATATTGAGAGAAACCTACATCAGACACTTCTGAGAACATTCACTGAGAGACACAGTCTCCCTTCAGTAGTATTATTGCCCCAAATACTTGACCTTATTCTAATTGGGAAGAAACAGTAGAATAACTGAAAATGTTTTACAAATAATTGGCCTGTTATCTTAAAAAAAAAAAAAAGATCATTTTCAGGAAATACAAAGACAGGCTGACAGGCTGTTTCAGATTTAAGGAGACTAGTTATAATAATCTAATAAAAACTGTGATTTTAGTTTGGATAGAAAGCTCAAAAATTGATGACATTTCCATATGAACTCTGGATTAGAAAATAGTATCATAACTTTGTTAAATTTTCTGATTTTGATAACTGTATCTTGGTTAGGAAAAAGAATGTCCTTTTTAGGAATATTCATTTAAATTTTTAAAGGGAAAGACATATGTCTACCTTCTCTTACAAAGTTCAGAAAAAATATAACATATATTATATATACGTGTGTGTGTGTGTGTGTGCGCGCGTGCATGTGTATTCATAAAATACTAAAGCAAGTGAGGAAAAATGTAAACAATTCATGACTCTGGGTAAAGGGAAAATAGGATTTATTGTACTATGCTTGCAAAATTCCCTGTGGTTTGAAATTCTGTCAAAATTAAAAGTTATAAATTAAAAATTATAGATTTTTAAAAGTAAGACTCTATTTTTAAATACTGGCTCAAAATTTGCCCTTGTAAAAGAAAATATTTTAAACACACAACACAGGCTTATTTTTTAAAGATCTTACAATGATGATAAAGATTTTTCTGCAGATCATAGTTACCATAAAAAGGGTACCTGTTTGAGTAGATTCCTTAGAATCTACTCAAAATTGGTGAAAACTGAAAAAAACACACACACACAATTCAGTACCTGCTTATGTGGTTTACTGTTAATTCAGAATTCTTCACAGATATTTTAAAAGGATCTAGTTCATTGCCAATAGGAATTATTATTAACAAGGGGCTTTCATAAGAAAATAATCTAAAATGTCAATTTAAAATCAGTTTATTCCAACTCAAATCATGCTAATATTTAACATTGTTTTAACTTTAGGCTTTAGCTATGCTTTTTTAAAGAAAGACTACATGTTTTTATCTGATTTTAAGCATGCAATATTTGCAAATGTAAAACATATATTTGTGGAGACAGTTGGTAATTTTAAACTTAACGAAAAAATGGTTAACTATTTAAAAATAAAATAATGATAAGAAAATTATAGGTGTGTAGTAATTACCGGTTCTTCAAAGACAGCCTGTTATTTTAGCATGCAATATGCTAAGAACATTATCTCTGAAGCCAGATTGCCAGAGCAAACTTTGGTCTTGACACTTGCAACTTGTGTAATATCTGGCAACTTAGTTATCCCATCACAGCTTTGGTTTCCTCCTCTGAAAGGTATACACAATAGTGTTGCCTGCTTCCTAGGACTGTTGTGATGAACACATACATAAATATATGTGTGATTTATATATCAAGCATAAAAATTGTCTATTCTACCATAAGTTATTAGTAAGTGCTAGATATTCTTATTGTCAAAATTAAAGGAAACGAATTATCTTCCAAATTAGTATAAAAACAATGGCATGTTTCACTAAAAATATTGTCTTCAATTCAGAATAATTGAAAAACAAGATATTTTACTAAAATTATACAAAATATATGAATAATTGTCACCTGAATTTATTTCTACTGCATATTTTTCATTATATTTTACATAATTGCCATCTATGCTTATTTCTGATTTAAACTTTTCACTATACTTCGTATGTCTTTTATCTCTCTTGTCCTTCATGCAGTTATTGCTTTATTCTGTTAAATAGTTTCCACTTTTATGTCCTTTATTTATAATTCTTCATAATTTCATTTATTTTCTCCATTGAACATTTTTTCCCATTTCCTTTCCTTTTTCCTTGTCTTGGCTAGCTTGTCACTTGTCACTACCATCACTTGCCTACCTTGTCAGTACCTAATGTATTTTCCTTGTCACTTGCCTACGTTCTGCCAGAGTTCTGCCTTCCGTGTTAAGAATGTTCCTCTGAAATGAGAGTCCTTTGGAGAAAGACGCTAAGGTACTAATTCCAGAGGCTTCATTTCTTATATTTTATGCTATAGTCCCAACCATCTCCTCCCAATGAGAGTATCAGAAAAGAGCATAGGGTTCAAAACCTGAGTTTTCACATGGCTTGTTGCAGATCAGCATCATGGCAGCTGGATGGAGAGAATCTCTGAGAAGATGGTCCTTCCAATTTGCCACTCAAGAGCTGCCATGCAGTCAGCTCACTTCTCCATCTACATAACCTGCTGTTTCTCACCAAGGGAGTTATTCTTTGTGAGTCATATCTATTCAAACACGTCTCACAGAAAATATAGATTTGTGGAAACACATGCCTATTTGCAACTGATACAAATAGAGAGAATATTGACAGTAATGCTGAAAATCCTAAAAACATTTTTCTTTTCAGAATGACTGGTTGAAGATTTTCCTCAAAAACTCAGCAGAAAAATAAATATCATACTCCAGGCATGATTTTTAAAAAGCATGAAAATGTTAAAAGGAAAAAAAAATCAAATTTGCAAACCTCTCTGCATGTATATTCATATCAACTCACAATAAATCATATACTAATTATTTCCAATATTAGTCAAAAGTAAACCACAAGCTCATGTGTACTATTTTCATTATATTATATATATTTTAAATTAATATAAGATGAATTGCATGCATTTTAAAATATTAGTACATATGACTTTAAACATCTTGAAAATATTCCATAAAGAAAAAGCTACTTAGAAGATTTCTAAATGATATATTTACCTATAAATGATCTGTTTGTTATTACTCTTTAATAATGATTAAAATGATTTTATTATTAAAAATGCATACATTAGAATTTATTATGAGATAATCTGCTAACATCTCTTGGAAACCTATGCAATACTGCTCTGGCTTCCATTCCATGGTAATCAATTTCTAAATAAAATTATCTCTTTTATCATTTTTACTTTCTATTTTCTCTTTTTTAGGTATAATTGACCAATAATAACATGTGTACAATGTGATGCTTTGATATATGTCTAAACTGTGGAATGACTATCAAATTAAAGTTAATTAACATATCTATTACCTCACATAGTTACCATTTGGTTTGGTGAGAACATTTAAGATTTACTCTCTTAAAAATTTGAAGTATACAATACAATATTATTAACTATGCTGTACACATAGATCTCCAGAACATATCTGTCCTCCATAACTGAAACTTTGTACTCTTTTATACAATTGTTTTTTAGCTCATTAAGTTTTGCAAAACAGTGATCTTACATGTTAGAAATGCCAAAATTCACTTAAAAAATAGGAAAAGTGATGATTCCATCTCTCAAAACTTCCATTTGCTATTTGATATTGCTTTTTGTCTATATACCACAAAACAGTGTTTTTATAAAATGAATCCTGCTGAAAAATATAATTTTGCTTATTTTTTCATAAGGATCTGGACTCAAGAGGAAAACCTATCCCATTTTCTTTTTATCCATATCTGGCTTTTCCTTGTTGTTGTTCTTTTTGGTTGGAAAAACATGAAAGTGGTAAGACAGGCTTTTGTTATGACAGATGTTTTTAAAGTTTGGGTTGTATATAAATAAAATTAAATAACATTAATTAAGGACACTGCATTTAAAAGAAGGAAATCTACAAATATTTGTTCATCAAGCAAATTCTACAGATAAGAATTTTAAATTTAAATCTAAAAATACTGCATGTAATTTAAGTCAGTTATTACCTCATTTATCCTTTTCATGTTACCTTAATACCTCTATATTCAATTAGTTTTCTTCATTTGTACCTAATGTGCTGAATATCTGCCTTTTTTCCTTTTGTACTTTAAAAATTTTTAATTCTTTCATAGAACTAGCTCTCAGAGTTTGTGCTTTCAGTAGTAAAAACAAGATACCTATTTTACTTGAAGTTTCTCTATTGCGGAATAATAACCTTAATTTGTAAATCTTCATCAGTCTAACTGGGCATTCATTTTCTGAAATAGTGAAGGTATTTTAATTTCAGTTTCAATAGACTTATTCACACCACTATAATATAATTCTTCCATTTTGGGCATAGAAGAGTAACTAGTCTCACAGTACTACTTAGTAGTTACTCGTGGAAGAGTAACTAGAAACTCACCGTAACTGGCCTCCTAAGTGTTTGGTGTGCAGAAGATAGCTATGGGGAATTGTTATGAAATTCTATTCCAGAACCTGTGTTAACTCTTCATGTAAACCTGATGAATTCCACAATTTTTTAAATTATTTTAAGAAAATCATATATATTTATGAGCTTTTAGAGATGAGTTTATGAAAAACTTCTAACAACCTGATATATTTGAAAAGATTTGAAAGGTGTTACAAATACAACAGAAAAAACAGGAACATTGATTTACAATAAAAACTGAAACTATGTATAACTGATATTTTGGTACTGTGACTTTTATGAAATTTATTTCTTCTGAAACTTCTTTTTTCAAATTTCTTTTCAGCTTTCTAAATTAACTGTAATCATTAGAATTGTAATCACCTTTTATTTAACCAGGATATGGGCTGATGGTTGGAGATGAAAATCATAAATATTTTCGAATCATATGAGAACAAAACTGGTAGGAATGGTATAAAATACAGACTTTATTAAAAACACAGACAATCTAGGTGAGGAAATGTAGCAAAAACATTATTTTTTTTGTTTTTTACTTCTTTCATCATTATTTATCTGTTACTCTCCTTTCTGGAAAATGGACCAAAAATATCCTCAGGAGCTTAATGTCACTCAATTTCATTATAAACAAGATTCGTAATAATAGCAATTTGCCATGAGTTCCATTTTTTTGTTTGAATATACGAAACTCTTTAGAAGATGAATCACATTACCCATCCATTCAAAGGGAAAAAAACGTTTTTTCAGCCATTTTTCCTCCAGCCACTGGATATTCCTGTGCTATCTGTGAATTGAACCACAGAAACAGTCTTATCAATGATCTTAATGATGCTTTGGAACTTAAAGAGTATACAAAATAAATTTGACTGTTATATTTTCTTTACCATAAGAGAAATATTTATTTATTTTATATCTAAAGCAATGAATATTTCTTTAATCATTCAATTTCAAGGCTCTCATTTTATGTTAAATTCACTATATTTTTGTTAGCGTATGTTCATTTACCAACATGTAAAATAATCTTGGAGGATTTGGGTCATGCAATCAGTAAGCAGAATTTGGCCTCAACTGTTGATTATGACAGTCTACAATAGTCATCATTCAACATATGGATGTTTTTTGATGATTGCATATACTGCAACCTAATTAGTCAAAAAGACACATTGTTTTAAAAAATAATCCAACAAAACTAACCAGTCCATGCTTAAATTGACTTTTATGGGAAATAAATCAGAAAGTACAAAAAAACTAAATAAGAAAGGAAGAGTACCTCCTCTATTTCCCTATTTCAGCATGGCTTGGACAATTGTAGGAAAATAAAATGACATCTTTATTGCTAACAAGATACTTAGAACTTTCATTATCTAACATGTTTACTAAGCTGCTTTAAGAAAATATGAGGCCAGGTGCCATGGCTCATGCCTGTAATCCCACCACTTTGGGAGTCTGAGGCAGGAGGATCACTTGAACCCAGGAGTTTGATACTAGCCTGTGCAACATAGTGTGACACCATTTCAACAACAACAACAAAATTAAAAATAGCCAAGTGTGATGGTGCATGCCTTTGGTCCCAGCTGCTCAGGAGATTAAGGCAGGAGGATTGCCTAAATCCAGGATTTGGATACTGCACTGAGTTGTAATGGCACCACTGCACCCCAGCCTGGGCAAAAGAGCAAGGCCCTGTCTCAAAAAAAAAAAAAAAAGTCAAAAAATAATTGAAGTTTTGGGACAGGATAATATTGTAGAAGAAAGATATGCATTTATTTGATAAAAGCGATGTGTTCTTCAGTTCCAACAAAGGGATCTTCAGAAAGAAGGAAAAATAATTAAATTATAAGACTATAACTGAAACCATTCTCTCTCAGAAGTTGTAAAAAAGTAATTCCTGTCTGTACCCATAGGAGCAGGGAGCAAACTAGAAATTGAGATTTCATGTTAGGGGAGTATAAATTCAGTTATTGTATTATTGTTGTTGTCGTCGACCTTATTTTAATTTTAAGCAGCTGTGGGGTTGGTAGAAATCAATATTTGAATTTCCGAGTTATCTTTAGGTGAATCCAGTTTAACCTCATTAGAATGTATCCACCTATGATCGTGTTTCAACATTTTTCCCCAGTTTATTTCTTTCATAGACAAATGAATTAATATATTGTATGGAATCAAAATATGTCTTATCTCCCAGCATGTAGATTAAAGAGAAGCCAATTTATTGGTTAAAACTGAAGTCCAAGATTTTAGTAAACTGCACATAAGGCTGTGGTGGCCTCCTTGAAGGATTTACTTTGCTCTTACATTTCTGTGGGACTCCCATTCCCAGAGGCTATCTCTAAAGACTTGAAGGTAAGATTTCATGTCTCTGCATTGACTAGGCTCCTGGAGGCTCCCGATTGTTTCTGCCCTTGTTTGGCTCTGCTTTAATCCATGCTTGTTCTGTCTCCCATGTGCCCCAATTTGCACTGCCATATTATGCAGCCATTCTGCTGCTTGAAGCAAAATAAGCCAAAACAGAAAATTTTATACAGAATTATACTTTTTGGAATTTTTCAATTATACTTCTATATCCCAAATTTTATAATCAAAAAATGTTTAAATATATGTTCATTGGGAAGTTCATTAGTACTCTTTATGAGAGACTTGGACATTTGGGGCATTTTTAACTTTTAAATACTAAAATAGCAATTGTTTTAAAACCATATTCTGATCTTATAAAATCAAAAGAAGAATAATACTTCACAAATATTACAGAATTCACCAATTTTGTAAACAAGTACATAGTATCTTTAAGCTTGTGAATTGTTTAAATTTTTAAGGAATATTTACTAATGGCCATGCCTTCATGAAGACTAATTCAAGTGATAATATAAATAAATGAAAATATAGAAGAAGTACAGCTCAAAGTAAAATTTATAGCCTCAAAATAAAAAACCTGAAAGTATATTTTTAGATAATTTGAGTTTCAGTAATTTAGAGATTTAGAACTCAAACCACAAAGGTACCTAAGTAAAGATAATTTCAGAACTCTCTATAGACTATTAAAATGGAACTCCTTTAGAAAGTTTAAATCCATCATTTAGTTTCAAGGCTATGCATAATTTTTCAATAGAGTCATGTTTAACTAGAAAATGATTTCTGAGCTCTAGCTATTGGTCCCTGGTCTCATTTAGGAGAGCTGAAATTAGAATCATAGAAGACACAGATTTTATTCTGTAGATGAGGCAGACTCACCTGAGATTTAAACAGTAGTGACCATGCATATCTCTAGGATAACTGTTTCATTCCCTAGCAATCTAGTACCTGGGCAACTGCTTTGGAAGATTGTTCAAAGATAAAAGGTACAAAGAAATTCCATGTTTAAATGAAGTAATAGTAACAATTTCTACCTCCTAAATGTTTCACCAGCACATTTTCTCTTTCAGTTCCGAAATCCTTTAATTCTACCCCTTATTGTTTCTATCATCAATTGATTCCCAAGTGTGTGTGTGTGTGTGTGTGTGCGTGTGTGTGTGTATCTCCTATATTAAAACCATCCTACTTTATTTTCTTTGTTGCTGTCAATAGAATGTGGATTTATGTCTATCTATTTACATCTATCTAGTAATATAAGTAGGTATCTATATATCTCCATTTTTCTTTCATCTGTCTCCTCTTTATCTATTTCTATAGTACAGGGGCCCCCAAACCCTGTACCTGTCCTGGTTAGGAACCAGGCCACACAGCATGAAGTGAGTAGATGGCAAGTAAGCAAGCTTCATTTGTATTTACAACTGCTCCCCATCACTTGCATTACCACTTGAGCTCTGGCTCCTGTCAGATCAGTGGTGGCATTAGATTCTCATAGGAGCACAAACCCTGTTGGGATATAAGTTGCATATTCCTTATGAGAATCTAATGCCTGATGATCTGTCACTGTCTCCCATCACCCCCAGATGGAACCATTTAGTTGAAGAAACTCAAGCTCAGGGCTCCCACTGATTCTATATTATGGTGAGTTGTATATTTATTTCAGTATCTGTTACAATGTAATAATAATAGAGATAAATTTGACAATAAATGTCATGTGCTTGAATCATCCTCAAACCATCCCCTGTTCCCCCGCCAGACCATGGAAAAATCGTCTTCAATGAAACTGGTCCCTGGGGACTACTACTACAGTATATCTACACAGATAGATCGATAGATAGATAGATAGATAGATAGATAGATAGATAGATGGATAGATAGAATATCTATTGCTCATTATGTGCCCAGTATATCATCTATTTTCCCTCACTGCATAACACTCAATGAGAGCAAAAATGCATATACATTCTTTACTATTACATAAAACATTCACACACAAGTAACTCATACTGGATAAATTGATGATTGCTGAATTCTGCCTGATTGTAGAGATAGAAGAATGGCTATATCCATTGATACACTCCTAAGGGGTATGAATTAGTACTTTACCCCTGAAAATCATTTAGTCCATATATATAAAGTGGATTAGAAATGTGTGTTCATTTTGGCCCTAATTACTATTTGAGAGTCTATACGAACAACACCAGCTACTACCACTGCTTCACACAGAAGATGAAGCTGTTGGAAATCCTTCATTTTTCTTTAAACTTATGAACTTAACTCATGTGCAGCCATATTTTTTTTCTCTTTTCTGGTATGATAATAAAGACATCTCCACTCATTTCTAAGGTTAATCATTTAACTGGTATAAAATTGCCTTCTGAAAAATACATAATGAAGTCATTTCATTGTTCCATGGTTTTACTGATTTTTCCACGCTCTCTTCAAACTCTCACTCATTTAAGTTCATCTGTCTTTAAATAAATGAATAAATAAATAAAACAGGAATAACAACAAAAAGCCCTCTTCCAAGATTCACAACAATCAATGATTATCTTTTCCTCTATCTTTTAAAATCATTTTTTGGAAAAAGTTCCATAAAATACTTGTCTTTGTTTCCCTCATCAGTTACTCTCTCCTCATTCTATTTTCTAGAAAATCTATGATTCCCTCAGTTTTTTTGTATGCACGATCATTAATGTCCTGCTTGTTACCAAACAATACCAGCAATAATAGAAATAGCTAATCCTTATAGCTCTTAGGCTGTATGATACATATTTTTTTGTGCATATTCTTGTTTAATCTGTATAATAATCCTACAGTATAGGTATGACTGTTGATCCTCCACATTGGACAGCTGATAAAACTGTGTGTCAGGGAGTTTAAATATTTTTTTCAAAGTCATAGAACAAGCAAGTGACCAAAATGAGACTTAAACTCAGGCTACATCTGACACCATTGCTCATGATCTTCACAATTCTTTTGTACTATTTCAAAAATCCTTTAAATATTTGACAATATCTATATTTTTAGAGGTTTTCATGTGTTGTGTTTTTTTTTTTTTTTTTTTTTTTTTTTTTTTTTTTTTAATATGCCAAACAGTTACAATTTATTTTATTTATTTTTTTTTTAATTTATTTATTATTATTATACTTTAAGTTGTAGGGTACATGTGCATAACGTGCAGGTTTGTTACATATGTATACTTGTGCCTTGTTGGTGTGCTGCACCCATCAACTCGTCATTTACATCAGGTATAACTCCCAAAGCAATCCCTCCCCCCTCCCCCCTCCCCCCTCCCTCGTCCCCATGATAGGCCCCGGTGTGTGATGTTGTGTTTTAATTTAAATGTTATAGGTGTTTTACTGGTCAGAGAGGGCTTAGTAGCCACAAAACTGTTAATTACAATATCAGCTTTTCTGTTTTATGCTAATTATTTACTTTTTTTTTTTTAATCAGCTGAGTGTTTGGGAAAGTACCTAAATGCAGATGTTATTTACTTAGGAAAAAATTCCATAAAATAATTGTCTTTATTTCCCTCATCAGCTACTCTCTCATCAATCTATTTTCTAGAAAACCTATGATTCCCTTAATCTATCATATACAAAATCAGTCTTAGTATACAGTCCATATCAAAATTGATAACATAAATAGTAGAATAGCTTCTAAGATAATTTTTGTGTCTTACATTATCTTTTGAATATCATTTGTTCTTCACCTATCTGGAAAGTACAACATATTTAGGCATTTTTCTTCATAAAACTCTAAAAGAGAGTAAGCAAGGAAACTGGTTATTAGAAGCAAAGACAAACATTCGAGGATTAAAATGATAGAAAGCACTAGGAATTACCCATTCTAACTCCATTCCCTCCTGCCCAGCCACATGGTAGAAAACTTAAGGCTCTATGCATCTTTTTCCTCTCGACAAATGCCTTGTTAGTTTTATTTTAGCTAATGCCTTGTTAGCTTTCTTTTAGTTAAGATAAAGCTAAGTGGCCTAGCCAATAATCTTAAAAGTCTTAAATATTGTATTATCTAATTTGAGAGAGAGAGAGAGAGAGCGCAAGGACAAGAAAGAGAGGAAAACAAGTTATCATCTTCTAGGATGTATAGTAGGTCTCCATTTATGAGACATTTAAAGCACAACCTCCCCAATCCTTGTCTTGGGTCTAGTCCTTCAGAATGGAGAGAAAGTAAAAGATCCAACTTTCATTATCTAAAAATGTAGACTGTCCAAAGGTTAATGGTTTAGCTGCTGTACAGGGTGCCAAATTTAATAAATCTATATATCTTTCTGACTGGATTGTTGTAGACGCATATTTTTTCTCCCCAACTCATTTTGCTTGCTGATTCAAATTCCTTCTTTGTGGAAAACCACAGTTGTAAGGCAAGGCAGTTTCAGAGGCAGGACATTGCTTTCAATATGAAGCCAAATATTTCCACACTAAGAATTGCATGAAGATGTTAGATTAGCAAAAATCTGAGGAATATGTGTGGCTATATATATACATATATATATACACATATATACATATATACATATATACACATATATACACATATACACATATACGTTTATATACGCATATATATAGTATATGTGTATATGTGTATATATACGTATATGTGTATGTATATATATGTATTTGCCAGAAATCCTGAATGAGCAATCTTAATATTTCTGTCTACTAGTTGCTTAAAGGTCTTCAAAGGTGTCAGAGTCATAGTCAGGATTCTGGTAGAAACCAGATGAGTATTTTAACTTCATTTTGACCAATATTACTTTCTCCAACCATTTTTTACTTGTTTATAAATTTTAAAGTTGAAATTGAAGAATATCCTAGGTACATTCTGTAATTCTTCTGAGAGAATTATAAAGCTTTGCCTGTATAAATAGTTTAATTTTGTTTTGGTTTTCTTTTTAGTGAAAGTGGATAAAAATATTTTTTCAATTACCTAAAAATTCTGTTATTTGACTGGGTTTCTTCATTTCATTCTAAATGCCTTTGCATCATGTAAAATGTTATTAAGATTTATTAGGTCATAATTTAAACCTTTTTTATTCAATAGCATCCTAATAAGTAAAATTTTGGAAATTTAGTTGTTTTTAACTTATTTTCACTGGAAGTATCTTATAACATTAATATATTGCTGAGACTGAATTAGAAAATAAAATAAATATAATTTATCTTCAATAGTGAAAGGATTCTTATAACATTTATAAGTTATTTTAAATATAGAAACTTGCTAAAAAGTGGAAATTTTAAAAATAGCAACCTGCGAAAATCCAATGACTGGAAATAATTTCTACCAGTTAGTCATGTTGACCAAATTATCTTTGACCAAATTACTCATCATCAAATTGTTTTTGACCAGACCTCCTGCAGCTATTGAAGTCAGTCTCTGCACCTGTTCTTTGAATTTTAGATATTTTTGCTTACTCAGAAAGTCTTATCATTATCTTCTTTCTCCATTAGGACTGAGGAAACATCCCAATATTGAGAGGGAGGGGTAAACATAAATGTAATGCACAACATATACGAGTTACACATATATCTAATACCAACTTAGATATTATATTCACTGATGGCCAAATCTCCCATGAGGGGATGGATGAAGGGGCTTAAGTTCTGGATAATTTTATGTTTGTTTGCTTTATCATTTCTTTATTGTTTTCATATGCTTTTTCTATGCCAGTGAAGTAATATTTTTTTCTGGTTTTTACTTTACTTGATTTTTTTCTCTATTTTTATAAAATTCATGCTTACCCTCTTGTGTTCCCACTGTGAAAAATCTGTAAGACGTTAGGAGTGGATAAGGAAAACACCTTTATGAACTAATGTAAATAGATGTTATATTCCAATTCTGCATCATTATTTTGAATTTACATTTATACATATAAATGCTCATTGAATATTATGCTTTTAAATAATCTTCTCTGGCATGTGTTATATACAGACTGTTGTATAATACTTCTGACAAATATTCAAATTTCAGGTTTTGTTCTTACTTTTCCCTTCCAATCAATGTACGGTATATGCTAGAGTTTTTCTATTCCTTGATTTCATGACTCCCTAACTGTAGCCTGATCCCCCTTTCCCTCATATGAACTTCTCAAAAGATATGCATATGTGTCCAAGTCCAATTGTTCAACTCTGAATCTATCCTTATCCATTTGAAATCTAGCTCCCATCTTTAATGCTTACTTAATATGCTAAATAAAAGATAGCTAATGATTTTAAATTGCTAACATTTATGGGTGCTTAAAATTCATTTTCCCCTCTCTAAACATTTTGCAAAGATTTTATTCTCATTAAAATTCTCTACTATCTCTTGTTTTGTTTTTCTCTCTTCATGAGTTTCTAGTCTCATGAATTCATTTTGTATTTTTCCCTGTGGATCATTCCTGACAGTTTGCTTATCTCAGGTACACTCACCTCTATCTTCTTCTCTACTTACTTTAAAAAGTGTTTCTTTATCAGGGATCATCAACATTTGAAGCATGACTCAAAGAATCTCAAAATCATTTGCAAAATACTTTTCATACACATATTTCAAAAGAGATGGTCAAAATATAAAATTTTATGTGTATCTCACAAGGTCAATAATCATTGTCTTAAAAGCTCTTCTTGTAGATTAAAACCACCTTTTACAATTTTAAATACCAACTATAAGTTATAAGCTTATAATTTACTTCTTTCCTTTAGGTCTATAAAACTAAAACCTGGATATGCCTTGAATATACACAATTACCTAAACCTGACCAGGCTTAAAACTGAATTCATCACCCCTTAACTAAGACTTTTGGTAACTCCAACATTACATTGTAAGATCATGAGCTACACCAATGCTCAAATAAAAGATCAAGTTTATCTCTACATTATTTTTCACAATCCCAGCTTTGTGTTACCAACTGGTATGCCCCTTGCATTTACATATCAAAAAGCTGCTTCTGTACAAAGCTTCATGGTGTTTCTGTGCCTCAGCAATGAACAATCCAAAAAGGAAATTAAGAAAACATGTTTTACATTCAAAAATATACAGAAAAATAAATACTTAGAAATAAATTTAATCTTTTGGGTATTTACCCAGTAATGGAATTGCTGGGTCAAATGATATTTCTGGTTCTGTATCCTTGAGGAATCGCCACACTGTCTTCCACAATGGTTGAACTAATTTACACTCCCACCAAGAGTGTAAAAGTGTTCCTATTTCTCCACATCCTCTCCAGAATCTGTTGTTTCCTGACTTTTTAATGATTGCCATTCTAACAAGAGTGAGATGGTATCTCATTGTGGTTTTGATTTGCATTTGTCTAATGACCAGTGATGATGAATATTTTTTCATATTTTTGTTGGCAGTATAAATGTCTTCTTTTGAGACGTGTCTGTTCATGTTCTTTGCCCACTTTTTGATGGAGTTGTTTATTTCTTGTAAATTTGTTTAAGTTCCTTATAGATTCTAGATATTAGACCTTTGCCAGATGGATAGATTGCAAAAGTTTTCTTCCATTCTGTAGGTTGCCTGTTCACTCTGATGATAGTTTCTTTTGCTGTGCAGAAGCTCTTTAGTTTAATTAGATTCCATTTGTCAATTTTGGCTTTTGTTGCCATTGTTTTTGGTGTTTTAGTCATGAAGTCTGTTCCCATGCCTATGTTCTGAATGGTATTGCTTAGGTTTTCTTCTAGGGTTTTTTTTCATGGTTTTAGGTCTTATATTTAAATCTTTAATCCATCTTGAGTTAATTTTTGTATGTGGTATAAGGAAAGGTTCCAGCTTCAGTTTTCTGCATATGGCTAGCCAGTTTTCCCAGCACCATTTAGTAAATAGGGAATCCTTTCCCCATTGCTTGTTTTTGTCAGTTTTGTTGAAGATGAGATGGTTGTAGATGTGTGTGTTATTTCTGAGGCCTCTCTTCTGTTCCATTAGTCTATATATCTGTTTTGTTACCAGTACCATGGGTTTATACACAAAGAGTTATGAATCATTCTAGTGTAAAGACACATGCACACGTATGTTTATTCCAGCACTATTTACAATAGCAAAACTTGGAACCAACCCAAACGCCCTTCAATAATAGACTGCAGAAAGAAAATGTGGCAAATATACACCAAGGAACACTATGCTGCCATAAAAAAGAATGAGTTCATGTCCTTTGCAGAGACATGGATGAAGCTGGAAATCATTATCCTCAGCAAACTAACACAGGAACAGAAAACCAAACACTGCATGTTCTCACTCATAATTGGGAGTTGAACAATAAGAACACATGGACACAGAGGGGAACATCACACACTGGGGCCTGTCGGGGGTGGGGGGAAAGGGGAGGGAGATCATTAGGACAAATACCTAATGCATGCAGAGCTTAAAACCCCAGATGAGGGGTTGTTGGGTGCAGCAAACCACCATGGCACATGTATACCTATGTAACAAACATGCATATCCTGCACATGTATCCCAGAAATTAAAGTATATTTTAAAAAGACAGAAATTTAAATAAGGAGGTGAAAGACACAGAAAACTACAAAGCATTGCTGAAAGAAATTTAAGACCTAAATAAATGGTAGAACAGCACATATTTATGAATTTGAAGATCTAATACCAGTAAAATGGCTACACTACCCAAAGAAATCTATAGAATCAATGGCACAACCATCAAGATGGAAAACTTAGCCATATCCCAAGCCTTCTTATTACTATTTCTCTCCTTTTAAATTTATAATTCTTCAGTAACAAATAATTCCAGATAATATAGTATATTGATTGATGCCTCCTACCTTTATGACAATGATTCTTTTTGAATTGTCTTCTCCTACTTTGTTAATATCAATCACTTCTACTTACCCGCCAAGAATCTGCTCCTTCCTCATCTCCGGTCTCTCTGAAATGTTTGGGTGTTTCTCTTGTTATTCCTATAATCCTTATGTTAACTGTACTATTGTATTTTATATATTATGTTGAAATTACGCTTTTATATGTCTGTTTCCCTAAGACAATATGATCCTAACTTGTAGGGTTTGTTTTAATCAATGCAATACTTCAAACATCTAGCCCTTAGCTCCTCAAATTTATTTGTTGAAATATCTTCTTTATTATCCTGGGCTTATATTTATTTTTCATGGTTTTATGTCTTATATATTTTTATATCTTATATTGATTATTTATTGACTTTTTACTTCATATTTTGTTTCCAGTGACTAATTTTTTTTAATTTCAGTATCCCAGAGTGTACATATTGTTCAAAATCAGAAATCACATTGAGATCACAAACTTAAACTTACCCAGCATTGCAAACCTGCCCAGTTCTTTCCCCAGAGGAGAACAGGAAACTTTCCTCTTTGACTAAATAGAAGATTATGTCCCCTATTAGCATTGTCAGGCTGCAAAGGCAGGAGTTATTGGGCCTTACTATATTATCTACCAAGATTTTTTTTTAATGAGGTAAAACCTGGGAAATAGGACAAAATATCTGCTTCAGGCCTCCTTATAGTCAGTCTTAGTCCCCCAGTCCCTCACAAGGTACCATTTTTGCATCAATTATAATGACTTTCTCAATTCTGACAGCATACATGATATATAATAAGAGATTACAATAAAACAGTCACTTTCTATTTTTTCAACTAGTTTTAAAACCAACATGATATCCAAGTTATAAAATAGTTCATTTCATAAATATAAATGAATGTGTGTATATATATTATTCTATAAAATCTATGTTATCAGATAAAGCTACCATGATTAACAATAATATATAAAACAAGAGATAGTTGTTTATCTTTTGACCTAGCAAGGAATATATACACATTTTTATACACCTTCTAATTATCTGGATGGATAAATAGAAAACCTGCCATGAGTCTGAAAGTATCAAGACTCTTAGCACTTAAATCTGAAAACTCTACAGAACTGCTAGTGCCTCAGCTTTGACATTAAAAAAAAATCAATTTAGGAGAATTTAGAAAATCTTATGCTTTTTACACTGCTTATGATTACATATTTACCTTATAAGTTTGTCAGTTTCCCTAAGGAACAATCAAGTACTTCAGGTTACAGACAGGGAAAATATAGTATTAGAGAATAGAGAAGAGAAGTAAAAAACAACAACAACAAATCAAAGATATTTTCTAAGCCATCAACTCTTCTGACAAAAATAATACATTAAGCTGAATAGTTTTGAATCTGAAACTACCAGTTTTGGTGTCATGCTAGAATTCATTCCCTCTGCGCCCCCACCTCAGAGCATATGCCAAGGTTTTTAAAAATACAACGTATCAACATATATTCAAATATATATGTATATATATGTTTATGTATATATATAATAGTTATAGCATATATTTAGTTATACGATAACTAAATTAAAGCCAATTAAGGATTAACAGAAATGCTTGAATTTAAGATTTTGTTAATCATTCAAAAATAAAGCATTGTTCTTAGGAGACATGTTCCAGAATGTTTTGAACTATATATGGGTATAGCATAAGGAACTGGTTGTAGCAGGACTGTGTCAAAGGAAGGGCTTCTTTTTAACTTATCTGCTTTCCTTTTATTATTATTATTATTATTATACTTTAAGTTCTAGGGTACATGTGCATAACGTGCAGGTTTGTTACATATGTATACTTGTGCCACGTTGATGTGCTGCACCCATCAACTCGTCATTTACATCAGGTATAACTCCCAGTGCAATCCCTTCTCCCTCCCCCCTCCCCATGATAGGCCCCTGTGTGTGATGTTCCCCTTCCTGAGTCCAAGTGATCTCATTGTTCAGTTCCCACCTATGAGTGAGAACCTGCCGTGTTTGGTTTTCTGTTCTTGCGATAGTTTGCTGAGAATGATGGTTTCCAGCTGCATCCATGTCCCTACAAAGGACACAAACTCATCCTTTTTGATGGCTGCATAGTATTCCATGGTGTATATGTGCCACATTTTCTTAATCCAGTCTGTCACTGATGGACATTTGGGTTGATTCCAAGTCTTTGCTATTGTGAATAGTGCCGCAATGAACATACGTGTGCATGTGTCTTTATAGCAGCATGATTTATAATCCTTTGGGTATATACCCAGTAATGGGATGGCTGGGTCATATGGTACTTCTAGTTCGAGATCCTTGAGGAATCACCATACTGTTTTCCATAATGGTTGAACTAGTTGACAATCCCACCAACAGTGTAAACCCCATCATCTCAGCCCAAAATCTCCTTAAGCTGATAAGCAACTTCAGCAAAGTCTCAGGATACAAAATTAATGTGCAAAAATCACAAGCATTCTTATACACCAGTAACAGACAAACAGAGAGCCAAATCATGAATGAACTTTCATTCACAATTGCTTCAAAGACAATAAAATACCAAGGAATCCAACTGACAAGGGATGTAAAGGACCTCTTCAAGGAGAACTACAAACCACTGCTCAGTGAAATAAAAGAGGACACAAACAAATGGAAGAACATACCATGCTCATGGATAGGAAGAATCAATATCATGAAAATGGCCATACTGCCCAAGGTAATTTATAGATTCAATGCCATCCCCATCAAGCTACCAATGAGTTTCTTCACAGAATTGGAAAAAACTGCTTTGAAGTTGATATGGAATCAAAAAAGAGCCCACATTGCCAAGACAATCCTAAGTCAAAAGAACAAAGCTGGAGGCATCACGCTACCTGACTTCAAACTATACTACAAGGCTACAGTAACCAAAACAGCATGGTACTGGTACCAAAACAGAGATATAGACCAATGGAACAGAACAGAGTCCTCAGAAATAATACCATACATCTACAGCCATCTGATCTTTGACAAACCTGAAAGAAACAAGAAATGGGGAAAGGATTCCCTATTTAATAAATGGTGCTGGGAAAATTGGCTAGCCATAAGTAGAAAGCTGAAACTGGATCCTTTCCTTACTCCTTATATGAAAATTAATTCAAGATGGATTAGAGACTTAAATGTTAGACCTAATACCATAAAAACCCTAGAAGAAAACCTAGGTAATACCATTCAGGACATAGGCATGGGCAAGGATTTCATATCTAAAACACTAAAAGCAACAGCAACAAAAGCCAAAATTGACAGATGGGATCTAATTAAGTTAAAGAGCTTCTGCACGGCAAAAGAAACTACCATCAGAGTGAACAGGCAACCTACAGAATGGGAGAAAATTTTTGCAATGCACTCATCTGACAAAGGGCTAATATCTAGAATCTACAAAGAATTCAAACCAAATTTATAAGAAAAAAACAAACAACCCCATCAAAAAGTGGGCAAAGGATATGGACAGACATTTCTCAAAAGAAGACATTCATTATAGGCACAGAACTATCCTGGCGAGGCCATCAGTAACAGAATAGGGGTTCTACACTTCTGTTTAAAGTCCATGCTCTATCTTGTAATACCCTTCTCTATATCACAGGCTTCTTCAAAGACCTTTCAAACTAACTCACACATACTCATTTATTAATCCATGGTGTTGATATCTTAAAGAGCTCCTAGAATGCCCCACCTTCTGGATTTGAGTGTTCTCACATTAATGGTTTATTCTTCCTCTGAATTACTGTAACCAGACTTTAGATCTAATAGATTAGATGGATTCAGGTTAACCTATTTTTGCAAAAGTATTTCACAAGTGATGCTATGAACTTCATGTTGGAAAAGACCAGGATTCTGTTTGAGGGATAATAAGACTGATCACTGAGTAGGGTGATGAAGGTCGGCTCCATCCATTGTAAACAACAAGAAATTTAAGAAGTGTTACTGTAGTATAACATAAATAGATGTTATCTTACCAATCTTTCAGCTAATGGTTTTATCATCAATTATTGTCCCAATCAATGATTACACAGGGAATTACAATATGGTAATTTTATAATTCTATTTTTTTTCTAAGTTTAATTGCCATCGTTTTGTTAAAATTATCTTTCTCTGACCAACTAGGACTATGTATTTCTTCCTCTAGAACAGTGTCAATGCCTAAGTCCTTCTCTTTAAATAGTTTGAGAAAGTATTTAGTGTTATAGTTACTTACAATTTGTGGCACATACAATTTTATTTACCTGTTTGTTCTTTTGCTTTTACTATTTTGAATATCATGCTGGATTAATGGACTTTTACATGTGAAATGTGTTTTCATTAGTAACAGCCTTTATTTTATGTGCTATTCAACTTAACTCACCTGTTGTCAGTAGACCCAACTTTAAAATGGTTTCCTTGTCCTTTTGATACAGCTCTATTTTTTCCTTGTTTTCTGGTACAACAGAATGTTTCAGACTCACATCGTAACACCCTACTTCAAATTTGGAATCAAACGTTCCCCCAAGTAGCCCTAGCACCAATCAGATGCAAATGATAATTAGACGCCACATTCTGGTAACCAGAGGTACACATTGCTACTAAAGTAGCATTGCTTCTAGAGTTCTTTAGGAGCTGTGACCAGAAAAGAACAACAACAAAAAAATATATATATTTATACACACATACACACACACACATATATATAAATACAAATATAAACACTTTTATATTTGTATATAATATTGATTCTTACACTAAAAATATTCATTCTCCATAATAAATTATTTGTTTTATATTAAATTTGAATTCTAAGTACTTTTACATCTTTAGACACAATGACTCCTGACTTTTTGGGGGTTCATATTAAATAATCAGTGTCAATTATTAGCTCTAGTATGCTGATTATTGATTAAGCATCTTTAAAGCAAAAACTTTAACTGTTAAGATTACTGAGAAAGCCAATTTTTGTATGTTAGTTTCTAATGACACTTCTTAATAAAACTGGACAATTTGGTTTGCATTAATTCCCTCACCATCCTTTCCTACTCAGTTTTAAAGGTGAATGATAAGGATAGATATTTGTTGTTGTTGTTGTCTTTTCGTTTTTGTTTTTGATTTTTTAAAATATCACTGGAAATCCCCTGGAGTTCAGTCTTAGGCAAGGTCAACAGTCAGTATACTCAGTGTGCACTATGATAGGAGAGAGTTCAAGGTAACCTTTGAATGTTTGGAATGTCAAGAGGCTCTAACTGAAAATCCCAGTGGATTCCCACTAACAACACAGGTCTTATCTTTTGTTCCGTCATGCCAACACCAAAAAACAACAACAACAACAACAAAAAAACAACAGGATATCATTTTGAACAGATACCTGCACAGAGGCAGAAGAAAGTTGTTAAATCATTATGAAAGAAACAGAAATAGCTTAATGAGAAAATGAACTAATTTTACCCATGTTGTCTTAAACTTTTGTGTCAGATAGATCTATTTCACAGTTTCCTGTTATTTGGGGTAAATTGTTTAGGTTCTCATGTTTTTTCTTTGTAGAATTAGCATGTTAAAAGTCCCTAATTCATATGGCTGTTACGATTACTTAAAGAGATGATTTAAGCAAAATTTTTGGTACAATAATTAGACCAGTTGTGCCAAATACATTTGTGTTTGGGAAGAAGTAGGACGAAAGGAAGATGATAGAGATGGAGTAGACAGTCCTTTCATTTTAAGAGGCTTAAAGATCCCAGGAGATTCAACAATCAAGTGACAAATTATGGATGCACTTAGGATTGGAAAATGAATATGAGGGGAGCATTCATTACAGGACATAATCAAAGTGAACCCCAGAACATCTATGCTAAAACCTGTGTTAAAGACATTCAAACCAGAGGGTACTTGGTGCATAAGGAAGTGGAACTGGGTAACCTATCAGTTTCTGAGACTTTCATTGTTTTCTACAGTTGTGAGTTATTAATATAGTTCTGTTCCTAACTGCATGGTGAAAGAAATTTGGCTTACCTCAGTGAAAAAAAAATGCCTAATATATGGAGAAAAGAAAGTGAAAGAGACTCAGCAACCTTATCCTGAGGTACATATAAGAATATATGAAAACTTCATTGGATGAAATTTAATTATTATATATTTGTAATTTCTCTCTTGGATGTATATTTTTTCTTCCTTACTTTAAGTGATAATTATATATTGGATCTCATGTATAAGACAATTTAGAACAGCAATTAAAGTTCTGTTTCTGTAACACATGTTCTCCAAAGGTTATAGCTTTCTAACTTTTCCTTACATATTCATCATAGAATAGTTCTGTTTCATGACAAACAAATTAGTGAATGTCCCTGATGTAATTACTTAATTATAAATTACTTAACATTTAAGAAATATATAGTTGTTTTCATTTTTTCCTTGGAAAATTCTTGTGAAAAATACATAATGTATTTAGAAATAACTTTTCTCTGTAATTTCTGTTTCTTGCTCCTATGATCAAAGAGCCTTCTAACAGCAGATCTCTAACATTTTTAAGGTATCAACAACATCATTTAGTTAGCAATAACTTTACAAAATAATTCATGTATTATCTTCTGTATGAAAATCACTTATTAGTTCTTCATTTTATTACATTATTTCTTTGCACTTACTTTTTATTACAAAACATGTTTCTAATCATTTTGTATAAAGCTCTATTTGAAGTTCTTTTAGAACATAATGGTAATTAGCATTATTTTAAATATTATGATTATACCTCAGATTGCTTTCACCAGTCAGCATTCCTAACAGCATAAAAATTTCAATAATGTAAACTCACTTCTTTGTTCACTTTGATTAAAGTTTCTCTTCATATTTTCTGCTACATGGTTACTATAGTAAATTACTTACTCTTAGCTATCTATCTATATATATATACTTAGAGAAAAGTGAAAATTTAATGAAAAGTAGTTTGTAATAAAGCATGATAATGTAAAAGTTTTTAAATACATACTTAGGAATATACTTTGGAATTCATGGAACTTATGAATATCTGAATAGAATTTGAATTTGTCAATATGAAATATTTTAGTAAAAGTAATTTTAGAAAAGTAAAGAGTATAAAGTTAAGATAAACTGTTATGGCTCATTATTTGAAATCATCTTTTTGTTGTTAATTTTGTACAATTTTAACTTTTTTCACTTTTTAAAATAATTTCAACTTTTAGATTCAAGGGGTACATATGCAGGTTTGTTACATGGGTATCTTGTGTAATGCTGAGTTTTGGAATACAAATGATCTTGTCCTCAAGGTAGTAAGCATAATACCTGACAGTTTGTTTTCCAACCCTTGGTCCTCAGTTTCCTCCCCAGTAGTCCCCATTGTCTGTTGTGGCTATCTTTATGTCCAATGTTAGGCCCCGACTTACAAGTGAGAAACTGATGGTATTTGGTTTTCTGTTCCTATGTTAATTCACTTAAGATAATGACCTGTAGCTGCATCCATATTGCTGCAAAGTCTATGATTTCAATTTTCGTAGTTGCCTAGTATTCCATTGTATATACATACCACATTTTCTTTATCCAGTACACTGTTGATGAGCACCTAGGTTGATTCCACGTCTTTGTTATTGTGAAAAGTGTTGTGATAAACATACAAACGCATGTATCTTACTGGTAGAACAATTGATTTTCTTTTGGTTATATATCCAGTAACAAAATTGCTGGGTCAAATGGTAGCTCTTTTTTTAGTTCTTTGAGAAATCTCTAAACTGATTTCCACAGTGGCTGACCTAATTTACCTCCCACCAACAGTGTATAAGCATTCCCTTCTCTCTGCAGTTTTACCAGCATCTGTTCTTTTTTGACATTTTAATAATAGCCATTCTGACTTGTGTGAGATGGTACTTCATTGTGTTTTTGATTTGCATTCTCTGATGATTAGTGATGTTGAATGTTTTTTCATGATTGTAGGCCACTTGTATGTCTTCCTTCCAGAGTGCTATTCGTATCAAATCACCACTGTCATTTTTCACAAAAGTAAAAAAAACTATTCTAAAATTCACATGCAACCAAAGAAGAGCCCAAATTTCCAAAGTAATTCTAAGCAAAAAGAACAAAGCTGGAAGAATCACATTAACTGACATCAAACTATATACTGTAAGAATACAGTAATCAAAACAACATGGTTCTGGTACAAAAACAGACACACAGACCAATGGAACACAATAAAGAATCCAGACATAAAGTAATACACCTACAACTATCCGATCTTGCATGAAGTTGACCAAAATAAGCAGTGGGGAAAGGACTCTTTTTTCAATAAACGGTGCTGGGATAGCTGGCTAGCCATAGGCAGAAGAATAAAACTGAACTCCAACCTTTCACTATATACACAAATTAGCTCAAGATGTGTTGTGGGAAGTCAGGGACCCCAAACAGAGGGACTGACTGGAGCCATGGCAGAGGAACATAAATTGTGAAGATTTCATGGACATTTATCAGTTCCCAAATAATACTTTTATAATTTCTTACACCTGTCTTTATTTTAATCTCTTAACCCTGTTAACTTTGTAAGCTGAGGATGTATGTTACCTCAGGACCACTGTGATAATTGTGTTAACTGTACAAATTCATTGTAAAACGTGTGTTTGAACAATATGAAATCAGTGCACCTTGAAAAAGAAAAGAATAACAGTGATTTTTAGGGAACAAGGGAAGACAACTATAAGGTCTGACTGCCTGCAGGGTTGGGCAAAAAAGAACCATAGGCAGAGAGCCTATAAATGGATGTGCAAGTAGGAGAGATATTGCTAAATTCTATTCCTAGCAAGGAATGTTAATATTAATACCCTGGGAAAGGAATGCCTTCCTGGGGGAGGTCTATAAATGACCGCTCTGGGAATGTCTGTCTTATGCGGTTGAGATAAGGACTGAGATACACCCTGGTCTCCTGCAGAACCCTCAGGTTTACTAGGGTGGGGAAAAACTCCACCCTGGTAAATTTGTGGTCAGAACAGTTCTCTGCTCTCTAACCCTGTTTTCGCTTGTTTAAGATGTTTATCAAGACAATACATGCACCGCTGAACATAGACCCTTATCAGTGCTTCTGCTTTTGCCCTTTGTACTGTTCCCTCAGAAGCATGTGATCTTTGTTAGACCCTTATTGGAAGTTCTGCTTTTCGCCCTTTGAAGCATGTGATCTTTGTACCTACACCCTGTTCTTACACCCCCTCCCTTTTTGAAGCCCATAATAAAAACTTGCTGGTTTGAGGCTCAGGTGGGCATCATGGTCCTACCGATATGTGATGTCACCTCCAGTGGCCTAGCTGTAAAATTCCTCTCTTTGTACTGTCACTCTTTATTTCTCAGCTGGCCAACACTTATGAAAAATAGAAAGAAGCTACGTTGAAATATTGGGGTTGGGTTCCCCCAGTAAAAATGAATTAAATATTTAAAAGTAAGACGTCAGACATTAAGAATCCTAGACGAAAACTTAGGAATCACCATTTTGGACTTCAGCCTTAAGAAATAATTTATGACTAAGTCCTCAAAAGCAATTGCAAGGAAAATAAAAATTGACCAGTGAGACATAATTAAACTAAAGAGCTTTTGCAAAGCAAAAGAAACTATCAACAGAGTAAACAGACAACTTACAGAATTGGAGAACATATTTGCAAACTATGCAACCAGCAAAGGCCTACTATCCAGAATCTATAAAGAACTTAAATAATAAAACAAGCAAAAGACAAATAACTCATTTAAAAGTAGACAAAAGACATGAGCAGGCAATTTTGACTTTTACTTGGACTATCCACATACTTGTATATACACATTGAATATCCCTAATCCAAAAATTTGAAATCCAAAATGCTCCAAAATCCAAGGCTTTTTGAGCACCAATATGACATAGTGCTCTAATGAGCATTTGGATTCAAGTTTTAAGACTGTAGATGCTCAACTGGTAAATATATAATGCAAATATTCCAAAATAAAAAAAAAAATCAAAATCGGAATCACTTCTGCATTTCACATAAGGGATACTCAACTTGTAATTGCTGAAATATGTACTTTAATTTTATCATTTTAATAATTGTTTTCTATTGTTCCATCTGTTCTTGTAAATTTATTTACCTTTTTCATTTTTCTTTTGAAATAATCAAATATTTTTATTCTATTTGTCCTTTTTACCAGCCTTTAATTTATACAGTATGGGTATAATTTATATAGAATGTGCTATCTCTTTCATTCTCAAAATTTTACTAGTACTAGGAGTTGCCAGACTTTCCAGATGAAATCTGAGATTCAGTTTTTAACTTATTTGTGGAGTGAAAAGTTACTTTTAAAGGGAGATGAGAACTAGTAATTGATGATATAATATGTCATTATAGTTGGTGATTACAAAGATAGTGGCTTGTGAGGCTAATTTTGAGACTTCTTGAAAGTAAAAGGTCAAAATATAGGCCTTCAAGGCACAATAACACTGGTACAAAATCAGAAAGCCTCTATATCAGCTTTGATAAAATCTCTTTTCTGTAGTTGAAAGGGAGAAAATTCAGAATCAAGCCTACCCAGGGCCTGATTCTAAACGCTGAGTAGCAGCACACTAAATAACTCTATATTATGGGTAGATTTATTATATTAAGTTATGAAAAGACCTGGGGAAAGAGTGAAAGCCTGAGACATAGTACATTTGGGCTAACTGAAGCAAGATAAATCATTGAACCCGTAAATCCTCCTGGAGGCTTTTTGCTGGCAGTATCAGGATCCCTTCTCAATGAAGGGGTCAGTCAGTCTTTCCAGTCTTTCTCTGCAAAAAAAGTCTTTTAATAACTACCATTTGCTTCGCAGTGAGATGCCATTAGCCTTGGGATTCCCCTCTCTGATTCCCACCACCATTCTTCTGGATTCTATAGGAAGAGAGAGATCTTGAAATAGTGGCTCTAGGACAATTCTACTTGGGAACAAGTTAGCTTAGACAGGAACAGGTTGTCAGTTTGTAGTATCAGCAATATGAAGAGCATATGTGTGGATTTGAAAAGTTACAGAACAAGAAAAACTGAAATATTAACTTGGGTAGGCTAAATTTGTTAATATGGATGTCATGTTTGAACACGTTGGTTTGATAATAATAAGTGTTAATGGATGCCTTGACTCACGAATGACACGATGACATACAGTCAATGAGGTTTCAATGTCCAGATTTTTTGAACATGTTGCTGAAGTGATCCAAAGACCAGGGAGTTGGTAATAATAGAATTTATTATTATGTGCAATCTAATCAGATAATTCCCAGCTACAATCATGTGGCACATAACAACATTTCAGTCAAGGATGGATTACATATATGACAGTGGCCACAGAAGATTATAATACCCTATTTTTACTGTACATTTTCTGTATTTAGGTACACAAATTATTATTCTGTTACAATTGCCTGTAATACAATAACATGCTATACGGATTTGTATGGGACCAAGGGAGTATGTAAAATAGGTTTGTGTAAGTACACTCTATGATGTTTGCACAACAATGAAATCACCTTACACTGTATTTCTCAGAAAGTGTTCTGTCATTTAGTGATACATCACTACATATTATTCACAAAGCCCATAAAAGATGCATTATGAAAAGAGAGAACACTGATTTCTTCCAAAGCTCTTCAGTAGGCTGGAGAAGATAATGGCATGGGATGGTTACAATAGAATTGGGTTTTCTAGTTTCAATAAGAAAGATGGAATTTCTCTTTGGGCCCCAGAGCAAAATAAAATGTGGATCCCCTTGTTCAAAAAGCAGGAAAAAAGTACCTTTAAAAGTACTAAAATATAAAGTATTTTCTTACACAGTATCTCTCTCAACTTGTCATGGGGTTTTTATTTGCCATTTAATTAATTCCATTCTAGGTTTAAAAATAATTAAAATAAATTATTAGCACATAAATTTTAATGCTGATCTTCATATTTTCTCAATGCTAAATTTAAATACCAATAGAGGACATTGAACTTGTTTGCAGAATCACACTATTTAGAGTTAATTTTTTTGAATCTTGTATGTGAATGTGTATTGTGTTATGACCACAGGAGTAGAAATGTTTCATGAAACTAACTTGTTTTTATTTCACTTCCTGATAGGTGCACAATCTACCACCTCTCTTTCCCTTTGGCTTACTGATGAGTAGAAAAGGTCTCAAAGAAAAAGAAAATGTGGTTGCCTTGTTTCTCCTTCTGTATCAATATCTTCAACATGAATGGTTGGTTAATACAGGATAGTAACTTGAGTGAGAAAGAATGATAGGGTTTCTTGATTTTTTTTTTCTTATACCTCCACTTTTTTTTTTCTGCATTTGAAGCAAGTCCTGTTTCAAAGGAGATCATAGTGAGTTGTTAATGAGCCCACTTTTTTCCATTGCAGCCATAGCAGACTTACTTGGTACTGACTTTAAGTCTCATTACACTCTCATGCATAATGTGTCTACCACAGTTCTGTGCTTATTGACACTGCAAAAACTACATGAAGATGGAACAGTGATGGGCATGGCTATTTGGCATCACTTCTCTTCACATGTATATTCTGTTGTTTCATCAGCTGTCACACACAAAATACAAGTGCAAAAATAAAATTGCTAACATTTCAAGATGGCAATAGCAGAACATTAGTTATAGGATGCTTCTGAGCTCAGGGCACTGACTTACTGCACAGGTCACATGTCCACAAAGCTGTTCCTTTTCTCCAGGCCTTTTCAAGTGATGTTTGGTTATTTCCTGCAGTATCTGTGTACTAATGTGTAGGAAATGCCTTAATGTTTCAGAAGATTTTAGATACTGTATGTACTAAGTGAAGCTATTTTATCCTTCTTATATTTTGAATCCAGAGATGTACAGTTGATAAAATAAGGATTGTGGCCTGGTTCTATCTCACAGAGTTTACTGTGGTACTATATTATCGTTTTCTGGTTATTTTCCCAGCCTCCAAATTTATAGTAGTGATAAATGTTCATTGAGAATCTTTATATCAGTTTCTTGTTCTGTGTAGTGGAGACTATTTTGGTACAAAGAGCCAAGTAAAAACTCTTAAAGCTCTATTCACAATAGCAAAGACATGGAACCAACCCAAATGCCCATCAATGATATACTGGATAAAGAAAATGTGGTACATATACAACTATTGAATACTATGCAGCCATAAAAAGAATGAGACCATGTCCTTTACAGAGACATGGATGAAGTTGGAAGCCATCATCCTCAGAAAACTAACATGGCAACAGAAAACCAACCACCAAATATTCTCACTCATAAGTGGGAGTTGAACAATGAGGACACAGGGAGGGAAACAACAGACTCTGGGGCCTGTGGCGGAGACTGTGTGAGGAGAGGGCAAGTATCAGGACAAATAGCTAAGGCATGTGGTGCATACAGGGCTTAAAACCTAGGTGATGGGCTGATAGGTGCAACAAACCACCATGACACACATATACTGTGTAACAAATCTCCATGTTTTGCACATGTATCCCAAAACTTAAGAAAAAAAAAAAAAAAAACCAAACAAACCCTTTGAGCTGTTTTACTGCCCTTTCCCCAAGACAGTAAACCAAACATAATATTATATTCCTCAGAGAACTGCAGGAATTGGAGCATAAAATAGGCAAAAGATGTAGGGCTGGTGTTTCCTAAAATATTCTTACTTAAACTCATTTGTTTGGCCAGTGTCAAAGCCAGAATAACCCTGGTTTTGTGCAAATTGTTTTTCAGGTAAGATACCAATTGCTGCTGCATTTCTACACATGATACTATTGTTAGAGTGGAATGATACCATACCTAATACCTGGCATGCATTATTAATCCAACATATACATTCAATCAAAACAAACACAAGCAGAATCAGTTTGTTTTTGCATAGATATGCAATGTCTGCATATATGTGCATAGTTTAAGTTTCTCACAGGGTAAGGCAAGTGTGCTTTCTTTCATAGTATGTTCTGGAGAGAATTGTTTTGTGAATTGTGCTGCTGTAAACATGCATGCACAAGTATCTTTTTTTGTATAATGACTTCTTTTCCTCTGGGTAGATACCCAGTAATGGGCTTATGGGATCAAATGGTAGTTCTACTTTTAGTTCTTTAAGGAATCTCCATACTGTTTTCCATAATGGTTGTACTAGTTTACATTCTCACCAGCAGTGCAAAAGTGTCTTGATATTATGCAGTGAATGAGAAAAAAATGACCTTTTCTCACTAAACCCGATTTTGTTATTGTCTAATAAATTCCGAGGTTACTAACAGAGATACCAAATCTAAGCCCAGAGCAGAGGCAAACTTCCCCTGGATGGGGCCTACAAAACATTTGGTGGCAAGTAGATTACATTGGACCTCTTCCAACATGATCAAGATGAAGCAATTTATTCTCCAAAAGAAAGATACATTTTAAAGATATAACTTTTCTTCTTCCACAGTTCTTCTGCTAGCATCATTTGTTGACTCAGAAAGTGACTCATTCCTTTAGTAGCCCACAGTGTCTATTATTCTCATATTATGTCCATGTGTGCTCAGTGTTTAGCTCCCACTTAACATTGAGGTACGTGGGAGCTAAACATTGAGCACATATGGGCATAATATGCTAAACTCAAGCTAAACTCGAGGTATTTGGTTTTCTGTTCCTGTATTAATTCACTTAAGATTATGGCTGCTAGCTCCATCCATGCTGCTGCAAAGTTTATGTGTGGGAGGCAGGTGGAGAGGATGAGTTAAAAAACTACCTATCAGGTACTATGCTCACTACCTGGGTGACAAGATCCATACTCCAAACCTCAGAATCATGTAACATTCCCATATAGCAAACCTTCCCATATACTCCCTGTTTCTAAAATAAAAATGAAAATAAAACAAAATAAAAAAATAAATACCTGAAAAAAGAAAGCGACTCACTTATTAATATGTAATTTATACACTATTTTCTCTCCTGAGACACTCATATCATAGCAATAGGTATGTGCCTAGAGAATTCAGTAGTCTTTTTTATTTTTATTTTTTATTTTTGAGACGGAATTTTTGCTTTTGCTGTTGCTCTGCAGTGCAATGGCGCGATCTCGACTCACCACAACCTCCACCTCCCGGGTTCAAGTGATTCTCCTGTCTCAGCCTCCGGAATAGTTGGGATTACAGGCATGTGCCACCATGACCGGCTAATTTTGTATTTTTGGTAGAGATGGGGTTTCTGCATGTTGGTCATGCTGGTAGTAGTCTTATAAAGTACACAATCAATCTCAAGTAGCTGGCATGAAAAAACAATAGGATAGCCTGAAAAAAACATGGTGCCAGGTGGGAAAAAAAAAATCTATTTGAAATTGAATAGTTTATACACAGGATGCAATATAAGTCTCAAAGAAGTAGCCAAAATCCGTAGGTTCATAAAGTGCTATGGTTATACCAAATATCATATTTAAGGAATTTAATTCCCTACTTCTCCTAATTTTAGTGATCCTGGTGCCCAAAGGAGAAATGCTTAACTACTAAATGAAGTAATGGTTACATTAAATTATAATATGTTATACCCCTCCCTGGCCATTTTATGTTTCTGCTGCCATTGAACCCTCAAGAAGAAAAGACTATTACTTCACTGGCCAAAGTAATTTATCCTAATTGTTGCTACACTATAACTACAAGGAATTTTGTATCAAGAATTCAGGGTGAGTCACTGGGGCACCACTTAGTACTCCATTTTCTAATAGTCCTAGTCAGCAGAAAGCTGTAGTAATCCATTAAAATGAAAATAACCAAGAACTCAGATCACATAAAAATGAAAGTTTGGGCCATTTTGTCAAGTAAAAACTTACCCTCCTAAGGTTCTGGGAAGGCAAGAGAAAATTGGAATTGGTACTGGAAGAAGAAACTATGATAACTATCCTCGTAACCATATTTAAAACAAGGAATTGAATTATGTTTTGGTAATTATTCTGTTTTGAAAGGATTTGGAAAAAGGGATTGAATTATGTTTTCATAATTATTCATGTTTTTCCTTCACATATGAAGTGCACTAAGTGGGGAATAATATTTTGGGATTCAAGTGAAATGGTAATTGAATTGAAATCACCCTATGATAAGAGAGCTGTTAGGATTTCCTGTGTTTCCTTTGTTGGTGATATGGTTTGGCTGTGTCTCCACCCAAACTTCATATTGAATTGTACTCCCATAATTCCCACGTGTTGTGGGAGGGACCTGGTGGGAGATAATTTGAATCATAGGGGTGGCTTCCCCCACACTGTTCTCGTGGTAGTGAATAAGTCTCACGAGATCTGATGGTTTTATCAGGGCTTTCCATTTTTGCATCTCCCTCATTTTATCTTGCTATATAAGAAGTGCCTTTCACCTACTGCCATGATTCTGAGGCTTCCCCAGCCATGTGGAATTGTAAGTCCGATTAAACCTTTTTCTTCCCAGTCTCAGGTATGGCTTTATCAGCAGCATGAAAACAGACTAATACAGTTGGGAACTAAATATTTTATTTATTTATTTTTTAACAGTCAGAACTTACACAACATTTATTAATTAAGTTCATTGTCTTATATGAGTGTGGTTTTTGGTGGCCAAAAACAGTTAACAACAGTAACATGAAAGATTATCATCACAGATCACCATAATACATATAATAATAATGACAAAACTTGAAATAAGGCAAGAATTACCAAAATGTGACACAGAGACACAAAGTGAGCACATGCTTTTGGAAAGAATAATGCTGATAGACTTGCTTTATGCAGGGTTGCCACAAACCTTCAATTTGTGAAACACCTATTGTCTGTGATGTGCAATATAGCAGAGCACAATAAAGTGAGGCATTGCCAGTGTATTCAGAGTCTAACCACTTCTCACCATTCTCACCACAGGCAGCCTGGGCCAGGCTACTGTTACTTCTCCCCTGGATCGCTGCTCTCATCTACTAACTAGTCTTCCAGCTTATGATCTTGCCCCTTATAGTCTATTCCCAACAGAGCAGTCAGGATGGTACTTTTGAAATGGAAGACAAGTCATTTCAACTACTCGGATCAAATACTTACATCTTCTCAGAATGAAAGTCAAAATATTTTCAATAACAAAAGGTTCTTCATGATTTCTCCTGTCCCACTAACCCCACTGTAAGCTTTCCTACAGTGAAACACTTATTTCTCTAACACCCCAGGCAAATTCAGCCTCAGGGCCTTTGCCCCTGCGATTCGCACTCTCTGGGATACTTGTACCCTAAGTACCAACAGGACTCACTTAATCACATTTTTTTTTCCATCTCTGTCACTTAGATGTCTGCTAAAAGTCATTTTTCAGTGAGTCTTCCCTGACCACCATTGCAAAATAACAACCCACTTCACGTTTCCAAAAATAACATCTCCCCTCTCTTTTCCAGCCTCCTTATTCCTTTTTTAAAACTTCAGTAGTTTTGGGGGAAACAGGTGGTGTTTTGTTACATAAATAGGTTGTCTAGTGGTGATTTATGAGATTTTGGTGCACCCATCAGCTGAGCAGTGTACACTGTACCCAATGTGTAGTCTTTTATTCCTCACCCACTTCCCACTCTTTCCTTTGAGTCTCCAAAGCCCATTGTATCATTCTTATTATGGCTTTGCAACCTCATAGCTTAGCTCCCACTTACAAGTGAGAAGATACAATATTTGATTTTCCATTTCTGAGTTACTTCACTTAGAATAATTGTCTCCAATTCCATCCGGGTTGCTGCAAATGGTATTATTTTGGTCCTTTTTATGGCTGAGTAGTATTCCTGTGGAGTGTGTGTGAGTGTGTGTGTGTGTGTGTGTGTGTGTATATGTATCCTATGGTGTATATATATATAAATAATATATATCCTATGGTGTGTGTATATATGATATATATATATATATATATATCATATATATATATCACAATTTCTTTACCTGCACATGGATCGATGGAAATTTGGGCTGGTTCCTTCTTTTTGCAATTGTGAATTGTGCTGCTGTAAACATGCATGTGCAAGTATTGTTTTTTGTATAATGACTTCTTTTCCTCTGGGTGGATACCCAGTAATGGGATTATGGGATCAAATGGTAGTTCTACTTTTAGTTCTTTAAGGAATCTCCACACTGTTCTCCATAATGGTTGTACTAGTTTACATTATCACTAGCAGTGCAAAAGTGTTCCCTTTTCAACACATCCATTTCAACACATCTATCATTTTTTGATTTGTTAATTATGGCCATTCTTGCAGAAGTAAGGTAGTATCACATTGTAGTTTTGATTTGCATTTCCCTGATCATTAGTGATGTTGACCATTTTTTCATATATTTGTTGGCCATTTGTATATCTTTTTAGAAAGTTGTCTATTCATATTCTTTTTATTATTATTATTATTATTATACTTTAAGTTCTAGGGTACATGTGCATAACGTGCAGCTTTGTTACATATGTATGCTTGTGCCATGTTGCTGTGCTGCACCCATCAATTTGTCAGCACCCATCAACTCATCATTTACATCAGGTATAACTCCCAATGCAATCCCTCCTCCCTCCCCCCTCCCCATGATAGGCCCCGGTGTGTGATGTTCCCCTTCCCGAGTCCAAGTGATCTCATTGTTCAGTTCCCACCTATGAGTGAGAACATGCGGTGTTTGGTCTTCTGTTCTTGTGATAGTTTGCTAAGAATGATGGTTTCCAGCTGCATCCATGTCCCTACAAAGGACACAAACTCATCCTTTTTTGTGGCTGCATAGTATTCCATGGTGTATATGTGCCACATTTTCTTAATCCAGTCTGTCACTGATGGACATTTGGGTTGATTCCAAGTCTTAGCCCACTTTTGGATAGGATTGTTTGTTTTTTCTTGCTGATTTGTTTGAATTCCTTATAGATTAAGGATATTAGTCCTTTGTCAGATGTATAGATTGTGAGGATTTTCTCCCACTCTGTGGTTCATCTTTTTACTTTGCTGATTGTTTCTTTTGCTGTGTAGAAGCTTTCTAGTTTAACTAAGTCTCATCTATTTATCTTTGTTTTTGTTGAATTTGCTTTTGGGTCCTTGGTCATGAAGTCTGCCTAAATCAACTAGAAGGGTTTTTCTGATGCTATCTTCTTGAATTTTTATGATTTCAGGTCTTAGGTTTAAGTCCTCTTTCCATATTGAGTTTGTTTTTGTGTAAGGTGAGAAATGAGGATCCAGTTTCATTCTCCTACGTGTGGCTTCCCAATTATCCCAACACCATTTGTTGAATAAATGTCCTTTCCCCACTTTATGTTTTTGTTTCGTTTGCTTTGTTGAAGATCAGTTGGCTGTAAGTATTTGGCTTTATTTCTGGGTTCTCTATTCTGTTCCACTGGTGTATATGCCTATTTTTATACAAGTACCATGCTGTTTTGATGACTGTGGCCTTATAGTATAGTTTGAAATCAGGTAGTGTGATGCCTCCAGATTTGTTCTTTTTGCTTAGTCTTACTTTTGCTATATGGGCTCTGTTTTAGTCCCATATGAATTTTAGGATTGTTTTTTTCTAGTTGTGTGAAGAATGATGCCAGGAATTGCATTGAATTTGTAGATTGCTTTTTGCAGTATGGTTATTTTGGCAATATTGATTCTACTCATCCATGAGCATGGTTGTGTTTCCATTTATTGGTATCATCTATGATTCCTTTCACCAGTGTTTTTAGTTTTCCTTGTAGAGGTCTTTCACCTCCTTGGTTAGATATATTCCTAAGTATTTTATTTTATTTTTGCAGCTACTACAAAAGGGGTTGAGTTCTTGATTTGATTCACAGCTTGGTCGCTATTGATGTATAGCAATGCTACTGATTTGTGTATATTGATTTTGTATCCTGAAACTCTGCTGAATTCATTTATCAGGATTAGGAGCTTTTTGGCAGAATATTTGGGGTTTTCTAGGTATACGATCATATCATCAACAAACAGAGACAGTTTAACTTTCTTTTTAGTGATTTGGATGCCCTTTATTTCTTTCTCTTGTTGGATTTCTCTGGCTTGAACCAAGAAAAGAAGAGATAAGATCCAAGTAGCTCAATTAGAAATAAAATGGGAGATATTACAACCAATAACAGAAATACAAAAGATATTTCAAGGCTACTATGAACACCTTAATATGCATAAACTATAAAACCTAGAGGAGATGGATACATTCCTGGAAATATACAACTCTCTTAGATTAAACCAAGAAGAAATAGAAACTCGGAACAGACCAGTAACAAGCAGTGAAATTGAAATGGTAATAAAAAACATTGCCAACAACAACAAAAAAGTCCAGGACCAGATGGATTCACAGATGAATTGTAGCAGACATTCAGGAAATAATTCTTACCAATCCTATTGATAGTATTCCACAAGATAGAGAAAGAAGAAATCCTTTCTTTATCATTCTATGAAGACAGTATCATCCTAATACCAAAATCGGAAAAGCACATGGCAAAAAAAGAAAAGTACAGACCAATATCCCTGATGAATAGAAATGCAGAATTCCTTAACAAAATAGTAGCTAGCTGAATCCAACAGCATATCAAAAAGATAATCTACCATGATCAAATGGGTTTCATACCAGGTATTCCAGGGTGGTTTAACATATCCAAGTCAATAAACATGATATACCACATGAACAGAATTAAAAACACAAATCATCTGATCATCTCAATAGATGCAGAAAAAGCATTTGACAAAATTCAGCATCCCTTTATGATTAAAACCCTCAGTAAAATTAGCATAGAAGGGACATGCAAGGGACATACATACAGATGTAACAAAAACCATCTGTGACATACCCAGTCAAGATAGTACTGAATGGGGAAAAGTTGAAAGCATTCCCCTTGAGAACTAGAACAAGACAAGGATGCCCACTCTTACATTTCTATTCAACGTAGTACTGGTGACTAAACATGTTATATACAAAAGACAATAGTGGATGGTAAGAAACAGAAAGTGTAGAGAGTTCTGGATATTTTCATTTGCCTCTCCAGATATACTTGCCCAACTCCTCTACTATGCTCTTTGAACCTCATGGACTCTATCAACTGGGTTACCCTGATGCCTGGCTTATAGTTGAGGCTGGCTAATGTGAATCACCTGTAGGAATTTATTCCACATTGCCTCTCAGAGACATTATAATGAGGATCTGCTGCTTCCTTCTACCAAAGGCCTCTTACCCATAGGTAAAACTATTACCTCTGGATGCCTAGAGTCACTTCCTCCCCTTGTCCTCTCATGCGTAGAGGTGGTAAGTTTTCTGCTCTTGCTGGCACTTGACTACATCTTTTATGTAGCCCCTTAATTAAATCATCATCAATCTATTGAGTAGTTTTATCCCAAAATCTTAACTGATACGGAAATTTATCAGATTCAAGGGTGAATACATGGTGCAGAATCATTATTTAGGGCCATTATTTTGCTTATTTAAAGAGCAATAATGTGACAAAAAATTGGGTAACATAATAAAGCTACTTGGAATGTATTTAAATTTCAAAATCACACTTATATTAATAAACAATGATATTTCTAGCAGAGTTTCAAATATAATAATTACAAAATACCTTATTATTTTATGTCACATGTAAAATTATAATTAAGATTTATTTCCTGTTTTATTTTTAAACCTGGCTTAATAGATTAAAAACCATAAAACCACTTTTGTAATATAGATAATATTTTAATAAACTTATTCTATTTCTGTTCTATACGTGAAATAATTTTAGACTAATTTTTACTCTGAAGGACAATATCTCTGCTTATTTTATTTCTTAGACTTCACTTATGACTTTAAAGAAGACATAGCAAAATGACCATTTTAAAAAAATTCACGTTAAACATATAAATTACCCAATGATTTTCAAAGCACCTCTTTTTTGAAATTATTATTTACAATCTGAATTCAACTTTAAAAAAAGCGTTTTGAATGTGAAGAGTAAGCCTGATACCCTTATTGCTTCTTTCTTTTGAGGAATAGAGGTAAGAATTAAGCTATTACCTTTATATTAATGTATATTGGAAATTCCTGAGTAGGCAGTTCTAGGGTGATCACACATCTGGTTTAGCTGGAACAGACACAGGTCACACATACTGTTCCAATGTAATTATTAATAGTGCATTTTCAAAACGATCAGTTTGGATGATAAATGACACACTTGCTTAAAGCAGTCCTATAGGCAGAAATTTTTACTTGCCTGTCTTTGTTCTTCATTATATATATTTTTCTGGTTATTCTTTAAACTTTTGTATTAAAGGGCTTACTTTTTTATTACCTGTTAGCTTATCAATGCTTTCTTTAATACCTATTTAACATTTAGAGGAAAATCAAATAAAAGTTCTTACAATCCCCAATGACTCACTGTTTAACTCTGACTTTCAAGAGAATTAGCCCTTATAATTCTCTGTTCATGAATGCCAGAGGAATTAGTATGGAGCATTAGTTGGGAAAAGCTTAATGGTAAACATACCCTGAAAGGTAATATAGAGAGGAAATAAAAGGTCATTATTTTTCCCAGACCTAAAAATAATGTGTTTAAAAAATCCAATTCATCTCCATGTGGTCCATAACAGTATTGGTCTGCAATATTTTAAAGAATAATATTTAATAAAGCAAATGCATACGGATAATTTTTAATGTAAAAAAAGATTCAAATAAAATTTGTAAAAAAGGAAAAAAAAAAAGACCAGTAAAAAAGGAAATTAAGCAACATGTCCTTACCATATCTTCCTTTAGATGCATATTCTCAAGCACTGTCTAGTACTAATCAAAGTCTGAAATATGTTTTTATTGAATTCATGTATCTTTTCATCTTGGAAGGTACATATTCAAATCATCTGCACATAACATATTATATCACTGTATTCAACACACTGATTATATTCTTTATTTTAAGTTATTATTTACTTATCCTCAATTTTATATATATAATTATATATTTTTTATTTTTTTGAAACAAAGTCTCACTCTGTCACCTAGGCTGGAGTGCAGTGGCATGACCTCGGCCCACTGCAACCTCTGCTTCCCAGATTCAAGCAATCCTCCCACCTCAGCCTCCCAAGTAGCTGAGTCAATAGGTGTGCACCACCACGCCTGGCTTATTTTTGTATTTTTAGTGGACACTGGGTTTTACCGTGTTGGCCAGGCTGGTTTCCTGACCTCAGGTGATCTGTTCACCTTGGTCTCCCAAAATGCTGGGATTATGGGTGTGAGCAACCATGCCCAACCTCATTTATATTTAATAAGTGTTAATTGAGTATCTATTATAAGACTAACTCTAATCTACCAGAGCATTGAGGAAATAAATAACTATTAAGTTGATAAAGTTAAAATAAAACATACACACTCACTAGGCTGGTGACTTACATAAATTCATTCACTTTTACATTTTATAACCATAGGGTCAAATAATATATATATTCCAGTCGATGACATGAAATGAATATTCCAATTTTTCTTTATGTGAGTAAGACAAATAAGAAGGAATGATGAAACTTTCAACTCTCATTTGCTCAATTCTTTTTACAACAGAGAGAAAACCTTATCAAATGCAAAATTCACTGTTTGTGAGTATCTGATCTATCTCTAGTAGTTTCTTACCCCTTACCCTTGTTATTCCTGTTGTTAAGGATGAGTCAGTAAAAGGTATGAATTTAGTGGTTCTGTGCATGTCCTATTCTACTGCATTAAGCATGAGGCATGGTTTGTGGTTAATTCCAATTTTAGTAATGATACAATTAATCAGTACATTCATTAGAGGCCAGCGTTAGTTTTCTGTTATTAATTTATACATGTAGTTTCAACATCTATTAATAACCATTGCATAGACCTATTATTTCATTAGGCTTACAAAAATGACTAATTCTAATATCTCTCCTGTAGTTATTGACTAGGATTATTCTGCAAATAACTTTCAACTATGCGATTATACTGGAATACCATTGAGAAAAGAAAGACATGATATACACTTTATTTTTTCACTTTATTTATCCATTTACTGAAATCTGTCAGTACTCTAACATTGCCAGGAAAAATAGGAAAGGAGATGATTTCAGTGCTTCAGTTTAGTTTTAGCCTGGGGCTCTAGTGTTTCAAAAATGGAAAAACAAAATCTACACTAATCAGAGTACATTGCTGAGTCCCAATCAGATTAGAAAATGTTTCTTTGTTCCCTCCACAGTTTAAAAATATAGAGTTAACAGAATTATTAACTTTTATAGTTGAAAACCTGAGATGTCTGATTATGATATTTGTCAATAAAAATATATGTCGCTTGGCAGAAGTGAAACAAATTAAAATAGTTACAATTAAAAGAGAGGTTTCTTCACCTCCTTTGTCTAGAATCAAAATGAATCTTTTTCCTTTAAATTTAGACTAATGTTGCCAAGTGTTTAATTAATATTTTGCTAAGATTAACGTTAAAAACAAAAATAACTGGATAAAGAAATTAAGCTAGATTTGAAATTCAGATTTGTCTCCAAACAAAAGTATTTCTCACTCGAGCCTACCCACTAGAGAACTATTTGGAAATGACCGAGAGTCCCCAAATTTTGGTATAGAGAGAAGGTTCAACTTCGTTTTGGAGAGCAAAGTGATTTTAAGTGAGGAACACACCCTGGTGTTCCTTATTTTTCACTTTCTATCACACCAACCCTTTTAGACAGTCAAAAAATTGTTTTTGTTATTAAATTTAAGAAAAGTTCATATACTAGGATTTCATGCCCTGATACGGGGTTGGTGCTGTAAAATTAATTGTGGATTTTGCCATTACGTTCAATGGCGAAAGCTGCAATTACTTCTGCATCAACCAAATAAATAATTCAGCATGTTAAATACATTGTGGTATAGTCATGATGGAATACTATTCAGACAAAAAATAATGAAATCCTGTTATTTGTGACAACGTAGATGAACCTGGAGGACTTCATGTTAAGTAAAACAAGACACAGACAAATATCACGCAATCTCACTCATATGTAGAATAATAATAATAATAAAGTTGATATTAGAGAAGCTGAGAGTAGAAAAGTGGTTACCAGGGACTGAGGAGGAGATTGGGGGCTGGGGGCTGGTAAATGGGTAAAAAGTAATTAGATAACAGGACTAAATTCTGTTGTTCTGTGATACAGGAGAGAGTAAACTATGGTATATTACAAAATAGCTCTAAGAGAGGCATTTAAATGCTGTTAACACAAATAAATGATAAAATGCATGAGGTTTTGGATACTCTAACTACCCTGATTGCGTCATTATACAACTTGATCACTGATATTTTGATGTATCCAAGTATCAAAGTGTACCCCTTAAATATGTAGAACTACAACATGTCAATTCAATACATAAATAAATAACATTTTCAAAGAATCGCTCCTTCAGCGAGACATCTTATGAAACCAGACAGCCTATTATTAAAAAATATAGTAGTTTCCTCCATAATCTGAAATAAATTACTTCTAAAATTAATTTAATGTACAGGTAAGCATATGTATTAAAGCAAATATCCTGTCTTGTATTAATGTCCCATGGAACTGAGGAAGAGTAAACATCACTTTAACAGAGTCCTTTACACTAAATAAACTCTACAATGAGATTATTGAATGAAGGTATATACGGGGAAAAGTTATTTTGAGTATGATGTTTTGATGTTTGTAGTGTTTTCTCTAAAACATGTAGAATAGGAATATTATCACTTGGTTTTTTTGGAAACAGTAAAGATGGCCTAGCTAAGTATGCCAAAAACTCAGAGGTACAATTAAACAAAATTAAATGCATTAAAAATTAGTATATTTTACTTAAATGAACATAATGAAGTATGATTTAGTCAGATTGTTATTTAGAATTATGAATAATTTGAATTTTTGAACATATGCTTAATAGAATTATGGTCATTCATATGATATTCTTAAAAATCATAAATACAGAGATTTGGAAACTCAGAAGTGAGGGTAAAGTTTTATAAGATATTTGAGGCTATATTAATTCCTGTTCCACATCTGACATTGAGTAAATATTAAGTTATTAGTCATCATCCACTAAAAATATCTGACAGGGAGCACTATGGCATGCTGTCTCATAGTATACCAGTTTTTATTAGAATCACACTAAAAACAAATCTCCAGATAGCACTTTCTTATATGTGCAAGATATTTGTCTTTTGACAATTTTGTTTGTTTGTGCTTGATGAGAGAAAGAGTCTGCAACTATAATACCCTAGATCATCTTCTTGGGATTAACTTTTTTTTTTAAGAAAGGAAATTTAAGTATTTTATATAGTTATGAAAAAAGATTGCTGTTTTCTGTATTCCAAAGCTCCAACTAATGACAATAATACTACACATGTACATTGATGACAGTGTGTGGGATTGAGTATCTAAATTCTTTATATCCCTTATAAAATTTTATTACTTATGAATACTGAAAAGTTACTGGAAAATCATTTAGCATTGCTGAGCTGTCACTTGATTATCCTGAACTTAGTTATATTGTAAAAGGAGCATAAAATACCAAGATGGAAAAAAAAGAGGTTAAAAAAAGAGCAATAGTAAAAACCACAGTGCAGGATATTAATTGTGTTGAATAGTGTGAGTTTCTGACAGATAATAAACCAGTGATAGATGTGATCTCTAAAACTGCATGTGTATCATGAGCTGAACCCTCAGTCTAATACAGGGTCATTGAATTTTACGGTCTCATAAGCTTCCAGGACTTTGCCTGGCACATCAACACAATTGCTTAATGTGCAATAAATTCTACAGCTAGCCATCTGCTTACCCTTTTGACCTTTCAAATTTTATAAAAACCCAGGCCCATAATTTCTCACTTCATGAACCACCAGATTTTTGGAATATGTTATAGTTCAGGGTTACTTTGTCTTTTTTTATGCAACCAAAGAGGCTTAATATATTGGATAAAGTTTGGCAGCAACATGGCTTTTCCATTGAAATGGTTATGAGAGCAATCACTAGAGTTAATAAGATTTAGGCTATTTCTACCTATTGTGTAGTTGGATATGCTCATTTCAACAAATGTCTGCTAGTTATGGGGAATCTTAAACAAAATAGTATGCAAATGACAGGAAATAACTTCTAAAATAGTTAAGAAACCAAGAAAATGTTCCAAAATAGTTATACATTGGTAATAAACAACTTTGTGTTTACATACATAGCATATTCTATTATTTTTACATTTTTTGGTTTAGTTCATAAACAATTTCCTTAATCATGTGGCAGAGAATTTCTCATTAGAGACATAACAATATATTATGCACTTGAAGAAAAGTTTAAAGAATATCTTTAGTTTTATGATGATAAACTCTTAGGGCCAGAAGGATTAGAAATCAGATAAAAATAAATCATGTAACTTCTGAGCATAGACCAACTCTTAGCCTTGAAAAGCTGATGGGGAGAAGGCAGACAACAAATGTCTAATTAACAGAAATCTAACTGCCAAAAACTCTTTAGTCTTTAGTGATTTATCCAAGTATTCGTTTTCATCGAGACACTTATGATTGTTATATGTTTCTGATAAACGCATTGGAGGTTTGGAAGCATCAGAATATAGTAAAGCCTTGCTCATTCCAGGCACAGCTCCTGCCCAGCTTCCTTCTCTTTTCTCTGTCCTCTTCTTCTTCAACAACAATCATGGTACTTCTCTTTTTTGTCTGAAACTATGGAGCTCTATAATCTATTGGTCCCTTCGAGGTGTAAATTTTTCTTTAAATAAGGTTATAGGAATTTTTTTCTAAACAAGTAATATATTTGGTTTCAAGAAAATAACAGTAAAGTGGTTAGAACTGAGACATAGCTTGGGTTCAAATCCTAGTTTTACCACTTGCTTGTTATGTGATCACAGGATACCTTTTTCTATGGTAGGTTGCCCTGTGTAAGATAATGACAACAATCATAGTTCATAATCATGTAAAGAATATATGAATATAACAAATTATTAATATATAATTAACATAAATTATTAAAATTAAATTATTAAAATATATTAAAGTTTTAAAATATATTAAATTATTAAAATTCTATATATATTCTATATATGGTATATAGAATGTATATAGAATTCTCTACATACAGGATGTAGAATGCATAGATTTTTAATAATCCATATATTTAGTCTCATTTCAATTTATATATTCTATATACAGAATATATAATTAAATGAGATATAGACTATATATTCTATGTATGTGCAATCTCATTTAATTATTTTAACTCCATAAAAGTTGATATTTTATTGAATTAATTGAATTATTTTATTTTTATTAAGTAGCTTTAATTTGAAAATGGTTCTTATTACAAAGCTAGTAATATTTTTTCCTACTCAAAGAATGCCAGATAGATAAAAGGGATAGATTACACTTATTGAATGGCTACTATATGTTTTGCAATGTGTATTATATAAATTATTTCACTTAATTTTCACAACTGTTAAAATGTGATATTTTCAAGTACTGATGCATTGTCACCAGTGAATTATATACATATATATGCACACATATATGTGAATTATATACATATATATGTATATATGTATGCATATGTGTGCATATATATGTATGCATATATATGTGTATATATGAATGTCAAATATAACATCTGCATGTATTTTATTATTTCTGACTTTGGACATGAAATGTAGAGGCTGTAGGTGATAATTAAAGAACTGAAAATTGGTCCATGTCAATCATGAAAGGCAAGGGAAAGATAACCATTCAATTCCTCACCCACTGCTTTATGTATATCTTTATTTTGGATCAAAAAGTATCCATTGGGATTTGCAAATTGTGACTGAGCTAATTCCAAAACGGAATTATTCGATATGGTATCCTTCCTTCCTTCCTAACTTCCTTTTCCTTTCCGCATTTTACTTCTTCCCTTTTACTTTAATCAACATTATTTTCTAAAGGATATCCTTCAACAAATTTTGGAAGGATGAGAAATAAAATTATTTTCATTTTCTCAAGCAATTCTATTCTGCTACTCATTGCATTTATTTCAAAATTTTGAAAGGAAATTTGTAAACATGTAGATAAGCATAAAAGTGAATAACATCCAGGGAACTTCAGATATTTTATTAATCTATTATAATGAGACTGTTTCTCATAAAGCTATAACATGTGATTCCTATTCTGGATTTATATGTATATTGGTATATTATTTATCCTTTAAATAATTCCTTCCTTACAAAGCTATCTGTCAATTGTAGTTGACTCTGGCCTCTAAAGTATTAAAACATTTTGTAAAGGCAAAGCACTTCCAAAGATTTAAAATAATTTTTACAGCAAGGGAAGGTAACATTTAATTGAAGAAGTAGAACAAAATGGAGAAAAAATCTTTCATGTTTAAACAACTGAAGAAATGAATTAAATTATTGCTCATTACCAATCTTGAAGTAACATTTGCCTTACACACACACAAACATATGAACACACACACACACAAGCATACATACACACACATACATACACACATAGAATACATGTAGACCTAGCATTGCTTTCTTCTTTTGTTAAAATCATAGTTCTGAGAATAAAGAACTTGGTATTAACGAGGCAGTGGGCTTTGAGAAATGCTGTGCATTATATTACTGCTTTTGTCTTTTAGTTTTTTTCCGTGTGATTAGTGAAAAACTTTCACTATTTTATTGTAATAGAAGACCAAGAGAAGTAGAAAATTAATTATTCTTGACAGGACTACAGTGACCAGCAAATGTATCTACTTGCCAGATGTCAAGCTGGAACTCAGAGAACACACCATCTTTTGAGAATAAGGAGCCCTGTGCTGTGATAGAGTATCCAGAGAAATTCAGAGAGTCTCAGGTAACGTCACTGAAAATAGCCTTACTTCATCTTTATGTAAATGAACATGTTCTACTGCAGATTACTGTAATATTTGACAATTACAGCTAAACCATGGAGAGAAGGCACTGCAATGAACTCTAACCAGGCATAAAATAATTCATTTTCCATCAAGCTATGCAAGACAGGAAATTAAAAGGATATAAATACACATTCTTCTTTTTTTTTTTTTTTGGTGTATCAAGTGAGGAATAAAATATGAAATAAATCTATTTGCAAATAATCCAGATTTATACATGCCACCCCCAACTGCAATAGTGATGCCTAAACATCATCCTTTAACATGTCATTATTTTTCCTTAACATGTCATTATATAAGGCAATTACTTTTCTTTAACATGTCATTATATAAGGGAATTACTTTTCTTTAACATGTCATTATATAAGGGAATTACTTTTCTTTAATATATCATGATATAAATAAGCATTACAATATATTACCAGATGCCAAAACAGTAAGATTTATAAATAATTATCTTTTAAAATCAAACCTCTCCAAATGTTTGAACTCAACTCAAAACTACAATTAATTATAATTTGGTCCATTAATATCTGCTTTGACATTTTATGTCTTTTTAAACTAGGGTTGTAAAATATTTGATTTTGCCCTTTGTAATACCAGAAATATTTTGGGCAGTTGTTGTGTATTAGTTTTATTAATTCATCCGTTTTTCATTCAAGTTTCCATATTACCTATTTGAGGGGAAGGTATTGTCTATGCCCAGGGAAGGTATGTTAAATAGAAAAACCTGCTCCTTCTCAGAAGCAACATCTGCAAACTCATCCAGTTAATATTCAAAAGATGTTATTTATAATTATTGTTGACAGGACAGTGTAGTGCAAATAACATGAGTTTAGAATCAGACACAACCAGATTTTTTTTTTTTTTTTTTTGAGACGGAGTCTCGCTCTGTCGCCCAGGCTGGAGTGCAGTGGCCGGATCTCAGCTCACTGCAAGCTCCACCTCCCGGGTTTACACCATTCTCCTGCCTCAGCCTCCCGAGTAGCTGGGACTACAGGTGCCCGCCACCTCGCCCAGCTAATTTTTTGTATTTTTTAGTAGAGACGGGGTTTCACCGGGTTAGCCAGGATGGCACAACCAGATTTAAATTTAGGCTGATGAGGGCAGAATTCAACCTCTCTGCCTCTTTGGAATTGTAAATGGTAGTTTGGTTACACATTATTCAAAGAAAAGATCTAGCATATTGTAAACTCACAGTACATGGTCAATAAAAGAAAGATAAAAAAGAAAAGATAAATGATAGTTCCACTATTAAATTCAAACTATATCACTAAAAGTATATTGTCTATTAATGTCAGATCAGATGCATTCATTATATTTGTGTATAGAAGACACCATTATACTATCAACACAAGGAAAATCAAGCACTGTTTCAAACATCTTAACTGTAATTATTCATGCTTTTTGTCTTTTTATTATTTTGAACAGCCTTATCAAATATATATATTCCTGAATCTCTAATAATAATAATGTAGGAGTTTCTCTCAACTTTAACATTTAAACAAGAACATAATAAACAAAGGGAAGAAAAGCAATTACTATGTATGGAACAATATGCTATGTGATTTTAATATGTTATCTCACATCAACAAATCCACAAAGTCACTGAATTTTTATTTTTAAATCAAGAAAGTAAATCACCAAAAGTCCATTAATTTGTAAAAGTTTACTCTTACTATTTCAGATATTGTCACCTGACTGCCTTTTCTCTTGTCCTACCACATTCCTCCTTCCTCCATACAATTTTTTTTTAACACACCAGCATGTAGTTCTTTATGAGGATCTTTGAACGTGCTTGTCTTCCCCATTAGAATATTATTTCCCTTGAACTTTCTAAGGTTTATAATCCCACTTCTTCTATCATTTAATTCTGAGCATTGGCTTCTCCATGAACAGGCTCGTTCTGTTTCCTATCTGAAATAATATTTCTTCCCAACTTCCTCTCTTTCTATATTATTAGTTAGATTTTTTTCTCCATAGCACTTATCATTACATGAATTTATACTATATTTGTTTTCTTGTTGCTCTCAGTCTTTCTTAAAATGCAAATTCAACAAGGGTGAAATCATGTTGGGGATTTATTGAAAAATCCCCAGTGCCTAAAATAGGATGAAGCATATTGAAGTTTAAAATTCATATTAAATATTTGTTGAATAAATTTTTTCAAAATGACACATCAATGCTTAAAGTAAACAATAATACCAAGAAATGGGGAGGATAATTATTGGAAACATAAAAGAAAGAAAGTCAAACAATAAAAATATAGGAAATAAAAGAGTCAGTGGGAGCTCAGCAGATGTCCATAGACTCCCATACTCTGCTGTTTCTGTGGAACTACAGGATGATATTTTTCTTCCAATTTGAGATTAACTTTAAATTTCTCTTATAAAGAAGCTGATTGGCTCAATCTTATGTCAGGTAACTATGATTAGATCTAACCACTCTGGCCGTGGTGGCAGTCACATAATATAAGCATCATCACTAAAGGCACACTTTTTTTTGTCATCGTTAGAGAAGAGAGAAAGCTGTGAGTTTCGTTGATAACAAAAGGGAAGACTACCACAAGCATAAGAAATAAATGGACTTTTGAAATGCCTCTACTTATAGTACTTCTTCATTCTTTATTATTATATCTTTATTCTAGAAGATTTGGAGGTCAGTCATTTATTCCTTAGTCACAGTTTAGTTAAATCATTTTATTAAATAAAGAATTTGAGGGAAGTGAATACTGTTGAAAGAGAGCTAAGCATATATTTTAGTACTTTTTGATGCTTATAAAAGAGAGAGTAGAAAAACAGCTTTAAAATACAGAGGGTAATACAAGAAATTCAATATCAAATAATATTTTTCATAAGATAAAAAGAGGTATATGAAGGCTTTATTTCTGTGGGTTTCTTTTTCACCTTTTTTGTATGTTATTTAACTGAAATAGTTCACATCCTCTTTTTTTTAACTTCTATCTTAAGTTCAGGGGTACAAGAGCAGCTTTGTTACATAGGTAAACTTGTGTCATGGCAGTTTGTACAGATTATTTCATCACAGCTCTATCTGTGTCCTGACCAAGGACATGATCTCATTCTTTTCTATGGCTACATAGTACTCCAGGGTGTATATGTACCTCTTTTTCTTTATTCAGTCTATTATTGATGGCATTTAGGTTGATTCCGTGTCTTTGCTATTGCGAATAGTGCTGCAGTGAACATATTTGTGCATGTGTCTTTGTAATAGAATGACTTATTTTCCTTTGGGTATATTCCCAGTAATGAGATTGCTAGGTTGAATGGTATTTCTGTCTTTAGGTTTTTGCAGAATCGCTACACTGTCTTCCACAAACGTAGTCTTGACATCAATGTTCAAGAGTAGTTTCTTTATATTTTCTCTAGTATGGATCATTTAACTGACAATAGAAAAAAAAAAACACTTACTTTGAATTTTTGCCATAGCTTAACCAGTTCAGTTTTACTGTTTTGTTCAACTTCTACTTTTATTAAAGAATTATTTAAAATATAAATAATTATTGAAACATGACGAAAATTTGAAAAGTCAAGGCACAGTTTTATCATATTGAAACAGATAATGGCATGAAATTGGACTTAGACAGAAATGGATTGGAATATTTGTCATATCTTGGGATTTGGGCCTAAAGAATGCCAGTCCCATAACTGAGTATTACTTAATTCTGATTCTTAAAATACTTAGTGTAAAATGAAATGATTATTCTTTCATAGAATTATTTAAAAATTGTATGAGATAATATATTGGAAACCACATAATATTTATCAAATATTATTTAATTATAAACAAAATAGACTGTTGTATTTATATATAAATATCTTATAGCTACTATAATGAATATAGAAGCTTCTCATGAACTGATATACTGTTAGATGTACAATACAAGAATAGTGTACATTTTATGCTCTTATTTGTTTGAAAAGATATATGGCATATATACACACAAACACATTATACACACACACTCATGTACATATATATGAAACAAGTACACAATTAAAATTATCCCTGGGAATGATACATGAGAAACTTGATATTGCTAGTTACCTCTGGAGAGAACTGAGTGAATTTGCCCAAAGTGAGAAAAAGAATGTTGTTTGTGTCCTTTTAGATTATGAGCTATGGGAATGTATTATCAATACAAAGATGAATAAATGATGTTGAAAACTAAGTAAAATACCTGTTTCCCTTTTCTTCTTGACTCTTCAGAAAGGTCATACATAAAGGCAATTTAATGTACAAGTTTAAAAGTCTTAGCAGTTGAGATGGATTATTTTACAAATATGTGTTGAATAAAGCCAATCACTTTAGTTTATAAAAATATTCTTTTATCTCACCTACTTAGTCCCTGTCTATTTTGGTTTAGGATTAAAGCAACACGTTGATTGTTGCTGAAAACTGTATTCAACTGAAAATTGTCTATTTCACTTTTAGTATACATTAGCCTACCTAAAAAAATAAAAATATGAGAAGAATGTGTGTGTACTATATAAAATGTGTTCATCATATGATTATAAATACATGCTTTGTTCTTCGTGTATAATTTTTAACCATTTTTATTTTATCATTAACCTAAATATTCATTCAGCGTTCAGTGTTTCTCTAACAGTTTAGGAAATGAGGAAAAACAAATATTAAGTATGTTCTACTTTATTCTCTAGCAACTTCTCACTGCTCTGTGCATGCTAAACTTCTTATGCACATAGTAGTCACTTTGCTTTGGAAATGCAGAATTGCCAAATACTCAAGTTAATCTTTGAATGCTAAAGAACATATTCTATTCTTTAGAATATTACTTCCTATGCCAAATAACTCAAAAAACAGTTATTTAAAATGAAGACACAGGGAAACATTTTATAATAACTTATTTATTCATTTTATTGTATGAAACACAATAATATATGTTAGTTATAAAATAATAATGCCTCACATCTGAGTGATGCATTCTACTTTCACATGTAACATTTGATTTGATTTCTGCATCTTTATATGGAAGATGGATCTTTAACAATGCCAATAATGATTCATTTTTTTCCCTTTGCTGAACATGGCTTAGGATCAAAATAAAATCTGACATGAACAAAACATGTAATTCTTCAGAACATGGAGTTTGAAACAGATTTTTCCCCCCATTGAAGACCAAATCCGCCACAGACTTCATGGCATATTGCCCAAAGGATAGTGTTAGAAATGCTATGCAGAGTGAAAAATTGTGTCTATGTTTTGCTGGCACTTATGTTCAAATGTAGTTGTCTTATCACATTTAAAAAACCGGCAAAATTCCATTATAACAGATGGACAGAAGCAGGAAGTGCCAAGTCTCAGTGTGGCAGAATCATTTACAAAAGGCTTGAGTAGAAGGCCAAGAGAGCAAAAATGTTCTAAAATTCACCTATTCTGCTATTAAAAATAAGGCATTGCTTCTTAGCTAAGGTTTTTTGCACTTACAATATGAGTTAATCATACTTTTAACACTATGGCAGCTACAGGCAACAACAATAAAAAAATTTCATTGATTTGAAGAGTCCAGGGATAGAATAAGATGCTTCAGAATGTAGAATGTTACAAAAGAGACTAGAAACGAATTGAAAGGGATGCTATGGAAAGGATACAACCATGAAAGATGTTGTTAGATACCCTGGCCTTTAGACGCTTATTCAATCCTGTTATTCAAAGAGTCTATATTATTTATTTCCTTTTGTGCAATTGTATAGATATAGTGTAGAACAAAATGATATCTACATTGATGTCTTAAATGATTTGGTATTCTAAAGATGCAAATGGTGATTTTAATTAGACTTAGGCTTTTATTCAAAATATTTTCATAATACAGATAGGTCGACCTCGTGGGGAGGGATTTTTTAAATGGGTAATTAATGCATAAGAAATAAAAGTCACACATTAAGTTGGGTTAATTCAATGGGGTAGTAGCATTTTTGACTAAACTGTAAACACAATTTGATTAATAATAATAAACCTAGTCTTTTAGAATCCTAGATGTATTACTTTTTTATTTCTATTATTATAGTTATAAATTACCACGAACAGTGGCTTAAAACAGCAGAAATTCATGATTTTACATTTCTGTGGGTTAGAACATGCACATAGATCTACTGAGCTAAAATCAGCATGTACTCAGAGCTGCATTCTTTCCTGAAGGTTCTAGGGAAGAATCTGTTTTCTCGCTGTTTCTATCTTCTAGAGCCTACCTGAACTCAAGGTCTCCTTCTTCCATCTTCAAAGCCAGCAACTTTGCATCTTTCTGATCATTCCCATACAGTCACGGCTTTCTCTGACTCTCTTCTTCTGCCTCCCTCTTCCATTTTTAAACCAAACCGATTATTTGGAACCCTCCTAATTTAGAAAAATCTCCTTAATTAAGATCATCTTATTTGCAACCTAAATTCCATCTTCACCATAAAATTTATCATATTTACGTGTTCCAAGGATTAGGCTGTGAACATCTTTTTAGGGGAGTGAGTAGAAGCATTACTGTCCCTATCACAATATGCCCTCTAGACTCCAGAGATTCATGTCCATGTCACATGCAAAATATATTCATCTTCACTAAGGTCTCCAAAAAGTCTTTACTCACTAGAGTATAAATTCAAAATCCAAACTCTAGTATTTATTCTCAGCAGTTAAAAAGTCCTGAATTTCATCATCTAAATCATCTAAATTGAGTTTGGGTGAGGCTTTGGATATAACTCATCCTAGAGCAAAATTCTTTTTTACTTATAAACCCGAAAAACTAGAAAACTAGCTATCTACTCCTAAAATACAATGGTGAGAAAGGAATAGGATAGATGTTCCTTATTGGAACTTGAGAAAATGGAAGGAAAAAGGAATTGCTAGTTCTAAGCATTATCGAAATCTAGCTGGGCAAACTCCATTTGGTTTCAAGGCCTGGGGATGACATGGTGCTGCTCTGCCCTTGGGGATCCATGACTCCACTCTGTGGACCATTTTGTTCTTTTTCCTGAAGGTATCCTATGTTTGCAGCTGGGCAGTATTACTAGACTTTCCTGCCTTTACACTTTTGGAAGTGTAACAACCTTTCTTCATTTTATATTCTTTCAGTCCATTCAGGTTCATAATGGTAACATTTCTGCTGGTATACAATTCTCAAGAATTTTGTGGCTCTCCTGAGTGTCAGGGGAATTTACTCCATTAGACAAGATGGATCTTTGTTAGATAACCCCATAGCTACTTGTGGCCTCAGCTGAAATGATTTAGAGGATCAATGAATCACACAATCTCTTCAAATTGCCTTTTTGGTGACTACGTATTCTGAACTTTTAATCCTTCTGAGGAATTAAGACCTAGTGCCCAGGGATTTTATTGAGAACTAGTCACTAATGCATTCTGTGCCTAGCATGTACCAAAATTCCAGATTCCCAGAAGGAAAGCAAGTGTTGAAAAGAAACCATATTGTGTGCACAGTTTAGGGACAATGAGCCACTCTTTATCAATTGGGGTGGTGAGAGCCCTCCTGAAATCCAAATTCCCAAATGCCAACCAAGGGTCAATCTTGGAATCAGGCCTATCAAAAGATAGCAGTCAGGCCAGGTATGTTCATTTCTTCCTTACAACTTCTAAACTGGGGGCAGTTGCCCGGTCTGAATCTCACAGTCAGGGAATGTCTGTGCTGTGATGGGTCCTAAATGGGATCATTTCATCCCATGGGCTGATTACAGCCCAGTATCCTACATGAGATCTTTTGGGTCCAAGTACAGGCAGTTACAGGGCTTTGTCTGGCAGGCCTCATGAGGGTAGGCTGTCCTCTCACACAAGACTTTGTGAACAATCAATGCACTCCAGTTTTCTGGAGACAGTCGAAGTCAGCTGTGAGCCTCTTTTCCTCAAGTCAACCATGCTCATATGCGTATCTGCATTCCAACCCCCTTGCCTCTATTCAGAAACCCCCTTATCAGTAGGAGCCTTGGCTGAGGAAATTCCCGAATACTGTTGATATTTCATTATTGGAGGCTTTGACTGAGGCAGTATTCTCAACTTTGACTTAGTACTTTTTCTCTCCTAACTTTGCCTTCTCTTCCCACATCCAAGCCCAGCACTTCAAAAATAGGCCAAGAACCTTTTTTTCAGAGCTCTTTGATAATGAGGTGATTCTCCTTGTCTGTTCTTTATCCACTTAACTCACTATAAGTGCTATTTCATGGGAAAAATGGAATATTAACAAGCTAGTCCCTATATATTGCTCTTATTTTCAACCTAACAATATGTGAATAAAGGTTTGATTGCTACTTCTAATTGACCATTCAACCATTGATTGCACAATAGGTTGTACCATCACATCCTGAGCATTTATTTCCTAAGAGTAAATCCAATTTTTGTCTTTTGTCATCTGGGAAGGCTGAGGATTTAACAAATCATCAGGTTTTGCTTCATTTTTGTTTAACACTGTTATATCTGTTTCCTCCATGAGCAGTAAGAAGGCTGTACCTTTCACACTTTTCTTGACATCTTTTCAGTTAAAAGTCAATTTTCCTCATAGGCAAGTCGTGCTTCTCATATAACTGTGGTAAATAATTCTACTAAGCTTTCTATCTGTGCATAACAATGATCCCTTCTACTCAAATTTCCACAAACACATTCCATATTTCCTTCTGAACCTTCACCAGCAGTTCCCTTAATGTCCATATTTCTACCATCAGTTAATTATTATTTAGGCATTATCTAAAGCAGTATATGTTTCCTCTGCCATGATGCTCATTTTCTTCTATATCTTCCCTAGCAAAGTTTTTAATATCCGTATTACTACTAAAAATTTGCTCAAAGCAGTTTAGGCTTTTACTATTGTGCTCCTCAGAATTCTTCCAGCTTCTTTCCACTGCCGAATTCTAATGCCACTTCTGTAGTTTTTAGGTATTTATTATATTTCCATTCCACTTCCAGGTACCAAAATCTGTAGTAGTTTCCTCTAGCTGTTGTAGCAAATTGCCACAAACTTAGTGGCTTAGGACAACATAAATTCAATATTTCACAGTTCTGTAGGTCAGAAGTCTGATGTGGTTCTCCAGGAACAAATTCAAGGTCTTAGAAAAGCTACATTCCCTTTTGAAGGTTTTTTTGTCTTGTCCATTTTCTATAGTCTACCTACATTTTGCATTCACTGGATTATGAGCCTCTTTCTCCATCTTCAAAGCCAGAAAATATCTAATTTCTGTGACCATGGTCAAATATTCTTGTTTCTCTTCTTTTGCCTCCCGCTTACAGTTTAAGGAAATCTGTGATTATATTGGGCTTCCCTAGATAATCCGGAATAATCTCCCTATTTTATGATTAGTTCATTAGCAACCTTTATTTCATTTGCAACCTTAAATCCCCCTTTTCATTTGAAATAATGATTGTCCCAGAGGAAAGAAATGTCAAAATATAAGGCACCTTCAGATTCAATCTTTCTTATTATTCTAACTACATTTGGAGGGGAAACGATTCCTTTTAATCTCTTTCCAGGGCCAAATCTGCTGTAAAACTTAAAGTGCCAATATTATAATACAATTATACTATTTCTTTCTGGATTTATCATACATTATTTACAGACCTTGAAGCATTTTTTGAAAAGTATTGTGAACATTAATCAATTAATATATTTGTTGTCGTTTCTCTGAGATTAGTGAAAAGAGAACCATGAACAGAGGAGTTAAATGATGTCCAAAATCCCAGAGTGACACTGTAGTGTAAAAAGTTCAGTCAGTTCAAAACTTTGTCTATTATTGGACCTCCATTCCTTGCCTTTTTAAAAAAGTATAATTAATTATATAACTAAATATTATATTAGGACACACAAAAATCTTTAATAGTCATGAAATGAGTACAGGAGTTGTAAGGAAAGAAATTAGTTTCATTCAAAGCTTACTTTCAAGCATCATAGGACTAAAACATAATAGCAGAAACTGAACTTTGTTTGAACTCTGCAGACTAACATTTTTTATCATTGTTAATATGTTTTACTTACATTAACAGGTCTCTATGAGTTCCCTCTTGTGGTTAATCTAAAACATAAAAAAGCCCGTTTTCTTCATTTACCTATGATGGCACTGCTTTAGGGAGATAAGGCACCATAACTGCCAGCGGTGTGAGAGATTTGTATTTCAAATTCTTGTCTGGAACAGTTTCTTAAATCTGTTGATGATTAAAATACATATTTTATACCACCGTTATAAGAAGCAGTATATTTTCAGCAATTATTTTTGCTAGTTATTTCCAAACATGTCAGAATAATTGTTAACTAAATTATAACTCAAATGTTTTCTTAGGAAATAGTTGAATGTTTTCTATGTATATACAAATATAGAATTGTATAAGGTATTTTTTGTCTCAATAGGAAAATGCTGTTATAACCCTTTTATCTTCCATAAATATGTTGGGAATTAGATAGCCTATTTGTTATGCTTTGGACTTCTGCTCTTGTGTGTCCTTATCCTACAGTTTTTCATCTACCTTTGATATTGCACAATAGTTGTTAAGGTGCATGTATAGTTTATCTACTCTAATAAATTATAATTATCTTGAAAAAATGAGATGCATGTCTTATTTAACTGTATATATCATCCAACACTTTGTCCACGGCCCTGAAATATGGTCATTAATTAATGTAGGATGAAATTATACATTCTCATAAACATGAAATTTTGTTGAATGCACAGTATACATAAATAATTATGAATAATGCAAACATGTAATTTTTATGAAAAAGGCATTGTCTATACTTATAAAATAATTTGATAAAATATTTTTGTTTATATTTTGTGCACATTTAAATCTGACGATTTTGTATTACATGCAATTACAGAACTCTATGTTGTGAACTTCATAAGTCACTAATCTGTTAAATTATCCACACTGGACTAAATACTAGCCTTTCTTATTACAAAAACTGACTATTTGTCATGACATATAAGATTTACAAATATAAAGGATGTTAACAAAGCCTTTGTTGATTACACATTAGTGTAGATTATTGAGCATTTAAACAAATACATTAAAAACACTGGATTTTTCTGACAATTATGTTCTATATAAATAATTGGTAGAAAATCATATATTTATGAATTTCCACATGTTGAATTAGCTTCACATACTTGGAAGAGGAAAAAATTCTACACACATTCACACTCACACACTACATAATTCCCCTAATCGTACAAAGGACTAGAAAAGAATGAATATTTATATACTATACCTATGCATAAGAGACTATGCATAAGAGGAAGGCTTCCTCAAAATAAACAAGCAAACAAAGGTAAAACAACTGTGTTTTTTTTTCTACCTAAAGGCATATATCTATAAGATGGCCTTTTGTTAACCAGGACACTTTAAGGAGATTGTAGATAGGCATGGAGACTAAACTTCTTTATACATAAAATGAGACTGTTTTAGGATTTTGGATTCTAGCAGCTATAGTGAAAAAAAGAAAAGAGTGCTCTTTAGAATATACTGTCCATGTTCTATATTATATAACCCCCCTGTATTTTCCTGTACATAGTAGCCTTGTGTTGGTAATACTTTGGGGAAGTGAAGGAATAGGGATGGCATTCAGCCTACAGAAAAACAATTGGGGAAAAAATCTTAAGAATCAAGGAAGCATGCATAACTTTGAGCAATTTTGCTTAAAAAGGAAAGGAACTTGTGGCTACAAAAGGCTGAGGACCAAAAGACACTCAGGAAACTGTCTTGTGGGTTTTACTTTATTAATCTTATTTAAAATCTTCTATGAGCCTAAGGAAAATCAATACAATTAACCTATTTTCAAGCTCTTCTCCTTTTTTCTTGCCTTGCTAGCAATATTTTACTCTGCAATTATTAGCTATTCTTTCTTCATTCTCTACCAAAATGTGTGTTTGTCTTATTATAAAGCATGTGTTGCACATTGGGAGGCCAAGGCAGGTGGATTGTCTGAGCAAAGGAGCTCGAGACCAGCCTGGGCAACATGTCCAAAACCTTCTGGACAAAAAATACAAAACAAAAATTAGCAAAGCATGGTGGTGTGTGCCTGTGGTGCCAGCTACACTGGAGGCTGAAGTGGAAGGATCACTTGAGCCCGGGAGGCAGAAGTTGCAGTGATCCGATATTGTGCCGCTGCACTCTAGCCTGGGTGAAAATGAGACCATGTCTCAGATAAATAAATAAGTAAGTAAATAAATAAATAAATAAATAAATAAATAAATAAATAGTGTGTGTCAATGATTTTTAAATATTTTATTGAATATATAAATGTATCGTCACATACACTAATTTTTCTTTTTTATGCTTGTTTCTGTGCATTCTTCTATACTTTTATTGGACATTAATCAAGTGTGTTGATTTCGAAAATATCTTTTTTTTATTCAATATACAGTTATGTTTAATGATAGTTGAATTAATGTTTTCTCCAGACTTAATAGTTTATATAGTTTGACTGTGTCTCCACCCAAAGCTCATCTTGAATTGTAGTTCCCATAATTCCCATATGTATTGGAAGGGACCCAATTACCGGAGGTAATTGAATCATGGGGATGGTTTCCCCCATGCTATCCTCATGATAGTAAGTTCTCACAAGATCTGATGACTTCCACCTTTGCTCGGTCCTCATTCTTCTCTTTCCTGCTGCCATGTGATGAAGGGCATGTTTGCTTCAGCTTTCACTATGATTGTAAGTTTCCTGAGGTCTCCCAGCAATGCTAAACTGTGAGTCAATTCAACTTCTTTTTTTTTTTTTAATAAATTACCCAGTGTCAGGTATGCCTTTATTAGCAGGGTGAGAACAGACTAATATATTAGTAATGTAAATATCACAGACAATTTGGAAGACTAAAGTGTGTCTTAGAAAGTCATATACCAGACAAAGTAAGATTAAAGCTTTTCAATAACAAGGTTGATGAAGATAAAGATAAAAAGAATTTTTTTTCATTTGTAAAAGAAAATATGACTTAATAAAAGTCCAAATAATAATGGAAATATTTTAGCCAAATTCATGGTCACTTTATGATTTATATATAAAATCCATTGTAGCAATAAAATAATCTTTGCAGTCACACATCCATCTCATCTTCATAAGATTCAATAATGTCTAAGAACCTTCTCAGGAATTCTCTTTAAGGAATTCAGATGATTATATGTATTTAAAAACTTATACTGCACTAAGTTTAAAAATTGAAAAACTGAACTATAAATTGGGAAAATGAAAACATACATTTTAGTATCTTTCTATATAACTCAGAAGACAATAAAGTAAATGAAATTCTGAGAGGCTAAAAATCCTTAGAAAGCACGAGTTTATAGAGGTAAAAAGGGACTGAAAGTCATTAGTTGCCACCTGATCATCAATAGTGACTTACAATTTCAGTTTTACCTAGACCAAGATAGAAAATTGTGTTAGAGATAGGTAGATGCCTATCAATTCTGTTTTTCTTCTTAGGACAAGCAAATAATACATATCTCAGCTTCCACTGCAATTAAGTTCGTAAAAGAAAAGTTAAAAGATGATGATAAAGACAAAAGGTTAATCTGCTAATTGGATTTTCAGAGGGAGACTATAAAAATTTGAGATAGAGACAGGATAAGAAAAGATATTTCCAGAACTTATATGAAATATGAATTACAAATTTTGCACAGCCAAATTAATCTTGACAGTGTAAGTTTTTAAAATATGTGCCTAGATACCTTTTAAAGCACCAGAAAGAATAAAACAGATTACATAAAAGAAACATCAAATAGATTTTTACCTTCTCAGTAGCTACCATGAAAGCTCTAAGACTGTGAAATAATACAATCAGAATGTCATAAGAATTATCTAAAACTCTGGAAATGTAGGCCCAATAAAATAGATTTCAAGTGTTACACAGAATTAAAATATTTTCAGAAACAAAAGACTGAGACTATTTAAAAATTATTTTTGCTAAAAATGTTATATTTTATACTTAAGGAAAGAGAAACATAAATAAGAAATTATAAGATGTGAGAAGAAATGATGAACACAGAAAATAAGATAAATGTGCCTGAATCTAAAATAAATTCTATAAGGCAATTAAAATAATGTAGATTTAGTAAATTAAGATAGTAGCATATAGCTTAACAAATTCAGCATACTCATTGAGATGAGAAAAGATAGCTGAATTTAGAGCATACTGAAGCACACTTGACCTTTGAACAACTCACGAGTTAGGGAAACCCAACTTCTACAATGTCGAAAATACAGGTATAACTTTTGATTCCACAAAAACTTAACTAGTAATAACCTACTGTTGACCAGCACATTACTGATGACATAAACAGTCAATTAACAGACATTTTGTATGTCATATGAATTACATACTGTATTCTTACAATAAAGTAAGCTAGAGAAAATAAAATGTTGTTATTAAAATCATAAGGAAAAGAAGTAGATATTTACTATTTATTAATTAGAAATGGTTCATCATAAAGGTTTTCCTCCTTACCACCTGTGCATAGTCTGAGAAGGAGGAGAAGGAAGAGAAGGGTTTGGTCTTACTTTCTCAAGGTGGCAGAGATAGAAGTAAATACATGTATAAAAGGACTAGTGAAGTTTAAACCCATGTTGTTCAGGGTCAACCGAAATTACAATATTTAAAACAGTTATAAAGATATTTGATTTTAAGAAATTTATTTTGGTATATAAGTTAAATCTGGAATGAAAAATGAAAAAATATTTTTCAATTATAACACAGAAAAATAATCAAGTGAGAAAATAATGTGGTCAATCAGTAAGCCTAGAAAATCAAGACTAATAACACAAAATTAAATGTATAAACATATCCAAATATTTCAATAATCAGAGTGAATATTAAAATACGAATCTCTCCAGTGAAAGATACACATTTTCAAACTGAAAAAAATTCAGTTATAAGCTGCTTATAAGATAATCCTCTAAAAAGACAAATATTCAATTTTATTATAAGTAATCCAGAGGTTTTACTGTAATACCAATATCAAAAAAGAGTACCATTATATAAAAACAACAGAGGAAATATTTTAAGCATACATGTATAGTACCATAAAAATATGTAGTACTTAAAAATAATTTTGTCAAAAAGTGTTGAAGAAATCCAAAACAAATAGCTAGACCCCCAAAATCCAGTATATATTAATGAGAAGATTCATATTATAAATGTCCCCCAATTAATCTCTACGTTCAGTCGATTACTATCACAATTTTATTGATTTTATTTTTTCATATAACTTCTCATTCAAATTTTAAAATGCATATGGAAAATCAAACTTCCAAGAGTAACCAAGGTACTTCTGGTGAAAACATATAAACATTAAAAATTACAAAGGGGATTAAGGGCCTGGGCTGGGTGACTTTTTTTTTTTTTAATTTATTTATTATTATTATACTTTAAGTTCTAGGGTACATGTGCATAACGTGCAAGTTTGTTACATATGTATACTTGTGCCATGTTGGTGTGCTGCACCCATCAACTCGTCAGCACCCATCAACTCGTCATTTACATCAAGTATAGCTCCCAGTGCAATCCCTCCCCCCGCCACCCATGATAGGCCCCGGTGTGTGATGTTCCCCTTCCTGAGTCCAAGTGATCTCATTGTTCAGTTCCCACCTATGAGTGAGAACATGCGGTGTTTGGTTTTCTGTTCTTGTGATAGTTTGCTAAGAATGATGGTTTCCAGCTGCATCCATGTCCCTACAAAGGACACAAACTCATCCTTTTTGATGGCTGCATAGTATTCCATGGTGTATATGTACCACATTTTCTTAATCCAATCTGTCACTGATGGACATTTGGGTTGATTCCAAGTCTTTGCTATTGTGAATAGTGCCGCAATAAACATACGTGTGCATGTGTCTTTATAGCAGCATGATTTATAATCCTTTGGGTATATCCCCAGTAATGGGATGGCTGGGTCATATGGTACATCTAGTTCTAGATCCTTGAGGAATCGCCATACTGTTTTCCATAATGGTTGAACTAGTTTACAGTCCCACCAACAGTGTAAAAGTGTTCCTATTTCTCCACATCCTCTCCAGCACCTGTTGTTTCCTGACTTTTTAATGATCGCCATTCTAACTGGTGTGAGATGGTATCTCATTGTGGTTTTGATTTGCATTTCTCTGATAGCCAGTGATGATGAGCATTTTTTCATGTCTGTTGGCTGTATGAATGTCTTCTTTTCAGAAATGTCTGTTCATATCCTTTGCCCACTTTTTGATGGGGTTGTTTGTTTTTTTCTTGTAAATTTGTTTGAGTTCTTTGTAGGTTCTGTCAGCCCTTTGTCAGATGAGTAGATTGCAAAAATTTTCTCCCATTCTGTAGGTTGCCTGTTCACTCTGATGGTAGTTTCTTTTGCTGTGCAGAAGCTCTTTAGTTTAATGAGATCCCATTTGTCAATTTTGGCTTTTGCTGCCGTTGCTTTTGGTGTTTTAGACATGAAGTCTTTGCCCATGCCTATGTCCTGAATGGTACTACCTAGGTTTTCCTCTAGGATTTTTATGGTATTAGGTCTAACATTTAAGTCTCTAATCCATCTTGAATTAATTTTCGTATAAGGAGTAAGGAAAGGATCCAGTTTCAGCTTTCTACTTATGGCTAGCCAATTTTCCCAGCACCATTTATTAAATGGGGAATCCTTTCCCCATTTCTTGTTTCTTTCAGGTTTGTCAAAGATCAGATGGCTGTAGATGTGTGGTATTATTTCTGAGGACTCTGTTCTGTTCCATTGGTCTATAGCTCTGTTTTGGTACCAGTACCATGCTGTTTTGGTTACTGTAGCCTTGTAGTATAGTTTGAAGTCAGGTAGCGTGATGCCTCCAGCTTTGTTCTTTTGACTTAGGATTGTCTTGGAGATGCGGGCTCTTTTTTGGTTCCATATGAACTTTAAAGCAGTTTTTTCCAATTCTGTGAAGAAACTCATTGGTAGCTTGATGGGGATGGCATTGAATCTATAAATTACCTTGGGCAGTATGGCAATTTTCACGATATTGATTCTTCCTATCCATGAGCATGGTATGTACTTCCATTTGTTTGTGTCCTCTTTTATTTCACTGAGCAGTGGTTTGTAGTTCTCCTTGAAGAGGTCCTTTACATCCCTTGTAAGTTGGATTCCTAGGTATTTGATTCTCTTTGAAGCAATTGTGAATGGAAGTTCATTCATGATTTGGCTCTGTGTTTGTCTGTTACTGGTGTATAAGAATGCTTGTGATTTTTGCACATTAATTTTGTATCCTGAGACTTTGCTGAAGTTGCTTATCAGCTTAAGGAGATTTTGAACTGAGACAATGGGGTTTTCTAAATATACAATCATGTCATCTGCAAACAGGGACAATTTGACTTCTTCTTCCCTTAACTGAATACCCTTGATTTCTTTCTCTTGCCTGATTGCCCTAGCCAGAACTTCCAACACTATGTTGAATAGGAGTGGTGAGAGAGGGCATCCCTGTCTTGTGCCAGTTTTCAAAGGGAATTTTTCCAGTTTTTGCCCATTCAGTATGATATTGGCTGTGGGTTTGTCATAAATAGCTCTTATTATTTTGAGGTACGTTCCATCAATACCGAATTTATTGAGCGTTTTTAGCATGAAGGGCTGTTGAATTTTGTCAAAAGCCTTTTCTGCATCTATTGAGATAATCATGTGGTTCTTGTCTTTGGTTCTGTTTATATGCTGGATTATGTTTATTGATTTGCGAATGTTGAACCAGCCTTGCATCCCAGGGATGAAGCCCACTTGATCATGGTGGATAAGCTTTTTGATGTGCTGCTGGATCTGGTTTGCTAGTATTTTATTGAGGATTTTTGCATCAATGTTCATCAGGGATATTGGTCTAAAATTCTCTTTTTTTGTTGTGTCTCTGCCAGGCTTTGGTATCAGGATGATGTTGGCCTCATAAAATGAATTAAGGAGGATTCCCTCTTTTTCTATTGATTGCAATAGTTTCAGAAGGAATGGTACCAGCTCCTCCTTGTACCTCTGGTAAATTCAGCTGTGAATCCATCTGGTCCTGGACTTTTTTTGGTTGGTAGGCTATTAATTATTGCCTCAATTTCAGAGCCTGCTATTGGACTATTCAGGGATTCAACTTCTTCCTGGTTTAGTCTTGGAAGAGTGTAAGTGTCCAGGAAATTATCCATTTCTTCTAGATTTTCCAGTTTATTTGCGTAGAGGTGTTTATAGTATTCTCTGATGGTAGTTTGTATTTCTGTGGGGTCAGTGGTGATATCCCCTTTATCATTTTTAATTGCGTCGATTTGATTCTTCTCTCTTTTCTTCTTTATTAGTCTGGCTAGTGGTCTGTCAATTTTGTTGATCTTTTCAAAAAACCAACTCCTGGATTCATTGATTTTTTGGAGGGTTTTTTGTGTTTCTATCTCCTTCAGTTCTGCTCTGATCTTAGTTATTTCTTGCCTTCTGCTAGCTTTCGAATGTGTTTGCTCTTGCTTCTCTAGTTCTTTTAATTGCAATGTTAGAGTGTCAATTTTAGATCTTTCCTGCTTTCTCTTGTGGGCATTTAGTGCTATAAATTTCCCTCTACACACTGCTTTAAATGTGTCCCAGAGATTCTGGTATGTTGTATCTTTGTTCTCATTGGTTTCAAAGAACATCTTTATTTCTGCCTTCATTTCATTATGTACCCAGTAGTCATTCAGGAGCAGGTTGTTCAGTTTCCATGTAGTTGAGCGGTTTTGATTGAGTTTCTTAGTCCTGAGTTCTAGTTTGATGGCACTGTGGTCTGAGAGACAGTTTGTTATAATTTCTGTTCTTGTACATTTGCTGAGGAGTGCTTTACTTCCAATTATGTGGTCAATTTTGGAGTAAGTACGATGTGGTGCTGAGAAGAATGTATATTCTGTTGATTTGGGGTGGAGAGTTCTATAGATGTCAATTAGGTCTGCTTGCTGCAGAGATGAGTTCAATTCCTGGATATCCTTGTTAACTTTCTGTCTCGTTGATCTGTCTAATGGAGTGTTGAAGTCTCCCATTATTATTGTATGGGAGTCTAAGTCTCTTTGTAAGTCTCTAAGGACTTGCTTTATGAATCTGGGTGCTCCTGTATTGGGTGCATATATATTTAGGATAGTTAGCTCTTCCTGTTGAATTGATCCCTTTACCATTATGTAATGGCCTTGTTTGTCTCTTTTGATCTTTGATGGTTTAAAGTCTGTTTTATCAGAGACTAGTATTGCAACTCCTGCTTTTTTTTGTTCTTCATTTGCTTGGTAAATCTTCCTCCATCCCTTTATTTTGAGCCTATGTATGTCTCTGCGTGTGAGATGGGTCTCCTGCATACAGCAGACTGATGGGTCTTGACTCTTTATCCAATTTGCCAGTTTGTGTCTTTTAATTGGAGCATTTAGTCTATTTGCATTTAAGGTTAATATTGTTATGTGTGAACTTGATCCTGCCATTATGATATTAACTAGTTATTTTGCTCGTTAGTTGAGGCAGTTTCTTCCTAGCCTCGATGGTCTTTACATTTTGGCATGTTTTTGCAATGGCTGGTACCGGTTGTTCCTTTCCATGTTTAGTGCTTCCTTCAGGGTCTCTTGTAAGGCAGGCCTGTTGGTGACAAAATCTCTAAGCATTTGCTTATCTGTAAAGGATTTTATTTCTCCTTCACTTATGAAACTTAGTTTGTCTGGATATGAAATTCTGAGTTTAAAATTCTTTTCTTTAAGAATGTTGAATATTGGCCCCCACTCTCTTCTGGCTTGGAGAGTTTCTGCCGAGACATCTGCTGTTAGTCTGATGGGCTTCCCTTTGTGGGTAACCCGACCTTTCTCTCTGGCTGCCCTTAAGATTTTTTCCTTCATTTCAACTTTGGTGAATCTGGCAATTATGTGTCTTGGAGTTGCTCTTCTCGAGGAGTATCTTTGTGGCGTTCTCTGTATTTCCTGGATTTGAATGTTGGCCTGCCCTACTAGGTTGGGAAATTCTCCTGGATGATATCCTGAAGAGTGTTTTCCAACTTGGTTCCATTTTCCCCCTCACTTTCAGGCACCCCAATCAGACGTAGATTTGGTCTTTTTACATAATCCCATACTTCTTGCAGGCTTTGTTCATTTCTTTTTCTTCTTTTTTCTTTTGGTTTCTCTTCTTGCTTCATTTCATTCATTTGATCCTCAATCGCAGATACTCTTTCTTCCAGTTGATCGAGTCGGTTACTGAAGCTTGTGCATTTGTCACGTATTTCTCGTGTCATGGTTTTCATCTCTTTCATTTCGTTTATGACCTTCTCTGCATTAATTACTCTAGCCATCAATTCTTCCGCTTTTTTTTCAAGATATTTAGTTTCTTTGCACTGGGTACGTAATTCCTCCTTTAGCTCTGAGAAGTTTGATGGACTGAAGCCTTCTTCTCTCATCTCGTCAAAGTCATTCTCCGTCCAGCTTTGATCCGTTGCTGGCGATGAGCTGCGCTCCTTTGCCAGGGGAGATGCACTCTTATTTTTTGAATTTCCAGGTTTTCTGCGCTGCTTTTTCCCCATCTTTGTGGTTTTATCTGCCTCTGGTCTTTGATGATGATGGTGATGTACTGATGGGGTTTTGGTGTAAGTGTCCTTCCTGTTTGATAGTTTTCCTTCTAACAGTCAGGACCCTCAGCTGTAGGTCTGTTGGAGATTGCTTGAGGTCCATTCCAGACCCTGTTTGCCTGGGTATCAGCAGCAAAGTCTCAGTTGAAAATGCAGAAATCACCGGTCTTCTGTGTCGCTCGCGCTGGGAGTTGGAGACTGGAGATGTTCCTATTCAGCCATCTTGCTCCGCCCCTCAAGCACAGTAAAATTAATGCTCTTAAAGTGGGTATCAGGGTGGCCCACAGCTGTAGTCTCAGCTACTCAGGAGGCTTAGATAGGAGGATCTCTTGAGTCCAGAAGGTCAAGGCTGCAGTGAGCTATGATCATATCACTGCACACCAGCCTCTTTGTGGGGGGTGTTCTGTTTCCTTTGTGGAGTTTCAAGAGTCATGGACAGATTCTTCTCAGGATGAAAGCTCTCTTTTCCTGCATTGCCTGGCCTGACCTCTTTGGCTGTACCCTGGGCTGGGTGACTTTAATATGGACTTTGCAAGATAGGGCATGGGGAGGCTCAGTTGGTTAAAATATAATGACTTTGAATGGTGGGCAAAGCAAGGTGAGGGTTTGAAGTGAGTCTTGATTAAGCTGTTAGTCTTTATAATTCAACTCTCTAGTTACTTGCCAGTCTTATCTTCTAAGAGCAGGTATTTGCTAGTGTAAGCAGCTAATTTATTTTTATTTGGCCCTGGTAGGGTTTAGCACAAAACAAGTCAGATGTATCATAACAGTATTTTTTAGCCTAAAGGCAGAAATGTATGTTTCTTTCTGTTGCTGTTTTTGAGATGGGGTCTCGCTCTGTTGCCCAGGCTGGAGTGCAGTGGCACCATCTTGGCTCACTGCAAGCTCCGCCTCCCAGGTTCACATCATTCTCCCGCCTCAGCCTCCCGAGTAGCTGGAACTACAGGCCCTCGCCAGTACGCCTGGCCAATTTTTTGTAATTTTAGTAGAGGCAGGGTTTCACCGTGTTAGCCAGGATGGTCTCAATCTCTTGACCTCATGATCCGGCCACCACACTTTTGAATATTGATTCACACAAGTACAGGAGATTATTTAAATGTTAATTCTCATTTGCTAATAAAATAACTGTATATATTAAATAAATGATATGATTGTTACATTGTAATATTAAAATACATAATCAAATGTATTATATAATGCATTCTATAATATAACATTATATTATAATACATAATGTAAATAATTACATTATAATAGTTAATAATTGTAATATATAGTATAATATACATGTACACATATTTCTATATATGTATGTTTACATATATTATTTAAATCATAAAAATGTCCTCAAAAGCGATAGGAAATTTGTTCTAATTATCCAGTTGTTTTCTGAATCCAATTATTTTTGTAAAGTTGTTTCAAAATAATAGTTGCTCTAATGTTAATAAACATTTATTTTAGCAACATTAAGATTAGTCTTTTATTAGCAGAATATATCTATGCTTAGTATGTCCTTAGTACAAATGTCTGTCACTTGAATGACCTGTTCCAAATAGACATGTTTATTGATCGATGGCTGTCTTTGTGTTTTCATCACCAACGTTTACTGACTGATAGAATGGACTTTCAAATGAGCGTGCTTATCTCGCCAAATTTTTTTCTTAAACTATTTTTTCAGTTTTTTCCTAAAACCCAACACTAATATCACCAAGGTAATACTTTGACTGGAGAAAATACCAACTAATTTCTAGACATATACAGAACAAAATTAAAGTTTTATGTACTGTCGGAAAACGTTTTATTCTTTTTGTTATTCCTACTAATTACTAGTTAATTAGGTAAAACAAAATTTAAAGTGCAGTCTAATATTTTAGCCACAAGAAAATTATATTGAATAATTCAGCTATTTGTATAGTTTTCGCCAATTTATATGTTACCAACTGATAAAAATAACTGCTAAAGATTGCAACAGGGCCAACTTTTAGAAAATTCATTCTTATATTTCAAATGAATCGATATTATGAAGCATACCTTGTGAGAAGCCCAGAAGTATCATTTTATACTTATTTCTAGAAATGTTAAGTAGTAGTTTTTTGTTTTTTGTAGTTTGTTTTTTCAGAGAAGGCAGGAGCAATTGAGGAAAGAAGCTGTCATCACTGACTGCAAACTGGTGGAACAGACTATAAGAGTACTTCCAAGTCTCTTGACAGTATAGGATAGCTTTTCAGGGAGATGTTATTTTCATGAACAGTGGTGGTCATCAGATTTGCAGAGAGAGGAATAGTCAGACTGTGCCATGGGGTTGATTCCTGGACAATCTACTAAACTTCTTAAAATCAAAGATAAATTTATTTTACCCAACATTAAGCACCTATATACAAATGAAAGTGGGATAAAATAAAAGAGAGAAAAAAAACCCCACAAAACCGTTTACTGAGGCCTATGTGTGGAAGGGGAGGATGAATCTCATCTCCTTGCTTTGACTAGTTTTTATAAAAAGAATATTCCCTATGATGTTGGCAATGGTTGGCTATATGATAGGTCTCACAATTCTTAAGTTTCCGTTTTTCACTAATTATCTTCTTTTACTATCACCCCAGCTCACTTCTTTGTTACTAATTCCTACAATGCAAGCAGTAGAGTAAAAATGGAGGAGGGTCAGAATTGCTGTGAGAGTTTATCTCTTATCTGCATGTGTCACTATGAATTTGCCGTAATATATCCATGAGGAGGTGACACAGAAAAGCTGCCATTATTTTTTTCCTCCTTTCCCCTCCCATTTTCTTTCCCTCCCTCCCTCCCTCCTTCCCTTCTCTTCTCTTCTCTTCTCTTCTTCTCTCCTTCCTTCCTTCCTTTTCTATCTTTTCTCTTCTTTCTTTCTTTCTTTTCTTTTCTTTTCTTTCTTTCTTTCTTTCCTTTCCTTTCTTTCTTTCTTTCTCTTTCCTTCCTTCCTTCCTTCCTTCCTTCCTTCCTTCCTTCCTTCCCTCCCTCCCTCCCTCCCTCCCTCCCTCCCTCCCTCCCTCCCTCCCTCCTTCCTTCCTTCCTTCCTTCCTTCCTTCCTTCCTTCCTTCCTTCCTTCCTTCCTTCTTCTTTTCATTCTTCTTTCTTTTTGTCTTACCTTTTTTCTTCCACTGTTATGAAGTACCTTCTGTGTATCAGATCCCATGTTTGGCATTAGTAATAAAGTACTGAAACAAAGAGATCTGGTACCAGCCATCACCAGGCTTATACTTTAGTGCAAAAACTACGACACAGTTGTTCCAGAGCTCTATAATTACAAATGTGTAACTAACTTAAAAGATAATTGCATACAACGGGTTCAGGCTATGGTTAATTAACATAGCAAAAAACAGCTCATGGAAGTTAGAGAGTGAAGAGTGGTCCCAAGGAGGCTACAGGGTCAGAGTTCTCATCTCTGAGTAATCATAGTGATTGTCTGGATAGGCTCCATACCTAGACATCTTATTTAAATGTTCTGGGGTGACGCCTTGATATAAAGAGTTTTTAAAGCACCCTGGTGATTCTTCTGTTCAAACACTGAAAGCCACTAGTGTAGATTTCAGTATGGTTCAGAAGATGCAGGATTTTGGAGGTTTTCCTAGAAATTTAAAATTTAACCTCAGGAAAGGAAAAGACAGAATAAGAAAACAGTAGTCTAGAGTAGCATGATGGCAGAGGACAAAAAGATAAGTAGTGGTAGTATACAGAAGTAGAAGTAAAGCATAGGTAACGAGTAAGTGGAAGCCAGAGAAAAAACTTGGGGAAAGGCACATTACCCTTACATAGTAATTATTAAGGATTTTGAATTAAAAATAATGTAAAAGCTTATTACATTACCAATTTTGTCCTGACTTAGAATTTTTTTCACTTGGCTTATCTAAATCGACTATTTCTAAAACAGTACACCCAAATAATTTATTGGAAAATTAAAGGGGTACTTCTAGGAAGGCTTTTTGTGATCTACTCTCAAAACCAATTTAAGAAAGAATGATTATTCATGGCTTCCCATGGACACTAAAAATATACAAATACAAATAAGAAAAAATGATGGAAATTTGTTACCTAAGACAGTTAATAAATATTAAATGGGCTGTACATTCAAATCAAACAAAAATGTCAATAATTGTTTTAATAGACTCAAAAATTTTTATTATTTAATATCATATTCACTCAGCATGTTCAAAATATGTTCAAGCATTCATCAAATAACATTTAAATTAAATTAATAAAAATTCAAATTATTTTTATTTCCAGGTTATATTATTCTGTTGATTTTACCACTATCAGATATATATTCACATGTTTATTAAGTCATCAAATATGTATTGAGGACTTTCTGTATATCAGATACTACCCTAGCAATTAAACAAACAAAAATAAAAAATAAAAAAACTTGCACCCATGGAACTTATACTCTTGTCAGAAATGAATGACAATATACAAAAACAACAAGTAAAATTTATATTTTGTTGGATGGTGACATATGTAACCAAAGAAAAGAAACTAGGAGAAGAAGTTAGGGAGTTGCCCAAGTCGAATGAGTGCAGTTTGAAGTAAGATGAGCAGGAATGGCCTCCTTCAGAAGGTCAAATTAGATAGCAGGGGCTGTTGTAACAGACTTTTAATGAGAATGGGATCTATACTGTTAGCTGGAACAAGAGAATTTTTAGCTTTGGATATGGGTTGAAGAGAAATAAGATGACTTTTTTCTCCTCCAGCAACTAAAAGAATATTTTTTTATTAATAGAAAGACACTGGAGAAAAGCAAATGTCTGAGAAGAAAAGTCAGATATTTCATCTGAAAGATGCAAAATTTGAGATATTTTAGTGGCTATGTCAAGTAGAAAGGCGGATATGGAAGTCTCAGTTTCAGAAGGAGGCCTAGATATGGGAGAAACTGAAAGAAAATCGAGGTTTTATATATTATATGCGTCTGAGAGACTATGTGTATGTGTAAATTTGAATTCTAGATAAACAATGGATAATTTTTTATAGTATGTTTCATGCAATATTTGAGACAACATGGACATGTAATAAAAATTAATTGTTTTTCTGAAATTCAAATTTAACTAGGTATCCTGTATTTTATTTATCAACTCTACATTACATTCAGTATAAAACTATACTGTCTAATAGAAAAGCAAAAAGGCTCTAGGATGAGCCTGGGCACCCCAATGTTTGATTTGAGGAGATTAGAAGTAAATGCCAAAGAATGATGAGAGACAGCAACCAATCAGATATGAGAGAAATACAAACAAATGAAAGGGCAGAAAATCTGGAGCAACAGCCTTAAATAAGTGAGAGGGATAAAAAGTCTAGTATAAAAGGAGTGGAACTGGCTTTATCCATGAGCGTGGACAGCTTATGCACAGAAACAATGCAGAATACATGACACAGATGCAGTTAGTTAAGATGTGTGTGTGTGTGTGTGTGTGTGTGTGTGTGTGTGTGTGTGTGTGTGTGTGTGTGCAAGCACACGTGGGATAGGGTGAAGCTAGATTTTTTCTTCTGATTACTTTCATTTAATCAGTGAAATATACAGTAAGGCCATCAATGAGTTAAGGGATGTTGGAGGTTTGAAATTTAAAGAAGTCACAGAAACAAGTATAATATGTCTGAATTTGCATTTTTAAAGCAAAATTGTCCTTTTCATTTAACCACATTTTATAAACACCTTATTTTGATGATATTTTTTTAGTAAGAGTTAAACATATGTATGTATATTATATAGGAAAAATGTTTAATTTTCCTAATTTTTTACTTACTGAAAACATATAATGTAAGTTTTTAAAATAACAAGCACCAAATATTTAGATCTTCTTCAATTCTTTACTCAGCCTTCCAGAACAATGTAAATTTTCTTTTCTGCGATGTGCTTTTAACCTTAAGTGTGCTCAGTAATGTGTGTATATATACACACACATATATATGTATCATATATATGATATACATATATCTTATATATGACATATATGATATATATGATATTATATTTATGACAGATTTAAAAGCACTACTGATTTAAAACTAGGTCATGGTCATCAACAGGGACACCATACACTATGTCTTCCATACCAGGACATTTTGGAATATAAAGGGACAATTTCATCAAGTGTGTCACAATAACACGGCTTCTAAACGTTTCAAGATACGACACAGATTGCATATCAAACTTCACTGCTTAACATTTTCACTTTCTACTGTGGTCATGCTATACCATCCTCATCCTCTTTTTCATCTGGTACATTCTTATTGGTCGGGTATCAAATTATACGACACCATCGCTGGAAAGTTCTACTTGGTTCATGACCAAAAAATTTGGGTCGTGTGTTTCTTTTATATCTTCATATAGGTTCCCGTGATTTCCCCTTTAAAACTGATCACTTTTTTTTTAATGTAGTCTGCTGTTTACTTGTCCATGTAAGAATTTACAGAGTTGTATGCTTGAGAATACTAGTAGGTCTGTTCCTCAGATTCAAGGAAAGGGATAGTCAAAACTGACATTATACTCGACTTTTCTTAAGGCTTTGTGAACAGCCTCCCTCTTGCCTCTGGATGGGGTTTTTGGAAAGGAATAGGGAATGATGAGAGCAGGAGAAAAGGAAAAAATAAGAACAGCATGGTATGGAAGGACTCGTGTAAAAATAAGAGGAAAATGTTTTACTAGCTGCAGTGAGTGTGGAATTTGAAAGACATGGTAAAACTAAATGGAAACATTGATGTAATTTTGCTCTGTAATGATCATTCCTTTCTGCAAATGTATATTCCATGTTTTTAACAAACTGACAGCACAAATCTAGATTATTTGTCATGTCTTTCGAAATCCAACTGATACACACACACACACACACAGAAGGAGAGACACACATAATCCCCTAATAAGACATCATTACATCATCCTCAGATAGGACCTTAATGTTATTTTAGCTTTGTTCTAATGTCTAAGGTTTTGGCATTATGGCCAAAAAAGTTTAAATTTGGGGACCCAAGATAAAGTAGCTGCTTTCAGAATAACACCATCGTCCCGTAGTCTGCCATAGTCTGTGTTTGTTTGTTTGTTTGTTTGTTTGTTTGTTTGGCAGATTCTTGCTTTGTTGCCCAGGCTGGAGAGCAGTGACACAATCATAGCTTACTGGAGCCTCAAACTCTTGGACTCAAGTGATCCTCCCACCTCTGAATCCCAAGTAGCTGTGACCATAGGTGCATGCTACCATGTCCAGTGAATTTTTAAAGTTATTTTGTAGAGACAGGGACTTGCTGTGTTGCCCAGGCTGGTCTCCAATTCCCGGCCTCAAGGGATCCTCACCTTCCCAAAGTGCTGAGATTATAGGTGTAAGCCACCATGCCTAACTGCCATACTCTGTGTTTTAAGGCAAAAGCACACATGTACCAGGACTATTCACCTTGTGGAATTATGATATCACATCTGCAAAGCTGAGTTTTCAGTAATGTTATGATAATAAGCTAGTACTGCATGAGTATCCCTGTGGAAGAGGAAATTAACATAACAATGTCTAATTTGATTCCAAGTTTTGAGAAGCTCTGAGGTATCTAGTGAATGCATGCATTCTATTGGCAAACAATGAAATAATTTTGTTTTAATGTTTGCATACTTTTATCAAAGGATACCAGGTTTTTAGAAGACAAATCTTGATTAGGTTGTTTGGACCTAGCTTGTTAATACAATGTATTACTCTATATATATATGTATGTATATATTTGTCTTAGGAGCACTGGGAAAAATCTTAGACACTAAAGGAAATATGAAATTATAAAGCTTGGAAACTGAAATCACCTACGATGAAGGCCCCAAGAATTTAGTCTGATTTTGCTTTCTTGAACCTTGGCTTCCTTATTACCGTTTCCTTTTCTCTACTTTATCCTATTTTATCATATTTAAGCCTATTTATGTTTTATTTTGTTTAGCAAGGTCCTGGACATTTGACAAGACTGGACCTCCACTTTTGAGGAAACTTTGACATGTCTCATATACTTTAGAATCCAAATCTGTTTCAATGTGACCTCACTGAAACTCTAGATGATGATGTAATAAAATATACCAGATAGATTAAAATCCACTCAATGAAAACAAACAATTTTGCTTTGTACTCTGTGTCTGGACATACTAAGTTTCATTTTCAGGGGTACTTCCGCTTCAAGATTAAAGAAAATTCCAGTACTTGATATAAAGAAAAAGGAGTAACAGAGAAAGATATTTCCATCTAGAATATTTATTTAGAAGAGGCTTAAATAACAAATTTAATTTAAAATCAGCTGTAATTAACAAATTATAGCTGATTCTTTCTGAGCAGCACTTATTTGAAAAGCATGCACATTTTATCACTATTTTAATTTTAATGAGTCCACTGAAGTACAATCTCACTCTTCGTTTCTCTATTTTATGATCTAGGTCACTCTTCACAGTATGCAGCACAATTTTCTAAATTAATTTACATTGCCAAGAATTTGAAGACATTAGTTTATAGGAAGCAAAATGTATCAGATGATTTTTTTATTGGAGTATATTGTCTTTTGATATTGTTACTCTTACTTGATACTCTGTGTCACAGACTTTCAATCTGTATATTTTATTGAGGGTAGTTCCTGCTGTAATTGCCTAACTTTCCGGTAAACCATGATTTCACATGCAAAAATTAAATTTAATATGAATTTATTTATAATTATTAAACCATAAATAACATTACCACTACTTCTCGGAAACAGGCCTGAATTAAAAAGGTCTTGTAAAGCATTTTTTATCCATAACATTAACCTGTTTTAAAGCAATATGCTGACAATGTTGCCAGAATAATGAAAGCATCTCCATTTGTGTTCAAGCCATAAAAATTCCTAAGTAAATAGGGTCGGGGCGGAGCAAGATGGCCAAATAGGAACAGCTCCAGTCTCCAACTCCCAGCGCGAGCAACACAGAAGACCGGTGATTTCTGCATTTTCAACTGAGGGTACTGGGTTCATCTCACTGGGGAGTGCCGGACGATCGGTGCTGGTCAGCTGCTGCAGCCCGACCAGCGAGAGCTGAAGCAGGGTGAGGCATTGCCTCACCTGGGAAGCGCAAGGGGGAAGGGAATCCCTTTTCCTAGCCAGGGGAACTGAGACACACAACACCTGGAAAATCGGGTAACTCCCACCCCAATACTGCGCTTTAAGCAAACAGGCACACCAGGAGATCATATCCCTCACCTGGCCGGGAGGGTCCCACACCCACGGAGCCTCCCTCATTGCTAGCACAGCAGTCTGTGATCTACCGGCAAGGCAGCAGCGAGGCTGGGGGAGGGGCGCCCGCCATTGCTGAGGCTTAAGTAGGTAAACAAAGCTGCTGGGAAGCTCGAGCTGGGTGGAGCTCACAGCAGCTCAAGGAAACCTGCCTGTCTCTGTAGACTCCACCTCTGGGGACAGGGCAATAACAAACGCAGCCGAAACCTCTGCAGATGCAAACGACTCTGTCTGACAGCTTTGAAGAGAGCAGTGGATCTCCCAACACGGAGGTTGAGATCTGAGAAAGGACAGACACCCTGCTCAAGTGGGTCCCTGACCTCTGAGTAGCCTAACTGGGAGACATCCCCCACTAGGGGCAGTCTGACACCCCACACCTCACAGGGTGGAGTACACCCCTGAGAGGAAGCTTCCAAAGCAAGAATCAGACAGGTACACTCCCTGTTCAGAAATATTCTATCTTCTGCAGCCTCTGCTGCTGATACCCAGGCAAACAGGGTCTGGAGTAGACCTCAAGCAATCTCCAACAGACCTACAGCTGAGAGTCCTGACTGTTAGAAGGAAAACTATCAAACAGGAAGGACACCTACACCAAAACCCCATCAGTACGTCACCATCATCAAAGACCAGAGGCAGATAAAACCACAAAGATGGGGAAAAAGCAGGGCAGAAAAGCTGGAAATTCAAAAAATAAAAGCGCATCTCCCCCGGCAAAGGAGCGCAGCTCATCGCCAGCAACGGATCAAAGCTGGACGGAGAATGACTTTGACGAGATGAGAGAAGAAGGCTTCAGTCCATCAAATTTCTCAGAGCTAAAGGAGGAATTACGTACCCAGCGCAAAGAAACTAAAAATCTTAAAAAAAAAAGTGGAAGAATTGATGGCTAGAGTAATTAATGCAGAGAAGGTCATAAACGAAATGAAAGAGATGAAAACCATGACACGAGAAATACGTGACAAATGCACAAGCTTCAGTAACTGACTTGATCAAATGGAAGAAAGAGTATCTGCGATTGAGGATCAAATGAATGAAATGAAGCGAGAAGAGAAACCAAAAGAAAAAAGAAGAAAAAGAAATGAACAAAGCCTGCAAGAAGTATGGGATTATGTAAAAAGACCAAATCTACGTCTGATTGGGGTGCCTGAAAGTGAGGGGGAAAATGGAACCAAGTTGGAAAACACTCTTCAGGATATCATCCAGGAGAACTTCCCCAACCTAGTAGGGCAGGCCAACATTCAAATCCAGGAAATACAGAGAACGCCACAAAGATACTCCTCGAGAAGAGCAACTCCAAGACACATAATTGCCAGATTCACCAAAGTTGAAATGAAGGAAAATATCTTAAGGGCAGCCAGAGAGAAAGGTCGGGTTACCCACAAAGGGAAGCCCATCAGACTAACAGCAGATCTCTCGGCAGAAACTCTACAAGCCAGAAGAGAGTGGGGGCCAATATTCAACATTCTTAAAGAAAAGAATTTTAAACCCAGAATTTCATATCCAGCCAAACTAAGTTTCATAAGTGAAGGAGAAATAAAATCCTTTACAGATAAGCAAATGCTTAGAGATTTTGTCACCAACAGGCCTGCCTTACAAGAGACCCTGAAGGAAGCACTCAACATGGAAAGGAACAACCGGTACCAGCCATTGCCAAAACATGCCAAAATGTAAAGACCATGGAGGCTAGGAAGAAACTGCCTCAACTAACGAGCAAAATAACCAGTTAATATCATAATGGCAGGATCAAGTTCACACATACCAATCTTAACCTTAAATGTAAATGGACTAAATGCTCCAATTAAAAGACACAGACTGGCAAACTGGATAAAGAGTCAAGACCCATCAGTCTGCTGTATTCAGGAGACCCATCTCACACGCAGAGACATACATAGGCTCAAAATAAAGGGATGGAGGAAGATTTACCAAGCAAATGGAGAACAAAAAAAAGCGCGGGTTGCAATCCTAGTCTCTGATAAAACAGACTTTAAACCATCAAAGATCAAAAGAGACAAAGAAGGCCATTACATAATGGTAAAGGGATCAATTCAACAGGAAGAGCTAACTATCCTAAATATATATGCACCCAATACAGGAGCACCCAGATTCATAAAGCAAGTCCTTAGAGACTTACAAAGAGACTTAGACTCCCATACAATAATAATGGGAGACTTCAACACTCCACTGTCAACATTAGACAGATTAACGAGACAGAAAGTTAACAAGGATATCCAGGAATTGAACTCAGCTCTGCACCAAGCAGACCTAATAGACATCTATAGAACTCTCCACCCCAAATCAACAGAATATACATTCTTCTCAGCACCACATCGTACTTACTCCAAAATTGACCACGTATTTGGAAGTAAGGCACTCCTCAGCAAATGTACAAGAACAGAAATTATAACAAACTGTCTCTCAGACCACAGTGCAATCAAACTAGAACTCAGGACTAAGAAACTCAATCAAAACCGCTCAACTACATGGAAACTGAACAACCTGCTCCTGAATGACTACTGGGTACATAACGAAATGAAGGCAGAAATAAAGATGTTCCTTGAAACCAATGAGAACAAAGATACAACATACCAGAATCTCTGGGAGACATTTAAAGCAGTGTGGAGAGGGAAATTTATAGCACTAAATGCCCACAAGAGAAAGCAGGAAAGATCTAAAATTGACACTCTAACATTGCAATTAAAAGAACTAGAGAAGCAAGAGCAAACACATTTGAAAGCTAGCAGAAGGCAAGAACTAACTAAGATCAGAGCAGAACTGAAGGAGATAGAGACACAAAAAACTCTCCAAAAAATCAATGAATCCAGGAGTTGGTTTTTTGAAAAGATCAACAAAATTGACAGACCACTAGCAAGACTAATAAAGAAGAAAAGAGAGAAGAATCAAATCGACGCAATTAAAAATGATAAAGGGGATATCACCACCGACCCCACAGAAATACAAACTACCATCAGAGAATACTATAAACACCTCTACGCAAATAAACTGGAAAATCTAGAAGAAATGGATAATTTCCTGGACACTTACACTCTTCCAAGACTAAACCAGGAAGAAGTTGAATCCCTGAATAGACCAATAGCAGGCTCTGAAATTGAGGCAATAATTAATAGCCTACCAACGAAGAAAAGTCCAGGACCAGATGGATTCACAGCTGAATTCTACCAGAGGTACAAGGAGGAGTTGGTACCATTCCTTCTGAAACTATTCCAATCAATAGAAAAAGAGGGAATCCTCCCTAACTCATTTTATGAGGCCAACATCATCCTGATACCAAAGCCTGGCAGAGACACAACAAAAAAAAAGAATTTTAGACCAATATCCCTGATGAACATCGATGCAAAAATCCTCAATAAAATACTGGCAAACCGGATTCAGCAACACATCAAAAAGCTTATCCACCATGATCAAGTGGGCTTCATCCCTGGGATGCAAGGCTGGTTCAACATTCGCAAATCAATAAACATAATCCAGCATATAAACAGAACCAAAGACAAGAACCACATGATTATCTCAATAGATGCAGAAAAGGCTTTTGACAAAATTCAACAGCCCTTCATGCTAAAAACGCTCAATAAATTCGGTATTGATGGAACGTACCTCAACATAATAAGAGCTATTTATGACAAACCCACAGCCAATATCATACTGAATGGGCAAAAACTGGAAAAATTCCCTTTGAAAACTGGCACAAGACAGGGATGCCCTCTCTCACCACTCCTATTCAACATAGTGTTGGAAGTTCTGGCTAGGGTAATTAGGCAAGGGAAAGAAATCAAGGGTATTCAGTTAGGAAAAGAAGAAGTCAAACTGTCCCTGTTTGCAGATGACATGATTGTATATTTAGAAAACCCCATTGTCTCAGCCCAAAATCTCCTTAAGCTGATAAGCAACTTCAGCAATGTCTCAGGATACAAAATTAATGTGCAAAAATCACAAGCATTCTTATACACCAGTAACAGACAAACAGAGAGCCAAATCAGGAATGAACTTCCATTCACAATTGCTTCAAAGAGAATCAAATACCTAGGAATCCAACTTACAAGGGATGTAAAGGACCTCTTCAAGGAGAACTACAAACCACTGCTCAGTGAAATAAAAGTGGACACAAACAAATGGAAGTACATACCATGCTCATGGATAGGAAGAATCAATATCGTGAAAATGGCCATACTGCCCAAGGTAATTTATAGATTCAATGCCATCCCCATCAAGCTACCAATGAGTTTCTTCACAGAATTGGAAAAAACTGCTTTAAAGTTCATATGGAACCAAAAAAGAGCCCGCGTCTCCAAGACAATCCTAAGTCAAAAGAACAAAGCTGGAGGCATCACACTACCTGACTTCAAACTATACTACAAGGCTACAGTAACCAAAACAGCATGGTACTGGTACCAAAACAGAGCTATAGACCAATGGAACAGAACAGAGTCCTCAGAAATAATACCACACATCTACAGCCATCTGATCTTTGACAAACCTGGGAGAAACAAGAAATGGGGAAAGGATTCCCTATTTAATAAATGGTGCTGAGAAAATTGGCTAGCCATAAGTAGAAAGCTGAAACTGGATCCTTTCCTTACTCCTTATACGAAAATTAATTCAAGATGGATTAGAGACTTAAATGTTAGACCTAATACCATAAAAATCCTAGAGGAAAACCTAGGTAGTACCATTCAGGACATAGGCATGGGCAAAGACTTCATGTCTAAAACACCAAAAGCAACGGCAGCAAAAGCCAAAATTGACAAATGGGATCTCATTAAACTAAAGAGCTTCTGCACAGCAAAAGAAACTACCGTCAGAGTGAACAGGCAACCTACAGAATGGGAGAAAATGTTTGCAATCTACTCATCTGACAAAGGGCTAATATCCAGAACCTACAAAGAACTCAAACAAATTTACAAGAAAAAAACAAACAACCCCATCAAAAAGTGGGCAAAGGATATGAACAGACATTTCTCAAAAGAAGACATTCATACAGCCAACAGACACATGAAAAAATGCTCATCATCACTGGCCATCAGAGAAATGCAAATCAAAACCACAATGAGATACCATCTCACACCGGTTAGAATGGCGATCATTAAAAAGTCAGGAAACAACAGGTGCTGGAGAGGATGTGGAGAAATAGGAACACTTTTACACTGTTGGTGGGATTGTAAACTAGTTCAACCATTATGGAAAACAGTATGGCGATTCCTCAAGGATCTAGAACTAGATGTACCATATGACCCAGCCATCCCATTACTGGGGATATACCCAAAGGAATATAAATTATGCTGCTCTAAAGACACATGCACACGTATGTTTATTGCAGCACTATTCACAATAGCAAAGACTTGGAATCAACCCAAATGTCCATCAGTGACAGATTGGATTAAGAAAATGTGGTACATATACACCATGGAATACTATGCAGCCATCAAAAAGGATGAGTTTGTGTCCTTTGTAGGAACATGGATGCAGCTGGAAACCATCATTCTTAGCAAACTATCACAAGAACAGAAAACCAAACACCGCATGTTCTCACTCATAGGTGGGAACTGAACAATGAGAACACTTGGACTCAGAAAGGGGAACATCACACACCGGGGCCTATCATGGGGAGGGGGGAGGAGGGAGGGATTGCATTGGGAGTTATACCTGATGTAAATGACGAGTTGATGGGTGCAGCACACCAACATGGCAGAAGTATACATATGTAACAAACCTGCACGTTATGCACATGTACCCTACAACTTAAAGTATAATAATAATAAATAAATTTAAAAAAAAGAAAAAAAAATTCCTAAGTATATCTTTGGACTAGCCAAAATTATTCATCCCTGATATTTAAAATATTAAATATAAATTATTCGTATGCTAATATAGTATTTTTATAAAATATGTAATTTCATGTCGATTTGTGTTTAAGATAAATGATTTAAACAGAAATATGTGAAAACACTTCATGCATGTAACTCACAGAAAATCAATTCTGTTTAATGGTTCTCTGTTTGGTTAAAGTTACAATTTATACTTAATTCTACGGGTGTGGCTAAATTTGCATGTATACTTCTTCTTCTTCTTTTTATTTTTTATTTTGAGGTGGAGTCTCTATTTGTTGCCCAGGCTGGAGTGTAGTAGCGCGAACTTGGCTCACTGCAACCTCTGCCTCCTGGGTACAAGCAATTCTCCTTCCTCAGCCTCCCAAGTAGCTGGGATTACAGGCACCTGCCCCCACACCTGGATAATTTTTGTATTATTAGTAGAGGTGGGATTTTACCATGTTGGCCAGGCTGATCTCAAACTCCTGACCTCAGGTGATCCACCTGCCTCAGCCTCCCAAAGTGCTGGGATTACAGGCGTGAGCCACGGCGCCGAGCCAGGTGTCTACTTCTTAAAAAGACTATCAGTTGTACAACATGTTCCAATTAATTTTGACTTGAGAGATTTGAAAGAAGCTTACAACAAAGTTTAGTAACCATTTCAAAAAATAATTTTGATTTCAAAGATAACATGACAAATATATTTGGAAAAATGTATTAAAGAGAATATACCTTTGACGTAGAAGCTATTTCTCATCACTGTGCATCTGGAGAAAAATTATCAGCCATACTGTTGGACAATGTCATACCATGAACACGATTAACATTGGGCTTTATGCCACCATGCAAGATACTGTACTTCCCCTATTCATTAATTTATCCATATGCATAGATTACTTTTTTCACTTTTTCCTTTTTTTTCAAACTTCTGATATACTGTCTGAATTCTCACTTTTTCAAACAACATCTGGATTTCTACTTTATTGAGAAAACTGAAGTGATAAAGTTAGTAAAGTGATAAAGTTAGTAAAGTGATAAAGTTAGATGTACTCTATTATTTAGTACAATAATGCAGGTAGTAGTGAAAATGGGCATCATTGTCTTGTATGTAAACTCAGGTGAAATAATTTAGTCCTTCACCATTAAGTGTGTTATTATTCTTAGGGTTTTCATAGATGCCCTTTACTAGTATGAGGATGATTCTCACCATTCGTACTACATGGACAATTTTAATCATTAATAATTGTTAAATATTTTTAAGGGCTTTCAAATGCTTTCCCTTCATTTACTGAAACAATAACATGGTCCCTCATCTATCCTGTCAATACTGTAAATTGTATTGGTTTATTTTTAAATATTAATTCAACCATTTCACACTGGAAAAGTCCCTTTTGGTCATAACATATACTTTTATATATTATTGAATGTATTTGCTATTACTATAAGGATTGTGTTGTCTATATTCATAAGAGACATTTGTTTAGAGTTCTTACTTTTTGTAGTGTCTTTACTACATTTTTTAATGGTTTTGCTAGCTTTATAATACAAATTACGCAATTATGTCACTTTGTATCCTAAAATGTTTTGTATAAACTGAAGCTAGCTTTTTTTTCATATTTGGTAGAATTTGCAAAATCATTTGAAGCTTTTTTGGGGGGAGTATATTGATAATGAATTAACATTTTTTATTAGATATAGACTATCTTCTATTTCTTCTGTGTTGATTTTTATAAGTTGCGTTTTTAGTGAAATTTAGCCGTTTTATTTAAGTAGTTGAAGTTTTGGCTATTAATTTATCTCATTAAACAATTTACTGCATTGTGATCAAAATATTGGTTGCATTATTCATACTTCATGGAATTCACTCATGTTTTCTTTGTGTTCTCATATATTGTCAATTTCTGTGAAACATGTTTAGCTGAGATAATATTATATTATCTAATATTGGGTTTTAAATGCTGGCATAACTTTAAGATCTGTGATCTTCTTTTAACCCTGTTTAGATGTTTTTCATTAATATTTTCTTGCCTTTTTCTCCTTATTTTCTTGGACTGATAGTGTCATGGTAATGTCTTCTCTACAAGTAGATATCATTCTACTTCTCTTTGCTTCTCATATATACAGGTTTTGGCTGTTAAGAGTAACGGCCAAAATCACAGTTACTTTTGCACCAATCTAATAATTTTGGTTTATAAAGTTGAATTAATTTTTGCTATATTGTATACATAGTCCTTTTACATGTTTTCTGTGAATATGATTTTTAATATTTAAAGTTCTTTATTGCCATCATTAATATTTTGGGCCTGAATTTTGCTTTTTTTTTTTTTGAGTGCAGTGACGCGATCTTAGCTCACTGCAACCTCCACCTCCCAGGCTCAAGTGATTCTCCTCCCTCAGCCTCCCGAATAGCTGGGATTACAGGCGCCTACCACCACACCCAGCACATGCCAACACACCATACAAATAAGTTTTGTATTTTTAGTAGAGACAGGGGTTCACTGCGTTGGCCAGGGTAGTCTCAAACTCCTAACCTCAAATGATCCACCTGACCTGCCTGGGCCTCCCAAAGTGCTGGGATTAGAGGCATGAGCCACCGCACCAGGCTGAATTCTGCGTTCCTTAGAATAAGAATAGAAAAGCATTCTTACTTGTATTATTTATCTTTGATGGCATATATTTTTCATCCCTTTAATTTCAGTATTTCAGAGTTACTTTCAAGGGAAATTTGTTAGAACTGGAGTAAACATCACTCATCTTTGCAAAGAGACTGGTGGCATTTTGTCCCTGCCTCAGAGATCTATAGAATTTTGAACTTGAGAGAGATGATTTTGGGTATCTGGTAGAAGAAAGTTCTAAATGATGAAACATGGAAGAGGAAGCAGAGGATAAAAAATTTGGAAAATTAACAGCCTGACTATTTGATAGAAAAGAAAAACCCATTTTCTGAGGAGAAATTCAAACCAGCTGCAGAAATTGGCATAAGCAATAAGGTGCCAAATGTTAATAGCCAAGACTATGGGGAAAATGTCTCGAGAGCACATCAGAAGTGTTCACAGCAACCACTCCCATCACAAGCCAGGAGGCCTAGGAGAAAAAAAATGGTTTTGGCACAGGGCCTTGCCACTTTGTGCAGTCTTGGGATCTGATGCCTATGTCCCAGCCATGGCGAAATGATGCCAAGGTACAGATCAGGCCGTGACTTCAGAGGGTGCAATTCCTAAACCTTGGCAACTTTCATATGGTGTTGTCTGTGGGTGCACCGAAGTCAAGAATTGAGGTTTGCGAACCTCTGTCTAGATTTCAGAGGATGTATGGAAATGCCTGGATGTCCAGGCAGAAGTGTGCTGCAGGAGCGAGCCCTCTTGGAGAACCTCTGCTGGGCAGTGTGGAAGGGAAACTTGGGGTTAGAGCCCCAACACCAAGTCCCTACTGAAGCACTGTCTAGTGGAGGTGTGAGAAGAGAGCCACTGTCCTCCAGACCCCTGAATGGTAGATCCACCAACAGCCTGTGTTGTGCACCTGGAAAGGCCACAGATAACTTAATGCCAGCCCATGAAGGCAACCAGGAGGGGGGATGTACCCTGCAAAGCCACAGGGGAGGAGTTGCTCAAGGCTGTGGGGTCCTACCTCTTGCATCAGTGTGCCCTGGATGTGAGACATGGAGTCAAAGGAAATCATTTCAAAGCCTTAAGATTTGACTACCTCACTGGATTTTTTGACTTGCATGGGACCTGTAACCCCTTTGTTTTGGCCAGTTTCTCCCATTTAAAACCTGTGTATTTACCCAATGCCTGTACCCCCATTGTATCTAGGAAGTAACTAACTTGCTTTTGATTTTACAGGCTCATAGGTGGAAGGGACTTGCCTTGTTTCAGATGAGACTTTTGACTTGCACTTTTGGGTAAATGCTAGAATAACTTAAGACTTTGGGGGACTCTTGGGAAGGCAAAATTATTGAAATGTGAGGACATGAGATTTGGGAGGGGCCACAGGCAGAATGATATGGTTTGTCTGTGTTCCCATCCAAATCTCATTGTGAATTGTAGTTCCCATACTCCCCATGTATCATGAGAGGTACCTGGCAAAAGGTAATTTAATCATGGGGCCAGTTACCTCCATGCTGCTGTTCTTGGGATAATGAGTAAGTTCTAATGAGATCTGGTGGTTTTATAAGGGGCTTATTCCTTTGCTCAACTCTCATTGTCTCTCCTGGCACTCTGTGAAGAGGTGCCTTCTGCCATGTTTGTAAGTTTACCCCATCCTCCTCAGTCATGTGTGTCAATTAAACCTCTTTCCTTTATAAAACACCCAGCCTTGGGTATGTCTTTATTAGCAGCATGAAAACAAACTAATACAACTATAAGTTTCTGGAAGTAATTTGATCATCCTTTTACCTTATGTAATTCTTATTAAATGTTTCAGGTCAACTTCATGGAGCACACTTGGGGAAACATTATTCTAAGCCAATAAGAAGCTGAAGAATTATTATAACTCTTTTTCAAGGGATAAGAAATAACAATATTTTGTCAGGAGAATAATATTAGCACCAGGTTTGAGTAAACATCATTGTGAGTGAGTTTGGCATACATGGGATCTGAATTGACTAGCAATATTTTCCTTCTTTCATGAAGAATCATAGACCCAGAATTAGGAGAAGCTAGTCTCTCTCAACTAAAGACCACTTTTTTTTAGAAGGACATTTTCTTAAATAAACTAGGCATAACATTTTCAATGATGAAATTTATCAGGAATATTATAAGTTCTGAATCTCTCCAATGAATCAGTTACCAAAGCAACTTCATTAAATAGCTTGATTATAGAGTACAAAGATTTGAAATATTTTATTGCTTTTCTTCTATCAGAATTTTACAGCCAAAATAAAAGGTAGCATTGTGAAATCTGAAAATCTTTCTTCTAGATAAAACAAAAAACTCTTTTTATAAATTTTTTAAATTTTTTATTTTAGACAGAGTCTTGCTCTGGCAAGGCTAGAGTGCGGTGGTGCAATCTTGGCTCACTGCAACCTTCACCTCCCGGGTTCGTCATCTCACTGGGTTCAAGTGATTCTCCTGTCTCAAGCTCTGGAGTAGTTGGGAATACAGTCACGTGCCACCACACCCAACTAATTTTATTTTTAGTAGAAACCAGGTTTTGCCATGTCGGCCAGGCTGGTCTCAAACTCCTAAACTCAAGTGATCCTCCTGCTTCGACCTCCCACAGTGCTTGGATTATAGGCATGAGCCACTGCACCCGGCCTAAAAGTCGTAATTTTAAAAAATATATCAAAGAGATTATCAAAAGAAAATTTAGATTTGGTCAATCAGCCCTTGTTCTCCTTGCTCTACAGATTTCAGAGTCTTAATTTGGACTCCGAAATGCTTTAGTAAAAAAGTTTTAATTTGCAACTTATGTGTTAGTGAATTGTTTATAGAAGCACCACTTACCAAAGTTGTCTTACAGGTGAGTTATAAATGACTTTCTGCAACGACAGTAAAATATAGCCATACATATCTATATATATAAATTTATTCCTATTTAAATAAGAATGAGGTTTGGAAACAAATTATACTTGCTCAATTGGTTTCATAAAAAGCAATAGTCATATTTATATAACAGAGGAGGCTTAATAATTGTCCACAGAAATCAAATATTTGAGAAATGGAGCAATATAGAGAAAGTCATGTACCATTGCATCACATATCTTGAATAATTTAAAAACTTCAGTTTAAACTCCTGTTTGAGAACTCCTGTTTAAAAACTTATACAGCAATTCTTAAACTATTATTCATCTATTTAAATAGTAGCTATAGCTGAACTTAATTATAAATTATGGGCCTAAATATTTAAGAGAACTTGAATATAAGTAACCCTAATTTTAGGTTTGTGAATCAGTAATATATATCAATAACATTAATGATTATAACAAAAATTTGAAATCCTGAATTTCTAAATTAATCTTCAGTGGTTCTTTTACTGTATAGACACACTTAATTAGAATTAGACAATTTTTTTAGAAATTTTTCATTAACATATTTTCTTCCATTGTTGCTATCATTCCAAATGATTTACCTTACTTATTTATATCTTCTTTTGAAGTTCAGAAAGCTGTCTGTGATTTCATCTTAATATGCATATTTTGTTAGGAGTAATCAACTTCCTTCATAGTCTATGATTTTATACTACTCTGAAAATAAAATTCTCTAAATTCTTAAAACACAACACAAAATGTGTTTTAATGTAACATTATAGTGATTTGTTCTGGGCAAAAATACAAACTGAATCAATTTCTGTGGTTGCTATTGTCAGGGTAATACCCTAACTTCCCATTATGTTCAATCCTATAATGGTGGTAACAAATTTTTTTAGCTCTGCTTTGTATCATGCTGTGAATTTCAATAGAAATACTGGTTCCAAATTTTCTTAATGGATTTTTTGCCTACAGTATGTGCATTTAGTTATGAGTGGATAATTCCATGTGCCAGCTTTCAAAAAATGTTAAAATATTGTAGATTGTTGTTATTATTTCAGTAAAGAATTGTTCTTGAAGATAGAATCAGGAATGCAGTGGAAGAAAACAGTAGGAAAAATAAATCGAATAAAATGTATCGGACTGTGCAAAGTAAGGTCTATTCTCATGAAAGGAAAATATACACCTTTCAGTGGTGATTTTTCTATGTTGTTAAAATGTAAGTTGCTGTTATCCATGTGTGATTTATCATGAAATGCATTTCTTATGCATTCCCTTTCCTTTAGGCCCTTTTGTTAACTTTTGTTATTTTTCTATATTGTCAACAATGGGAAAATCATTTGCTTTAAATGAAAAGTTTACAACAGCATTGCTAATTTATTTTTCCAGATATGCAAACTTTTGGATCTGTAGCAAAAGATGTTACTGCAAATAATCTATTTATAATCTATTTAAATTTATTTGAAAATTATATTGCAAATAGGTTGTTGCAACATTTAAAAAACACCTTTTATACCCCCCCAAAAAGCATTTATGAAGCACTTTGGAAAGGTTTTTTTTATTACCTATTGATGTCCAAGCACTTTTGACCTCCGGATCATAAAGATTTAAAATAGGAGAGAACTTTGGCCTGTGTAAATAATACTGAAATAAATGTCAAACTGGAGTCAGACATTTAATCCCTTTCATTTGCTTTGAGTTTCTTAGTCTAATTAATTATCAAACAAAGGAGTCATTGTATACTTAGGTTTTTGATCTTGAAAAAATATATTATAAAATACCATTTTTAAACATTGATTAAAGGCAGCACAGCATTACAATTTCTGAGCAGAGGGAAACAAAGTAGGTTCACCTTTGCTTCTTAGAGGCACAGTCTGTACCATGTCACTGGGAATGGGAACCCCAACAGAACATAGTTGTCTGGCTAAACTGAGAAGACAGAGGTAGGACTGGGTCAACTGGAACTTCAGGGTAGATTACCATAAAGGAAGTGTCACAGTGTTCATAAAGATGCTGTCAACTGATTTCCAGTGATCCTTAAGTAACTAGACATTCAGCAAAGTAAAAAGTCGATGGTCTTATCAATGAAACTACTAAGAAGAGTGCATTAGCAGATATCATCATCAGTGTTAATGAAACAGATTCATTTTCAGAAAAGGATTTAAACAAATAAAGAACAACTATTAGGCTAAAAATAGCACAGACTTTAGAAACACAAAAAGTAAGAACTGGTATCTCTAATATATTGGATAGTTATGCATTTATCAGTCTCTCAAAAATATAAAAATTTTAAGATGTACTTATATAACTTAGATTGATGAAATTACAGTTATATTCACATTTGAAGTACAAGGAAATGTAATGGGAGAAAGATTAAACATATTTATTCAAAATTAGTTTTGGTTAAATAGTGAAATATTAGGAAGATAGTTCAACTAAAAGAGCAAGAATTTATGAAAGACAATCAGATGACTATCGATCCAAGCTGTCCATGAGATATAAGATTGAAAGAAAAAAATAATTGGTTCTGATTGGTGAGATCATAAACAAGGATATTTTTACACAACTGTAGCCATTCTTACATCACATTTCAAGGAAGATCAAATTTGTCTTTAATACCAAAAGATAATTCTTGCCAAAATATAATAATTTCATGATCAAAACAGAAATAAGTTTCCTACTGAGTGGTTCACGCATGTAATTATTTATGTTATGAATTGCAATGTGTTATTTTAGATAAAGAATAAGATTTAGTAAGTTAGTACTATAAAATATTTGGCATTCCTATAGTGAAATAAAATACCCTCTATATGGCCTTTCGTGATTGTGTGTGTCTGTGTGTGTGCGTGTGTGTGTATGGAGAAAGATGTTTCACAAAAGTTATCTTTCAGAATTGATTTTCACATATATAAAATTTACTGGTAATAGTGATGACAAAATGTACTTTAATATTTTCCCTTTGTACTTCTGCTGATTGAAAACATATAACAATTTTATTATGTTATGAGACAGAAGGAAAACTAACAAACAGAAAGGACATCCACACCAAAACCCTATCTGTACATCACCATCATCAAAGACCAAAGGTAGATAAAAACCACAAAGATGGGGAAAAAACAGAGCAGATGAGCTAAAAATTCTAAAAATCAGAGCTCCTCTCCCCCTCCAAAAGAATGCAGCTCCTCGCCAGCAACGGAACAAAGCTGGATGGAGAATGACTTTGACGAGTTGAGAGAAGAAGGCTTCAGATGATCAAACTTCTCTGAGCTAAAGGAGAAAGTTCGAACCCATCACAAAGAACCTAAGAATGTTGAAGAAAGACTAGACGAATGGCTAACTAGAATAACCAGTGTAGAGACCATGGCAGAGAACTACGTGACAAATGCACAAGCTTCAGTAGCCGATTCGGTCAACTGGAAGAAAGGGTATCAGTGATTGAAGATCAAATGAATGAAATGAAGTGAGAAGAGAAGTTTAGAGAAAAAAGAGTAAAAAGAAACGAACAAAGCTTCCAAGAAATATGGGACGATGTGAAAAGACCAAATCTACGTCTGATTGGCATACCTGAAAGTGACGGGGAGAATGGAACCAAGTTGGAAAACACTCCGCAGGATATTATCCAGGAGAACTTCCCCAACCTAGCAAGGCAGGCCAACAATTAAATTCAGGAAATACAGAGAACGCCACAAAGATACTCCTCAAGAAGAGCAACTCCAAGACACATAATTGTCAGATTCACCAAAGTTGAAATGAAGCAAAGTGCTTAAAATACTAAGAAACAAGTGGAGAATAAAGAAAATACTCAAAACAAAAGCTAGTGTTTGGAAGACCATTTAAGTTTATTACTTTTCTTTAAAAATCAAAAATAACCAATTTCAGCAAATAATAATAATAATAATAATAATATTACTACAGTTCCTACAGGTTATCAAAGGACAATAAGGGAATGTGACAATCATATATCAATAAATTCAGCAACTTAGATTAAATTGATACATAAATTGAAGAAATTTGAATAGTTATATATTTATTAAATAAAGTATATTTATAAATTATAGTTAATAAATGTATAAATTTACTTTCCCACAAAGAAATTTTAGGGCCAGATGGCTCACTGTTGAATTCTTTCATTGAAAAATTAACAAAATCCTTCAGAACATATAAAAAAAATAGAATAGTGAGAACTTATTGTGAAGACAGAATACCATGATTCAGAAAACTGACGACATTGAAAAAAAAAAAAAGAAAAATTACTGTGAACCTAGAAGCAAACATTAAAAGTAATTTTTTTAAAGATAATAGACTATGAATAAGTGGGATTCATCCAATGAATGCAGTTGATTTAACATTTGAGAATCAAGGAAACTCACCATACAAATAAAACAAAGACAGAAAATTAGGAAATCATCTCAATAGTTGCAGAAAAAGCATTTGACAGAATGCAGCATCAATTAATGACAAATGTTTTCAGCAGACTAGGAATAGGTTGCAGAAATTTCTTCAAACTAAAAAGAGTATCTGCAAAAAAAAGTCAAATATCCTATAAAATGGTGAATAGATGAACACTTTATCTTTACCAGCAAGAAGAAAGCAAAAATGTCAGTTCTACTACCTCTATTGAATGTGTTAGATCAGATGATAGCCATTGAAATGAGACAATAAAACAAACTCTTTGGTAAACACAGTTGATGAATCTACAAAAATAAATAAAATACTGGAACAAATAAGTGAATACAGAAAGCAGGTTACAGATCAGCATATAAAAATAAATTGTATTTCTGTGGAAAAAAGCAAGTAGAAAATGAAATATTAAAAAATAGCCTTTATGAAAGCAAAAACATAAAAAGGATTTTTAACTGTGAGAGATCTACAATGAAAAATATAAAACATTGTTGAAAGTAATTAAATAAATGGAAATATATATCAATTTTTTTGATAATAAGTCTCAATATTATTAAGATGTCATTTCTTCCAAAAATGATCACTGGATTCAAGGCAACTCCAATCAAAATAGAAATCCCAGGAAGAGTATTTTTAGATATTCACAAGTTGATTGAAATTTAAAAGTAAACTTTTAAATTTATTTTTATGTGCATACATGCATATGTGTAATGTGTATGTGCAGGTATGTGTGCATGTGTATATGTGTATGTCAATGTGTGCATATGTGTGTTTGTGTGGGACCTGTGCATGTGTGTGTGCATATGTGTAAGCATGTATGTGTATGTGTATAAGTTGAGTAACCTAGTATGTATGTGTATGTGAATATGTTAAGAACTTACTTTACCTGAGAAAATCGCTGTATTTCATTATCTCTAGACCGTCTTTATAAAAGGTAAACAGGACAATGTGATCTTAATAAAAATATGTAGACCAATGATAAAGATACAAAGCTCACATTTGTACTTACAGACTTATAGTTTATCCATTTTCAAAGAAGATGCCAAGATACTTCAATGGGAGATAACATAATCTTTTCAAGAAATTGTATAGTAATGAGTCAAATCTATATTTTGAAAAATGAACTTCAACCCTATATCATGCCACATAAAAACCAAACTGAAAACCAGTATTATCAAACCTCCAGTACAATGATTAAAATCAAAGAGACCGAGAAAGCCACATGTTGATGAGGTTGCAAAGCAAAATGGAAATCTTGTACATTGATGGTGGAATTGGCATATTTTACAAACATTTTGAAAAACAGTTTTGTAATATTTTATAATGTGCACACTTTCATCATATGACCCAGAAAATCATGCATTAGGTATTTACTCCAAAATAACAAAACCCTGTAGTCACACACAGAGACTTGTATGCGAATATTCATAGAAACTTTATTTGTAAGAATCAAAACCTAAAAATAATTTAATTTTTAATCTCTAGAAATATAGATACCCCTCCCTCCGACACACACACACAAATGCACACAATGGAATGCTGTTCAGCAATTAAATAGAATGACCAACTGATAAATTCAACCAACCTGCCAGGTGAAACAATATGCATCCTTCACTATTCCATTAATATGAACGCAGTCATACTAACATGTAATATGGAAAGCAAATCATTGTTTTCCAATAGATAGAACAAAGGGAGATAACTGACTTAATGTCATTCATTTTGTAGAAAGATTAACATGTTCTATGTCACTTTTTCCATTGTTCCACAACAGTTTACACTAGCCACAACATTCAAAATTGGATAATTTTATTGTTTGTAAGTTATACTTTGCTAAAGTGATGTAAAATAATTGATCATAAGCCTAAACATAAAAATTCGATTTTATATAATGTATACAATAAAATATTTGATAATCATCCTGGTCTTGCAAAAAGAAAGTTTTCTTAAATATCAGAAATAGCGACAAACATGCCATGCACTTTAGGTAAAAAGAAAAAGCAATTGTTAAATTGAATCTCATGAAAAATAAATATTTTTGGTTTTGAAAAAACTCACTTAAGAAAATAAAAATATAAATTATCAGCTGAAAGAAAATGGTTGATATGAGTGTATCTTTCAAGAAATAATACACCTTAGATAAAAATCTTATTTAAAAATAGAGAAATAATGACACAGACTTTCCACAAAAGGTAATATACTAAAAGGTAAAAAAGTTAAATTGCTTAATAATTTTAGTTATTTAAATAAATGGAAACTAAATTATAATTGGGTGCCGTTACATGCCCTCTAGAGTGGCTTACATAGAAAAGATTGGCAATATCAAATGTTGATGAGAAGATCAAACTCAAAAATAATGCTAGCAGTTTAAAATGATAAAGCAGTTTTGAGAAACCATTAGCAGTCTCTTATTAATTTAAACATGTAACTTCCATATGACCTAGATATTTAACTCCTAGGTATTTACCATGGAGAACTGAAGACCTATGTCGGTATACAAAGACTTTTACTTAAATAGTCTGGTAACTTGTAACCACCATTCTGAAAGCAAACTACATATTATTTTTTATTATGGGTGTTTTGTATATAATTATGTTTTTAACAATAGATTGTGAGTAGATGTGTTATCTGTTTCATACTATTGTGGTTAAGGAGCCACTCACTGTGAATTGTCCACCATTTCTCTATTCTTTCACTCCTTCTTGAAAGCTTCAAATTACAACTTCAAGACAGGATAAGACTGAATTCCTCCATCACCTTATATAGAGCTGCATTGAATTGTGGTGTGGGTAAGAAGTGCATTCATTTTAATTAAGCCTTTGAAATTTTTTTTTTTTTTTTTTTTTTTTTTTTTTAGACGGAATCTAGCTGTGTCACCAGGCTAGAGTACAGTGGTGAGATCTTGGCTCACTGCAACCTCTGCCTCCTGGGTTCAAGTGATTTTCCTGCCTCAGCATCCTGAGCAGCTGGGAGTACAGGCGCGGCCACCAGATAATTTTTGTGTTTTTAGTAGAGATGGGGTTTCACCATGTTGGCCAGGATGTTCTCTGTATCTTGACCTCATGATCCACCTGCCTCAGCCTTACAAAGTGCTGGGATTACAGGCATAAGCCACTGCGCCAGGCCTTGAGATGGAATTTTTATCTGTTAGAGCATCTAGTGTTACTTTAACTGACATTGATAATTGTTTTCGTTTGTAATTCAGCTGACATTTATAAACACCACAAATCCGGGAAATGTTGCCTAATGCAGAACAAATTTCCCAGATTAATTATTTGCCAAAAGTATACCATGTATACTTTGCTATCCGAAGACATACATTTTATTCCTAAATTAAGTATTGTTAATTATTATTCTTAGTCTGCTTTATTCCTTACAAATTCTCAGGTAGTAGAAAGCGCTTATTTTCCCCATTATCCAGTCTATGATTTTCACAATTAGACATCAGGCAACATGTGACAATTATTACTGAACAAAAAGAAAGAAATCAAGTAAGCCATATGATTGCTCCAACTTACTTATTTGGGAGAGTAAAGGTGGGAAAACCCAAGTGGAGCCTGGAAAACTCACAAAGTTAACAGATGGATTTGAGAGTTTATAAAGGATAAATTGGCTAGAATTTGTAGAGTATTGGGAGAAGAGATCTTCATAGAGAGATCCAGGAATCTCCAGATGGTCTCTCTTGAGTCTTTATCTGAGTATTTATCAATACAAGTGTATAAGAAAACTACCCAAGTCTCAAGAAAAAAGAATCCCACAAGAGCTTAGGGAACAATTCTTATCAGACAAAAAGCCAAAACATATTATCTGAGATGAAAAGGGAAATTCCATACTGATAAAAGGGTCAATTTTTATGATTACATAACAATTCTAAATGTTTATACACCTGAGGGTGACCCGCTGAAACTATTGCTACGGAATAAAAGATGAAATGCTCCTGATTATTGTAAACACAAAATTGCATGCAGGATTGTGTAAAGGCAATGCCAGGTTGGACTGCCAGAATGAGCCAACAGCGCGTGATGTGCTTCCCCCCGCAGAGGGCCTATGAATGGACGTGCAGTCAGGGAGGTTTCATATCACCAAGATTCCTGTCCCAGAAAAGCAGATGTTCATAGCTCTGGGAATGGAATGCCACCCTTGAGGAGAGCCTATAAAAGGACACATGAGGGGCACCTGTCCATATGGATAAGATAGGGCTATAAATGCCCTCATCTTGCCACGGCTCTTCTAGGCCTCTTTCGGGTTAAGGCATACTCCCTTCTGAGAATTTCTAGCCTAACCAATTGTCTAGTTTCATGACCTGTTTCTATGGATTCTTTGTAACTAAGTTTTGCTGCAACTGTTACTGCTGATTAATATCTTGCTAATCATAGGTTATGGAAAGACTGTGTTTCTGTTTCAAGGCTCTGTTAGAAATTACTGATGCACACACTATACTGTAAATTCTTATATCTGTATACTATACTTCTGCATACAGATGTTATGTTAAAGAATTACTTCATCCCCATGTGACCATCTCACCTCATAATCAAATGACCCTAAATCTCTCACTAACCTACCCCTGCCCTCACTAAACTTAATGATAAATGCTGGTATATCCAGTGCATTGTTGGCATCACGGGACCAGAAGGCGGCCACCCCCGGGACCCAGCTTTCACTATCTTGTGTGTGTCTATTATTTTTCGACCTGCCGATCCACCTGGGAACAAAGAGAGAGCCCCATTGCATTGCAGGCTGCTGGCCAGATCCCACAATATACACCGAATTAAAGAGATTCACAATACATGAACAAAAGTGGATACTGCTAGGAGAAATTGAGAAATCCACAAGTTTAGTCGGAAGTTTCAATACTCCTTTCTATCACCGAGCACATTGATTTTTTAAAAGCATTTAATGGCCTAAGGAAATGAATATCACCTGTTAGTAAAATTACACATGTCAACATAATATCTATAAGACCTAATAATGGGCCAGGTGAGGTGGTTCATACATGTAATCCTAGCACTTTGAGAGGCCGAGGAAGGTAGATCACTGGAATCCTGGAGTTTGAAAGCAGCCTGGGCAACACAAGGCACCAAGTATATATAAAAATATAAAAAGTATCTGGGTGTGGTGATGAACATCTGTAGTCCCAGCTACTCAGGAGTCTGATGTGGGAGGGCCACTTGAGCCCGAGAGGTCAAGAATACAGTGAACCTTGATTACACTCCCATACTCCAGCCACAGCGATGGATCAAGACGCTGTCTCAAAAAACAAACAAACAAAATCAAACAAAGAAACACCAAAAATCTATGAAAGATATTATAAAATTCATCTATATTTGTATTTTTTTCTTTGAAATTTGGTAGATGTATATTAAAATATAGATTTATAATTGTAATCCATTCTTAGCACATCCACCAAATGCATTCCAAATTATTAGTCTTCATACTTAACCAATTGAAAAATAAGCACCAAGCCACATCAAGCTAATATAGCCCTTTTATTATTGAAAAAAATAATAAAATAAAGGTGCTAAGGTGGGAGTAGATCTTGGTGAGGAAGCCAAGTTCGTCTGCTAACAGAGCTGCCTAGAATAGCATGCCAGGCTAGGGCAGATGCCCATCTACAGGAGTACAGACCGATTTATTCCTGGGAGAACAGAGCCAAATGTGCGTTTTCTGTGAATAGGCAGAATTTAAGAAGCATATGGACAGAGCCAGACCAGGTATGCTTGTCCTCCTCTTCCCAAATTTACAAACCAAATAAGCCACAGAACCTTTCCTAAGATAGATTTAAGAAAAGGTGCAGACAGAGGCCAAAAGCGTACTAATAGGCTTCGTCAGTGTGAAAGAAAACAACAGGTCCGAAGTACTGCCTGTTTAAATAGAATTTTCAAAAATGTCTACATTAAAATATCACTCAAAATTTAGGTACTTGTTTATTATTAAAATATTTTTAAAATACAATAATATTAATGAATTCAGCTGAATAATAATCAGATTGCTATATTTAAAGTGTGTTTACACTAGAAAGTATTCTCAAATATTTTCTGAACATATATAATTCAAATAATGTGTTAGAAACATCATTTAAGAGATACAGGTGTTAATCACAGATGTTTTGTTTTTCTATAACATATTCTAAAGAAGGCACACACATTAAGTCAGAGAAATGTATTTCAAATAAATACCTACTGGGAGTTTTTCTTAACAGTCTTTCTGTAAATAGAACATGCTCTGGAAAATAATAGCTTTAGTATACTAATCAGTAAATTGTCTATGGCATTCTGACAAGATTTTGTCTGGAATGTAATGTGCATAATACTCCAGAAAGATCCCCCAGACACACAGGAAATATAGCAAATCAAATTCTCTTTTAACTAAATGTGTTGGCAAATGCTGGAACATCAATAAGTAACCTCTCTTGAAACCTGAGGTGACTCTTCAGAAAATGAAAGGGAGACAAGAGGGAGACCTTTGTCAAGATAAAAGCATCTTAGCATGAACATATTATGAAAAATTGAACTGAAGACAAAACACGGATTTAGAAGATTAACATTGCTTCCACAAGAATTGCCTTTTTTACATACTATCGGTTATCAACATTTGGCCTCTCATTAGCTTCTCTGCTTTTCACAATGGAGCTGTGGCTGTTCTTTGAAACACTCAACCCGCCAAAATATCCAATGCTTTATGTTTTCCCTGTGTTTCATCAGGGAAATTTTCAAGCATGATATTTAACTATGTCAAGGGTCAAACTAAGCTGACAAAAACTGATGTCTGTTTTGTATAAAATAATTGGAATAGAAAAAGATAGAGATGGAAATGAACCAAGTGTTCAAAACCGATAAGACTAAATGGGAGCCACAATAAAAATCATGGAGAACAAATAAGGTAAATGAGCTCTTTTTAATATGTGAGTCATAAAAAAGATTGCCTTAGAATTACTTAAGGGTAAAGTTGAGCAGGTTATAGCATGTCAAACCTGATATACAGGAAACTTAATCATGGACTTCATTATTTAAATGGGAAAAATATAGAATCTTACAATTAACTGTTCTTTTTGTCATAAGATTATAGTGTGTGTATGTGTATGTACACATACATTCATCTTAGCACAGCCAAATTCTCTCCTACAGTATCCTTGGATAATTACATTTTATGAATCCTTGATATTACTTGGCAGAACAGAAATTCTTAATATTTCCTGATAATTTTAATAAATACTAGATTTTTATATTCACTGCCATACTAAAGATTTTGTTAATATAATTCCTTTCAAAATATCTCTAAAAATCTGTTTAGAAAGTGAAATATGGTCTCCTTTAAATATATTAATGTGTAAACTTTATTTCCCTCAAGAGATCAATTGCAATTAGATAACATTGTCTTATCCAGTGTCACCCTTGACAGCACAGTGTAGGCTGAGAAACAAGTGTTCAGTTATTAACTTAACCTTTGCAGGTAACTTTAGGCATAATGTTATATTTTGGAGCCAGATAAAAAGTGGCTGATTTAACATCTATTTGATTTGATTGCTTACAATTCAGGCATTATGAGATCTTGGAAAACAGCATTAATTTACATGGTAATAAGGGTCACCTACCAAAGCTTTGATTATAGCTTGAAGTAGCCATCTCCATGCTGCAGTTAGGTTCTGGGCAGAGGAGACACAAATAGATCCACAATGCATATATTCTCAGACCTCTAGAGATGTACAATAAATATAACTTTCACTGACTTGAACATAAAATCAGTTTTCCAATTTGGCCTTTATACTCTGCTTAATGATTGGCACAAAATGTTCTATATCAAACATTAATAATATTTAATACTTGTTATAGACTGAATTGTGTCTCCCCCTCCTCAAATTTTTATGTTGAACCCTTAACCCTCATTTTGACTGCATTTGGTGATAGGGTCTTTGAATAAGTGATTAAGGTTAAATGAGGTCAGAAGGGTTAGAACATAATCCAATATGGTCAGTATCCTTATAAAGGAGAAGAGGTGCCAGGGATGTGAACACACACAGAAAACGCCATGTGAGGACATGAAAAGAAGAAGGTGATATCCCTTTATCATTTTTTATTGTATCTATTTGATTCTTCTGTCTTTTCTTCTTTATTAGTCTGGCTAGCTGTCTATTTTGTTAATCTTTTCAAAAAAACAGCTCCTAGATTCATTGATTTTTTGAAGGGTTTTTCATTATTTCTATCTCCTTCATTTCTGCTGTGATCTTAGTTATTTTTTGTCTTCTGCTGGCTTTTGAATTTGTTTGCTCTTGCTTCTCTAGTTCTTTTAATTGTGATGTTAGGGTGTCGATTTTAGATCTTTCCTGCTTTCTCCTGTGGAAATTTAGTGCTATAAATTTCCCTCTAAACACTGCCTTAGCTATATCCCAGAGATTCTGGTACGTTGTGTCTTTGTTCTCATTGGTTTCTAAGAACTTATTTATTTCTGCCTTAATTTCGTTATTTACCCAGTAGTCATTCAGAGGCAGATTGTTCAGTTTCCAGGTAGTTGTGCAGTTTTGAGTGATTTTCTTAATCCTGAGTTCTAGTATGATTGCACTGTGGTCTGAGAGACTGCTTGTTATAATTTCCATTTTTTTGCATTTGCCGAGGAGTGTTTTACTTTCAATTATGTCGTCAATTATATATAGAATAAGTGTGATGTGGTGCTGAGAAGAATATATGTTCTGTTGATTTAGGGTGGAGAGTTCTGTAGATGACTATCAGGTCTGCTTGGTCGAGAGCTGAGTTCAAGCTATGAAGATCCTTGTTAATTTTCTGTCTGATTGATCTAATATTGACAGTGGGGTGTTAAAGTCTCCCACTATTATTGTGTGGGAGCCTAAGTCTATTTGTAGGTCTCTAAGAACTTGCTTTATAAATCTGAGTGCTCCTGTATTGGACGCATATATATTTATGACAGTAGGCTCATCTCGTTGCATTGATCCCTTTACCATCATGTAACACCCTTCTTTGTCTTTTTTGATCTTTGCTGGTTTAAAGTCTGTTTTATTAGAAACTGTGATTGCAACCCCTCCTTTTTTTTTTTTTTCTTTTCATTTGCTTGACCAATATTTCTCCATCTCTTTATTTTGAGCTGATGTGTGTCTTTGCACATGAGATGGGTCTTCTGAACACAGCACACCGATGGGAGTTGACTCTTTATCCAACTTTCAAGTCTATGTCTTTTAATTGGGGCATTTAGACTGTTTATATTTAAGGTTATTATTGTTATATATGAATGTGATCCTGTCATTATGATGCTAGTCGGTTATTTTGCATTAGTTGATGCAGTTTCTTCACAGTATTGATGGTCTTTAAAATTTGGTATGTTTTTGCCAAATTTGGCAAGTAGCTAGTACCAGTTTTTCTTTCCATATTTAGTGCTTCTTTCAGAATCAGAAAAAATACTATTTTAAATTTCATATGGAACCAAAAAGGAGCCCGTGTAGCCAAGACAATCCTAAGCAATAAGAACAAAGCTGGAGGCGTCACACTACCTGACTTCAAACAATTCTACAAGGCTACAGTAACCAAAAAAGCAAGGTACTGGTACCAAAACAAATATATAGGCCAATGGAAGAGAACAGAGGACTCAGAAATAACACCATACATCTACAACCATCTGATTTTTGACAAACCTGACAAAAACAAGCAATGGGGGAAAAGATTTCCTATTTAATAAATGGTGTTGGGAAAACTGGCTAGCCATATGCAGAAAACTGAAACTGGACCCCTTCCTTATACAAAAATTAACTTTAGATGGATTAAAACCTTAAACGTAAGACCTAAAACTATAAAAAACCCCAGAAGAAAACCTAGTCAGTACCATTTAAGACATAGGCATGGGCAAAGACTTCACAACTAACCCACCAAAAGCAATGGCAACAAAAGCCAAAATTGACAAATGGAATCTGATTAAACTACAGAGCTTCTACATAGCAAAAGAAACTATCATCAGAGTGAACAGGCAACCTACAGAATGGGAGAAAATTTTGCAATCTATCCATCTGACAAAGGGCCAATATCCAGAATCTACAAGGAACTTAAGCAAATTTACAAGAAAAGAACAAACAACCCCATCAAAAAGTGGATAGAGGATATAAACAGACACTTCTCAAAAGAAGACCTTTATGCAGCCAACAAACATAAAAAAATGCTCATCATCACTGGTCATTAGATAAATGCAAATCAAAACCACAATGAGATATCATCTTACACCAGTTAGAATGGCTATCATTAAAAAGTCAGGGCCAGATACGGTGGCTCATGTCTGTAATCCCAGCACTTTGGGAGGCCGAGACAGGTGAATCATGAGGTCAGGAGTTCGAGATCAGCCTGACCAACATGGTGAAACCCCATCTCTACTAAAAAATACAAAAATTAGCCAGAAATGGTGATGTGCGCCTGTAATCCCGGTTACTCAGGAGGTTGAGGCAGGAGAATTGCTTGAACCTGGAGGCGGAGGTTGCAGTGAGCTTAGATTATGCCAGTCTACTCCACTCTAGCCTAGGGGACAGAGCAAGACTCCATCTCAAAAAAAAAAAAAAAAAAAAAAAAAAAAGTTAGGAAACAACAGATGCTGGAGAGGATGTGGAGAAATAGGAATGCTTTTACACTGTTGGTGGGACTGTAAATTAGTTCAACCATTGTGGAAGACAATGTGGTGATTCCTCAAGGATCTAGAACCATAAATACCATTTGACCCAGCAATCCCATTCCTGAGTATATACCCAAAGGATTATAAGTCATTCTACTATAAAGACACATGCACATATATATTTATTGCAGCACTATTCACAATAGCAAGGACTTGGAACCAACCCAAATGCCCATCAGTGATAGACTGGATAAAGACAATATGGCACATATACATTATGGAATACTATGCAGCCATAAAAAAGGAGGAGTTCACATCCTTTGAAGGGACATGGATGAAATGTGAAACCATCGTTCAAAGCAAAGTAACACGGGAACAGAAAACCCAACACCTCATGTTCTCAGTCATAAGTGGGAGTTGAACAATGAGAACACATGGACACAAGGAAGGGAACATCACACACTGTGGCCTATTGGGGGGTAGGGGGCAAGGGGAGGGATAGCATTAGGAGAAATACCTAATGTAAAGTTATGGACTGATGGGTGCAGCAAACCACCATGGCACATGTATACCTATGTAACAAATCTGCAAGTTCGGTACATGTATCCCATAACTTAAAGTATAATTAAAAAAATAAGAAGAAGAAGAAGAGTGTGGTCTATAAGGCAAGAAGAGAGTTCTCAGGAGAAACCAAACCTACTGATATTTTAGTCTTGGACTTACAGCCTCCAGAACTGTGAGAAAATAACTTTCTGTTGTTTAAGCTACACAATATACAACATTTTGTTAAGGCAGCTCTAGCAAGCAAGTATAAGCCTACCTATAGGAGCATTTACCTGTATTAGTTTGTTAACCTTCACAACATTATATCAATGAATCTAGTCAAATTAAGCATCCCCCTTCTAAAGAAGAAGAAAACAAGACAGAAAAGTCAAGTAAATCTTTCTAGTTCACACAGCTAGTAAATGATATCACTGGTATTTAAATGTAGATGATTGGATTTTATAACCTTTGAGTTTAACTATTTGACTATGGCTGCTCTTTGGATTTTGTTTATGTATGTTTATATTAATCTAATATACATCCATTCCTCCATTCATTCATTAATACACCTATTCACCTGCCTTTCTACCTGAAGATTCAAAATATTTGTTTCTTTTTGGAATTTTTGATATATTTAAATTGCATATTATGTATAAATGGGTAGAGTTCAATAATGCATTGATTTGAGAAAGAACTATGATGTAAATTTTTCTTTTTTAAAATTGCTTTTTTTGTCATTAAGTCGTACAAGGTTCTTCTAATTTTGGATATTAGCTCTCTATCAGATATATGGTTCTAAAATATTTTCTCCCAGTCTACAGGCTATCTTCTCATTTTGTGAATTTCTCCTTTGCTGTGCAGAATCTTTTTAAATTTGATGTAGTCCCACTTGTTTATTTTTGCTTTTGTTGCCTGAGCTTTTTGTAGGATATTCAAAAAATTATATCCAAGGCCAACATCAGGTTTTTCCCTAGGTTTTCTTCTAGCAGTTTTACAGTTTTGGGTCTTACTTTTAGGTCTTTAATCCATTTTGAGTTTATTTTTGTGTATGGTAGAGATAGGGGTCCAATTTTCTTATTTTGCATATGGATATCCAGTTTTCTCAGCACCATTTATTTAACAGGTCGTTGCTTCTCTATTGTGTCCTCTTGGTGTCCTTGTTGAAAATTCATTTACTGTATATGCTTGGATTTATTTCTGGGTTTCTTTTTCTGTTCCTATGGTCTCTGTGTGTGTTTTTATGCCATTTCCGTACTGTAGCTTTGTGACATAATTTGAAATCAAGAAGTGTAATGCCTCCAACATTTTTTTCTCAGGATTGCTTTGGCTACTCAAGATGTCTTGTGTTTTCATATAATTGTAGAATTTTTTTCTATTTCTGTGAAAAATGCCATTAGTGTTTTGATAAGGATTGTGTTGAATCTGTATATTACTTTGGGTACTATGGATATTTGAACAATGTTAATTCTTCCAATCCATGTACACAGGTTATCTTTCTATTTATTTGTATTTTATTCAAATTCTTTAATCAATGTTTTATAGTAAAATACTTCATCTCCTTGTTTAAACATATCTGAGTATGTAATTTTTTGATGCCATGTAAATAGGATTTTTTAAAAACCTTTTTCAGGTAGGCCATTATTGGCGTAAAAAAATGTGATTAATTTTTATGTTCATTAGAAATCCTGAAATGTTAGCCCAGAAACAAATAACGCCATTAAAAAAAAGAGAGAGACAAAAGACCTGAATAGACATTTATTCAAAGAAGCCATAAACATGGCCAACGGCTAACTGAAAATGTGGTCAACATCACTAATCACTAGGGAATATGCAAATCAAAACCACAATAAGGTATAATTTCACATCTCTTAGGAAGCCTATTAGTAACAAGACAGTAGATAACAAGTGTTGGCAAGGGTGTGGAGGAGAGGAAACTCTCTCATACAAAATTGGTAATGATATAAATTGGTGTAGCCATTATGGAAAACGATATGGGGGCTGCTCAAAAAATGAAAAGTTATCTACAACAAACTTAAACAAATCGGTAGGAAAAAACAAATAATCCCATCAAAAAATGGGTTAAGGACATGAATAGACAATTCTCAAAAGAAGACATACAAATGGCCACCAAAACAACAACAACAACAACAACAACAACAACATAACTAATGATTAGGGAAAAGCAAATCAAAACTGTAATGCAATACCACCTTACTCTGGCAAGAATGGCCATATTCAAAAAATCAAAAAAACAGTAGATGCTGGCATGAAGGCATTGACCAGGGAACACTTCTACACTGCTTGTGGGAAAGTAAACTAGTACAGCCACTATGGAAAACAGTGTGGAGATTCCTTAGAGAACTAAAAATAGAACTACCATTTGATTCAGCAATCCCACTACTGGGTATCTACCCAGAGGAAAAGAAGTCATTATACAAAAAAGATACTTGCACATGCATGTTTATAGCAGCACAATTCACAATTGCAAAATTGTGGAAGCAACCCAAAATGTCCATCAATCTATCAATCAATGAGTGGGTAAAGAAACTGTGAGAGATATATATATATACACACAAACATATACACACACACACTATATATATCTCACACACATATATCTCACATACATATCTCTTACATACATATATGTATATATATCACATATATATATATCATCATATACATATATGATGGAATACTACTCAGCCATAAAAAGGAATGAACCCATGGCATTTACAGCCACCTGGATGAGATTGGAGACTATTGTTGTAGGTGAAGTAACTCAGGAATGGAAAACCAAACAATATTTGTTCTCATTGACATGTGGGAGCTAAACTATGAGGACACAAAGTCATAAGAATGATACAATAGACTTTGGGGACTTGGGGGTAGAGGTGGGCATGTGGAGAGGAATAAAAGACTACAAATATGGTGCCGTGTATACTGCTTGGGTAATGGGTGCACCAAAATCTCATAAATCACCACTAAAGAACTTACTCATGTCGCCAAATACCACCTGTACCCCAATAACCTATGAAAAATTCCAAATTAAAAAAATTAGTAATAGAACTACCATAGAACAATCCTTCTTCTGGGCATACACCAAAAGAAATAGTATTAGCATCTCAAAGAGATACCTGCCCTTTCATGTTCATTGAGGCATTATTCAAAATAGCCAAGATATGGAAACTAAATATCTGTTAATGAATAAATGGATAAAGAAATTGTAGCATATATATATATATATATGTGTGTATATATTTACTTTAATTATGTTACCCATTAGTTAATGGGTAATTTAATTATATTTGTTTTAATTATATATTTATATAATTAATTATATATGTAACGTAAGTATTTACTTTAATTATATATATTTGCTTTAATTTTATTACCCATTAATTAATTTGCTTTATTATATTACCTATTTCACTGTATGTAAATATGTCAAAACATCATATTGTGTGTGTGTGTACATATATAAAATATATAAAATATAGTGGAATATTATTCAGCCTTAAAAAAGGAGCTCCTGACATTTCTGACAATATGGATGAATCAGGAGGACACTATAGGAGTGAAGTAAGCCAGACCCAGAAAGGAAAATAGTATATAATCTCACTTATATGGGAAATCAAAAATGTAACATTTGGATTTATAGAAACAGATGGTAGAATGTTGGGTACTAGGGATTGCTAGGGGGAGAGGACAGGGAAAATCAGGAGATGTTGCCAAAGGGTATAAAGTTGCAGTTATGTAGGGTGAGTAAATTTAGAGATCTAATATACAACATGATGAGTATAGTTGATAATACTGTATTGTGTACTGGAAATTTGCAAAGAGAGTAGATTATAGCTGCTCTCACCACAAAAATAAGGTAACTATGTGAGGTATTAGATGTGTTAACTTGCTTTATTATATTACCCATTTAACTGTATATAAATGTCAAAACATAGTATTGTAAACCTTAAATATATACAGTAAAATATATGGAAATCTATGAAAAATAAGATTCATGTATAAAAATAAGTTGAAATGTTTTAACCTTACTTGCTGCTTTCACATGATGCATAATCACCATACAAAAAGAAATTTATAGCTTTTGAAACTTATTAGTTGAAAATCCTTCAAAATTGGCATGAAACAAAATATAGCAGTCTCTTCCCAGTGATTTGAGGGATGTGAAATGCTAAAAGATACAGGATTTACCGAATGAATGTTTACATAATCATTCTCAGTTACCACGTTTTTAGTTTTCAATTCTTGGTAAGTTATAAAGATTATTTGTGAGGCTCTCTTGCTGGCCAATACTCCCAATATTCTGTCATTCTTATGCTTCTGTCATCCTGTATTGAAGTTTGATGAAAAATAGTGATCCAGACAAGTTTGTACTTGTTCAGTAACTATCCATTGATTCATTAAAACAGATGTTATCTTGTAATCATTTAAAAAATTATCTCTTGAAAACAACCATTGTAAGTTTCAGTCTATTTAGACTTCCAATATTTAGTTAAAATATTAGAATATCACTGATAAATTTTAAAACAATTACAAATGTAAATGAGGTATTATATAAAATATTTTAATTCTTTTGATTGTTCTGAGTATTGTAAATGTAATTAAACCTGAACAAAATATCTGTAAATTTGGATTTAGTTATCTACATTAACAATTCAGCTCTAAATCAGTCAACATGTAAAGTATATAGGTTCTGCATGGTTTGCATGTTGACTGTTTTAGAGTATTTTACCCATACTCACACATGTCATGTGTAAAATAATTATAATTGACCCATGTAAACCTAAGTGAACCACAAAATATACTGAAATAGTAATAACTTTATTACTTTTTACTATAGGACCAAATGTTCATATATGTTGATAGATCCTTTACAATAATAAGATAATGCTGTACATCGAAGTCAGCAAATGTAAGAAGTTATGCCTGAAAAATTTGGGGTATACACAAAGAGAATGCAAAAAAATTAATGATGTCAATAGATAGATGAGAGGCCGGGTGCGGTGGCTCAAGCCTGTAATCCCAGCACTTTGGGAGGCCGAGATGGGCGGATCACGAGGTCAGGAGATCGAGGCCATCCTGGCTAACACGGTGAAACCCCGTCTCTACTAAAAAAAAATACAAAAAACTAGCCGGGCGAAGTGGCGGGCGCCTGTAGTCCCAGCTACTCGGGAGGCTGAGGCAGGAGAATGGCTAAACCCGGGAGGCGGAGCTTGCAGTGAGCTGAGATCCAGCCACTGCACTCCAGCCTGGGTGACAGAGCGAGACTCCGTCTCAAAAAAAAAAGAAAAAAAAAAAAGATAGATAGATGAGTCTTTTATTGAAATCTTTATACAATTTAAATATTCGGTGAAGCCTTGCTGTCTAAATATTGTGAGAGGGTAGCTTGAATTCTTTAAAATATAATAGAAATGGGGGGAAGAAAATTAAGTCAAAGCTAATATTTTTTTTCACATGTGGCCATACAGTGAGCCTGTCCAACTTGTAGTTAGTAACTTAGGTTTTGATACTGAAGCCTAAATAGTCAAAGTGATGACCCAAAACCTGACAAATGAGTCCTGCAAAGTGTTTCTGCACCTTAGAATGTCATAGAGATGGAAACATAGTTCAATTTCCAAAATTAAGAGCAACTTGAAAATCTGGAAAGCTTGGTGCCAGAAGAAATTTAATAAGACTCAATTACATGACAGCAATGAGGGAGCATAAATTCAAGAGCTTCTATTATCAAGACAACAAAGCAACAATTACTAATACCAACAGGAGCCTAGTGTAAGCCCAGGATATACGTTGGTCCTCTGGGAGCATATATACTTCTATAACCCCATTTATACATGTAACCCCATTTTCTCTAGACCTTTCCAGTTGCTGCATTCTAATATGTTTCTAATAAAAACAATGCCGCAAAGGTCACCAGCTAATGTCCTTATGTGCATAATACAAGATTTCAATTCACTGAGAAAAATTCTTTTTTTCCTCAGCCTGAATTTTTGCATTACATGTACTTGTCAGGATGTTCATCTTTTTTGCACATACTTTCTCACATTTGTTGTTTGCTACTGATAAAATTTCATAAAGGCATTACTTCCCAACTGACTCTGTTGCTGCTGCTCTTTCTTAGTGTTTTCATCCCTGTACAGTCTCTGCATCTAAGTGGTTACCCAAATTCTTCTTTATCCCCCTCATGTCTCTCAATTTTTCACTACTTATTTCCCGTTTCTTCAAATTTAAGAGTAATACTTTGTTCTCTCTTCACTTTTTATTATCCAGCATGTAATCAGTTAAATGAGTAACTTCTAACTTTTATTTTTTAATTTGGACATCTCAGACATCCAGAAATTTGCAGAAATAGTACCCCAAATTTCTATATATTCCTTACCCACATTCTTCCCTCCACCCTCTTTCATTCTCTCCCATCCCCTGTCCCTCTTGCTGTCTCTCTCTCTTTTTCTCTTATTTGAATTTCTGATATTATGTCTTCTTCCTCTGTAATACTCTATTGAGAGTAACACACTTAACATGTGGTGTTATGATCTAATCTAAAGGCATTTTTCAAGTTTTGGCAACTGTCCCAATAATGCAATTTATAAAAAAAGAAAATGTTGGATCATGCATTGCATTCAGTTTTTATGTCTCTTTACCCTCTTTACTTTGGGATATTACCTTTTGCTTTGAGAGAACAGGTCAAGGACTGTGCATAAAATGCACCTTAATTTGAGTTGTCTGATGTTTCCTGATTCAGATTGTGAATATTTTATCAGGAACACCACAGAAGTGATGTGTTATTTTCAATGCCTCATGTCAGTTAGCATAATATATCAAGATGTCTCATTACTGTCTATGTTAACGTGTTTTTTTGTTTGTTTGTTTGTTTTGTTTTGTTTTTGTTTTTGTTTTTTTGTTTTGTTTGTTTTTTACAGAGTCTTGCTCTGTCGCCCAGACTGGAGTGCAGTGGCGCCATCTTGGCTCACTGCAAGCTCTGTCTCCCGGGTTCAAGCCATTCTCCTGCCTCAGCCTCCCGAGTAGCTGGGACTACAGGCGACCGCCGCCATGCCCGGCTAATTTTTGTATTTTTAGTAGAGATGAGGTTTCGCCATGTTGGCCAGGATGGAATGGTCTCAATCTCCTGACCTCGTGATCCGCCCGCCTCATCCTCCCAAAGTGCTGGGATTACAGACGTGAGCCACCGCGCCAGGCCAACATGATCAGTTTTTAAAGTTGCTTCTGTCTGGGTTTTCCAATGTCTTATGAGAAGTTCCTTTGAGACAATGTAAATACTTTTGAATCTTCAAAATTTCACTCACTACTTTTAGTATGCACTATCAGTTTTGCTTGCATTAATTTTGATACTGATAGTTGCCAAATGGTTATTTTTTTTGACTATATTTATTATTTGGCCCTCTACTATAAGAAAAGGCTTTACAAATACACACACATACACACACACATGGTCAGGATATCAAGACCATCCTGGCTAACACGGGGAAACCCCATCTCTACTAAAAATACAAAAAATTAGCCAGGCATGGTGGCGGGCGCCTGTAGTCCCAGCTACTCGGGAGACTGAGGCAGGAGAATGGTGTGAACCCAGGAGGCGGAGTTTGCAGTGAGCCGAGACTGACGACAGAGCAAGACTCTGTCTCCAAAAAAAAAAAGAAAAAAAAAAAATGAAGGATGGATTCTATAAACCTAGGTATTGTCACACATAGTTAAGCATTTACTCGGTCTACTTAAAGAAAAACAAAAACTTAGCCACTCTTATAGATTGAATAATAAAAATATAAAGTCCCAAACCCCCTGTGAATGTGGCTTTTCTTATTTGGAAATAAGGTCTTTGCAGATGATCAAGTTAAAATGAGTTCATTGTAGTGGATCCTAATCTAATGTAATCGTATCCTTATAAAATGGTACATTTCAGCATAGAGACAGATACACATACACACCCTACTATGTGAAAGTAAAGGCAGCAATCAAAATGGTGTATTTATGTATATATCCAGGAACATGAAAGAGTGACAGAAAACCACTAGGAAAAAGTGTGGAGCAGATTCTCCCACATGGAAATTGGACTCAACCCCGGTGGCTACCTAGATCTCAGACTTCTAGCTTCCATCCTGAAACAATCATTTACTGTTGTTTTAGGCACTCAATTGTTGATACTTCAGTATATATGCCGGGTAAATTAATGGACCCACATAAGTAGGATGTTATCAAATTTCCACATTATATTCCAGATTTATATAGGTCATAAATATTGTTAATATTTCTCTCTCTACTTAATTTGTTTGAGAGGGTGGGGAAAATGTGATATAATTCATTATGTACTTAATGATTCAGATATATAAAATATCAAGCATCAATACCAGGCATTAGAGTCAAAACAAAGTGCAGGAAAAACTAAGATATTTAAAAGTAGGGCATCATAGGAAAACAGAATATATTGTACTTAGGTAAAAATATCCATCTTAGAATTGAGCAATTTTTGTTAAGTAAAGAAGAAATGTTTTAATGACATAATGTAAATGCTTATCTAACTAATGAGAAAAACTTGACAAGCAAAGGGTTTAGAGACAAGTACAAAATTCCATTATTTTGAAGGTAAGTGCTTCTGAATTTATTTTGAAATTGAATTTGGTTTAATTAAACAAAAGTACTCTCTTGGCTCTCTGAGTATACAGGTGGGAATCAATGAAAGTCGTTTATCATTGGGTTCAACTTATAAAATTTTCATGATGAGGTTGCTTCCATATTTTAAAAATAAACACTAAAATTAGAAATTGCTGTAGAGTACAAAAAGGAAATAAAATGCACTTTAATTCCTTTGAGAATTTTATTCCCATTAGATCATTTTTTTCATTTTAATAAAATATAACACATTTCATAATTTAAATAAAAAGTTTTATGTTGAAAATAATAAATCTTAAATTCACATATTAAGAACTAACCTTTTAAAATTATTTGGTATATCAAAAATCTTAAAGCACCAATGCATTTGCTGAAAGACTACCAAATAACAGATTCTGAAAAATATCTAATAAGTGTATTTGCTGAATTATCTCAACATGAATGTTAATTATTTAACACTGGTGAAAATAATGCTTGGAAGGTTCTAATAGTTTTATAAGAAAGTTAATCTAAAGTTATTAAGCCATTTTATGCCACTTTTATAGGAATATTATAGTAATGTATAAAGTGGCATATATAAATTATTTCTTAAACTGTCAAGTGGTATATGAAAATGAGCCATATTATTACTTTAGTTAAACCAAATGACCTCATTAAAATGCTCTCTAAAATGTAATCTATGAACAAGTTTTTTTTTTTTATAGTTTCTGGGAACTAAATAATTTCTGGAGTATCAAATACTAGTGCTTCTCAACTTACAATATGGTTACATCCCATCATAAGTTAAAAATACCGTAAGTCAAAAATGCATTTAATGCTGGCAACAGAGTAGACAGTCCTAGACTTAAAATGGTTTGACTTATAATTGACTGGCTTTAGGGTCATGCAAGAGCAGTATGCGTTTAGTAGAAACTGTGCCCCCATTGTAAGTTATAAGAAACTCAGGGGCTTACAATGAGGGTTACATCCCAATAAACCCATTGTCAAGTTAAAAACTGTAAGTTGAAACATGGTAATTTGAGGACCAGGTGTACACCATGTTCTTAGGCCTTGCTGTGGTCTGAATGTCCCCTCCAAACATTATGTTGAAATTGATTGCAATTTTAACAAAATTAAGAGTTGGGACCATTAAGAAGTTGTTAGGCCATAAGGGCTCCACTGTCATAAACTGATGAATGCCATTATTGTGGGGGTGGGTTTCTTTTTGTGTTAGTGAATTACTTTTAAAAGGGCCAGTTTGGTCCTCACTCTTTCTATCTCTCTCTCTCACCCTCTCAACTTCTGCCACAAATGATGCAACAAGAAGGCCCTCAGCAGATACCAACCCCTTGATCTTGGATTTCTCATCCCCTAGAATCATTAGCCAATACATTTCTGTTCATTAAAAATGTCCCAGTCTCAGGTATTCTGTCATAGCAACACAAAACTGACTAAGACAGAAATTTGTACTGAGAAGTAAGGCGGCTGCTGTAACAGATACCTGAAAATGTGAAAGCAACTTTGGAACTGAATAATAGGTAAAGGCTAGAAGAATTTGGAATAGCAGGTCAGCAAAAGACTAGATTGCCAGAAACAAAATGATGAGGAGATTCTGGTGATGGCTCAGAAGAAGAAAGTTGCAGAGAAAGTCTCCAACTTCTTAGATATTACTTAAGTGGTCATGATTAGAATGTTGGTAGATATATGGACAGGAAGGGTCATTCTGATGAGGTCTCAGATGGAAAAGAGAAATAGCCTATTGGAAACTGGAGTAAAATTCATTATTTTTTAAGTGGCAAAGAATTTGGCTAAATTGTGTTCATGTCCTAGGATTTTATGAAAGACAGAATTTAAAAGCCATGAACTACTATGTCTGGCAAAAAGAAAAATCTAAGCAACAAAGTATTCAGGGTGCAGCATGACTTCTTTTAGCTACTTAAAGTAAAATGCAAAAGAAATGTTAAAGATAAAATTTATAATTAAAAGGGAAGAAGAATGGAAAGATTTAGAAATTTCTCAGCCTGACCATGTAAAGAATGAAAGAGTATGTTTGGGAGAAAGTACTAAGGGTGTAGCCAAGTGACCAATTGCTAGAGTATAGTATGAATAATATGCAGACATATTTAATTCATCAAGACAGTGGGAGAATGACCTGAAAGGCATTTCAGAAATCTTCAAGGTAAGCTAAGGCCTTTAGTGTAAGGTTTCTGACAGGTGCTTGTAGAATCTCAGCCTTCGCTGCTACACCACTTCTCTGCTACCTGCCTTCTGGCACAGTACTCCTCTGCCGCTCCAACCTTGGCTTGAACTAGCCCAGGTGCTGTTCAGGCTTCCATTCTAGCAAGTACAATTTATAAATCTTGGAGATATCCACATGGTGATAATTCTGCAGACTTACAGAATGCAAGAGCTATGGAGGCATGGCTTTTTCTACCTAGATTTCAAAGGATGTTGTGGACAGCTTTGGGGCCCAGCAGAGACTTATTGGAGGGGTGGAGGTGCTACAGAGTCCATACTAGGGTAATGCCTACTGGAGCTATGGAAACAGGCCTGCCTCCGAGTCCCCACAACTGTAGAGCTACCAGTGTGCAACTCCAGCTTCAGAGAACTCCTACCCAGGACAGCTAGGCTCTGTAAAGGGATGGGGCTGCCTGAAGGCTTGGGGGCCCAACCAAGCCAGAGAATGAGACTGCTTGAAGACTTGGGGACCCCACCCCTGCCCCAGCACTTGGAAGATACAACATTAAGTCTAGGAGGATTATTTGCTGCTTTTTCCTCAGGATCTGTTACTTTTTTTTTTTTTTTTTTTTTTTTTTTGCCTGTTGCTCTTGTTGGAATGAGAATATCTATCCTGTGTCTTTGAAGTTATTAGCTTGTTTAATTTTACAGGTCCATAGCTGAAGGGAGAGTTGCCTCAGGATGTACCATGCTTTGACTTCATCCATATCTGATTTAGATAATACTCTAGACTTTGAACGTTTGAGTTGATGCTAGAATGAAATAAGACTTTGGGGGCTATTGTGATGGAATTAAAATATATTGTATTTGAGAAGGACATGAGTTTTGTAGGAGCAGGACAAAATAATACAGTTTGAATGTCACCTCCAAAATTTATGTCAAAATTTAATTCCCATTGTAACAGTGTTAAGATATGGGACTTCTAAAAGGTGATTAAGCATGAGAGCTCCATCCTCATAATGAATTAATGTTGTTATGACAGGAGTGGGTTCACTTTATAAAGGAGTGAATTCAGCCCTTGCTCTCTTTTGCTCTCTCTCATCCTCTACCATAAGATAACTTAGCAGGAAGGCCTTCTCGCTTGATGCCAGCATTTGACGTTAAACTGTCCAGCCTCCAGAACTATGAGAAAATGAATATCTGTTCTTTATAAATTGCTAGTCTCAGGTATTCTGTTATAGCAGCACAAAACAGATAAGACAGGCCTTATGCTTCCATGTTTTTTATTCTCTTACTCTCTAATAAGCTCCTTCTTTTTTTAACTACTTGTCAAATATCCCTTATTTAATTGGTTTGCAACTTAAGTTTTATTTTTTTAAACTTTTCTGATTTCCTCCACTCCTACATCCACAAGCAAAGCAAAGTACTCAACATCCCAAGCTCCTGTTATATTTTGTTTATATCTTATTTGTAATATTCATGTTGTAACCATCTGCAAACATGTCTTCTTCCATCATAAATGTAATTTTAGGATAAGGAATTTTATCCAGATTGTTTTCATATTCTTAAAATGTATTATAGTGCTTGGTGCATGAGAGTCTGTAGAAGGATGTTTACTGATAAAATAATAAAGTCATGTTTTTGTTACATATTAGCCAAAGGTCATAGGTTATTTATATGTATATTACTCATCCCCACCAACAAACTATCAGTGTTATAATTCTTCATAGATAATTTGTACGTCTTGGGTTTCCCAGGACAATCAGGGTTTACATTAATTGTTCTGGCATTCTGTTTGGCTGAGCTTTTCCCAGATTTATCATTTTTTTAATAAATAATATTATTTATGGTTATGTTAATATAAGTTAAATAGTTTGACTTAAACCAGAAATACATATTTGTATTTATGCATATTTGCATTTCTAGTTCAAGTCATCATCTCATCTGGTAGTACATGAGATACAGAGCAGTGAATATTTTCTTGGTTTAACCAATTGTTACATCTGAAAGATGAGCAACAAAAATGTGTTTCTCCTTCTATCTTCTAGGAAAAGCAATCAACACTTCAATTTTAGGAACAACATGCTGATAAAATGAAATGTGCTCCAGCAAAGACCAATTAAAACAGTTAACTTTTTCTGGCATGTGGGGTTGGGAAGTATTGGATGGTGTTGCTTCTGCTGGCCAGTTGATTTATTACTCTGGTGCAGTCAGATGTACCATGACCTTTCATGGCCAGTGCTTGGTGCTTAGTTGAAAAAGATCTTTTATATATATCTCCACAATTTCTGGGATTTATTCCAAATAGACAGGCTCTAGACATGCACCTTTTAATGTGCTATTTGGCTGGGGTCATGCCTTCCTCTGGAAGAATTCAGGGGCAAATTTATATTGAGACCCCATAACTCGACCTTGAATAGTATGTGAAGGAAGAACACACACAAGGTAGCAGTAAAAATATCAACTACATGGAGACCCTGAAGTGTCCTTGATAGTCTATAAATATCAGTTTTCTTTTCCTTGTTTAGGTGTGCTCTCAAAATCATTTTTAGTTTTTTTCACTGAGCTAGTTATACAGGTCAAATTTTCAGAAGACTTCAATTCAAGATCTAATACCACCCTTTTCTTATTAATCACTTCTCTTGGCTGTCCTCATTGCCTTCTGGGGTTCCACAGGCATTTTTACTACTGTGGACATTTGGAAAACAAAAGTATACTTTAATCATGCTCCCTGAAACTTTATAAATATAGCACTTTGGCATATTACATCATTTACTAAATGGAATGAATATTACATACTAATAAATGAGAACTTACTAAAAGATTAAATAAGGGTAATTAGGTGGAAAAGGATAAATAAAAATACTAAATTTTTCATTAATATATTATTTTCACCCAAGGGTGGCTGTTTAATCCTGAAAAAAAAACTGGAAGATGCTTATTTTTTATATTGTCTTTGCTATTCTTGAGAAAAGCTTGATTAAGAATGATAAACTCAGGAGGATCCTCTACTGACCCCAAACTCAGTGCCAGACTTCATTTAAAGTTACAGAAAACCAGGAGGTTTACTAAGAAACAATGAGGAAATGCTGCTAGTTTTCTTCTCATAGCTTCCTTTTTATATCTTTTTTAAAAAATCTATAGAGAGACATTTGTAGTCCTGCGGCCTGTAAAAGTGATGTTTGAATGTATTCTGCAAACTTGCAAAGCTAGTAACTCATAAAATATTCCTAAAGTTGGCGAGTTTCATAAGATGAAAGGTTCACACAGCTCTAACAAGTAACTAAAAAGGAGACTGGTGTAGTAGGCACCGATACAGCAGTTTAAACCTCATGCTGCACACGGGGCTGCAGTTTGAATTCTTATTACGGACCAGGAAAGATAACACACCTACCACATTTATCCTTCATTGGTGTGTTTAAGAGTAATAGACTTTCCTGCAAAGTAATGAAAAATATGAACAAAATAGCTCTAGCCTTTCCTCTTAATTTTTTCCTTAAAGGAAGATTATTTTTTGTCTATAAAGAGAATTTTCACATTCATATTTAGCTCTTTTTGCTCTAGCTTGAAAAACGGGTCTCTAGTTTCTGCCAGCACTTGTAACCAAGGAGAATGATTACAACATGCAGGTTTCACTGATTGGTTGGAACTGAAAGCTGCACAGATTGATTTGGAGTCCTGAAACCATCTCTCTATTTTCTAATCTCAGTTGTTTCTGTCAAATGCCGGTATAGAACAATCATATCTGTTTTGACTGACAGCATAGCTGACAAGGAAGATCATCGTCATATCATTAGTATTTAGGAAAAGCTATGAATATATAGTCTCGTGTCACTTAACAACAGGTATATGCAATCTGACAAATGTGTTGTTAGGCAGTTTTGTTGTTGTGCAAACATTATAGAGCATACTTACACAAACCTAGATGGTACAGCCTGCAATATACCTAAGCTGTATGAGGTAGTCTATTGCTCCTAGTCTACAAGCCTGTAGGCAGCTGTAACACAATGGTAAGTATTGATGTATATTAACATATCTAAACACAGAAAAGGTGCAGTAAAAATACAGTTATAATCTTATATAAAGGTGCAGTAAAAATACAGTGTTACAATCTTATGGGATCGCTGTCATATATGCAGTCCATCACTGACTGAAAAGCTCTTCTATAGTGAATGAGTATAATATTTTATTTCTGTGGGCATATATATATATATATATATATATATATATATATTTAAACTAGTTACAAGCACAATTTAGCAAATTAAATAGATCTACTGTTAAGAATTTGTTTTTATTCATAATTTCCCAAACTACTTTGAGGTAGTATCCTAAATAAGATGAGGAACTAAATGAATAAAATATCGTATCTAAAGAATACACATTAAGATTTATGTGATAAGATTTTTAAAATACTTAAAAATAATTATTACCCTTACAGATAATATATAACAGCCTAATTAGACTGTGTCTCATATACTGAATATATAGAAGCTCAGTTAATATGTATTTACTTAAGCAATCTAAAGTTTTCCATTTCATTTTGAAAATGTACTGGCTGAACTACCATGGCTAGTAGCCATCTCTCTCTTCTACTCTACACCTTCTGGACTTCTCACTTCACCTAATGAGAACAAGGTTAGATATTGTAATTAAAGACTGAAGATGAGTTTTATGTAAAAAAGGTGGAATACAAATCAGCCAAAAAAGTCTCAAAGTAAAGACGTTGTCTTTACATCATACAGTGTCTGTATATGTTTTAAATTTAAAAAAAAAAAAACTTTTAATATATGGCTACATTTTTTGCTGCTTTATGGTTTCCCAATTTAACCTAATTTTTCAATTGACTAATTGAATAATTGTCCCAATCAAGCAAGATAAAGAGGCTTCTTGTAGAGAAGTATTATATATTCAGCATAAAATAAAGATAATTTTAATATAGCATAGTAATGGCATCGAAAATTATATTTTGATCTTAGAATATTTTAAACGTGTCTTTGGTTTCTTTAATTTAGAAATGCTCTAACTTAGAAACAAAGCACATAGAAAATTACAATTGCAAATAGAAAGAGGGCAAAAAAGACTGACCTTGTATTTGCCAAGTTTTTAGAGGTATATTAAAACCTCCACCTGGCATTGCCTATTGCCTTGATTAATACTATCCTCCCCAGAATTTGATGTGAAAAAAAGATTCTACTATTAAAGATTGATACTGTTGTTTTGCAGGTCTTTGCATAATAAATAATAAATCAAGCAATATCCTGATGAGGAATTACCTTAATTTCATACTATTTCCTTTTTCCATTTTATACTTTACTGTGCAACATTTTATTAATATTTATTAATAGATATAAGTGAGAAAGTAAAAATGGAGGCCCTCACATTCATGACCTGGACTGAAACTCTCAGCTAAGTCCTTAAGTCTTAGGTTGTTGAACATAAACTATTTCACAGAACCCTAAACTAAAATAAGACTATTCAGTGACCAAGATGGACAATGACAAAAACAAGAACAATCCTTAATTTTATCTAAGCATAAACAAAACAGGAACATTGTCCAGGTCACAACATACCAGATACAAGTGACTGTTGTTTCTTCAGCAGTTACTTTATCCTCAATTACATTAGCCTCACTCTAGTATATCATCCATATAGGTAAGATTTGGTGACATACCCAATCATAAAATTGCTCCCATTTCCTGGTAACAGGCAATCCAGGGCAGTCTTGCTTCCTTAATTTCTTCCCCAAATAACCAAATCCCAAATGATACAATAGGTTCTTTTAATACCCTCTAACTGAGATAACCTCACATTTCCCCATTGTGTGAGGTATTTATTGCTGCAAACAAGAATAAACTCAGGGGTGTTCCTGGTGATCTTTGGCTATAGGATATGGACACAAGAAACAGAAAATTGATTCTAAGTGTTTAAAGACTTTATTGTGATGGGGAGAGGTATTAGCTAAAGTCCTGGGAGAATATAATGCAGGAAGATAAAGATAATAGGGAATCAAAGATCACATTGTCTCTCCTCCTAGAATTGTATGCAGCTTCATACTAGAGAGTGTTATAACTTATTGATTAAATTACCCAATTCCGTGAAAGTATGCTGAATAGAAGCAGGAAAGCTGTTTCTGTATGCTCAGTTTAAATTACAATTAAGTTTCCAGCTGGAGATCCACAAAATATAGTAGAACCCTCACAGGGATGGTATTCGCCTTGTTCTATTTTAAGATTCCATAGCAATATCACCTTATAGTAACAGCTGTTTGTAGCAATGGGATTGGTATGAATTTTTCTTCTACTGCCTGGCAAGTTGAAAAGCTATAAAGTATTTTCAGTTCATTTCAGGTTCAGGTATCCCTAGGAGCAATTGTCTTCATTCAATCAGAAAGGAAGGTACTAAGATTGCAAAACAGAGATTAAGTAACTGAATGCAAACTGCTGTTGGTTGAAAACTCCAACTGGGACTTTATTGCCAAGCACCAGACATTAGAAGATCTGTGACTAAATTAGCCAGAGTAAACATCCTGAGGTACAAAACTAGTGCCAGCTCACTGAGCTATCAAAAAGATAAGTGGGTTGACAGAGGGGCTGAAGAAAGACATAAGTAAATATGGATAAATTCAATACCTGTTCATATATTGATGGACATGATTTGAAAAAAATATGTCAGAATCATAAATTCAGTTATAAATATGCAGAATAAAATTTTTGGAAGGTTTATGCTCTTGTTAGGAAATAAATAACTATATTAGGATTAATATTACATATTTAATTTGAGTCTCAATATAAGAACCCCATGAAAGTTGTTAAAATAATGAAAGTAATGCTGATTTAATAATTAGACATTGAAAACTTACATCCTCAGTGGCATTATTTATTAAAACAAGCACAGAGAAAAAATATTTTCCTTCTCTTCCCCTACTATACTTTTTAAATCTTAAATTCTCAGTTTAAAAAATGTGTAGTTATAATATGCATTCTAAAATTATAAAAATTATAATATTATACTTAATGACTTTTTTTCCAAACAGAAAACATATAGCCAGGACTCAGATCAAAAGTCAATGTTACCATCATCCTAGTTTCTGTCTAGTAACTATTTTAATATCTACAATCTAATTACATTCTTTATAGAAATGGTATCCTCTGCCAAAACTAAGATGAGTAACTATAATTGTTGTTGTTATTATTATGATTTGTAGTAGTACTAGTAGTAGTGTAGTATGTAATGTCTTAGCTCCTTGACATGTTTGAATAGAAAGTTCATAAAATAACTGAAATTTCAAGCATTTGAATTTTAATCTTTAAAAACTGTTTTTAGGTGAGTTTTTTCCCCCAAATTATAGGCTGTCATAATAAGTTTGAACTTTATCTATAACAATGGAAAGCCATTAAAGAAATGTATGCCCTAGAAGGACATGAGTGCACTTTTGTTTTGGAAAAATAAGACATTGGGGAATGTAGATGATGAGTTATTAAGAAGAAAATAGAGTTGCAGTAGAGAGAACCAGTTTAGAAGCTAGGGAATTAATACATTAAATAAATTATAAAATTTAAGGATGTCTCAATAAGTTTGAATGTAATGGAAAGTATTTAGCAATAAATGAAAAGAATAATCATATTTAAATGACTAATTTAATATGAAGATTTAGTGGAGAAAAGAGTTATAGTCTCAAGTTCTTGTTTGGTGGATATTCATATTATTAATGGCAAAAAAATATAAGTAATAGGTCAGAGCTAAAGGCTTATATATTTGAATAGTTTCCAGTCAGGTTGATTTTATACCAAAATAACTTTTATGAAAAAGAGAAAGTAGTAACAATGCTATAGATTATTTACTCTCTTGCCAAATAAATACTGAAAATTACAAAAATACTATTTTTCATTTGATTGTTAAATAGGCATATTCATCTTAATATTTCCAACCTGAGATCCTGATTCTTCCTCAAACCATCCCCTCCTTAATGTTCCCACTCAGTTATTGGTCATGTAAATTGTTGGGGTAAGGATTTGCCACAGCACTGCGAGTTGTTCAGATAAAAAATTTTGATATAATCTTTAACTTGACTCTTTCTCATGACCCATATCTGTTTCATCTGTAAATCCTTTTTGCTGAACCTTTAATAAATACCCAGGATTCCATGTTCTTACCCAACCGATCGCTACCATACTGCTTTAAGTCACCATCCCAACTCTTCTGGATTATCAAAACAATCTCATAACTTGCCTTCCTACTTCTGCCCTTGATGCACTTTCATTTTATTTGCAATATGGTAACGAAGGTGATTCTGTTAAAACATTTCATATCATGTCACTTCTTAGTTTGGAACCTTCTATTTTTTTCTTACCAGATTTAGAATTGAAGCCAAATTTCTTGCTTAAAGTGAAAAGGACTACATTACATTCTTCCATGCTAATTTATCTTTTATTCTTTCATTACAGTCACACAGGCATGATTACTGCTTCTCAAACAAAGCTGGCATGCCCTCACCACAGGACATTTGAACTTGATTTTTTTTTCCTGCATGGAAGTTTATTATTATTATTATTATTTTATAGAAAAATAAAAATGTATTTCTCACAGTTCTGGAGGCTGAGAATTCCAAGATCTAGGTGCTGGCAATTGGTGTCTGATGAGGACTTTCTTGCAGTGTCCTCACACAGTGAAAGGTGGAAGGCAGAACAGCGAAAAGGGAATGAATTCCCTCCAGCAGCTTCCTTTATAAATCTGCCTGGAGTATTCAAAAACAAACAAACAACAAAAATCACAGTTAGTTCTCTCAGTTCTTTCAGGTCTTCACACAGTTATCTGCTAAGCCTTCCTTGCTCACTTATATAACATTGCACCATTACTTAACCATTTCACTTCCTCCTTCCTCACTTTATTTTTAAAAACCCCCATAGGATTTAATAGTATCTGACCCATTTTTTATACTTTATTTTTATTTTCATACACACACACATACACATACACAAGGTAATATTTATAAGCAAGGATTATTGTCTCTTGTCACAACTGCATCTCTAACATCTAAATATATTTAGTGTATATATGTTTAAGGTATAGATATTTAAAATTAAGTAAACAATAAAATGTGGCAATTTTGTTAAAAATTTATTGCCTATGCTTAGTGAATATTAATCACTTTAAACAGATTTGGAGCTATCTTTAGTAAATCCTAAGAATATGAAATATTAATATTAATATCACTGAACTTTAAGTAATTGCTGTAAGGACCTACAAACATATGCACATGCAGTGTACAAAAGTGAAGTCCCTGGCTTTGATATTGTACTATAGTTATATAAAATGTAATCATTGGAGAAGATTAGGTGGACAGTATGCAGGATGAATCCATACTTATTTCAAAGTGAAAAGTTTAAAAAGTAATTATGTTAGGCAGCTCTAACTTTTACTTAATAGGTACCCTCAATTAGTTTGTATTTATCAGAGAAATGCTTTGTTTTTCTGGTTTGCTTAATTCTTAGTTAAAAAATAACAAACGATTTTATTGCAGAGGAATATTCCTAATGCATTCTTTCACTCTCCTTTGATTTTTATTATTATTATTATTATTATTAATTATTATTTTGAGATGGAGTCTTGCTCTGTCACCCAGCCTGCAGTGCAGTGGCGCAATCTCCGCTCCCTGCAAGCTCCGCCTCCCTGCAAGCTCCGCCTCCCTGCAAACTCCCCTCCCGGGTTCACGCCATTCTTCTACCTTATCCTCCCAGGTAGCTGGGACTACAGGCGCCCGCCACCACGCCCGGCTGATTTTGTTAGTAGAGACGGGGTTTCACCTTGTTAGCCAGGATGGTCTCGATCTCCTGACCTCGTGATCCACCTGCCTCAGCCTCCCAAAGTGCTGGGATTACAGGCGTGAGCCACCGATCCTGGACTCTCCTTTGATTTTTATTTAAACTAAAACTAGCATGACAGTCACATTGAAAAATTCCTCATGACAAAAATCTCTTATCAGGAAAATATGTTTGAGACACATACACATTGACCCTGTCATCGTCAAGCTATTGAAGGGGTTGCTTCTCATAAAATATGCACTTTTTACTTCAGTACTTCAACGGTACTTTATGTTTATACACTTTAAACATTTTAATTGCTGAGTCATTTAAATCTTTCAAAATGTAAGCAATTATTTCAAATATTTTTATATTGGCTAAAACCAATTATGTTCTATACTGTAATGCAATCACTTAGTTGTTTCTTGGGTGTCTAGGACTAAATATTTTTAGATGACTTTTAATTATTTTACCAGAGTTGCCTATATTTTTTCTTTTACTCGCTTTCATTTTCTTCTGTTATGTTCACTTTTTTTCTTCGTTTTCCTCCACTGTTTCCAATGATTATTAGCCACAGAAGGAACACTTTGTAACTTCCCTGACTAAATAATGTCTCTTACTGCTTTCTCTTTCAGGAAGTGAATACTTATTTTATCTGCATCAAAATTGTATGAACTGGAATGACATTTATTTGTCGTGTGTCTCCTGTAAACTGAAACAGTTCGTCAATTTTTCTTTGTCTTTCCTTATTATGAAATTATTTTTGAGAAGTGAAGGTCAGTTATTTTGTAAACTGTCCCTCAATCTGGATTTATGTGATATTTTTCATGATTAGATTTACTTTATACATTTTTAGTGAGAATGCTCTGAAAGTGATTTTTTTCTTTTGTTCTCAGTAAATGAAATCAAGAGGAATATAATACTGATTTTTCTCAGTATTAGTGATATTAAATATCATGTTTTTAAGGTGGTGTCTACTAGGTTTCTCCATTACAAAGTTATGAATTTTAACTTTTGGATTTATAAGAAAAAAAAGAAATGTATTTTGAAACTGCTAGAAAAGCTTGATGCTCATCAAATGTTCACCAACAATCGTTATTAGCAACCATTAAGTATTTTCTAATTCCACTTGTATCTTTCCATATCTATATATCTGTATCTATGTGGATATAAACATAGCTATCTTCCTATCATAAGGAAGAACTCTCTTTTTCTTTACCTATTTATTTGTTATATATATCAGTTTGGATTCATGAATTATTATTTTATTCAATGTGTTAAAAGCAATTACTCTATTTCAATTTGCAAATTTTCTATTGATGTATCTGTCTGTCCATAGTGACGTGTCCATTTATGTCTACAGAACCTTGGGAACAAAAGTCAGAGGTTTTGGTATTTCAGGAAAGTAATGCTGTGTATATTACATATCCCTTGAAACATGTGAGTGACCACATATTTTGACAGTGAAATATATGAATATTCAAACTAAATATGATTATAAAGACTGTATATAGCATCCTAGTCAACTCGAATCAGATTTAACCATTAAGTGAATAACATTTTGGTTCTCAAAGGTATAGGAATTTAGAATTCTGAATAAGGCATTGTGAACCTCTGCCTGGTTCTCCTTCTATTTTGAATAGTGTATTATTTTATATTTACAAAATGCATGTCACCTTTATATTGTATACTGTTTAGGCTAACGGTAAAATCTAGAGCTTAAATATGATTATGAAGCTGTCTTAGGAGTTAGAGAAATTACATTAATCTTGGATTGTATATTAATTAAAATGTATACAGAGTTAAAAAGCATTCAGAAAAAATGTTTAATAAATTTTAAAGACTAAGTTAATATCTATGGAAACCAAAGAAAATTAATTTATATTTTCGGATGTTTGCATCACATATAAAAGTTTTATTTAGATTTACCTGCTATCTAATAAGTTGTGCCACTGTACAGTATGAATACCATCTTGGAGATTTCGTTCTTTATATAAGATTATATAAACTTGTAAAAAATTACATACTAGCTGACTAAAAACATGCAAGGTGGTTCAGGTAGGAAAGAAAGGCAAATCTGATAATTTTATATTAAAAATTTACTCTAAGAAATTATCTTTCTTAAGAAAATTTTATAGCCATAAAAGTATTCATAAAGCAAGGTATACTGGGGCATATACAGGGTTACCTGAAATTAATTGCGGGACCCGATAAGTAGGTTACTCTCTAGTTAAAAGATAAAACTTGATAAGTTTCTTTCCATTACCTTGCTTTTGAGTGAGGTGACAGGCTACTGGATGAAAACACTGCAACCAGATGAATGGAAAAGTTGTGTTGCCAGGGAAACCTCCTCCAGGAGTTGTGTGGTCCTCATGTAGCTCTCCTTTTTTCCTTACAGCAGTAGTTCCTTCATGGTACAAAGAAAAAGATCAAGACTAACATGTGGTCATAAAAGAGGAATGTATTTTATATAAAATATCAGTACCCTACATCAATCTATTACTACTTTATGGTCTCTAATAACATGTAAAATAACTTATTAAAAGGAAAAATTAGATCCTTCATCTTTGTGTATATTATTTAATTTCACTGTTGCCCTCAAGGCTTCCATTAAATGTGTCGTATCTTAGATATATAAAGTTTAAATTGGTATAGAGCTATTATGATTTCTACCTTTTCTGTTTTTAGTGGCCTACTGTGTCGATGCATTATCTATAATAGTTCCTCATACATTAGTTTTAATTTATTCCTGGAAAAAAAGAACACCTACATGGTTTGTCTAAAAGCATTTTTCCCTGGGATTAAAAGGATTGCCATTTTTACATGCTGGTCTGAAATGAAAATGAATAAAAATGAGACCTATTTTCATTTTCCAAACATGGCCTTTGAAGTTTTCAAAGTGAACCTTGATAGAGAATAAGGCCAGATAAAAATGTTATTACAGCTCTGGCCTCAGGAAGAAAAAAATCAAAACAGAAATTTCCCATGGTGATTCCCTTTCCAGAGAACTGATCATTAAACCATCATGCTGTTTGACATTCTTTACAGAAGTATGGCATTGCTTCGACTGGAGTTTAATTTGAGGAATTACCTTTTCTGATTTTTTAATACTGTAACTTTAAAAGGAATAAAATAAAGACATTCTGCCCATCACAATGAGTGCTCTCTGTACACAGGAAAATACCATTTCCTCTTAAATCCCAAAGGAATAAATCTGGATTTGAAACCACCAGGGAGCTATATACCCTGACAGAATTGTTTTTACTAAATTGCAATTGAGCATTTACCACCAGTTTACCTTCTGGACATTAAAAAAAAAAAAATCATAAGAACTCGCTAGCTTTCCTTTTGTGTAGATCTTATTGAGAACATCAGTCAATGTATGGAATAGCTTCCTCTTTACAGTATCCCCAAGGAGAAATTCCTCTCAAGCCTCACTATTGGCAAAAGGTATATATCTTTTAAACAACTGGCTCCCATCCCTCCTCACTTCCCTAATATTTTAGATACTGTGTTTCTAAATTTCATCCTGATTGCTTTGACCATTAGGAAGTTTAGAGAAAACATTTTGGTACATCTCTGCACCTACTTAGCGCTTTGTGGTAGGCATTTCTATGAGCTATTCTTAACCCTTACTGTTTCCTTTTCCATGATTTACCTTCTTCTGTTACTCAAGTATTCTTTTTTAATATTGTAGTCATTTTAAACATAAAATAAATTTAAAAATTAGGTAGGTGTATAAAAGGATGTTTTGACTTTTGTATGTAACCAAAATTTAAAATGCTTTCTTTATATAGTGATTGCTTGATATAATACTAATTGGATTAAATTTATTTTCCTATTACACATTGGGGGTATGTGGGGGTGATGGGGAACTATTTAATTCCTGACTCTAGACTCTTGTTTAGCTTTGTCTACTTCTTAATCTTCTTATACTTTAATGAGTGTCATAATCTCAGTAGTTTCACATTCTTCTCAAGCTATGCTATTCACTGTTCCTACAAGTACTTTTAAATGTTTTATTGCATAGTTTAACTTGAGATTTCAAATAATAAACTGCCCCAAATTTAATTACTGTATTCATACTAATTGGATATGGTAATCAGCGGGTCTCTCAGAGGTGTTTTATCTTGATGTCTAGGGGCATAAGCAGTATACTATTGGTGTTAACAGAGAACCACTTCTGGAATGCATTTCTGTCAAACGTTATTTCAACACTTAGAGAAGTCTCCAAATAATAGTTTGATTAGTTTCAGATATAAAATAAGAACTAGTGAAGAAAATTGAGGCATTGAGGAGTGGCTGATATTTATTGAATATTTACTATATACCAGCCACTAGGGTTTCATATTTGGCTTTTAAAAAAAAAAAAAAAAAAAAAAAAAGACTTTTCTTAGCTTTGGAAGAGCAATGATATATTGACGTATCTCTGTAATGTGCTTTCCTTCAACAGACACATAAATTATCTGTGAGATAATAGTAAGATAGGCAGCTATAAAATGGCACTTTTAGGAAAGACCTAAAGTTCTTATTTATTCTTATGCTCTTATTTGTTCTTATGTTATTTTGAGAATGTTAGAATCTAAAACTTTCCTTTTAAGACTTCTGGAAAGGTCAAAGTTTTGCTTTATGTCCAATTCAATACCTAAGTTTCCTGTTATTATTCATAACCCCCACCCTTTTATTTTTATTTCTATTTTTTCATTTTTAAAACTTGGATCTGTATTAATCATTGCATCTAGGAGAGAGATAAAATGGCAATATTTGTGGGTAAAGAATAACCTTAGCAAATAGGAAGAGGATATTCTGTTTGCGAATCTAGATTTTTTTTTTTTTTTACTTCAAACGTTAAGGCTATGCCTTGACTACTACATTTTTCTTTGTCTTCTATCTTCCAAGACAGTCTCTAATATTTGTGAAGTAATATTTGTGAATCTATGGCTGAAAATTGTGCATTCCTCTTCAGAATGGAAGAGTTCTAATAGATTTTAAAGTAGCCAGTTTAATAAGAGACAAACTGGTATGCTGGAACACTGAAAAGCAGCTTTATACATGAATGAAATCTTTACTGCCAAAAGATAAATAAACAAAATAATTTGATGTCAATATTGTGAAATACTGCATAAAAAACTAAAGAGTAACAATATATTATTTATTTACCTTTTGTTTGATTTCATTTTGGAGAGGGTTTAATTTGACCCTTGAGTATGCACATCAAGAAATTACATAAATGCAAATCCAAGGCTCTGAAATATTTTGTTGTTGTTGTTAACCTTTAATTGGTTGTGCCACTAAATTAGTTGTAAAGCATTATAGTACATGACTGGTCAGCCATGCTGTATGTAGTAGTTGTCCTCCTCTAAATTTATATGGATTGTTATATATTTCACAGTCAAACTTTTAGCCATTTAATTAAAATGTATATGTAATACTTATAGAACTGATTATCTGTATGATCTTTTCTGTGTGTAATTTTAATATTCCCCAGTTGGCCTAGCTCAGAAGCATGTGTGCCAGGAATAAATATTTAGGTGAATAAGATATATGATTAAAATTCAAGATGAAAGCTAGACTTTTTGAAAATAAGATTACCATTTTTTTTTTCAAAAAGGAAACTTCTTTACAGCATGGATGTTACAGATGAATTTTGGGGAGGCTATTATATCAGTTATCATGTTAATGCTATTAGAAGATAATCATACACAATAACTTGTGATAAGCATTTTTTATTATCTGTTTGAATCAGACTCTGAATTCTAGTATTAGAATCTAAGACATGCTCTTAGGTTTTATGAATGTAATAATATTGAGAAGCTATTTCTAGATACTTCAATTATGTAGGAAATATTTTTCATATTTCAAATTATGTAGGAAAACCCTTAAAGGATTAAAATTTCCCAATAATACGTCTTATCTGACATATTCTGGGAAATTTCTAGCTCCTGTGGAATTTTACCAAATAGCATTTTGTATAAAAATATGAAACCCCTACCTTATGCTAAAATTCTCTTGACTTACAACTGGAGAATATACCAGCTACCACATTCCATACTGTAAGAGAAGAAGGCAGACTCTCTAGGCAATTTGCACATCTGGTGCTGTAAAACACGGCGGGCTGACATAGCAATGAAAGTCTGTTTTCTTACGCCCTCTTTTTTATGGTGGGATTAAGTGCATGAGATATTCATATATACTGTGAGGTGCTTTAAGTTGTGAAGCAGATAATATTCTCATAGCTTCATTTTCTTCAATGTGACTCTCATTGCATGAATCACTGTTAGTGAGACTCTGCACTGAATTTTTAAAAACTATAAAGGTAAAATACTCTGTCAAATACAGCAAAGAAGAAAGTGGGAGGGAACTGATATTTGGCTGCTTGTCTACTATGTACAAACATACTAATAGGAAATGTATATGCACTTGAAACATATGTATTATACCAGATGAATTTGATATATTTTCATATTCTTAAAATAAAGAAACTGAGACTCAGAAAGAATAGCTCCCAATAGGATACATGGCTATAAAATGGCAGATCCAACATTCAAAGAACCAATATTAAAATCCCAAATCCCATTTGTTTCCACGGCACTCAAACTTGTTTGCTGATGATCATCTAGAGCTGTCACTGAAACCAGTATCCCAGGCCCTCCCTTTTGAGATTATATTATAGTTGCTCAGGTACTCCCCAGGAATCTGGATTGTAACAAGGACCTCATATAGTTCTTACAGTCAAGTATTTGTGAAAACACTGCTCCGCAGCTTACTATTTCTCTGCAGTTGAAATGATGTCTTTCTTGTATCTAAGAAACACACAATTCTAAGTGACTCTTTGGACCTATAGCTTTGTTATATTTATGCTATTTTTATACAATATATTCTTCTAAATTCTTTCTAATCTTTTAAAAATTCAAAGAAATTACCTGATAACATGATAGGAGGTCAGGGTTGTAATAACTATATCTAATAAAATGTTTAGGGAGTTTTAATTTTTTGAATGTTTTTTCCTAAGGCACAATCCTTACTAGATCCAAGCCACTCCATGCAGATGGGCACATTTTCTTACAGCTGGATTGGTCCCAACAGCATTATCTGTTGGAAGACCTTATGTTTTAATTGCAAACTTATATTTGGCTTTGTGGAATTCAGGCAGCAATGTTAAATTACATTTTTCAGTAGCTTCGAGGCTCTATCTGTAATTAGTGGCTTCTGTTCTTTATTACACTGATCAGTAATGCAGCTCTATTCATCACCGCAGTCTCAGTTAATTATCCTTACTAATGATTTTCATGGTGTAAAGAATCTTCAGGACCCATTTGTAAAGATATTTTTGCATTGAAATTATTGGATAGTATGACACCGTAGTGAGCTGATAAACTGTTGGAGGGATGTTACCCTGGGAGATGGTTACTTTCATTCTATTGTATCTGCTTTGATTGGGGAGAAGTTACAGAAGAGGGGATGTGATGTAATTTTGCATTTACGAGTTTATAATACTACAGGTATGCAAAGAGGCGGGAAGCAGTCAACCAGAACACAAAGAGAAAATTTTCCTCTGCATGCTTGAGACATTGTTAATACTAAGTTAGTGGCTGGTCCATCTAGTACTGAAATTAAAGAAGATTAAATAAAATTTCATCAATTTTTTTTTTTTTGAGACGGAGTCTGGCTCTGTCGCCCAGGTTGAAGTGCGGTGGCAGGATGTCTCGGCTCACTGCAAGCTCCTCCTCCCGGGTTCACGCCATTCTCCTGCCTCAGCCTCCCGAGTAGCTGGGACTACAGGCACCCGCGACCTCGCCCAGCTAGTTTTTTGTATTTTTTAGTAGAGACGGGGTTTCACCGTGTTAGCCAGGATGGTCTCGATCTCCTGACCTCGTGATCTGCCCGTCTCGGCCTCCCAAAGTGCTGGGATTACAGGCTTGAGCCACCGCGCCCGGCCCATCATATGTTTACATTTTAAAATATCTTATGTGAAGAAAATAATTTGAATTTATGACAAATTGTGTGACACAGTGATTTGTGTATTCCTTTTGGATTGTTAGCAGGAATTTTAGGATAAGTTGCAGATCTCTAGTAGCTATGACATGTTAATGTTAGATTACTTTTCAAAACTTACATTATTGTAAACCTTATATTAAAAATACATGATTTTAAAAAAAGATCCAAAGTTTTCAGCTTTATAAACCATACTGAAATTAGTGTTAATTAAAACAATTTTCATAAGATAACATATAAACTTTAAAGAAAATAAAGTCTTCAAATTACTTCTGATGTCATTTTTGTGCAAATCATATCAGACATATATCAAATGATCTTCCACCTCCTTTAAAAAATATTTTCCTTATAATGAGAAATGATTTTTTGAAAATAAAAGAACAAAATATTATAATACATGATTGAATAAGAAATGTCACTGAGAGAATTACATCTATCAAATAAAGTTTTTGTCTTCATACTTTTATTCTTTCTTTTCCTCACTCAAGTTTTCTTTTTATATAATCTAAGCTAATTTTACAATTGCAGTCAGCGCATAAATGATGGACACTAAAGCCTGTGAAATAAGATGGTAGAACTGATATTTGTTGCCAGATTCCAAACTAAAATAGTCAATTACAATACCTTTTTGTGCCCAATGGGCAGGAAATTACATTTAATCATGAACTATACACTATGTGTATACATGGATTAATAATGTCTGTGAGAGTCAATACAAAATAATTAAAAATTTTTAAACTAGAAATTAATTTAGTGTCAGTTGTTAAAATATATGGTGGTATCAAAACTAAATATAATAAAAACGTGTGAAAAGTTTTTGACCACAAAATCATCTTGACAAATTCTAATCTATTTACTTTTTTTTGATGATTGTCATCTGGAAACAGCATCCTGAATCACTGTGAGAAAAAAACATAATAGATCATGATTCATTAAGGCCCAGATTTCGATTGATCATTAAATTTCTGACTGCTAGAAATTCCCAAAGCACAGGGACTGGCTTCTCAAAATTGTAAGAGGTATTTTGATGCATGGGAATAAGAAGATATCATTAAACTATTCAATAATACCTCAGCTAAGAGAATTACCCCATCAAATGTATAAGATGTTTTATATTAAAAAATCTGTTTTCTATATCTTTCTATCTACCTAACATCTACTCTGTCTTTCATCTTTCTATTATCTCTTTCACAGCTATCAGCTACACATTGACATTATCAGACTTTCTGTGGCTTCTGGGTATGAAAAGGAACAAAATTTTGTGTCATACTCTCTGGAAACAAAGAGAGTAGAAAAAGACAGATGTAAGTTCCAGAAGTAACCTCCCTCCACCCAATTCCACCCTACTCACCAACAAAACCTTTTGGACAATGAACACTGAGGATTGGTGTCATAAAAAGTATCACTGATATCTCCACAATATCTCAGCCTTACTGACCACTTCTAACATAGTGATGTCCTATGTTAAAAATGGTCATATAGAACAACGTTCATATGGTAATGTCCTGGCCAAGACAATTATATACACACGAACTGTCCAGGACATGATGACTTTGGACAAATTACTTAAACTCTGAGATTAATTGTCATCAAATGTAAATTGGGTAGAATAACACACAACTCATAAAGATGAACTGAACACAACCAGATAAGTATTTTATGACGAGGAAATGACAAAGGATTGTTAATTCATATCTCCATGTTTTTAACACCTAGTCCACATATTTTTCTTATTTTTTCCTACTACCCCTAATTTTTTTCTGTCATTGAATTCTTTGTAAATTAAGGACATCAATCATGTACTAAATACAATGCATTTTTTAATTATATCATTCATCTTTGGCTTTTGTTTATTATAGAGTATTCCTTAGGGGATTTTAAAATGTGTAAACATATAAACTTACATATATTGTTTTTGGTTTTGGTTCTGCTTTGTAAACACTCCTGCTTAATCTAATATTATCAGAAGAGAGGGGTTATAGCATCAATATGTTTTATAGTCATGAGGCACTACAAGTGGAGGTAGGAAGATTTGTTAAGATAAAATTGCTTCAGGCTTCACCTGAGAAGATTAGGCCTAGGCCAGGTACAGTGGCTCATGCATGTAATCCCAGCCCTTTGGGAGGCCGAGGTGGGTGGATCATTTGAGGTCAGGAGTTCAAGACCAGCCTGGCCAACATGGCGAAACCCCATCTCTACTAAAAATAGCCAGGCGTGGTGGTACATGCCTGCAGTCCCAGCTACTCGGGAGGCTAAGTAGGAGAATTGCTTGAACTTGGGGGAGGTGGAGGCTGCAGTGAGCCAAGATTGTGCCACTGTTCTCCATCCTGGGCAACAGAGCAAGACACCATCTCAAAAAAAAAAAAAAAAAGAGAGAGAGAAAGAGAGAAAATTAGGTAATAGTGATGATGATGAAGAAGAGAGCAAAGCCTAGAAAATACATATTCAAGCAAAACTGGTACACCTCTATGCTTATGTTGTAGGCCAGAAAAAAGTGAACAAACTGAATAACTAATTGCTTTTAGACCTCAATAAATATTTAACCTCTCTGGACTTCAGCTTTTTATCCATGATATAAAAATATTGAACTCAATTGTCGTTAAAAGCCATGCCATATCTGAAATTTTATTATTTGAAAAAAAGTCTCTGGAAACTCAAAGGCATGAATGCTATCTCTATTTGTTAAGAGGAAAAACATATGAACAAATGAGTGGACAAATACAAAACAGGCACAAATAAGTAAAATGGAAAAGTACTTAATTGAAAACTCGGTTCTCTAGAATACAGATAAAATTATAATGAAAAGAATATAAGCTTGAGAAACCAAATTAGACATTATAATGTATACTGTATATCATCCCAGTGAATAGCAAATAATTCATGGGTAAAATAAAGCATTTCTTGTAAGTAAAAAGTTTTCATCCCAGCTGTGTCTGTGAACAAATAGAAATGAAAAATACAGTGTTTGGGTTTTGTAATTGGTGAAAGTATCCTCATCATATGTTGCTCAGGAGCCAGTTTCTCCAGGAAAAATACAGGTATTCTGAAAGTTTTAAAATTAGGGCTTCTAAGTAAATGAGAGAGCCATCTTTCATTCGGTAAACAGTGAAGACAGTATGTCAAGGAGATTCAGATTTATTCCCCTCTCTAAATACTCAGATTTATTCATCTATCCACAGTCCATTATTCTATACTCTAAAGATTGTTTCTTTTCAATAGCTATATGAGAATGAGATACTAAATTAACCCAGCTCTTTTATATGCTGTACCTTAGCATTCAAATCATGCATATATGAATGATTTTAGAAGTTTCTTCATAGATATGCATAAAAGAGGAAATGAGATATTTTCTAAAAATAAAATTAGCCTATCAAGGCCTTCATAAAATTAGAAAGACTTCCTTGTGTTTCGTACTGTGATTAAGAGTACTGATAACAAGCTGGAAAAGTGAAAGCTAAAATTTATTCTGTGCTTCTTATGTGCAGGATATTATGCTGAGTATTTTACAAGCGTTTTTCCATTTAACTCTCACATCAACTCAACAAAATATTAGATAAGATTATTAGCACCATTTTACAGATGGGGAACTATAGGTATTATGGAGCAAATAATTGAACTACTCTACAGAGTAACAACCTATATAAATTCAGAGATGAAAGACAACTCTCAAAAATATGGTTAGGAATAAAGCAAAACCAAGAAACTTTCCACAGTGGTGGCGCTTTTATTCGATCTTATTGTATTTTTTCAAAAATACTTCCTTTTAGTGCAACTCCATAAACTTATGTTAATCTTGAAGTAAACCTGGTGAAAAACAAGAATAATCTATGTTAATATCTGACACTCAAACTGCTCCACTTTTGAAACATCCATTTGATTGTGATTGAATATGTATTTTCTTCAGGGAAAAATGTTTAATGTCTACTCATTGTTGGTGAAAGTCATTTTTATTGTCACATTTCTCTTCAAAAATATTCTCATTAGACTTCATTGTTGATATTTGAAGATTTATTTTCCAAACACCTTATTAGGTTTTATGAAGAAATAGAATAGTTACTAATATGTGTATTTAATTAAGGCATTTTTATAAAATAATAAAGTCTAAAACAAAATTAGTAAAAATTCACATCTATGATATCTTTAAAGTATATCTGCTAAGCCATGAGTAATGGAAGGTACTAAATGGAATTGACAAAATTAAATATTTTTTTAATTTTCAATATTGACAGTATAATTTATATAAAAAATAGAATATATTTACATTATAGATTACTTTTTATTGGTTTTAATTATCTCATATAGATATTCTATTTTTCCTAAATGTTATAGTATCTCATTTTATAGCACCATAACTTATTAAAATTCTGTGGGTGGCAGAAGCTTACGTGTAAGTATAAGTAACAATTATTCTCTGAAAAATTACAATTCTAAATTGTGTTAATTTATTCTGTATTGTGAAAATGATAGGGTTGATGTTTGTTTGTGTCAGGAAGTATATACCAATATATTCTTTTAAAACTTTATGTCAACTTGTGTATTCAGTACTGTAAGAAGACATTAATAAATATTTTAGGTGAGAACAGAATTATAAGTATTTTGATGACCTTTAATACCATCTCTTAACTATTCAAACCACTGCAACAAAAACATACTAAACATCCTCTCAATAATTCTGATAGAAATATAATGTGAATCATATCAGCTTAAATTTCTTATTAGTCATATTTGAAAAGTAAGTGAAATTAATTAATAATATATTTTATTGTAACCCAGTGTATTCAACATGTTACAATTTTGATATGTACTCAGTATAAAATATTAAAGGTTTTCTTTTTAGTAGGTGGAGTACTGTGTCTTGAAATCCAGTGAACATTTAACACTTAGGGTTCACATTAGACTGTTCACATTTGAAGAGCTCAATAGTCACACATGAGTAGTGGCTACCGTAATGGACAGTGAAGTTCTAGATAATAATATGCAAAACCAAAACACCCTTATTTACTTTTTTTTGGTAATAAAATTTTCAGTACTAATTTTTAAATTTAAAACTCTGATTTATCATTTATTTTTCTTCATCGTTGAAGTTCATATTAGAAGTTTAATGTAAAAAGTAGACTTAGAATGACATTAAAATGAATGAGGTGTTTATTCTCTTAGGAAAGTGATGTGGTGAGAAAAAGTGGAGATTTTGAAATAGTAGGGTTTGCAGGGCAAGATGGTTCATGCCTGTAATCTCAGCACTTTGGGAGGCCAAAGCAGGAGGACTGCTTGAACCCAGGAGTTCAAGACCAGCCTGGGCAACATAGGGAGACCTCATCTTTATTTCTGAAATAAATAAAAAACAAAGAAAATTTAAAAAATGAAATAGGAGGGTTTTATGTTGTAGTGGGAAGGCAATACAAAAAAGTAATTCTCAATTTATGCTTTCAATATTATTCAATATTACTTTTTACATTATGGAGGAAGGGACATCATAGGAGTATCATCCATGTATTTTCTGTCCAAGGAGGGTTTAGTCCAGGATATCACTTCTTAACTAATTCATTAAAATATCATTTATTATAAGTCAAATTTATATTTTCTTTTTTATTAATCATTACTGTATCACAGAACTTTAAATTACACTGATACTCATATAGCCTGGTTGGGTTTTAGTCAGTATGTCTAATAAATTTGTTCAGACTTTTCAAATACATTTATTCAGATTTTAGTTTTACTAAGGTCCAAAGTTAACTGAACCAATTTGATAACTTTTTATTTCCCTTTTAATAGACAGAGATAGCATTTATCACTTTGAGTTCCTAGAGACTTTTTTCCCCAAAATTCTTACAGAAACTCAGACATGGAATGGATTTTAGCGATAATTGAATCCAGCAATTTCATATTACAGAAAATAAAACTGAGATCCAGAAAGGTTAAATGATATGCTACAGGTCACAAAACTAATTAGTGACTCAGTTTGAACTAGTCACTATTTTCTGACTTAAAGACTAATGCAGTATTTTTCTCCTTACGTTCTCTGCAACTCAATAAACTATGATTTTTTACTATCTTTTAAATGTCTCATTCCCATATATGTTTAATAGAAATTTTCTAATGTACAGATTAATATTTTTCTGGGTTATATTTTCCCTGTTATTTACATCATTTTGATTAAAATATGACCTGTTCTGCTAGCTGGTGTAATTTATATTTAAATAAGAACAGAAGTGATGTGTAAGAAAAATGGTCTTTAGGAAGTTGAGAATAAGATATTTTAAAATGAAGTATCCTTGTTGAAATAAGTGAAAAATGTATTTGTTTATATTTTAATAATATTTTCTCTCTCACTTACTACCATCAACACTATTCTAGAATTACCTCTGGAAGTCAGCAAGTCACACATATGTGATTTATTTAATGTAGAGGCATCAGTACTTACTCTTGTGAAGCAATACATATATCAGATATTGAACATGGATGTTCCATTTTCTGGGATAGCTATGATAAGGAATTTAACCATTTGTGCTTAGTTTTTGGTTAAGATTATATATTTTGAGTCATTCATTCTTATATTTCTTTCCTCATTTAACAAATAATTACTATTTACTATGTGCTAGGGAAAACTTGTTTTGTCCTGAAGTTGATATTCTACATACAGAAATGGAAAAGAAATTAATAAATTTAAAATTATATGTGCTACCAAAAGAGAAAAAGTCAAAATGCCTATTAAATCGTTTGATGAAGGCGTACTTCTGTAGAAGATGAGCAGATGCATAAAAGAAGTGACTGAGCATGTCATGTGATGTGTAGTAGATGGCCAGTCCAGGATGGGGGAACAGAAAGAGGAAAAGTTACATTCTGGAGAGGGAACATGCATTCCATGCTTACGAATGGACAAGAAGCCCAGTGAAGCAAGAACATACTGAGTGTGCAGGAAACTGGTAGGAAGTTAGGTAAGAGTTATTTACATGTTTGAAAGCATACATGTCCTATGATCTTACTGTTGTTATAAAATAACTATTCCAGGGCTGTATCAAGATTTAACTAGGAGAGGGCAAGAGAGGAAGCAGGAAGGTCAAATAGTGTCCTCAGGATCTAGTCTAGACTCAAGATTAAGGTGGGTTGGATAGGGTGGTATTAGTGGTTGAGGTGAGAAGTTAGGTCTGTCTGGTGTATATTACATATTTAAGATGCTAATGATAACTCTAAAGTTATAGGCAGGGAGATAGAAAAATTACAATACTAAAAATTTTATTGAGAATAAAATCCCTGTTTTATGTCCTGTCTGGGAAAGAAAACAGTTAAAAATTAAACCTGAAGCATAATAACCTTTTAGCATTTAGATTTATAAGTAGAAATGAAATGTAGCTGGTTGGGTTTACAAATCTGCAACTCAAGGAGAAATTAGGGATTTAAATTTTAGAGTCATAATAAAATAATTTCAGAGAAATGGATGAAATGACATAGCTTAACAAGAAGATATGTATATATATAGAGAAAAAAAGATAAAAAATGAACATCAGCTTACTTCATTATTTAGATGTCAGGAAGATAATAAGCAATAGAGACTGAGAGGAATGGGTCCTTGGGGTAGACAGCAAATCAAGAGATAATTCTGCCTCAAAGATAAAGTGAAAAAAGTAAATGTAATCAATCATGTCACGTAATGCTTTTAGATTTAGTATGATGGCGTCTATTGAGTATTCTACTTGGCTACATAGGGATCCATTTTCAAAACATGATTAAATATGTTAAAAAGCGTGTGAAATATTAGTAAAAATAGACAGTGAAAATATACAATTCAGAAATGGGGTAGTAGTTAGAGGGAATATCAGATTAAGAGTATATTATTTTTAAGTTGGGAAATATATGGCATGTTTTAATGCTGAAAAGAGAGATTCAGGCAAACATTTATTGGGCACACACTATATGGTATATGTTATTTTTTCAGGCACTTAGGATAAAGGAGGTACAAAAAAGGTCTTTCTCCCCTAGGGCCTTGCGTCTTAGTGGGAGATAGCACATAATATATAGATATATATTATAAAACATGCTGGTGACTGCCATACAGATACATATATATGTAATATATATAAAATAACCTTTATATATACAAAATAATATGTATAAAATATATATTTATATATAATATATTTATATTTTATATGATATATAAATAAATTATAAATGTATATATTTATATATTATTTATATATAAATAATATATACGTAGTATATACCAAAATTCACAGATGGTCAAGTTTTTGATACAAAATGGCAAAGTATTTGCATATTACCTATGTGTACCCTTCCATTTACTTATTAAATCCTCTCTAGATTACTTAACAATTCCTAATACAGTGCCTACAGCAAACTTCATTCACATGAATTCAACACAGTATTCAGAACACAGCAGATTGAAGCTTCAGTCTTTGAAACATTGTGGAACTTTAAAAAAAAAAAAATTTTCAATCCATGTTTGGTTGAATCCACAGATGCAGAACCCAAGAATATGGAGGGCCGACTGTACATATACATACACATGTACATATAATGTCAAGTTATATACTGTTTGAGGTGATGATGAATGCTATACAATAAAATAAAGGAAGGTCAGAGATACCGAGAATGATGGACGGTATGAGGAAGTATTTTATAGATGACAATAAATAAAGACAAAGGACTAAATAACTTGGAGAAAATAGCAACTACAATTGTCTAAGGATGGAAGAAAATATTTGCCTCCTGTGTTCAAAGAGAAGCAAGGGGATGAATCAATGACTCAAACTGAAAGCAAGAAGGAAGAGTGCTAGGAGTTGAGGGATAGATGGAGCAGGGCACATTGCCCTTGTCAGAACTTCCAATACGATGTTGAATAGGAGTGGTGAGAGAGGACATCCTTGTCTTGTGTCAGTTTTCAAAGGGAATGCTTCCAGCTTTTTCCCATTCAGTTTGATTTTGGCTGAGGGTTTGTCTTAAACAGCTGTTATTATTCTGAGATGTGTTCTTATTATTTTGAGATATGTTCCATCAATACATAGTTTATTGAGAGTTTTTACTATGGAGGGGTATTGAGTTTTATCGAAGGCCTTTTCTGCATCTACTGAGATAATCATGTGATTTTTGTCATTGGTTCTGTTTACGTGATGGATTACATTTATTGTTTTGCGTATCTTGAACCAGCCTTGCATCCCAGGGATGAAGCCGACTTGATTGTGTTGGATAAGCTTTTTGATCTTCTGCTGGATTTGGTTTGCCAGTATTTTATTAAGGATTTACGCATCAATGTTCATCAGGGATATTGGCCTGAAAATTTTTCTTTTTTTGTTGTGTCTCTGCCAGGTTTTGGTATCAGGATGATGCTGGCCTCATAAAATGAGTTAGGAAGGATTCCCTTTTTTTCTATTGTTTGGAATAATTTCAAAAAGAATGATACCAGCTCCTTTTTGTACCTCTGGTAGAATTTGGCTGTGAATCCATCTGGTTCTAGGCTTTTTTTGGTTGGTAGGCTATTAATTACTGCCTTAATTTCAGAACTTGGTATAGGTCTGTTCAGGGATTTGACTTCTTCCTGGTTTAGTCTTGGGAGGGCATATGTGTTCAGGGATTTATCCATTTCTTCTAGATTTTCTAGTTTATTTGCGTAGAGGTGTTTATAGTATTCTCTGTTGGTAGTTTGTATTTCTATGGAATCAGTGGTGATAGCCCCTTTATCATTTTTTATTTCATCTATTTGATTCTTCTCTCCTTCCTTATTAATCTGACTAATGGTCTATTTATTTTGTTAATCTTTTCAAAAAATCAGCTCCTGGATTCATTGATTTTTGAAGCATTTTTCATGTATCTATCTCCTTCAGCTCTGGTCTGATCTTAGTTATTTCTTGTCTTTTGCTACATATTGAATTTGTTTGCTCTTGATTCTTTAGTTCTTTTACCTGTGATGTTAGGATGTCGATTTTAGATCTTCCCCCTTTTTCCTGTGGTCATTTAGTGCTATAAATTTCCCCCTAAACGTTGCTTTACCTCTGTCCCAAAGATTCTGGTGTGTTGTGCCTTTGTTCTCATTGGTTTCAAGATTTCTGCCTTCATATCGTTATTTACCTAGTAGTCATTCAGGAGCAGGCTGTTCAGTTTCCATGTAGTTGTGTGGTTTTGAATGAGTTTCCTAATCCTGAGTCCTAATTTGATTGCACTTGTATCCGATTTGCCAGTCTGTGTCTTTTAATTGGGGCATTTAACCCTTTTACATTTGAAGTTAATATTGTTATGTATGAATGTGATACTGTCATTATGATGCTAGCTGGTTATTTTGACCATTGCAGTTTCTTCATATTGTCGATGGATTTTACAATTTGGTATGTTTTTGCCATGACTCGTACCAGTTTTTCCTTTCCATAGTGCTTCCTTCAGAATTAGAAAAAAAAAACTACTTTAAATTTTATATGGTACCAAAAAAAAAAAAAAAACCTGTATACCCAAGTCAATCCTAAGCATAATGAACAAAGCTAAAGCATCACGCTACCTGACTTCAAACTATACTACAAGGCTACAGCAACCAGAGCAGCATGGTACTGGTACCAAAACAAATATATAGACCAATGGAACAGAACAGAGGCCTCAGAAATAATGCCACACATCTACACCCATTTGATCTTTGACAAACTTGACAAAAACAAGCGATGGGGAAAGAGTTCCCTATTTAATAAATGGTGTTAGGAAAACTGGTTAGCCATATGCAGAAAATTGAAACTGGACACCCTCCTTACACTTCATACAAAAATTAACTCAAGATGGATGAAAGGCTTAAACATAAGACCTAAACCATAAAAACCCTAGAAGAAAACCTAGGCAATAACATTCAGGCCATGGGCATGGGCAAAGATTTCCTGACTAAAACACCAAAAGCAATGGCAACAAAAGCCAGAATTGGCAAATGGAATCTGATTAAGCTACAAAGCTTCGGCACAGCAAAATAAACTATCATGAGAGTGAATAGGCAACCTACAGAATGGGAGAAAAGTTTTGCAATCTATCCATCTGACAAAGGGCTAATATCCAGAATCTGCAAGGTACTTAAACACATTTATAAGAAAAAACAATCCCATCAGAAAGTGGGTGAAGGATATGAACAGGCATTTCTCAAAAGAAGACTTTTACACAAACAATAAACATACGGAAAAAGCTCACCTTCCCTTGTCATTAGAGAAATACAAATCAAAACCATAATGAAATACCATCTCACACCAGTTAGAATGGTGATCATTAAAAAGTCAGAAAACAGCAGATGCTAGAGAGGATGTGGAGACATAGGAATGCTTTTACACTGTTGGTGGGACTATAAATTGTGGAAGACAGTGTGGTGATTCCTCAAGGGTCTAGTACCAATAATTCTATTTGACCCAGCAATCCTCTTACTGGGTATATACCCAAAGGATTATATGTCATGCTACTATAAAGATACATGCACACGTATGTTTACTGCAGCACTGTTCACAATAGCAAAGACTTGGAACCAACCCAAATGCCCATCAATGATAGACTGGATAAAGAAAATGTGGCACATATACACCATGGAATACTATGCAGCCATAAGAAAGGATGAATTCATGTCCTTTGCAAGGACATGGATGAAGCTGGAAACCATCATTCTCAGCAAACTAACACAGGAACAGATAACCAAACACCATGTGTTCTCACTCAAAAGTGGGAGTTGAAAAATGAGAACACATGGACACAAGGAGAGGAACATCACACACTGGAGCCTGCTGGGGTGGGGTTAGGGGTGGGATAGCATTAGGAGAAATACCTAATGTAGTTTACAGGTTGGTGGGTGCAGCAAACCACCATGGTACATGTACACCTATATAACAAACCTGCATATTCTGCACATGTTTCCCAGAAGTTAAAGTATTAAAAAAAAAAGAAAGAAAGAAAGAAACGATATTATGTCCTTTGTAGGGACATGGATGACACTGGAGGCCATCATTCTTAGCAAACTAGGGTAGGAACAGAAAATCAATACTGCATGTTCTCATTTATAAGTGGAAGCTAAATGATGAGAACACATGGACACATAGATGGGAACATACTGTCAGAGGGTGGGGAAGAAAAAAAAAGTATTATCAGGGCACAGATCACAGAAATCCTGTAAGACATGGTTAGAAGTTCAAAGTTAAATCCAAAAAAATGAAAACCCTATCGGCTTACTGAGTAGAGAGAGGAGTGACACTATCCAATCTGTATTTAAAGGGATCATTCTGATTGTTGTATCTTGAAGCAACGAGGGATGTACAACAGTGGAAGCATGGAGATCTGTTAGGATTAAAAAGTCCAAGTAAAATATTATGGTTTCTTGGATTAGAATACTAGCAGTGAAGGTGGTTAATCATATATTTGACATATTTTAGGGGAAGAGACCCTGCACGACCTGCTAAGACATTGTGTGGGAGTGTCACATTTAATTAAGTAGAGAAGACTATGAGAAGGTTATGTTTTGTTGGTGAAATAAGACTTTGATTTTGGGCATATTAAATTACATCGTTATTAAAATTTAGCTAGTTATATTGAGTAGGCAATTAGATATTATAGGGAAAGAAAGTGCTAGAGTTAAAAATTTGTGTCATTAATTTGTACATGGAATTAGAGTCACTTAATACCCCATATGCGTACTATCCAAGACATTTGAATTACAGAAAGATAAAGTTGGATAGAAAAGAGATTCAATCAGCATAAAAATGTCAGTTCATTTATGTTTTGTTGTTATGTAAATTCTTGAAGCAAAATGAAACATTGTATTTTAAGGTAATAATGAAATATTATAAGACAACACAGTTTTACTCATTTTTGCTTTTCTTGATCATTAGAAGATACAGAATTAACCAAAATGATCTCTAATGTAAGCATTTCAAATGTAATAGAGTTTCCATTAAAATTAATTATTTTTATTTTAATTTCAATATCCTGGATTTGTCAAACAAATATTATAGAGCTATTTCATATGACGATGTGATCTTACTAATAGGTAGCTGTGAACAACTTGATCTTTCCTCATGGGTCATAGCAAAATGAGTTAGGTAAATGCTTGATCTTAGAGGAATCAATCTATATTTTAGACTAAGCAAATCATACCATTTCACATGAAAAAATAAGCTAAGTTTCAGGAATTGTGTAGGGTTGGGAATGGATAGTATTAAATTTTGTTAGAGAACAAGAAATCCCATGAATCTCTTTTGCTGAGGTGTCAGAGCATTCCTTCCAGAAGTGTAGGTATTTATTATTTTCTTTAAGTGTTTTCGATTCTATTAACACATTCCTTTTTGCTTACAGTATAATTAGTATACCTCAGATTCTTGAACAAAAAATGAGTTTCAGAATAAATATGTTATAAAAAGGTCAAAATATCTTATTTTTTGACAAGTAACTATATAACTGCCATTGGGAAAAAATGGAATTAAATAAAAACAACTTGTGTTTCAGATGTTAATATTTAAACTATAAATTTAAAAGTAGAAAGTAATATCATTATTAAGTGTGTTAAGTACTCAACCTTTTTTAGGTAATTATGCCACCTGATTTCTTTAGAACAGTGATGTTATTTTAGTTACTACTTTAAAAACTAGTCTATATAAAGCAGATCTAGAAGTCAAGGGCTCTTGGCAACAATGTACATTTCATATCTTTTTGCTGAACTAAGACTTACGAACAGAAATGGCACTGCTCACTGGAGAATTACATATATTTGGGTAATCAATAAACTTTTCTTAGTATACCTACTTTCATGAAAACACTCTTAGGTGGCTTCGTTTTTATACCATGGTTATGAGATAAAACTTTAAATTATTATAATTTGGGGACAGGATTTCTCATGAGCTAAATATTCTAGGCCAGGTGTTGTAAACTAATTTTGTGTATACTGTCTCAACATGTTAAGACTAAAAGAAGCCAACTTCATAAATAGAAAATTGGCAAACAGTTGAGAGAGGTTAGGATTATCAGAGCCAGAAAAAAATAATGCACACAATATTTCAGAGCCGGGTGAGGTCTGAAGAATAAAACAAAAGATTTTTATATTATACCGTTTTATTTTAAAATGAGCTAAGATAAATACAGTGTTTGAAAGTAATAGACAAATGTTTGAAATTGTTTATTAGTTAAATACAGTGGTTTTTATTGATAAAAGCAGTTTAAATTATGCAGTTTAATTTCTATAATATATAATAAGTCTAACAACAGTGATTATTTGTATGTAAAAAAAGCCTTAAAACTTTTGCTGTAGTGACATCTATACTCTTCATATAATGTTGATTTATCTTTCTGGGAGAATTCCAATTTTATCAAGTTGAAATTAGTATAATTTCTCCTATAATATCTCCTATATTAAATCACAGTTTTTAATAAATTAGAGTTTATTTAGCTAGCCTGAAATTTTAAAAAGTTCTTACCCCCAGTGCATCATAAATGATTTCAGCTTCTATATTCTATTTGATGAATAATTTAATCAGTTTTATTTTAATTGAATTTTTGCCTGCTTAAAAAAGCAAATCTTGATTTTTCATTTAAAATATAATCTATTAGAGAAATCTAATCAGTTTCCTCTTCTACCCTCTTGAGAACATTGCTTTGATTTAATTTTTTATTAGATTGAGGTACTTCCTTGAGGTATTTCTCAAAAATTGTACATATTTTCTAAAACACTGCATTAAAAATATCTTCTGTTTGTCTTTATGTAAATTGATATCTTGATGGCAAATAAAATTCGTGGTCTCAGATCTCTTATTCCATAGCTGTTTTAAGTGTTTCTACTTCCTTCTGACATTCAGTTTTATAGGTAAGAAATATGATTTTACAAATGAAGAATATGATGTCACTCGGGTTCTCATTCCTTTTTGAGCAACCGATTCCCCCATGGACATGCTAGTAACATTTTTGTTTTCAGGATATTTGAATATTTTGTTCTTTTTCACTCATTCTTGCTGTAACTCTCACACCAACTCTAGCTCTTTTTCCCTTACTAGTAAAGTAACCCTGCCAGGAGCTTTCACACATTGCACATTAGTGTTGGTGCAATGTTTCCCATGATTGACCACCATTCTAATTAGGAGGTAACGCAGCTAGCCTGAAATTTAAAAAAATACTTAGCACTTTATTTTAGATAAGGTTATTACTTCTAGCATTTTCATTACTATATATTATTACAGTCTGCCCTTTGTTGTCTCCTGTTATTTGTGTATGATGCACTCTGCTTTAGTCTTTGTGCCATTCTCTTGTATACTTACAAGTGAAAGTATTTTGTACTTTTTTGGGACTTTTAAAAAATTTTATTTGATAGTGATGAGAACACAGTGTGAGATCTGCACTTTTTGCAAATTAGGTGTACAACAGAGTATTTTTTAAAGTAGGTACAATGTACAGCAGATAGAGTTTCTTAAACTTGTGTAATTGAAACTTTATGCCTGTTGATTAGCAATATCCCATTTTTCTTTTCCTATACCCAGCCACTGTCCCGATATATGTATTTATCACATTTTTAAATCCATTCATCTGTCATTGGACATTTCAGTTGTTTCCACATCTTGGCTATTGTAAATAGTGCTACAATGAACACAGAAATGCTGATATCTTTTGAGATCCTGGTTTCAGTTTTTTGGATGTGGTGTGGTAGTTATGTTTGTAATTTTTGGATAAATCACCATACTCTTTTTCATAAAGGCTACACCATTTGCATTCCAACCAACAGTATGCAAATAAACTCAAAATGGATTAAATACTTAAATATAAAAGCTGAAACTGTAAAAATCTTAACTACTGGAAAGAAAAGGGGGAGAAATGCTTCAGGACATTGACGTGGGCAAAGATTTTACTTATGAGTAAGATTCTGAAGAACAGGCAACAAATGCAAAATAGACAAATGGGATTTTTGTTAAGCCAAAAAGCTTCTGCACAGCAAAGGAAACAATCAACAGAATGAAGAAATAACTGATTAAATATGAGAACATATTTGCAAATGATTCATCCAACAAAGGACTAATGTCCAGAAAATATGAGGAACTTAACTCCACAGCAAAATAAAAAATAATTCAATTAAAATATGGGCAAAGGATCTGAATAGAGAGTTTTCAAAAGACATACAAGTGGACAACAATATATGAAAAAAAATACTCAGCATCTCTAATCATCAGGGAAATGCAAATCAAAATGACAATGAGATATCATCTTACCTTAGTAAGAACGGTTATTACCAAAAAGAAAACAATGTGTATCAAATGCTAGTGAGGATGCTGAGAAAAATGAACTCTTTTACACTATTTTACTCTTTTCATGCTATTTTAAATGAGATTTTTTCTTAATTTTAAAAAATATTCATACAGATAAATGCTACTAATTTTGCATGTTAATTTTTTATTCTGCCACTTTGCTAAATTTCTTTATTAGTTCTATTAGCTTTTTGTTAATCTTAAGGGTTTCCAACTTAGAAGATTATTTCATCTGCAAACAGAGATAAACTTACTTCTGTTTGTTAAATTCAAATTCTGTTGTTTCTTAGATAGTGTCTAGGTGTGGTGGCTCATGCCTGTAATCCCAGCACTTTGGGAGGCTGATGCAAGAGGATTGCTTGAGCACAGGAGTTTGAGACCAGCCTGGTCAACATAATGAGACCCTATCTTTTCAAAAAATTTTAAAAATTAGTTGGGCGTTGTTGCATGGCCTGTAATCCCAGCTACTTGGGAGGCTGACATGAAAAGATTCCCTGAGCCCTGGGAGGTCAAGCCTGCAGTGAGTTCTGATTGTGCCTGGGTGACACACCAGCCTGAGTGACAGGGTGAGACTTTGTCTCTAATAATAATAATAATAATAATAATAATAATAATGTGAAGATCATAAGTATCCTTTCTTGTTTCTGATCTTAGAGGAAAAACTTTCAGTTTTGGTATTGACTATGATGATAGTTGTGAACTTCTCAGCAATGAGTTTTATTATGTTGAGGAACACTCATTCTATACCTACTAAGTCAGGAGTTCTATCATGAAAGAGTGTTGAAATTAAAATGCATCTGTTGAGAATTTAATGTGATTTTTTTTTTCTTGAATCTGAATGTGGGGTATTACATAAATTGATTTGCATATGTTGAAATATTCTTACATTCCAGGGATACATCCCACATGGTCATGGTGTATGATTTTTTTGATTTACTATTTTGTTGAAGATTTTTGCATATATTTATCAGATTTGTTGGCCTATAGGTTTCTTTTCTTTATTTCAGTGTCTTTATCTGGTTTTGGTATCACGATAATGCTGACTTTATAAAAAGAGTTCAAAAGGATACCATTCTTTTTAACATTATATTACTTTAAGAAGGATTGACAAACCTTTTTCAAATTTGGGGTAAATTTACCAGTAAAGTCATCTGGTTCTGGACTTTTCCTTGAGAGGTTTTGTGTTATTGTATCAATCTTTTCGCTAGTTGTAGGTCTCCTCAGACTTTCTAGTTCTTCATGTTACTACTGCGTTAGTAGCTTGTAGGTTTCTAGAAATTCATTCATTTCTTCTCAGTTATTCAGTTTATTGGTGAATAACTATTCATAGACGTCCATGATGATCCTTTTTACTTCTATGGTATCAGTTATAATGATGTCACTGCTTTCATTTCTTCATTACCAATGCTTTTATTTCTGAATTATTTCTTCGAATGTACTTTTTAAAAATAATTAGTCTAGGCTGGGTACGGTGGCTCACACCTATAATCCCAGCAATTTGGGAAGCCGAGGTGGGTGGATCGCCTGAGGTCTGGAGTTCTAGACCAGTTTGGCCAACATGGTGAAACCCATCTCTACTAAAAATATAAAAACTAGCCGGGTGTGGTGGTATATGCCTGTAATCTCAGCTACTCCAGAGACTGAGACAGGAGAATCACTTGAACCCGGGAAGCGGAGGTTGCAGTGAGACAAGATTGTGCCACTGCACTCCAGTGTGGGTGACAGAGCAAGACTCTGTCTCAAAAAACAAACAAAAAAAAAAGAAAGAAAGAAAAGAAAAGAAAAAAGAAAAAATAGTCTACTGTTTGTCAACTTTGATTACCTTTTCAAACAATGAAAGCTTATTTCATTGAATTTTTTTCTATTGTTTTCCTAATCTCTATTTCATTAATTTTCACTGTGATTTTTATTACATGCTTCTTCCTACTATTTGGGATTAATTTGTTATTCTTTTTCTAGTTTCTTGTTGTGTACAGTTAGGTTGTTTATTTGAGATCTTTCCCTTTTTAATTACAATTTTTATTGCAATAAGCTTCACTCTTAGTACTGCTTACCACTGCTTTTGCTGCATCCCATAAGTTTTGATGTCTTGTATATTCATTTTATTTTTATATCTTCAGATGTAAAATTTCCCTTTTTTCCCTATTTTCTAATTTCCCTTTTAATTTCTCCTTTGACCTATTGGTTGACAAAAATACATTATTTAAAGTTCACATATTTGTGAATGTCCCTGTTTCCTTCTGCAACTAGTTTCCAGTTTTATTACATTGTGGTTGAAAAGATAGTTGGGATGAATTCAATCATCTTAAATTTGTGAATACTTATCTTGGGATCTAATGTGATCTATCCTGGAGAATTTTCTGTTAGTGCTTGAGAAGAATGTATAGTCAGCTGATGTTGGGTAGAATGTTCTGTATATGTGGATTAAGTTCATTTGGTCTACTGTTCAAGTCCACTCTTTGTTGATGTTTCTGTTATGTTGATGTACTTAATATTAAAATTGGAGGATTGAAATTTCCTGCTTCTATTGTATTGCTATTGTTCCCTTCAGTTCTGTCAATGTTTGATTTATTTAGGTTTGTGTTCTGAGATAGATGATAGATAGATAGATAGATAGATAGATAGATAGATAGATAGATAGATAGAGCATTGCCCCTCTAGGCTTCTGAGATCACTCCTACTTCTTCTCATTCTATCTTCATCCTTAGTGTTTTAATATATGACACACTGCTGCTACTCTCCACCAGGCAACCCATCTGTTATAGGCTTTGTTCTTTAATTTTGAAAAATCATAACTTTCTTGTTTTAATTAAAAATAAGTATATTATTCTCTTGTTGAAAAACATCAGGGAAGAAAAAAGCCTGAAAGATTAAATTTAAAAAAACTCTCTTTATTTAGAAATATTTATTAGCATTTCATGATTATCATTATATAAAGAACTTGTTTTGTGTTTGTGTATGATATACTTGTATGTATATATATATGCACACATATATGTGCATTTGTACACATGAGCACACATACAAAGACAGAGGGAGAAAGAATAAAAAGCGTTTGTTCAAATTTGCTGACATTGGAGCAGTCATGATCTTTAAAGGAGATAAGAAAAAGAGAGTGCTCAAAAGAAGACATTTATAAAGCCAACAGACACATGAAAAAATGCTCATCATCACTGGCCATCAGAGAAATGCAAATCAAAACTGCATTGAGATACCATCTCACACCAGTTAGAATGGCGATCATTAAAAAGTCAGGAAACAACAGGTGCTGGAGAGGATGTGGAGAAATAGGAACACTTTTACACTGTTGGTGGGACTGTAAACTAGTTCAACCATTGTTGAAAATAGTGTGGTGATTCCTCAAGGATCTAGAACTAGAAATGCCATTTGACCCAACCATCCCATTACTGGGTATATACCCAAAGGATTATAAATCATGCTGCTATAAAGACACATGCACACGTATGTTTATTGCGGCACTATTCACAATAGCAAAGACTTGGAATCAACCCAAAAGTCCATCAGTGACAGACTGGACTAAGAAAATGTGGCACATATACACCATGGAATACTATGCAGCCATAAAAAAAGGATGAGTTTGTGTCCTTCGTAGGGACATGGATGCAGCTGGAAACCATCATTCCCAGCAAACTATCGTAAGAACAGAAAACCAAACACCGCATGTTCTCACTCATAGGTGGGAATTGAACAATGAGATCACTTGGACACAGGAATGGGAACATCACACAATGGGACCTATTGTGGGGAGGGGAGAGGGGGCAGGGATAGCATTAGGAGAGATATACCTAATGTAGATGATGAGTTAATGGGTGCAGCACACCAACATGGCACGTGTATACATATGTAACAAACCTGCACGTTGTGCACATGTACCCTAGAACTTAAAGTATAATTTAAAAAAAAAGAAAAAGAGAGTGCTGAATCGCATTGTGTCTTTACGTTTCTACAATTATGTGTAATTATCTATCTATCTAATCAATCTATAATGTAATTATAGATCCTAAGAAGCCCCATAGTGTGTCCTCTACAGCTAGAGGCAAAGCCCAGGAATGTCTGTAATTCCAACCCAAATCCAAAGGCCTGACAACCAACAGAACCAATGGTCCAAGTCTCATTCTAAGTCCAAAGGCCCTGGGAACAAGGAGTGTCAATGTCTGAGGCTAGGAAAAAATGGATATCCCAGGTCAAGCAGAGAGCAAATTCACCCTTCCTCCACTTTGTTCTTCTATTCAGACCTTCAAGGAATTAGATGATGTTCACCCACATTGGTGAGAGCAATATTTATTCAGTCTGCCAATTCAAATGTTAATCTCTTCTGGAAATACCCTCATAGACACACTGACCTTCATATTAGACTAATGACTCTGGTGGACTTTTTCTTTTTCTTTTACAGAAGATTATTTATACCATAGTATTCTACGTACTTTAGAGTTACAGTTGATATGATGAAATAAGAATAATTAGACATCTTAATTCATAGAATGATCTTTTTTGATTTATGTGATTTGAGACTGTTCAAACAGAACCCTTTATGGTTGGTAAAAACAAGTTTCCAAAATTGCAAAGCTAAAGCCTGAACAAATTGTTGTCCACATAGACCACTGAACATTTACCTTCTTCGATACATTCCCTTTAAATTCCTGACAATGAGAATTAGATACTTTAAAGTTATATAAAAATTTTATGTTTTAAAATTTTATGCACATTTAATTATATATGTATACAAAATAATATACACACGTGTATATATACACATTTGTATGCATGTTTACATATGTACACATATATACACATACACATATAAATGTGTATATATACTGATAAATTGAATTAAGATAGTAATAAGGAAACTCCATTCAAAACATGGTTTGGGAATTTTCTTATAACATACATCATTCTTCACTATCATTCCTGAATGTGGAAGAAAAATGACTAATGCTTTCTTTACAGAAATGTCATAAACTTAAATGTATTACCGCCAATAAGATGGCAAATCAACTGTAATGCTATATCCTAAAATTTCAAATACAAATTGATTGATGAAAAAAGAAGGCCACCTACAATCAATTGTACTGCACAGATAATGTCAATGTTTTCACAAATGGTATTTTAATAGGCTTCTGAAAAGTTTTTTTTTAACAAAACCATGAAGATCATTAATTACTTCATGTTTTCTGCCCCAAAATATTCTGAAGAAAGTAAGAATCTTAGTGTTATTCTCAGAAAAGGAATATTGTTCAGAAAACATTTATGTCATGTTGCTTTGCTCAGAACTTTTGCTCTTTGGCATATAGTTGTATGTTTTTTAACCTGAAGCATTAGAACTCTCAATCTGATCTTATAAAGAATCCCAAGTACTTCCATCTCTGTTTGAAGTCACTCTGTCAAAAATAAAGCAAATTTGTAGTTGCCAATTATTTGGTATTTTTCTCTGAATTAACACATTAATTAACAAATGTCTCATGATGTGAAATCTAAAAATGCTTCCCTACCTCATCAAGATACTTCCCACTACTTTTTCCCACAACTTTTGTGAGAAAATACTTTAATTGTGAAAAATCTCTTGCAAAATAGGACATTTTACAAGATATAATGGTTTTGATACTCTTGTACACAGTTGTTAAATCTGTGTTAAATAACTAAAGCCAGAATTTAACAAGAATGACTTTTCTCTTTACAACCTCAATTTTAAACCCATACATTTTTTTTTTGTGTGGAAATAATTTTAACAACCATTAGCCACCTGCCCATCATTTTACGACAAGCAAGGCTCACCGAACCTGCAATTAGCCAATTACACAAACTATTATATTGCTTGCAATTGTCATCAGAAAAATAAATTCAAGCAGATTTCCCTATACTGCAGGAGAGCTATGTCAATAGCTTGTTTGTAGTCTGGGATATAGCATGACTTTTTTTTTTTGACAGTAATGACTATAAAATAATTATCAGTTTTGTCACCCCAGTTTTCCCTGTAGTTGCATACAGTTAGATTCAGCATTAATCTCTTTTGTTTTCTTTCAAAGTGAAAATTTGCTGTTTTTCATCAAACTCCAACTTTTTGGACTAAGGATGTGATTTGTAAAAGTATTTCATTTGTTTGGTTGATTAATAGGTACATCATAACAGTTTCTTGACTTGAATTTTAAAATGGATATTTATATTTAAAATATAGATTTTCTCCCTGAATGGATTAGATTTGAAATAACACAGTTCTCTTAACCCTATTTGTACCAAAGACTCGATCCATTGGAAGCTTAAATATTATCTAACTGACTCATTCCCTTTCTTCCCCTGGCCCATTCAAATGCACAGACACAAAGTGTGTGTGCAGTTTTAACAGGATCACACATTTCAACAGACAGCAGGTTAATGATTTTGTATATCCCCAATATTTTTAAAAAATCTGCTGGAGATTACAACTTTGGTTTTATCCAAACATGTCTTATTTTTCAAAATCAAAATATATTTTTTAAATGTTTAAAAATTTAAGTTAAATATTTTTAATATCTCAGCTCTACCTATGTCATGCACAATAAGAAGACTCAGTTCCTTACTGCCTTGAGCATTTTGCTATCTTTCATAAGTATTAAGACAACTTTAATAAAGGAACAGCTGGCATTATGCAAATTCATTGATATGAGAATAACTAATATGAACAGTAAGTTGCATATCTCTGACACACATTTCTCGGGGGAAACCTTTGAATGTGTATTAAACTATTAAAAATAAAAGCAAATGACAATGAAATTAAAAACTCTTGATTTTAATATAATTTTTCCTTTATATTATAACTCTGACATCTAGTATCAGGAAAAACAAACTTTAAATATTTCTCCAAAGTTTCTGCATAAATTCTTAACATGAAAATTAAAATATAGTATTTGTACTCAACATTTTATATTCACATCTCTCTGTATTTTAATACTAAAATAAGTCATCATTACAGTTATAGTATTCTTTGAAATTTTTTTACATAAATAGCAAAATTCGAAAAACTTCAACTTGTCTTTTACTATTCATATTCCTAATTCCACAAAGCAGTACATGTCTAGATTTTGAGGCAAGATTTAATATGAAATTTTTACTAAAGTCTTATCACCACTTTCTTACCCTATACTTGTGTGGGTTCAACTTGTCCGGAGTTATCATCTTGGCATCACTTGAAGAGTTTTGGCCGTCTCTGGGAAGCCACAGCAGACTGACTCCCTGACCTTAAGATAACCTTTTTCCCTGACCCAATTTATGACCATTTGCCACAATCTCTTTTTAATTTTTTTCACCAAAGGTGATGTTTCTAATGATAATAGAAAAATGAAATAACTACTTCCTTCCAAATATAACCTGCTCTTTATATTGAAATGAAATCTACAGAAAAGCAAATAATAATGGACCTCAAATTACAGCTTTCCCAAAGAAACATCTATTGTACTTAAATATTTGAGATGATGTTGAGCTGTGTTAAATCCAGCTTATTTTCCTCTTGAGTCTTTTCTCATCACAAATTCAAAATACACTAAAAGCAGGGAAGTCATTTCGCTCTGTGCTCTACTATAATTTTTAACATGTGAACTTTTATAAGGCTTGTTTTCTTTGATTGGCTGATATCTTAAAATGACTAAAATATGTATTTAAATTTTTTGTAGGAAAAGTAATATTTAAACTAAATAAACAAAATGCATGCCTTTATAATATATCTCTTACAAAGCAAACTTTGGAAATGTAAATTGCATGATTAATATAATTTATTGTATTGATAACTGATAAGCATGTAATTCACAATATTAACTTTTTGTTTTTGTTCCAATGAGAAAAAATTTTAATTATATTAGGTGAACACTTTAGGGAGAGAAGAATCAGAAAAATAAAGCAAATTTCTGCAGACATACTAATTTATCCTCGTAGCATATTTTCACAACAACATAAAAGGTTAATTTTTTAAATTATACATTAAGAATAGACAATAATGTTAAAATTATATTTGGCATCATTGGCTCTGCTTCACAGCATACAAAATCTAGTTGACTTTCATTTCACGGAATATAATTAGGAAAAGAAATTGAAGAGGAACAGAGAAAACTAGACTGAATGAATAAAAAATCATTCACTAAAATGAGCCAATTCAAATGCAATTAAAACTTCAAAAAATGTATTAAGCAAAATATAAAAATTGAGTCCCAGCAACATAAGGAAATTGTGTCAAATCATTTTTTTCTAATTGTAGTGAATTGGTTTTTACACTTTTAATCTCTGATTCTTATTGGCACTTCTTTATTAAATTACAAATCACATCTCTTAGAAACGAAGAATAAACTATTTTAATAAAATAATTTATTTGGACAAAACGGTTAACTTATCAGTTATTAATACATGCTTATTTTTTAGATACATTGTAAACTGTTTTTTACATGTAATCACTGATATTTGACCTTCTTTTTAATATTTATATGATTCCATGTGAGTAAACCTATTTTGTTCCCAGTTTTAATTTATTTCAAGCAATTTTATTATAATGCATTTAGCCTTGAAAACTTTTATTTAAGAAATACTAAAACATTAAACATATAATTAACCATCAAAGAAGCTGTTCCTAATCAAACTAGGTTATAGCTCATAACTCCACCCACCAAGCCTATCTCTCATTTAATGGTGGTTCTGAGGTACATTTAAAGTCATAATAAAAACTAAATATGGCCTGACAAGGATTTCATACTTCTATATTTGAATCATTGTGGATGAACTGCAACCTAACTTAATAGGGAGACAAGATTGAAAACCTAACTTAGAAGTATGCGCCTGTAACAACAGCTGAGTCTTGGCCAATCTCAGAAGCCACATGTCAACCACTCGTACACTGCTGAGTGTTCAAACTGTGTTCAGATAAGGCAAACACCAACCTGTACCTGAAGGAGGATTTCTGTTACCCCGTCATGGGACTCTCGATAGGGGTCTCATTTCCTTTACTCAGCCTGCCACTCTCAACTCTTTGTGGGAGGAACAGCGAGAGCAAATGAGGTGAGAACTGGAGTGCTCACTTGGACCCGCTGTGTTTCACCCTTCATGGGAGGGAGCACACAGATGAGTGGGTGCAGGAGCCACAGCAGGTGCTTCTAGGTGCTAGCAGGAGCAAACTCCATGTTGGCCCTGTGGGAGCATCCATTGCTCTTTATCTCTGCTGTCCCTGGATTGCTTAAGTGTTCACAGCTCAATGGGCCCTCTACTTTTGAGCTTGAGGCAGCTGCCTTCTGCCAGTGAGGGCAAAGGGCCAGTGTGAGAGCCTTTTGTATCCATATTTGTATCCATCCTGAGCTCTTGTCTGATGTCCAGGAAAAAGAAAGTCACACAAATAAATTGAAGGATGGCAAATGTGTGGGATGTTATTGCTGATGAAAGTAGCTCTCAGCAGGTAGGGGAGCTGAAAAAGGTATGGGGTGGGCAAGTAATCTTCCCATGAAGAATCTTCCCCTTTAGATTATTCTCTGAAGTTACACCATCAAGCTGTCCCTCAGAAGTCAAGCCGTTTCTCTCCAATGTCCAGCCTTAGTCCCCAACATCCAGCTGTTTCTCCTCTCTGTCAGCTGAGTCTGGGGTCTTTACAGGCACAGGATGTAGGGTGGGGCAGGCCATGGGTAGTTTAGGAAAAGGCAATAGGGATACAAGTTCTCACTTTGAGCTACTGTTTTACGTTTTTCAGTTTGAGGGTAGGGTTTTGTTGGGTACTTGCATTTTTCTGCCTAGAATTTTTCTGCCCCCCCATCCCTATAATAACCAATTCAGCTATTCCTGTACCTCACTTCTGATTTTTATATGTCACTTTACTTTATTTGTCTATAAATTTGTTCTTACCACAAGGCACCCCTGGAGTCTCTCTCAAACTGTTGTGATTCTGGGGGCTGCCTGATTCACAAATTGTTCAATTAAACTTCTTTAAATTTAGTTTGCCTGAAAGTTATTTTTTTTTTAAACAGATGTAACCAAAATGGGGTCTGAAGTACAGCTGCTAACAACTCCCATGAGCAGAGTGAACAAGCAAGGGACCTGCTGGACCCACTGTGTCCTTTGAACTCTCAGAGCAGGTGGGAATTGTGGTAAGTCCTCTCTCAAATTTCAGAACTCCATGGATTTGTGTTTTCAGCTCTACAAGTTTAGTTGAGCAAATTTTGTTCCATATTGAGTTTGGAAGTCATGACAGAGACTGGACTGGGTCCAGGATCAAATTTGATCTTGTAATTAACTGGCTTGGATCCAGTTAGAGGTCTCTTACATATGACTGGATCAGAAAGAAACTGGTAGTAAGTGGTAATATTGCAGGGTTGTAAAATTTAGGTTTTGAAAATTCATGGGGATTTTTGCATTCTACCCCTTTGTTTCGTTTTTCTTGCATGCTTAGCTAGGAAGAAAATCACTGGGTGAGTTAATCAAGGAAACCAGAAAGCAAAGCCAATAAATAGGTAAAAATGGATATTTAATTTTTGAAAAACTGGGTTTCTTCCAGCTTATACATTAGGCCCAGGAAGCAGCAAAGTCTTACAGAAATGGTGAAATCTTACTAAAGAAAACTTACAGTGGAACGTGCCAAATGAACAACACACCAAAGTGTATTTAAAAATGAGAGCTTGCAAATTAGTGTCACCTAGGGATGCCTATTAATATGCAGAAGCTTCTAAGATCATTTAGACATGATGGGGCCCATCAAGGGGCAAGTTTGAGACTTGCTAGTTTGATATTGGGTGCTAAGCAGAGTAGCTAATTAAAGTCTATGTTTGTCACTCATATTTTGCACTGACCAGAATGGAAAATGCTAATTTGGTTACCCCATACAACCCCTTGGGAAGCATTTTGCAAAACTGAGAAGATTTTGCCTGTGGTTTCATGATTTTTCTTTGTGATGCAGCTTGGCTCCTGGAACTACAGTGTAGCAAGCAGGGTCACCAGGGCTGCTCAGGAAAGGGGAACGCAGAACATGACATGCCAGCAAAAGAGTAAGAATTTCTTACCAGTTAGACTGCTGACCTCTGTCTCTCTCTGTGCCAACTGGTTTAATGAATGGTAAAAATCACTCTTTATCTCCTCTGTAAAGTTTTGATTAATGCGAAAAAGAATTCTGAGGCTAATCTTAAGCTGTAGTGAATCTGGTGTACTTTGTACTATGAATTCATCTTCTGTATCTTTCTGTCATAAAGATGGGTACCTTAGCACAGAATGTGAGCTAGGACACCTATAAGCCCTCTGATCAAGATGACCCAGCAAACTGTTCAGTTATGTTCTAGGGACCATGAGTTTTTGTTTTTGTTCCAATGAGAAAACCACGTGGCAGTACTTTCTCTTTGTCTCCACCGTCACAATGGCAGCCAGGGTTCAATTCCTGGCTCAGGAAATGAATCCTTTCTGGATTGATATCTGCATGACTTTCACCATTTGTTAATTATCTTCCTCTTCATGAACTGTCTTGAATTTTCCTTTCTGTAAGAACCTGAGAGGTTACTTTTGATAAAGTTCAAAAGCCAGATATATTGGCAGTTGGGCATGGCTAAAGTGAGGTAGTAAGAGATTTAAAAGTACTCCACCTTAAAGCTAATAATCCAATGAAAAAACTTAAAAACTAGCAAATGAAAAATCCTACAATTACTGGATCTTCTTCTGTCTGTGTAGTTATATATGTGTTGTGTGTGTGATGTTTATATAAAAGAGCTCTAATTAATTAACTTAAAGAAAAATAATTGGTTAGATCAAATGTTTTGAAAAACAAGTAAAAACTGTAATGCCTTTTAGTTTATGTGACTTTAGTAGTCTTTGGGAACTAAAGACAGTTTTAAAGATTATTGGTTAAATAAAAATATCTTAAAAAATGTAAACATTTGGTTTAGATTATGCAGGTCACATATTAGATTTGCTAAACACCTTAAGGTTATAAACTGCTTCTTTGACTTTTAAACATTGTTCAATTTACATATTTTGAAGCACTAGACTCTAGATAAGGCCTGGGAAATGTGGAATTAGCCATGTCCCCTAGTCATGCAAATAAGGTTATAAACAAAAGAGATTTTATATAAGAAAAGATCTTTCTTTTGTGGTAAATTCTTGTTCTGAAATAAAATGACTAGTTTTTTAAAAAGAGGGATAGTTGGGACAAGTCAGAAAGTTCAAGCATGTCTTAGAAGGTCTGCATGAGTCATGAAAGAATTTGTGAAAGAGAATTGATGCAAAAAATGCTGTACAACTTGCCTGCTTTACAGCTAGGTAAGGCATATGACAAGTGGTGAAGTTAGCCACTCCGCTTAACTTCTCTGGAAAGACTGGAAAAAGTCAGACCTTATCTGCACTTCTGTCTGTGTCCTAGGCCTCACACCTAGTACATAACTAGAATTTCCTACTTACCAAAGTTTTCACCAAAAATAAAAGTCGCTAAGATTTAATATTGTAACATGTAATTGAGATTACTAAAAAAAACCAGTTTTACATGCCAGGTGTGTAAGGAAAGTGAAATGTGTTTTTGGTAAAAAATTATAAGAAGGCATGGAGATGTGGATGCTTTTGCCTAGATTACAAGGCTAAAGAATTGTTTTAAATTTGATAAAATAAAGCTAAATATTTGAAAAAGTTATAGAAGGTTTGTGAAAATATGATCTTGTAAAAAGAAATTCTCTGTGAACATTAGCTATAGTTAAAGGGGTATTATTAAGTTTTTCTCTAAATTGAACATTGGAACAAAAGCACAGCAGGTTTTTCTTAGAGCACCAATCTGCTCTTTCACACAAATTGTAAAGGGTTATAATATGTTTATGATAATCTCACCTTATGGTAAAACTGATTAAGATTGGATAGATTTGTCGATAAGATTTTATTAAAAATTGAAGTAGACATTAATAGTAGACTAATGCAAGGGTGACATTTGGCTCTCTCTCTTGAACAAGATTTCCATGTAATATTAAAGCATGATGACAAATTTTTGTTTGCTTTTTGAATAAATTACTGAAAAAAGAATAGAAAGACAAGAGACAGATTATTTGGAAAGCTAAATCTTCCCTCTATCAATGAGTAAAAGTTTTTGCCTTTTTAAAACATTTTGAGTCTTTATTTTGGCTAAATAAATGATTTATGGTGACCTGGAATTCTATTTCATAATATCAAATGTTTTAGACCTTTCACATATCTGATAGGCTTCCCAAAGTCAAATTTCAGGATGAAAATTATCTTTTCTGACCTCTAACTTTGGGGTGCTACAGAGGGTCCCCGAAGCACCCAAAAGAGAGGTAAACAGGGCTATTTGATATGTTAGGTTGCATGGGAAGCAGTGTCAAGCTAAGAGATAATGTTTAACCTTCTTTATATTTTAGTTTATATTTTAGCATATGTCATCAACATATTCCAAAATTGTATGGGATTTCTAAAGTTCTAATATGGCTGAGTATTTGTTATCTATCATAATTATGGTTAAGTTTTTGTAGACCACAGAAATAACCAAATCTCCTTGTCTATTGTGTCTTTATAACTATTTAAAGTCATTTTCACAATTAATTGCTTAATGCTGATGCAGTTCCTGAAAACTTCATAAGCACATAAAATCCTAGAATATGGTATCTTTTAGGAGGTTCATTAGAGGATGGAAAGGACCCAGAAAGCACTCTTGAATACAGGCTTCTAATAAATATAAAATCATATCATGTGTAAGAATTTCCCATGAATTCCCTAATTCCCCAAGAATTGGACTGGGTAAGAATTCCTAAAACTTTAATAAAAAGACTCACTGGTTTATAAAACTGATAACACAAATAGAATGACAATTATTTAATTAACAAGTAAATACTTTGCCAAACTTTGCTACATCAGACAATACTGAAATTTTTAGATATACAATTTGAATGAACTCCATGGTCTAAGTCATATTACCTTTGATGACCCATCAGTTACCAGTTATTTGCACCTAAATTGGAAAAATAACTGGTATTCAAGGGGACACAAGTCCAATGTTAAGCATTGACTCATGGAAAATCTGGACAGCTGCCTTGTCTTTCCTGAGCCCTTAAAGCTTTTATAATTAAAAGTCCTGCATTCTGTGACTCATCATGGAAAAGATAAAATAATCTAAATTAAATATATTGGTGTGGTAACTTATAAATTGCTAAAATAGTTTATAACCATTGTTTGGTTTCTCAAACCCATATTCTTTTTTTTTTTTTTTCCTTTTTATTTATTTATTTATTTATTATTATTATACTTTAAGTTGTAGGGTACCTGTGCATAACGTGCAGGTTTGTTACATATGTATACTTGTGCCATGTTGGTGTGCTGCACCCATCAACTTGTCATTTACATCAGGTATAACTCCCAATGCAATCCCTCCCCCCGCCCCCCTCCCCATGATAGGCCCCGGTGTGTGATGTTCCCCTTCCTGAGTCCAAGTGATCTCATTGTTCAGTTCCCACCTATGAGTGAGAACATGCGGTGTTTGGTTTTCTGTTCTTGTGATAGTTTGCTAAGAATGATGGTTTCCAGCTGCATCCATGTTCCTACAAAGGACACAAACTCATCCTTTTTGATGGCTGCATAGTATTCCATGGTGTATATGTGCCACATTTTCTTAATCCAATCTGTCACTGATGGACATTTGGGTTGATTCCAAGTCTTTGCTATTGTGAATAGTGCTGCAATAAACATACGTGTGCATGTGTCTTTGTAGCAGCATAATTTATAATCCTTTGGGTATATACCCAGTAATGGGATGGCTGGGTCATATGGTACATGTAGTTCTAGATCCTTGAGGAATCGCCATACTGTTTTCCATAATGGTTGAACTAGTTTACAATCCCACCAACAGTGTAAAAGTGTTCCTATTTCTCCACATCCTCTCCAGCACCTGTTGTTTCCTGACTTTTTAATGATCGCCATTCTAACTGGTGTGAGATGGTATCTCAAATAAAAGAGGACACAAACAAATGGAAGAACATACCATGCTCATGGATAGGAAGAATCAATATAGTGAAAATGGCCATACTGCCCAAGGTAATTTATAGATTCAATGCCATCCCCATCAAGCTACCAATGAGTTTCTTCACAGAATTGGAAAAAACTGCTTTAAAGTTCATATGGAACCAAAAAAGAGCCCGCATCTCCAAGACAATCCTAAGTCAAAAGGACAAAGCTGGAGGCATCACGCTACCTGACTTCAAACTATACTACAAGGCTACAGTAACCAAAACAGCATGGTACTGGTACCAAAACAGAGATATAGACCAATGGAACAGAACAGAGTCCTCAGAAATAATACCACACATCTACAGCCATCTGATCTTTGACAAACCTGAGAGAAACAAGAAATGGGGAAAGGATTCCCTATTTAATAAATGGTGCTGGGAAAATTGGCTAGCCATAAGTAGAAAGCTGAAACTGGATCCTTTCCTTACTCCTTATACGAAAATTTAATTCAAGATGGATTAGAAACTTAAATGTTAGACCTAATACCATAAAAATCCTAGAGGAAAACCTAGGTAGTACCATTCAGGACATAGGCATGGGCAAAGACTTCATGTCTAAAACACCAAAAGCAACGGCAGCAAAAGCCAAAATTGACAAATGGGATCTCATTAAACTAAAGAGCTTCTGCACAGCAAAAGAAACTACCATCAGAGTGAACAGGCAACCTACAGAATGGGAGAAAATTTTTGCAATCTACTCATCTGACAAAGGGCTAATATCCAGAACCTACAAAGAACTCAAACAAATTTACAAGAAAAAAACAAACAACCCCATCAAAAAGTGGGCAAAGGATATGAACAGACATTTCTCAAAAGAAGACATTCATACAGCCAACAGACACATGAAAAAATGCTCATTGTCAAACCCATATTCTTAAGAAAAACAATCAAAGCTTCAAGTACATTTAGTTACCTGATGAGTCATTTAAACATTTTATAATGCAGTTTCATTCAATAGTCATTTTCTATGTGTGTTTTCTGATTGGGGTAGATTCTGATCTTGCCCCATGTAAGAGGGCTGATGTTATAACAGTAAATTATTACGCTTCAGTGTATTTTCACCAGGTAAAGAAAATGAGTTTTGTACGGTTCACTGAGGACAGTCAACCCCTTCACAATCTAGAACCTGAAGATTGGATCATCTGAAAACACTAGAGAAAGATTGCTTTGCCATCCCTACTGCAACAACACTTTGGAACTTGAACTTTGGGTTTATAATCTCACAACTGAGAAGGGTCCCTCCACACTCTTGAAACTGTGCACCCATTGGACTACTTAAGGTCCAGTTAAAAGGAAAGTCTCTCCCAGAAGAAGACTGCATCCTTGATGTGAACAGCTTTTCCCAAGGTCATGGTTCAAGACTTCTCTACTATCATGAGACTCTTATCTTTGAACTTTTTTTCTTGTTTATGCCTCTATGAATAATGGAAATAAGAAAGGAGTCTGTTTTGTGCACTTATGAGGTGTACTTTTTTTTGTAAAGGATTTTGTAGCCAACCTTATACATAGATAAAAGATGAAGGCCCAATTCAGGTGAGAAAGTTTAATGGTACATACTTTTCTTCATATTCAGTCAGAAACAGAACATTGATTTACTATTCTCACCCACATCAAGGGTTAAAGAGAATATTGCCAGAAGGCCTTCACTCTTCTAGAAGGGCATCATTTTTCCATGGTTTGGAGTAAAAGAGGCAATAACCAGAAATGTAGCCCTTATGATAGACTCTATAGCAGATTCTACTGTAAAGCCTATGGTCACACAACAGACTTTAAATTTTCTTGTGAAAGTTATGCTAAGTAACTGAATTGGTTGAACAGAAAATTAACTGTGCAGCTGGCTGGCACTGTGGCCTATGAAGAACTATATTAAATGAAGATTATAGAGATTCAGCTGTAGGATATTAACAAAAAGACTCCCTATCTAACTCATTCTTTTCTCTTTTCAATTTTAGGTGATTTGGTTTATGGGGAGTCTGAATAAGGAGCATACTCCAAACTCTTGGTATTATCCTCCCAATAGTAATAATAATAGTTTCCCTGGTGCACTGTATTTTCTCAAAGGTTCTAAATGTTTGCATTCAGCCACCTCTAGAATGTCAAACGGTCGGTCTTTACCTGAATGACAAGAGTTGAAAGAAGTATACAATCATGAGGACACTGTAACCTATGAATGAGGTGCTGAGACAGGAAACTCAAAATGATGGTAACTGAAAATGATGCTAAGGCCCTAAGTTGTGGTCACACTTTCACCTAAGTGAGAGCCTGACCAAAAAGGGAGAATTTTTAAAACAAAATTATGAGAAGCCATTGTTTTAGACTAAACTCATGCACTAGACACCAACAGACCAAATCAAACTAAAATGAAATTGGTCATGTTAACTGTGCCTAGAACAGATCAGGTTTTGTTTTTCTCCTCTAAACAGGATGTTCCAACATAAGGAGGTACCCTCTATTCAAGTCATTGTTCCTACCTTTGCAAAACTCACTGCTCTACTATTTCTCAGTGGGCTTAAAGACCAAATAAGTACACCTACGGCATTGATAGTGACATCAATGACAAGAGTTTTGTTCAATCTCTCAAAATTGAGAAAATGACCAAAAGAGGGGAATTGCTAAAGTGAAGTACATATGGCCTGAGAAGGATCTCATACATCTATATAGAAGTCCTTATTGACAAACTGGAACCTAACTTAATAGGTAGACAAAATTGAAAACCTAACTTAGGACTACTACCTGTAATGATAGCTGAGTCTTGGCCAATCCCAGCAGCCACATTTCAACCAGTCATATCCTGTTGAGTGTTCAAACTGTGTTCCAATAAGGCAAATGCCAACCTGTAACCACTCCAGTAATTCCTGTACCTCACTTCCAATTTCTGTACATCACTTTACTTTTTTGTCCATAAATTTGTTCTGACCATGATGCACCCCTAGAGTCTCTGAATCTGCTGTGATTCTGGGAGATGTCTGATTCATGAATCGTTCATTGCTCAATTAAACTCCTTTAACTTTAATTCAGCTGAAGTTTTTGTTTTAACAAAAGAAATCAAAACATGAAAATTGATGATACAATCTAACCACACTCATTTCCAATGTGTTTTCTTTATTGTTAACAAGTTGGTATGGCTCATTATCAGAGCCTATGGTACTAAAGAGTAGAAAAACTTCCTGGAGAAATTGACAGTCTGATTAAAAAGATATCAGGAAGAACTCCTTGTTAAAAAAAAAATAGGTTATCTATTATTCAGTCTTAAAAGTAGAATACCTCTTTGGTTGTGTGATTGCTACTATTTATTATACAAAATGCAAATTCTCTGAAAAAGTTGGCACTTTTAGGCATAGGGATAATTTTTTTTCTTTGTCTTTTTTGTTTTGTTTTTTTCTTGCCACTGCTTTTGACTCAGTCTGTGATCTAGTTCTTTGATACTTGGTGACATATCAAAAAGATGCCAAGACTTTTTGGGAATTTTCAGCTATAAGAACCATTGTTATGTTCAATTCAAACTGGGCTCCCACTGGTGAGCCTCTTATCAATCACATCCCAGGTAGTACACCTTCAGCCTTTTTCTCCAAGGCTGCCCTTGTCCCTCCAGGCAGCCTTTTTTGATGCGCACTTTCAACAACTTAAGTTTGATTTCCTTTGGCAATATCCATTTGACCCAGGGACAATTCAAGCTTTCTCTCTCTGATGAATAAAAAAAATTCCTTGCCAATTTGCCACTAGAATTTACTGAAAAACTAATTGGTAATTTATATGACTATTTTTCCCACCACCCCTGCTGAAAGGCAACCTACCAGAACTGGGAAGGTGATAACAAAATGCATGTGTTCGATCATATTTTTTAGCATTTCTTCAGCCTTATGTATTACCAGTAGTCGCCTTATGCTTTTATACTTTAATCCTTATATATCAAAATTTCTTAGAGAACAAATGTTATATGAAAGATTATATTATTAACGTTTTATAAGTTGCATATGAGCCATATGCATACTTCTTTCTCTCTTTCCATGTATTCTTTATGATGCCTAAAATCTATAAAAATAGTACAAGACCAATGAAAATTAGCATCTAAAGCCTGGAGTCCCTAAGCCAGAAGAGTAGTTTTCAAAATTAAAACTTTTGCTGATTTTATAAATGCACCAATATTCTTGAAAACTTTATATATTTTATGAAAACTTGGCATTATATTGGTGATTATCATTACACATAGCAACACATCTCCTATACATAGAAATTTAAGATAACATGTATTTGAGTAACTTGGTTTGTAAATACCTTTTAAAAATGAATATCTTAAAAAGAATTAACACTATATATTAAAACAAAGAGACACAGTTTTATAATATATGAATTATTCAGCCACCAGCTTGGTTGGCAGTCTTTCTCAAGTAACAGTATAGCTTCATATTTAGAGAAAGATTAATGACTGAATTCTGTTAAAAACTATAGAAATGTCTTTAAATAATTGTCCATTTCGATGTACCACAATGATATTTCCACAATGATTGAGTTTACAAGTTGGATTTACAATACAATACTTCTTATTGAAAACAACTATGTGATCTTATATTATGAAACAATTATTTTCTGTTTAAAAAGTATGGTAATTTAATTAGGGTAGAAAAACAGAATGAGAAGAAAGTACAAATATATTTAAATGAATATATAAATGAATAGATAGATAGATTCAAAGCTTTCTGAGGAATATAGTTAGACTTTAAAAAATATCAAGTGTGCATATTTTCTGGAGTTGAATTTTAGCAAACGAATCACATAAAGCAGATCACACTCTAATCAAAATAACAATGTATGCAGTTGGTGCTAAAGTAATTGTGCTTTTGTCATTAAAAGTAATAGCAAAAACCATTTACTTTGGCACCAAACTAATAGCTGCTAGTACTTTTGTTAGTAATTTTAATTATTTACATTTTCCTCTTGATTTTTCTTAATGCTGGTCATATCGTTTACTAAAGATATGTACTAGTTCAGTTAATGTTTCTTTAGGGGATAAAACATAGAAAGTGGGTTTATAGTCAAATATCTGAACAAAATTAGTAGTTTTTCAATACTCTTCCAGAAAATTACATGGATTCAAGCAAGATTATATATGAATGTAGGATATCCATAAATCAGTAAAAAAAAAAAAAAAAAAAAAAAAAAAATTCTTACCTGCTTTTTTGTCAGTAACTACATTTTTATTTTTCTAGTGTAGATCATTGCAGATGAAACATCACATCATTGACAAGAGTTTAAAGCTTTAACATTGTACCAGGGAAGAAAAATAGCATTTCAATCCTGGAAATGAAATAGTTCAATAATTCATAGAGTGCTAAAAATTTCTGTTATCAAACATTATATCATCAAAGTCAGTAAGTAAAATGTAAGTATAGTCCTTCCACTTTATTTAAAATACTCATGAAAATGACTTGTAGTACACCTTTTAAATCTACTCTTTTTCAACATATCATAATATAATGTTAAAAATAAGTTAACTTATTAACAAATTATAAAAAACATTTTCTCTGTAGTTTAAAAAAGTTTTATCTAATAATTGTATCATCTCAAACTTTTCATACTTTGACAACTAGCATAGTCTTTCTTTTATTACATATATTTTGCACATTCACCTGGAATTTACATTTTTTTATGAAGAGGTTCTTTTATTATGCACATTTTTAAAAAACAATTAATGGAAAATATGTATAAAACAATTAAAACAAAAATAATATTGTGAGTAAATATACATAGTGATCAATTTTCCTTTGTGTGTCAGGTTTGGAAACACCTGTCAGTCTGAATAACATTAACATTCTTAATATTAATTAATTAATTTTTCTACATATAATTGAATAACACAAGTTAGCAAAATTAAGCTTACTTTTATTAGGAAAATAAAAGCATATGACAAATAATAACTGGGTCAATTTCTCTGAGATTACATATAAAGACATTAATTTGAAAACTCATAATATTGACATCTAGAATTTGCAATATCACAGTCATAACCAAATATTTACTAAACATAATCCATTTAAGAAACCAGGCCCAAATACTCAATAAGCCCACGGACAGTGAAGTCATAAGCACTGCCACAGATAAAAGACTATAAGTAAAAGGCTAAGGGTGTCAACCAAAAGGTAATTTAATCTTTTAGCCACTCTTTGCTCTGAGTCTTAGCAATGCAAGGCCCACTCCAAAGGTAAAAGTAGAGAGTAAATTTCTACCGTTTTGGCTTTTTGTGGGGAACTTAGGTGTGGTGCCAGCCTTCAACTGGATCAATATCTCTTACCATATATAAAAATTAACTCAAGATGGACTGAAGAATTAAATGTAAGACCTAAAACTATAAAAATCACAGAGAAAAAAAGAAAAAAACTTTTCTGGACATTGGCCTAGGCAAAAATTTATGACTAAGTCCTCGATAGCAAATTCAAGAAAACAAAAAATATACAAATAGGACCTAATTAAACTAAAAAGTTTCTGCACAACAAAAGAAATAATCAGCAAAGTACACAGATAATGTTAGGATAACATTTTCTTTCACTGTGTGCATCCAGCAAGGGCTAATATTCAGAATCTACAAGAAACTCAAACAACTAAACAAGAAAAACATTAATAACCTTATTAAAAAGTGAATAAAGGACATGAACAAACATTTCTCAATAGAATACATGTAAATGGCCAACAAACATGAAAAAAATGCTCCACATTACTAATCATCAGAGACATGAAAATTTAAACCACAATAAGATGCCATCTCACACCAATCAGAATGTTTATTATTAAAAACTCGTGTTGACAAAGATGCTGAGAGAAAGGAACCCTCATATGCTGTTGGTGGGATGGAACTTAATACAACCTCTTTGGAAAACAGTATGGAGATTTCTCGAGTAATTGAAAAGAAACTAGTGTTTGATCCAACAATCCCATTACTGAATATCTACCCAAACGGAAAGAACTCATATGAAAAAGATGCCTGCATTCAAATATTTATCATAGTACTATTCATAATAGAAAGTCATGGAATCAACCCGTGTTCATCAACAGATGATTGGATTTAGAAAAAATTATGAAACACAAACAGAAATGCACCATGGAATACTATGTAGCCCTAAAAGAAAATTAAATCATGTCTTTTGCAGCAACATGGATAGAGCTGGAGGCCATTTCTCTATGTGAAATAGCTCAGAAACAGAAAGTCAAATTCCTGCTTAGAAGTGGGAGCTTAACAACGGGTCCACGTGAACATACAGAAGGGCATAACAGACACTGAAGACTCCAAAAGGTGGAAGGGTGGAAGTGAGGGTGAGAGTTGAATGATTACCTATTGGGCACAATATTCACTATTTAGGTGATGGGTATATTAAAAGCCCAGACTTTGCACTACATAATGTGTCCATGTAACAAAACTACACTTGTACCTCCTAAATCTGTAAATATTTTTTAAAGCTTCAAATGATTCCTTTAGCCTGATAGTCACATTCATGTATAGTCAGTTTCCTCCTCACTGAATATAGGCCTTGCCTATGTAACTTATAGTAGTACATTGTAAACATTATAGTGTGTGACTTCCAAGTTGAAAACATTCAAGACATTTTATTACTACTTTTATCTTGCTCCCTCTTGGAGCACTCACTCCTGTGGACACCAAGACTATGATCTGGATATCCCAGCAAATCTATGGAACTATAGAACAATCCATATGTCAAGGGATCATGACATATTTCCCACAGGAAGTACAGACTTGCCAGTCATGTGAGTGAACAATCCTGGAGCTGAATCTTCCAGCCCCATCAAGCCTTAAAATGACAGCATATCTTGCTAATACTTGGCTATAAAACCTTGAGAAATCCTGAGCAAAATCTAACCAACTAACTCCCTCCCAAATTTCTGAGCAATATAAATAGTGTGAGGTGATAAACACTTTTTATTATTTAAACCCCTATGTTTTGGAATAACTTTATACAACAGAGAATATTAATATACTAAGGTATCTCTCATCTCACTTTCCCACACAATATATTATTTTTTCATTCTCCATCATAGAACAAATGAGATAAGAATTGGGAGAATGCTAGCGAGTGGATGTGGAGGGAGGAAGTGATTTATTGACTTCATTTATAAAACATTCGAGGCAATAAACATAGACATCAAGGTCCATGGCCGCTTTACATGATGAAAAATGAAAGTTACTGCACTTTATCAGTTATAATAGTGAGAATAGTGGGAGAAATAAAAGGTTCTACCTCAGCTGAAGAGGATCTCATCAGATGAATGTCTGTCAGACTCAGTAAGTTGGAATGTATGTGATCTCCTTCAGTTATCCTTTGGGAAAAAGGGCTTGATGGACAAGATAAGGACCACCACATAACCTGTTTTTGGCGAAAATATGGATGGGACTAAATCTCTCGTAATAAAAAAAGAAAGAAAATAGGCCAAATAATGCTGTGGACAACAAGCATTATAAACTTTTCCTGAAAATAAAATCTAACTTTTGTTCTGCAGCTGACCAAAAAAAAAAAAAAAAAAAAGTTTGTCAGATGTAGAACAAACGTTCGATTTCTTATACACTTACTCAAACAATACTAAATGACATAAGATAGTTGAATACCATTCACAATGTTTTTGAAAAGATTATAGAGGTATCAAGAACGTACACTCAGCCATAATGTCATTTTTAAAGGAAAGTCAGAGAAATATATACATGCTTTAGGGACTCAAATAATTCAGGTCACCTACTTGAAATCAATACGTAAATACATACACCAGTAAAGTGAGCATGTGAAAAATGCAAGAACTGAAAGGTTGTAACGTAAAAGTTCAAGAAATGAGCATTATAATCACAGACATAAATGTGAGTTAAAATTATTTTTAGAACTGGATAAACAAATATGATGATATATGATAAACAACATTCTTTGAAGAAATAATATGCAGTGAAAATCACATTTTAAAAATCTGTCTTTAAATCACAAGATTGTATTATTGATGAACTGAATCAACGTGGAAAATTCAGTGGTAGAAAGGAAAATGGTATGATTTTTTGAAGTCCACATGAGCATCTATCACTGTCATAAAAACAACAAATGAGACAGTGAGGAAATGAGAAAACAATGGTTAAATTGATTAATAAAATGTTTGTTCTATATTGTGTATGTGGGAAGCTACTTTCTTATACTTAATATGATGTATGTTTTCTAAGTTAATTTCAGAGAGTAAGTTCCTCTTGTTTACCAGCACCCATTGTTTGACTCTTTAGTGCCAATTTGCTACTAAATGTTTGCATATTGAATATAAATTTTGCTAATCCTTGGTCTTCTATTGTAGCCTCCTCTTTGGAAGGTTGTGTCATAGGGTACTTATAATACCAATTGTCTCCAATCACTAAGTGTACGTGTATGTATGAAGATAAGCCCCACATTTCAAATGCCAAAAGTAGATTAAATTACTTATTAAAAATTGGCTTTGGAGTTAATTTGTAATGTGATGGCTACCAAATTGATGAGTAGTTTCTTTTAGGAATAAATTGACATATTAACTGTCCCCCAAATCTTCTTCTTCTGTTTAAAATTCCCTGGGTGAAATAATGCCTGTCCACAATTCTCCAGATCAGTTTGAGATTTGAATATTCTTTTTCTAGTGATTTATTATTTTGTATTAAAAATAAATTAAAATATTCTTCCAGATACTAATACTTTAAATCTAGGCTGTGCGTCATTTACACCTTAATGTTATTTTGCTGAAAAAACTCAATGCTCTCCCAATTGCTGGCTGAGATTGTTATTAATACTTTGGAAGAATGGGCATTTTGACCAAATAGGACTTGGGAAAATCACTATGAAACATATAGAGTGAATTTGGAAGTGAAAGCACTATTGGTGCCAATAAACAGCCAAATAATAGTAAGAACACAATGAAACTGTGAAACTGTCTTTTTGTTTTGTTTTGTTTTGTTTTTTTTTGCCAGACTGGAAGCATCTCAGCGTTATTAATTGGTGTATTTCTAGCAAAGAGCACAGTTGTGGCACACTGTACTTAATAGATACCAAGGACATAGCTTTGTTTCCATAGCTGCAAATTATTGAAACATAATTATTTGAAGAGAAAAGAAGCATAGGGAAATGATCAATGAAATGGTCAAAGAAATTCCCTTTATACCTCTTTATATTGTCATTTTTGTAAGTTGGGATACATTGAATGTAAGTTTTGGAGGGTGATTACTTATAGAAGTGTAGACAGACTTTGCATTTCCTCTAGAGCTTCACTTTGGCACTCACCACTAAAATTTATTTCATGTTAAAAGTGTATTCAGAAGACTTTTAAATAGTTGTATTTAGCAATCACAATGTTATGTAACATTTATTTGAGTAAATCTTTATGACAGATTTATTGAGTGTGACTATAAGGAAGCACAATTTCCATGACAGATATAGTCACGTTGTATAAGAAATTAGTTTAAATAGAACTACCTGTGCAATATTTTCTTCAGGTTTCTATTCCTGAATATCTCTTTGCAGTACTTGATATTTTTACTTTATACATCATTGATCTAAAGTTGCTCATGAAGGAAGCTATCACATTTTTAGTTCGGATGAGTTTATGAGATGCAAACTTGTTGAAAACAAAGCTGAAGACTTGTACTGATACTTCATTTTTCTATCAACAAATAATTTTACTTAAATTATTTGTATAAAAAAGAAGTCTGAGGCACAGTTGTTATAGGCAGAAGAATAACTTAAAAGTACCATACATATCTCAAATTTTATATATATACTTATGACATGTAGTTATATGTGTTTTATTTATATTAATCATATATGCATACCAATTATATGTTGAATATATATATAGATAGATAGATAAATATATAAACTCTTTGAAGGCCATTTAGTCCATATTTCTCTGGACTAAAACTACAGATAGAAGAGCCTAAGTAGATGCACGTGGTTATGTTTCTGTTTCAGTTTCTATTTTTAGAAAAAAAATAAGTTACATAATCATAAATAATTAATTAGAGTAAATCAGTGGTTATTGATTAGTTCATTTATCCCCTTGGTATATTAATCGCTAACAGCTTTGGTGGTTTTAATCATAATGTGGTTTTAAAGTATCTTTATTTATAGTCATCTGTTATGTATTAAAGACATTTTTTAAAACAGGAAGCTTAAACAAAACTAAACTGAATAACAAAATTGATTAGACTTCTGCATTCTGTTAGGATTTAATAAGTCATTACTATAGCAACACTGCCACCAAATAAGCTTAAAAGCAAACAAACTATACGGCTTCTGGCTATGAAGGAGTTAATGGCATAGAACTTGGCATACTGCCTTAAAAATCTAGAACTTTGAACAGTGCATACACAACTGTTTTTAGGCATTGAAACAATAAGCATTGTGAAACTGTGGTCCCTGAGAGAAGGAAAACAAATTAGATAATTCTAGTAATCCTTCTGGTTTTTGGTCAGGAGAAAAATGTTGGACCATGAAAAATGGGTGGGAACGCAATGGAGACAGTTCTGGGTTAGGAAGACAGAGGAAAAAGCTGCTTAAGTTTATGAGGCAGAGTACTGAAAACAAGTGAATTACACAAAAAGCAAACAAGGATAAAGAAGAATTCTTCAGATATCTACACACATGATCTCTTGACTCTAAATGTTAATATGTACATGTGTTAGGTGAAATTATATGAATGAGTAAAGACCAACTGCCAGGAAACTATAGATTGAAGAATTCTTGGAAGACACACAGAGCCTAGAGATGTTCAAATTCCATTTAATCAGAGAGACCTTGATAACCAGTGAGTGATCATTCGAGTGTCCAGGAAGGTCAATCTTAGAATTAAGTATAAATTAGCATTGGTATATATTAGACCCATCGATATAAAAAATAAAGCAAGCCTCAAGTCATCAATTAATCTGGAAGTAACTTAACTGTTTGCCAAAACAAATTTCAAATTCTTGAAAGGCAGACAACAAAATCTACATGCTCTATGAACATAATGTGCAATGTTAGTATGCAGTAAAGCAAACTAGACATGTGAAAAACAAGGCACAAGAGAGTTGACAAATATCTTTAAAGGACAGAAATGAGAAAATAACCCAGGACTCTATACTTATAATAAATATCTTTGAAAAACTAAATTGTAATAAAGATATTTAAGAAAAAGCAAATATGAGAAAATCATTGCCAGCAGATAATTTCAATAATAAATGGCATAGGAAGTTCTTCAAATTAAAGATAAATGATACCAGAAGCAAACTACAATTTCATAAAGTAGTGGAGAGTGCCATAATTAATAAATATGTTGGCAGAGATTAAAACAATTTCTTCACTTTTAATGCTTTCAAAAATCAATGGACTGTTTTTTAATATATATATATATGCACACACAAATATTTATATATACATATATATACACACACACATATCTATATAAGTTATATATATATAGTGTTTGGGACTAAAGCATATGTAAAAGTAAAATGTATTACAAAAAAGTATAAAAATATAAAAGAAAATGTGAATTTCTGTTTTTTATACATAAAATGGTTTCATATTATTTTAAAGTAGATGTGATAAGCTAAAAATATATATTGTGCCGGGCGTGTTGGCTCACTCCCATAATCCCAGCACTTTGGGAGGACGAGGCAGTTGGATCACGAGGTCAGGAGATCAAGACCATCCTGGCTAACACGGTGAAACCTCATTTCTACTAAAAATACAAAAAATTAGCTGGGCATGGTGGCAGGTGCCTGCCGTCCCAGATACTCCGGAGGCTGAGGCAGGAGAATGTTGTGAACCTAGGAGGCAGAGCTTGCAATGAGCAGAGATCACGCCACTGCACTCCAGCCTGGGCAACAGAGCGAGACTCCATCTCAAAAATAAAATAAAATAAAATAATAAAATAAAATAAAATAAAATATATATAATAAACTTTAGAACAGCACGACACAAACTTGCATGCTCACAAATTAAGAGTTTTAGCTAATTTAAAAATGGAGATTAAGTGGAATTTCTAAAAATAACCAATAAACAGAAAACAGAGATAAAAGAAACACCAAATGAGTAAAATAGAAAACAAATGTGGTGTTAGAATTATCCCAACTAAACTAATAATTATGTCAAATATAAATGGCCAAAACATGCCAACTAAAAGGTAGATATTGTATGATAAAATGTAAGAAAAAATACCTAACTAAATTGTGTCTAGAGGAAATACATATTTCCTGTGAAGACAGATGTTAGCAAAGATATATGAGGAAAAAAAGATATATCATCCAAGCAGTAATGTTAAGAAAGCTAATGTACATGTACTTAATTCAGACCTTCAAGATAAAAGAAACAACAACAAAAAGAAAGATAAATCTGAAAAGCACAAATAGACAGATTTAAAATAATATTTGGAGGTTTTAACTTAGCTCAAAAATTTCAAGAATAGGGAGACGAAAATGAGGAAGACTAGAGAAAACTTAAATAAAACCTTTAACCTACTTACCTAGTTGACAACCAATATTCTCATTTTATATTGATAAGTTTGCCATCACTAAGTTCCTCTGGCATCATACTTAGAGTCCCCCAAATGGTGTCAAAGTCAGTATCCCCCCAGTCTGCTATTTCTTCTATTTCTGTTGAATTTCAGTTTCACTTTCAACATTGCCATTTTTGTTTATTTGTTGTACTTTTACATCTACTGGTCAATTCCACCTTTGATTTTTCACTTTTCAAAATCTTACATAAGTGTATCACTGAAAGATAGAGACAGTATAACTCCATGCTTTCATTGGCATGTATAAACTGAATAACATGAAGTAAACAATCAGCAGCAGACTGAAAAAAGTGACATGATTGGTCACTGATTATAATGCATATCTGTTGCTTATGTTGTGATTTGATGATCTAGAGGTGAAATTTGAACCATATTTTGGAGGCACTGGTGTCATACAACTAAACCCATAGTAATGGATATCCAGGCCTATCATAAGCTTGAAAATCAAGCTAATTTCTGTAAATATTTAGCAAACTATATCTTAAGTACAAAAAGAACAGAAAAGAAATTGGAAAGTTTACTCAGTAGTTTTATTTTTGAAATAATTTTGAAGATGATATTTTTAAATCTATCATATGTATTTAAGTTTAAATAAGTAAATATGTTGTTACTAGAAACAGGAAATCAGTATGAGCAAAAACAAACATATAATAAATTACAAAATCCAATAAATTGGGAAAATCTTTGTTGAAAATGTAAGTATATAAAACAATATGACTCATAATTTCAAAATATAATCCCTAGCTATCTCCACTGAAAATACCTAGAAGCAATGCCATATCCAGCACCAAAATCTTAGTTACTATATACAGTTTTCCAATAAAAGAAACCAGGGATCTTTGGGAAAAAAAAAAAAATGTTGGCTGTAGATCTAAAGCAGTGAAAATACAAGGTAAGCCCATAATGTCATTGACCAGAAACCAAGGGAATGCTGAAAGACCAAATGATGCATGCTTAAAGGACAGAAGGAAAGCTAACTAAATTCAGGCAAATTTGATTACTGTCAAATTCTGTGGATAAACAGTGTTTTCGGAAAGTTCCAAAATATAACTCCCTTGTTTATTTGCAATTTTCTAAAAGAAAACAAAACTTTATCTAGTAGAAATGAAAACTTCAACCAAGTGAGACAGAGAGTTTTTACACAGATACCGATGACTGAGCCTTCTCAGGGTAAATGCCATTAAAGAGTAAAGCCTGGAAGCTTTACAGGCTTCATTATCTGCCCTACATGCTGTTGGGGAAAAGCTGAGTGTTGGGAAAAGCTGAGGCAGGGCTTGCATGCCTAACATAATGTAAAAGAGCCTTGGAACATGTCCAGGGTCCAGGGTCTAAAACCCCTCATGGCCTTTGGAACACCAAACTCTGTACCAAAGGGTGGAAGACTGCACTGCCACACAGCAATCTAAGCCCAGGGTGTAAAACCCCTCGTGGCTTGGATGGAATCCAGGGCTCAGGCATAAAATCCCTCATGGCCTCTGGAATGTGTCTAGACTTGCTGACTCCTTGCTACTGGTACTCCCAGGCTTGTGGATCGATTGTCTTAAACCAGAAGAACATGTTTCCCGTTATATCAAGTAGCAGAACATGTTCCATATGCTTCAAAGAAAATGCTAAACTGTCACAGCTGTAGACCATGCACTTGATGCACCGCTTTCTTTCAATCCCCATATCATCACCATGTGCTTCTTTGTTTGATCACCAAAAAATAGTGTGGACTTCCAGAGTCCTGGGCCTTTGCAGCCTCCATACTAGCATTGGCCCCCTGGTCCCACTTTATGCCTTAACTTGTCTTATCTCATTCCTTTGACTCCGCCAGACTTCGTAGCCCCCATGGCCTGGTGTTGAATCTGATCACCCCAACACATGCTTTGTAAATTTTTCTACCAGTATTTCATTTTCAATTTTTATTTTAGATTCAGGAGGTACATATGCAGTTTTGTTACGTGGGTATATTGCATGATACTGAGTTTTGGAGTACAGATGATCCAGTCACCCAGGTCGCAAGCATAGTATCCAATAGGTAGTTTTTCGGCTCATTCCCTTCTCCCTCCCTCCTCCATCTAGTAACCCCCCCACTGTCTGTTGTTCCCATCTTTATGTCCATGTGTGCTCAATGTTTGGTTCCCACTGATAAGTGACAACATGCAGTATTTGGTTTTCTGTTTCTGCAGTAATTTGTTGAGGATAATGGCCTCCAGCTGCATCCATGTTGCAGCAAATAACATAATTTTGTTCTTTTTATAGATATGTAGTATTCCATGGTGTACATGTACCACATTTTTAATCCAATCCACAGTTGATGGGCAGCTAGGTTGATTCCATGGCTTCCTGTTGTGAATAACATTGCAATGAACATACATGTGCATATGTTTGGTTGGTAGAATGATTTATTTCTCTCTTTGTTTACATACCTAGTAATGGAATTGCTAAGTGGAATGGTAGCTCTGTACTAAGTTATTTGAGAGATCAGCAAACTGCTGTCCATGGTGGCTGAACTAATTTACATTCCCACCAACAGTGTATAAGGCTTTCCTTTTCTCCACAACCCCAGGAGCATCTATTATTTTTTAACATTTTAACTGCAGCCATCTGAGTGATACGAGATGATATCTCACTGCCATTTTGATTTGCATTTCTCTGATAATTAATGATAATGTTTTCTCTCAGTTCCTGATGTGACGTGCTCCTTCACATCTCAGTGATATTGACCTTTGTGTTACATTTTCTGGGATGTCTCTTCTCTTTTGCTTCCACTCCTAAATTCACCTTGTCACTCAGGGCACATACCCCCAAGCTAGTTAATTTCTTTTAATCTTTTAAGACAACAAAATTAAACTTCCTCAAATAAGTTTTTTTTTGTTTGTTTGTTTTTGTTTTTTTTTTTTGAGACGGAGTCTCGCTCTGTCGCCTAGGCTGGAGTGCAGTGGCGCGATCTCGGCTCACTGCAAGCTCCGCCTCCCGGGTTCACGCCATTCTCCTGCCTCAGCCTCCCGAGTAGCTGGGACTACAGGCGCCCACAACCGCGCCCGGCTAATTTTTTGTATTTTTAGTAGAGACGGGGTTTCACTGTGGTCTCGATCTCCTGACCTTGTGATCCGCCCGCCTCGGCCTCCCAAAGTGCTGGGATTACAGGCGTGAGCCACCGCGCCCGGCCTCAAATAAGTTTTCTTATAGGTCAGGTCAGGACATTTTGTCCTATGCTCTAGTCATATTCTTCTTCTTTCTAATTATTATCACAATTTTGATTACATATTTTAATATCCCCTCATTCATTTCTGCACTAGTGTATAAGCTCTAAAAGGGGAGACAACATGTATGTTTTGTTTATTACTCTGTCCTCACATAATAGAACAGTCACATATACATAGAAGGTACTCAAAAATATTTTAATGGATTAATATATGGACAAATGTAGCTAAAATTTTAATTTAAAAAATAATTTTGCCTTCTCATGTTTTACCTTATACAATTAATAAATATGCAACTTGTCTTCAATTTTAAGCCAAAAATTTTTCTAATATTTAACTAACAGCTATCCTTTACTTTTGTAGAGTCATTGAGAATAATGCTGTGAAGTTCAGGATAGAGAAGAGATCAATGGTAAATCCCCAAATGAGGCAAGCATCCAATACAGGATTATTCCAACTGGTAAAATTCTGATGTGTTTGTTTATCTTCTTAATACCTTTAAACATACAGTGTGAAGGTTTGTTGATTGTATTGATCATAGAGCATCCTGTGGAGTTTTGTGTTACTCCCTTCCAAATAATAGACTCACCTTGAAAATGTAAAGGTCAAAACAAGGTAAAGGTTACAACTTCTTGACTGACAAGCATTTATTTCTTTCATGAGATTAAGATTCTTCTAAGTCATTGTCACTGATTTTCTTCTGCCAAAAGCTAGATATCTTCCCCCAAAAAACCATAGCAATTAAATGAAAATAAAGAATAGAAATAAATCAAATCAAACCATAAGAGAATTGTCAAGGTAATCGCCTTCTTTTGATAGACTATTGTATCCTATCTTATATTTGTTCTAAGGATTTTTCTCACCAGATGTTCATATTTTCTAACATCCAAAATGCAATTATTGAACTGGCTTCTGCAAAGTGACATACAACTATGTAAGAAAATATTTTAAACATTGATTATGTCAGTTTCCTCTCAAAGAGTTTCTAGAATGTGATTGTGAGGTACTTTTAGATATCATTTGGGAGATTTAGAGTTGATAATCAATGAGTATAAAGTTGCAGTTTTACAAGATGTGTAAGCTCTAGAGACCTGATGTATAACATTAGACTTGTAATTAAGAAGAGGTAATGTACACTTAAAAATCTGTTAAGAGGGTAGATCTCATGTTAAGTGTTCTTAACACAATTAAATAAACATAACAATAAAGGAACTTGCATCGGATTTACTTAGGGAAACTTAAATAAATATCTCTTTTATTTATATATTAAAGTTGAAATTAAAAATAAATATATAAATAAATAAAACAAAATAGACATAAACAATAAAAACCAGACATGGAAGCTAATTTTAATCATAGATCCATATAGGGGTACAACACTATTTATTGTTTGTTTTAGTTTTTGATTTTGTTTTCTAAGATTTGTCAAAAAGGTCTACACATTCTAATTACCAATCTAAGTAGGATGATATATTCATATGACAGGTTTCTGTGTTCAGAGCAGGCAAGAATGTGGCTAACTTCCAAAATGGATTAGACATCTACATTATCTTGATGACTGTCATTATGTGGAACGTATGCTCACACGATTACAAAGTTGGACATGTGGTTTAAAAGTACCATAATAATATGCAGCTTATTGTATTACAAAGGGGCTGATTTAAGTGGTAACTTAAAAGATACATAAGCATTTTAAAAACAAATACTTTTAAAAGTGTCTAATTTAGAAATTAACTGTACTTACTGAAATAGAATCTGACATTAAAATAAATTAAATTTTACATTAGCCAAAGTAATTCTCTTTCAGACAAAGGTGGCTAAAGATTTAAAGATTAAAACAATCAAACATTTTACGAGTTTTTCTGTACTCTTGTGTGTGCAATTTGGCAGAATAGTCCTTTTTTCTCTCCAAACTGGAAAATGTTGAGATTTGCCTTTAGGGACTTATTTAAAGTTAAAATATTTGTGCTGACTAAATTATACAAAGAATGATCTGTCATTCTTTAATGTTGCAACAATGTCAACAATTTTTTTTACTATAAATTTAAGGCCATGTTATGTGAAACTGTATTAAAATTAGCCCAGTAACTTTATGTGAGTCATCTTCATTTCTGCATAATGTTACCAGGCCTAATTTGACCCTACTTGTATTAATTCATTCTTTTATTCATTCATTCTTCCTGCACAGCAAATTTCTTTCAGAACTCCTCAAAACAATCTATCTAGGTTTCTAATCTAAATTCAAAGTTTGAATTTAATTAAATTTGAACAAAAAATTACATTAAGACATAGTGGCAAATGTTATACTAATCTTCATTTACAAATTTCTCCATTAAATTATAGATAAGCTGTTTTCCATTGAGAAACAGGAAAATTTCAGATTCCCAAATATCAGTTGAATCCATGCACTGAACCCTATTATTTGTCAATAGCTCATTAAAAAATACACACACACACACGCACACACACACACTGTTCTTTTTATCTATATACATTGTAGATGGACAGATAGGTAGATGAATGGATAGAGATAGATAGAGAGAGAGAGAGAGAGAGAGAGAGAGAGAGAGAGCAAATTCTACTGCCCTGCCATAAGCCATATGTTTATGTGAACTAGAACTTAGATATTAAAAGAATGAGCTGGATAATCATTAATCCATTAGAAAAAATTCCTATGCTGAAATATGTCTTATTCAAGATTGAAATGTATTACTAAAGCTGAAATACACATATAGATACACAGAAGACAATTTCTGGTAACATTTACATATTAAGGGATAACATTAAAATCAGATAGCCCCAAAGTAAATAACTATAATCAGATAGATCTATGTTAGAGTACCAGCTCTGCAAACTAAGAACCATGCCATCTGGAACAAGATGACTAATTTCTGTAGCCCAAGTTTCCCAAACTATAAATATAGTATTAAAGTACCTTCCTCATTGGGCTCTTGAGACTTTACATAGGATATAGAAGCAAAAATAAATAAAATACAGCATGACACCTGGCGCATACTAACGAAACTCTGTATAGGCATGGGCAAAGACTTCATGTCTAAAACACCAAAAGCAATGGCGACAAAAGCCAAAATTTACAAGTTGGATCTAATTAAACTAAAGAGCTTCTACACTGCAAAAGAAACTATCATCAGAGTTGAACAGGCAACCTAAGGAATGGGAGAAAATTTTTGCAATCTATCCACCTGACGAAGGACTAATATCCAGAATTTACAAAGAACTTAAACAAATTTACAAGAAAAAAACAACCCCATCAAAAAGTGGGCAAATGATATAAACAGACATTTATCAAAAGAAAAAATTTATGCAGCCAACAAACATATGAAAAAATGCTCATCATCACCAGTCATTAAAGAAATGCAAACCAAAACCACAATGAGATACCATCTCTCACCAGTTAGAATGGCTATCATTAAAGTCAGGAAACAACAGATGCTGGAGAGGATGTGGAGAAATAGGAACACTTTTACACTGTTGGTGGGACTGTAAATTAGTTCAACCATTGTGGAAGACAGTGTGGTGATTCCTCAAGGATCTAGAACTAGAAATATCATTTGACCCAGCAATCCCATTACTGGGCGTATACCCAAAGGATTATAAATAATTCTACTATAAAGACACATGCACATGTACGTTTATTGTAGCACAATAGAAAAGATTTGGAACCAACCGAAATGTCCATCAGTAATAGACTGGCTAAAGAAAATGTGGCGCATATACACGATGGAATACTATGCAGCCATAAAAAAGGATGAGTTCATGTTCCTTGCAGAGACATGGATGAAGCTAGAAACCATCATTCTCAGCAAATTATCACAGGAACAGAAAACCAAACACTGCATGCTCTCACTCATAAGTGGGAGTCGAACAATGAGAACACATGGACATAGAGAGGGGAACATCACACACTGGGGCCTGTCAGAGGGTGGGGAACAAGGGGAGGGATAAGATTAGGAGAAATACCTAATGTAGATGATGGGTTGATGGGTACAGCAAACCACCATGGCACGTGTTTACCTATGTAACAAACGTGCACGCTCTGCACATGTACCCCAGAACTTAAAGTATATAAAAAAAGAAGTGCAGTATAGTAGATGATGATAAACACAACATAAGACAATATGGAAAATATGAGTAAAGAAGTGATATAATTCAAAAGAGGCACGGGAAGGGAAACTTTGAGAATGAACTGGGTAATTTTTCAGCTAAAACCCAGAACAACTTCTAATCTTAGAGCAGCAGAATATGGCACAAAGATGTACCATGAAGCAATCTTTTTTATCACATAATGTTCACTTAGTAAATTGGAGAAATTTCCTTTTTCAGATCTGAATATAGTTAAAATTCATATACATAAAGAGATTCCAAGCTGAGATAAAGCAAATGCCTCCCTTTAAAAACTCAGTTGACTCCAAACATTGAATACAATTTAAAATATCCTAATTAGAATTATCAAGATCTTTACATTAATTCTTAATAAAAGAATTAATGTGAAATTGAGTTCAAGAAATCAGAACATGGTATAGAGGTAGAAAAAAAAATCTCAAAACCATTTATGTAAAATTAAAACATCTACACACAGACACACATACACACACACACATATAATTGCATATTGTCTCATATTTAGAGGCACTAAATTGCAGATGGAATATTACTTAAAAAGACATTAGTTAATTATAATTTTGCTCTTTGAATATTTATAGTAAGAAGACCCAAAATAAATAAATTTAAATGAAAATTATATGACACAGAAGACATTTCTAGAAATTTTTATGTGAACTAGAACTTTGATATTAAAAGAATAAGTGGGATAATCATTAATCCATTAGAAAAAAATTCCTATGCTGAAATATGTCTTATTCAAGATTGAAGTGTATTACTAAAGCTGAAATATACATATAGATACACAGAAGACAATGCCTGGTAACATTTACATATTAAGGGATAATGTTAAAAATAGATAGCTCCAAAGTAAAATTTGATAATCTACCAATACGAGATTCAGAATAGGTTACAAATTTTTTTTATCAACAAATCAAATGTTAGAGAACAATAAAACAATTCACAAGGTTTTGAGAGACAAATGAATGGACGTTCTTGAACTGTTGTATAATTATATCAAAAGATATCCAATTTTGAACATGGAAAAGTTTAGAAATAAAGGTTTAGAAATAAAATTTATCAGTTACTCTGCTGTGTAACAAGACATTCTGCCATATTTACTGGCTTAAAACAATAGACAGTTTGTTGCTCATGAATCTACGTGGATCTGCTGGGTTGTCTTCTGGTATTTCCTAGGTTTCTTCCTGCATCTATGGTTGTCTTCAGGTGGGCTAAGCATTTCTGGTGTTCTTGGTAAGGTATGATATTATTTCTGGAACTGGAGCTAGTAGAAACTGAGCTGAATAGGTTCAGTTCCACATTGTCTCACAGGCTCCAGAAAGGTAAACCAGCCTTGTTCGTAAGGCAGATGCAGAGGTTGCAAGAGAATGGAAGCAGAAAACGTCCCTTAAGGCTTATTTTTAGAACTGGCATAACTCACATCTGAAGAAATATGTTACCAAACAGGTCACAAGGACAGCCCAGATTCAGTAGTTAGGCAAAAAAACAACACTCTTGTAAAGTGGAGAGATGAAAGAGAAGGGTAAAGAATTGTGGCTATTTTGGTATCTACCAAATTATATTGAAATAAAAATTTTAAATGCTGCAGAAATTGAAAAAAAATTTCTTGATAGAACAAATAATAATTTGAATGGACCAACTCATTATGTATACTGGATTTTGATGATTTGTTTATGTGTCAATGTGGCTAGGCTGTGGCATCCAGGTTTTGGTCAAATGTTATTCTAGATGCTTCTAAGAAAGTATTTTTTAGATAAGATTAATATTTAAATCAGTAGAAGTTGAGTAAAGCAGATTACCCTTCATACGGTGGGTAGGCCTTATCCAAACAATTGAAGGGCTTAATAGAAATAGACTAATCTCCCTAGAAGAAGACAGAATTATGGCAGCAGGCTTTTTTGGACTTGAATTGAAACTCTGCCCTGGGTATCCAGCCTGCTGGCTTACCCTAAAGATTTTGATCTTGCTAAGTCTCCATAATTGCATGAGCCAATTTCTATAATTTCTTTCTCTAATGTATGAGAGATTTATTTTAAGAAAGCCCAATAATCAGTTTAAAATACATATATATATATATTTATATAATATCTTTATATATTATATAGATATGGGAGAGAGAGAGAAAGGGAGTGAGAGAGAGAGGTATATACTGTTATATAGGTTTTCTGGAAAACTAATGCCCAGATTTTAAAAATATTTACTTTATATATTCTGGTTATTAATCCCTTGTCAGGTGGGTAATTTGCAAATATTTTCTCCCATTCTGTGTTAAAAAAAATCTACAATTTAGTGTGGACACGTTATGCAATTGTATTTTATTATTCTCATTTAAAATTATAAATGAATTTTATTTTATGTGATGTAGTTTTATAATTATTGTTTTTTTCTATGAATTATTAAGATCATGCCTTATCCATATATGTCAACATAAACAATACCACATATCTACTCTGATTATTAATTATTTGTGAATTCATAACATAAACACTATTTGATAATTTTGTGTTTTTCCTTTTATGTTACATATTTTTTTCTTTCATTTGTGGTTTACATCTAATAATTTTACATATTTATGAGGTCCATGTGATGTTTTGATATATACAAATACAATGTGTAATAATCAAATCAGAGTGATTATCATATTTATCACCTTAAATAGTTATCACTTATTTGTGTTGGTAAGATTCTAAGTCCTCTCTTCTAGCTATTGAAAATAGACAATAAATTATTGCTAATTATATCAATACTACGGTACTACAGAACACTAGAATTTATTCCTCCCATCTAGCTATAATTTTGTTTTCATTAAGCAAACCCTCTCTAACCTCCCCTCTCCCTAACCTTCTTAGCCTCTAAAAACTACAATTATATTCTCTACTTCTATGAGCTCAACGTTTTTTAGCTCCCACATATGAGTGAGAATCTGTGGTATTTATTTTTCTGGGCCTGACTTATTTCATTTAACATAATGCCCCCCTGGGTCACTCATGTTGCCATGAATGGCAGGATTTTATTGTTTTATTAATAAATAGTATTCCATTGTGTATAATACTATTGTGGTATATATCACATTTTCTTTATACATTAATCTGTTGATGAACTTTAGGCAATGCTTCACGGCTTTTATCATTTCAGGTGAAAAGTGAACTGCTAATCCTATGGTGATTACCTTGTAAATAAATGATTGCTTTAATTTCTTTCAATGTATTCTCTATATCTAGCTGGCAACATTTCACTAGGATGTGTGTGGGTGTTGATCTGCATTTTTTTCTACTTGATGTTAATTGAGCTTCTTGTACGCGTAGATTAATTTTTTAAATCATATTTGGAAAGTTTAGCCCATCAGTTCTTCAAATATTTTTCTACTCTCCATCTATGTCTTTTGTTCTCTCTCCTTATTTTCCTCCCTCTTCCTTTCTTCTTGTACTCCAATATGTGTGTCTTGGTGCCCTTAATGATATTACACATTTCTTTGAGGGTCTGTTCATTTTTCTTCATTCTTTTTTCTCTGTGTTCTTCAGATTACATAATCTCTACCAATCTTGCCTCTAACTTATTGATTTATTTTTATGCTTGTTAGAATATACTTTTAAGGTCTTCTAGTGAATTCTTCTTTTAAGTTATTGTACTTTTTAACCTAGAATTTCAATTTGGCCTTATTATTTCTATCTCTTTATTAATATTATTTATTTCATAATACTTTTTGTACATATATATACATAAATGAATGTATAATTGCTTAATTGTGTTGTGAAAGAATTCACAAAAAGTGATGTACAATGGAATGTAGTGAGTATATATATACATATATACATGTATACACATGTATATGTATATATGTATATATATTACATTCACAAGGTTTACAAGTATCATCACTATGTATTTCCAGAATTTTCCATCATCCCAAACAGAAATTCTGTACCCAATAAGCAATAACTTTCCATTCTCTCCTCCCTGACACTCTGGTAACTTCTTAATCTAATTTATGTTTCTATGAATTTGCTTATTTGGTACCTCACATAAAAGTAATCATGCAATACTTGCCCTTTTACGTGTGGCTTACTTCACTTAGCCAAATGTTTTCGAGGTTCAGCCAGGTTGTAACAATATGTGTGTATATACATATATATGTATATACACATATATGTATATATATGTATATTTGTATATACATGTATATATGTATACATACACATATACATGTATATGTGTGTGTATATATATACACACTACATTTTCTTTATTCATTTGTGGATACTTTGGTTTATTCCATATCTTTGCTATTGTGAATACTGTTTCAGTAAATGTGGGAATGGTATCCCTTTGATATACTGATTTATTTTTTCTTTGGATAAATACCCAGAAGCGGGATTGCTGGACCTCATAGTAGTTATATTTTAGTTTTTGGAAAATTCCATAAACTGTTTTCCATAGTGGCTGTACTCATTTACATTCCCCTTAATAGTGTATAAAATTTCCCCTTTCTTCAAATCCTCAGGAACAACTGCTGTGTTTTGCCTTTTTTTAAAAAAAAAAAAACAAAACAAAACATTTTTTTCTGGATACATAATAGGTGTATATATGTATGGGATATAAAGGATATTTTGATATAGGCATATAATGTGTAATAATTGTACCAAGGTAAATGGGGTATCCATCACCTCAAAAATTTATCCTTTGTATTACAAACAATCCAATATGCTTTTAGTTATTTAAAAATATACAATAAATTATTATTGACTATAGTCACCCTTTTGTGCTATCAAATACTAGATCTTAGTCATTCTATTTTTTTGTAACCATTAACCATCCACACTTCCCTCCCACTCCCCACCCACCCTTCACAGCCTCTAGTAACCATCATTCTACTCTCTATCTTCATGAGTTTGATCATTTTAATTTTTAATTCCCACAAATAAGTGAAAACATGTGGTTTATCTTTCTGTGCCTGACATTTTTAACTTCACATAATGACCTTCAGTTTCATCCATGTTGTTGCAAATGACAGGATCTCATTGTTTCATGACTGAATAGGACTCCATTGCATAATGTACATCTTCTTTATCTTTTCATCTGTTGATGTGCACTTGGGTTGCCTCCAATCTTTAATATTGTACATACTGCTGCCAAAAAAATGTGGAAGTGCAGAAATCTCTTTGATATACTGGTTTCCTTTCTTTTGGGTATACACCTAGGAGTGGGATTGCTGGATAATATGGTAGTTCTATTTTTAAGGAACCTCCAAACTGTTCTTCATAGTAGTTGCACAAATGTACGTTTCCCCCAACAGTGTATGAGGGTTGATTTTTCTCCACATCCTTCTGGCATTTCTTATTGTATGTCATTTGGATAAAAGTCATTTTAACTGGAGTGAGATAATATCTTATTGTAGTTTTCATTTGCATTTCTCTGATGATCAGTGGTGTTGAGCATATTTTTATATATCTGTTTTCCACTTGTACATCATCTTTTGAAACATGTCTAATCAGACCTTTTGGCCTTTTTAAAATTAGATTATTAGATTTTTTTCTTACAGAGTTGTTTGAGCTCCTTATATATTTTTGTTATTAATTCTTTGTTGGATAGATAATTGTAATACTTACTCCCCTTCTGTTAGTTGTCTCTTCACTGTGTTATTTCCTTTGCTGTGCAGAAGCTTTTTAACTTGATGTGATTCCATGTGTCCATTTTTGCTTGGTTTCCTGTGTTTGTGGGGTATTACTCAAGAAATTTTTGCCCAGAACAATGTCCTTGAGAATTTTCTCAATGTTTTCTTGTAGTATTTTAACAGTTTGAGGTCTTAGAGTTAAGACTTTAATTCATTTTGGTTTGATATTTGTATATGGTGAGAGAGAGAGTGGTCTAGTTTCATTCTTCTGCATGTGGATATCCAGTTTTCCCAGCAACATTTATTGAAGAGACTCTCCTTTCCTCAGTGTACGTTCTTGACATCTTTGTCCAAATTGAGTTCCCTGTAGACTCCTATAGAGGTATGAATTCATCTCTGGATTCTCTATTCTGTTCCAGTGGTCTATATGTTTACTTTTATGCCAGGGTCATGCTATTTTTGTTTGCTCTAGCTCTGTAATATGATTTGAAGCCAGATAATGTGATTTATCTAGTTTTTGTTTGTTTTGTTCTTTCTCAGAATATATTTAGCTATCATGGGTCTTTTGTGGTTTCATGTAAATGTTAGGATGGTTTTTTTTCTATTTCTGTGAAGAATTTTATGATAGGGATTGAAATGAATCTGTAGGTTCCTTTGGGTAAAATGTAAATTTTAACAATATTACATCCTTCAAACCATGAAAATTAATTGTATTTCTATTTTTGTATGTCCTCTTTAATTTATTTCATGAACATCTTAAATCGTTTTCATTGTCTAGATCTTTCACTTCCTTGGTCAAGTTCATTTGTAGGTATTTAATTTTATTTGTGGCTATCATAAAATGGGATAACTTTCTTGATTTCTTTTTCAGATGGTTCACTGTTGGCATATAGAAATGCTACTGATGTTTGTGTGTTGATCTGTATCCTGCAACTTTCCTGAATTTGTTTATCAGTTCTAACAGTTGTTTTGGTGGAGTCTTTAGTTTTTTCTTAATATAATGTTATCTGAAAACAAGGGTAATTTGACTTCTTCCTTTTCAATTTGGATGCCCTTTATTTCTTTCTTTTGTCTGATTGTTTTTGCTAACACTTCCAGTACTATGTTAAATAAGAATTGGCAAAAGTGGGCATCCTGTTGTGTTTCAGATCTTAGAGAAAAGACTTTAAGTTTTTCTGCATTCACTATAATACTAGTTATGGGTCTATCATGTATGACTTTTATTATGTTGAGGCATGTTGTTTCTATCCTCAGTTTCTTTGAGGGTTTTTATCATGAAGGGATGTTGAATTTTATCAATTGCTTTTTCAGCGTCAATTGAAATGATCATATGTTTTTTGTCCTCCATTCTATTGATATGATATATTACATTAATTGATTTGCATATGTTGAACCATCCTTGCATCCCTGGGATAAATTCCACTTGGTCATGATGAATAATGTTTTTAATGTGTTGTTGAATTCTGTTTGCTAATACTTTGTTGGGAATTTTTGCACAAATATTTATCAGATATTGCCTTGTAGCTTTCTTTTTTTGACATGTCTTTGTCTGGTTTTGCTATCAGCATAACACTGGCTTTGTAGAATGAGTTTGGAAGTATTCCCTCTTCCTCTATTTTTCAGGGCACTTTGAGGAGGATTGGTATTAGTTTTTATTTTAATGTGGTATTATTCTTAATAAGCAAGATGTGGAAACAATCTAAGTGTCCACTGATGAATGAATTAATAAAGAAATTGTGGTATATATTCACAATATAATACTATTCAGACCTATAATAAAAAAGACACTGCCATTTGTAACAACATCAATGAAACTAGAGGACATTATGCTAAGTGGAATAGCCCAGACTCAGTAAAAATATTCCCCATGGCCTCATTTATATGTGCAGTCTTTAAAAAAAAAAAAAAAAAAAAAAAAAAAAAGTCAAATAAATAGAAACAGACTAGAACGGTTACCAGGGACAGGGAAGGAGAAGAAAATGGAGAGACATAAATCACAGGGCAGACATTTGTAGTTAGGTACAATGAATAAATCTAGAAATCTGAAGAACTTTAGGACTTTAGTTAACAATATTATATTTTATACTGAGGATTTGCTGAGAGTAAATTTTTTGTGCTTTTACCACGCACACAAAAGTATATCTAGGGAAGGTGATGAATATGTTAATTTCTTTTACTATAGTAAATATTTCACCATGTATATGCATATTAAAATATGTTGTACAGCTTAAAATATGCAATAAAAGCAAATTTCTAAAAATTAAGCAGCTGACTATGTTATTGGCAGGAGTCAATAAATTGATGAGTTCAGTAGAGCAGATTTATAAAAAATGTCCAAATTGAGATGAATGGTGAGAACCTAGACATAAGTTTGTAGATGTATTAGTCAGGGTTCTCTAGAAGGACAGAACTAATGGATCAAGGAGAGCTAGTCGGAGTTCCAAAACTGAAGAACTCGGAGTCTGGTGTTCAAGGGCAGGAGGCATCCTGCACGGGAGAAAGATGTAGGTTGGGAGGCAAGGCTAGTCTCTCTTTTCACATATTTCTGCCTGTTTATATTCTAGCCTCTCTGGAAACTGATGAGATTTTGCCCACCGGGGATTAAGTGTGGGTCTGTTTTTCCGGGCCCACTGATTCAAATGTTAATCTCCTTTGGCAACACCCTCACAGACACACCCAACATCGTTACTTTGTATCTTTCAAACCAGTCAAGTTGACACTCAGTATTAACCATCACACTAGGACACCCTGACAGCTAAGATTATATGAAACTCACTAAATTAACAGATTGAGGAAAAAACAATGTATTCTGATATAAGAATAACTATTGGTATTATATCAATAGATTAACTTAAATAAGTTATTAAACTGTATAATAATATTTTAAAATTTACATTGACCAAACAAATCAAGATAAACAATGTAGTGATAAAATATATAAAGTATACAAATGAATTTTTGAGTTCCAAGAAAATAATGTCATTCAAAATGTTGGGGTCCACGTGTTTCCCTAAACAAAGGAATGAACACACAAGACAACACAAGACAAACATGGCGGCCGCCTCGAATGGCGTGCTCTGCTTTATTTTATACAGTCGTTTGTGGAATGTTGCCAAGTTACAAGACACATTGTTGTTTTTCTGACCTTTCCCTGACTTTCTGGATTTTCAAGATGTTTACACATAAACAAGCCCCCAGGGTCTGCTGTTTGCCGCTGGCTCCTTTAGTCCTCCCTGTTTACAGGGAAAGAACACCCTGCTTCATTTGCAAGAGCAGGACTTATTGGGAACACCCTGCTTCGTTTGCAAGAGCAGGACTTACCGGAACGTCTGGTTTGGGAGCATGTAGTCCTCTACACAAAATTTCAAAATTACAAAGTCACAGAATTTATCTGAATGATTATAAAAGACTGTGGAATAGAAAATCAAAACATCACTTAGGATAAGCATTTAGATGACACAATCATCCACTCATATATTGTAAAAGTGTACACACTTTGAAAAATAGTAAGCATTTAATATCCTGGGTTCAGAAATAGAACTATGATCACAGTGCTAGCTATAATTTATTGTTCCCAAGTGCTAGAAAATGAGCTAAATGTTTTGATTCACAATCTGATTTAATTTTCATGAACACCCTTTGAATCAATGACTTTCACAAACCCTATTTTGTGGGTGAAGATATTCAGTCATTTAGAGTCCAAACAAGTCCAACAAAATCAGTAAATACTAAGTATTGAGGTGGAATTAAATTCAAGTCTGTGAAATTCAGGAGTAAAGTTGTTTAACTACATTATACTGCCTCCTAATGAAGAACATCCCCCCACCAAAAAAAAAAAGAAAAAACAACACAACACACACACACATACAAACACACACACACACACACACACACACACGTTAACAGAAAAGCTATGACATGAAAATATCATAACTTAAAGGGGTATAAGTATTAAATTTTATAAAATAATGTTAAATCAAGCCAGAAAATGGCTTGGGATTCCAACAATACCTTTGAATTTTCACCCTTAGAATGTAATGAGTTTATGCTTAATATCCTTGAAACAGCTGAAGTAATTTAAAAACAACTGGAATTTGTTATCTAGATCTATCTATATATCTGTTAAGTAATTTTTAAAAACAGTCTTTTTTCATCAAATTAATATTATTGTCAATCCAGGATTCCAAGGTAAACTTTTGGCATAATAAATATAAATCTAAAAATGCCTTAACTTATTGCAAATTCAGTTGCATTTTTGTAAGCTATGAATATTATATCATGTGACTCAACAAGTTACTTTCTTAATTTATTTGAAACTATAAAAAGGTTATCCATCTTAACAGTATGGGTAAAGTCTTTCTATTGTAAGCATTTGTCAAATTTAATATTTGCTATAGTTTCTCAAATATAGAGCTATATTAGAAGGAAAAAGGGCACTTAGATATGGTCAATCAATTTTTGTTAACACTATCAAAATAAGGTCAATAAACGACTTTTTGTGGGAAGTTGTTTTGGATTTGACACTTTGATGCAAAATTATTTTGACTAACATTTCTTAGATAATTCAGATACTGGATGGCCATAATTTTAAACCACTGATTATACAGTATATGTTTTGCTACATGATTGATTCTCAGAGTTCTCAGAGTCTAGATCAAAGCATCTAGAAGGTTTAATTTTTTTCCCACTGGTGTTTAATTCCAAAATAATTATTTGTTGTTTCTTGCCAAAAAGTTTATCTAAAACATTTATGCTCATAGGAAACATATGATAAAATATATTTGCTTTTTGCTTCCCTTATGCTTGTTTGTGTTGTATAGAACATTGATCTATTTTCTTGTAAGGACCTCAGGATGGAAATTGGTCAATGAAACATGAGTTTGAAGACAATGGATTAAATAGTGGAAGTCTATTGCATTTTTTTTAAAAAACAGGACCTAAATGATATGTTTTATTTTGGTATCATGCTCACTTGTCTGCTGGCATTATTTGACATTGGTCATGCAAAGAATAACTCAAGAACACTTAATAGAAATTAATAAACTTTACTTTTGTGGAATGAAAAAAAGTATCTAAAGGAGGAAAATGAAGAACACTGAAAAAGAACCTATAAATCCTGAAAATGTATCTTAAGTGATATATTACATTTACAAAGTTATTTACAATACTTATCCCAATGGGTGGGCAACATTATATGCTAAGGGAAAAAGATTAATAATGTGTGGTCTTAATTGTCAAAAAATACATCATGTGATTTTACTTTTGAATTTGTAGTTTCTAACCTGGCACTCACTTTACTTCACTTTCACTTTACTTTTTGCACCAATTGGAGGGTTGAGTTTGACCTAGGAGCAAGACAACCAGTTTAAATTTCAAACAATCCCTAGACTAACTGGGTTTCTTCTGAGAGATAAAAGTGTATTGAAGAGTTCAACAAGATAGTGTGAACTCAAATTTTTTTTTCAACAATATCCTGACTAACCTTAAAGAGAACATTAAAATAAATAGCAAAACTGAAGGTATTCAAACTTGTGTTAAAAGACATCTTAAGCTAGTGAGAAAAAAAAAAAAAAACCAACTTTTTACCATTTTGAAAGGGTAAAACTTTTTATGTATTATTGTTTTACCAATTAGCCTACATATTTTAACATATTTATGCGACTATAATAACAATTAAAATAGCTAATATTATTTGAGTATCCAATATCTTACAGACTTTGCAATTTGTGTTGTATTCAATATACCATTTACTTGTTACAACAATCTATATATCAGATATTTTTGTCAAACTCTCCATTTTACGAATGACAAAGTTAAGGTTTAGAGAGTCTAGTGTATAACAATAAATGGGAGAAAAGATAAGTCATTTATATACGCACATACACACAGGTAGATGGATAGATGTTGTGTATGTGTATATATCTATACATAGAATTAGCTATATATACACACATACATATACATACATCATTTGGCTTTTCGGTATGTTAATATTATATTGAAATTCATTATAAATTTATCAAGATAATACTATCCTTTATTTGAAAGCTAAAGAAAATGAGAGTCAAAAATATTAAATAACTTGTTGAATAGCACACAGTGTTAAGTTAGTAGGGTTAGAATACAAGCTTATTCTCTTTCCAAATTGTCCCACTGCCTCTTCATCTAGGTCCCATTTATCTCTGTACTTCTTTAGTTCCTTCTCTCCTCAGTTTTCTCTAGGAATTTGCTATACAGAGATGAGATGGGTGTGACAGCATGTTTTAATCCTGCCATAACCGTATGTTTTGCTAGTCTGTATTAGAAAGGATTATGCTAAAATTTCTGTGACTTACAAAACAAAAGACAAGTGCTAACTTCCACTACTTGTCCTATATGTCTAAAAAACGGTATGTACATCTGGGAGACAAAGACTTACAGAAATATGAAATTCTGTAGCTGCATCATTAGGACATCAGGTCTCCTTGATTGCCATGCCGGGAGTGAAAGCATGGGGTTTCATCAACAACATTTTCCACATTCCAGAAGTGATAGATATCATGTGCCTCATATTCATTGGTCAGACTAGTTTCTGAACCAACCTCATATAGAAGTGGGCTAACAAGTATTGTCTTCCTTGTGCAGAAAGGTAATGAGAACTGGATATTGGTGAACACTAGTTATGTCCACCAGATCTTCCTCAAAAAATGTCTTGTTCCTGACATGGGAATTCACAGGAGACAATGTCAGCAAGGTCAGAAAAGGAAGACTTTGCATAGAAGATACAAGATGCATAAGGTTTTTGATTGATGAGATGAGAGGTAAAATAAAAAGTAATATAAACTGTACACAACATAAGATTGCCTCCCCAAAGGCAGAAAACAATCTCTCATCCCTATGCTGCAGCTTGAATGAAAAATAATGATACAATTTGCTACTTCTATGGATAAACAAAGAGACCTAGAAGATTGAAAGGCTCTTAAAAATAACCATTTGGGGGTATAATATTTTATAATGGCTCATGGCTTTTATAATTGTTTCTCACTGTGCCTGAGAAAATCAAAGGAGTACATGCAAAGAAATACAAAGCAGCAGCCAGAGTCAGCAATGACAGGCTCCCCACTGAGTGCCATAAGCTCCATTATCTTCTGTCATAGCAACTCCTCAATCAAAGGGAAATAGTGCACGGGAAGCAGGAGACCAGGAAAAATAAAACATACGCAAATTGGCTAAATTATAGCACAAACTACTACTGAAGACACAGTTAAAGAATCATAGAAAAGAGCCGGTATTTTCTTACAGTTTGTTTTTTAAATTCTAGCAAAAATTATATCAATTTACTCTTTTACATGAGATAGTATGCGTTCTCTTAATAACCAAAGAGATGGCTTTTTTTTTTTCATTTGTAACAGGTATTTCAGAGTGTTCCTGCCCGTATTATAAACAGAAGTTTATAATATCAATCTATTCTATTCTTGAGCTTTGCATTCACTGTACAATGCATGCAAAGTCACAGTTCTTTCATAAATATTTCATAATAAGGTTTGTTGATGTATGTTTTAACTTTAGAGTGTATATTGGTACATGATCTAATAGATGTGTTTCAACAAGAAAGACATAAGAGCACGTGCTTTGCTAATCCTTTCGTAAGTGTCTTTTATCTAAAAATTAGCTTATTTTGTCTGCTGTGTATATGCTTATCTCATAACTATGGTTATAAACACCAGTTTTGTATTTGCCAAATATGCCAATGAACAATTAAAGTATAAATTAAAGAAAATATTCTCATTTCTGTTCTTTTATGGCACAGAAACATATCTTATTTTTTAATATACTTTAAAAATAAACCTTGTCTGCCTTTTAAATCATGAAGATAATTGAGAATTTTCATTTCTCCATCTGATTTCTAAATTTTGCTAGTATTTTTTGGGTTGCATAATCTGTACACTAAATCCAGGTGCTCTGCGTTAACTACTGTAATCTGAATGACCCAACTCTCTACAATAAAATAAATGAGAAGCCTAAGTATATATATTAATTATATATCATTCATATCTACAGCCCTATACATATTCATAAAAATGATGCCCTTATGATTTATTTCCTTTCTTAGTGTCTATAATTGTCCCACGTCCTAGTACAAATTAATTATTTTAATTTCTGTTGTGTCATTGCAACATTTTATTCCTATTGTGCAAATATAAAAAGGAAAGAATCTTCTGTGCCCTGAGTCCAAATGAAAATCTCAAGCAACAAAAAAGTGAAGTGATTGGGAAAATAAAATCATTATGAACTGATCCCAACAGCATTTCAGTTTCATTAGTGTTCTATTAATTTAATACCATAACCCGATTTTAAGTTCTGACAAAGTTCTGTATTGCAGATCTCACTATTAGGTTAATGTATGAATTGTACTGCACTACACATAAAAATGATGTAAATGTGAATGTATAAGAATAGCCTGACAATTTGAAAAGTCTTTGTAATATTTTCAGAAAATATCCTAGATAGGCTATTATTGAATTATTTGATTTTTATAAATTACTTTTAATTATGGAAACAAAGAGTAGTTTTCTCAAGCCTTAACACCATTGAAGATATTTACGTATCTCTGTTTAACAAATAGATCATGGTTTGTAATTCACGCCAATGATTGATATGAATTAGATTTTATGAGGTTTTCAGGCATTATAAAGAATTAAATAATTAAATATGCTGAAAATTTTCTTAATTCAAGTTTTAAGTTGGTTTTACATAGTGTAAACATGGTCATAAAGAATGATAGTATTATTGGTAACACGCTTAATCCTCATTATATCTCACTATATCCCTCATTATAAAGTATGTACTGTGATTATTCCTATTTTCTAGATGACGAGATGGAGGAACTGAGAGGTTAAGTAACTTGCTTAAGGTTATTCAGCCCAGTAGTTCAGACATAATTTAATCTTTAGTCTGGCTCTAGAGTCTGTACCCCTAATCGATATTATGAAGCGTCCGTTTTTTATTTACACCCTTTTAATTTTACTCTGGCATATTTCAATTTGGTTTCTTGCATCTATGGGACTTTTGGATAATGATAACTTATGTTTCTATATTTACAAAAAATAAACAAACATAAAACATTACAAGTTATTGATTTCTATTTTGACTGGGATATACAATCTGTTACAAAGCAGAATATTAACCGGCTTACCTGCCCTCAAAGGAAGATTTCTTCTGTCTCTGAAATTTTTATGTTGCATCTAAGACTGTTTTTCTCTTGATAACACTAGGATGAGAAAGATGAAAATAGACTATAGCCAGAAGGTGTTACTGCTGTCTCTGCGACTATCTTTTTGCAACTTGAGTTTTTCTTTCAGTTTGTTAATTTGTAATTCAATCTCTCCCATTTCATCTTGGCCCTTCCTAGTCTTCACAGAGTTCATTTACTTACACATATCATTAGCTAACCACTGCAGTCATCTAAGTTTTTAGAAACTTAGATGAGTTTGGGCACATTCAGAGTGGCATGGCCACCAGTTTTTACAAACTTAAAAGCTGCAGAGTACGTCTTAGGAAAGCTGAACACCTCTGTTTCTTCCAAATTTATTAAAAAGTGTGATAGTGTGAAAAAGAGTTATACACAAATGTCTTAGCATAACTCTATCTATGTTTTCATCCAGTTATTACACTAATAGTAGCGTCATCAAATTCAAAGATTTTTATTATTGTTTTACTTGAGGAGAATAACTTTCAACACTTACTGCATATACCCTGTGCATACCCACACACAAACACACAATGCATATCTATTGTTTAACAGATTCAAAATAGATATAGTTAAAATCAACAATATTGCTTAGAAAAAATATCTGACATGTGGTAATCTATAATGAAATATAATCATTAATCTATAATTAAATAATATTTTGAATATTGTTATTTTTATTATTACGGTTTTTTATTGATCTTAATGATTCTGTTGACATGGTAAAGCCTATCTGAATGATTTAAACAATTATTGAAGGTAATACTAGAGGGAAACAGCTAGGTGATCTGGATAATTCACCTTTTCATTGCTAATGTTATAAACCTCATTTCATAAAATAACTACCAGTGTGAGCCACTATGAAATACAGCATTCTTCTCTCTTGACTTACAAGCCTCCACACCATATTTGAAATCTCCCAAGTGAAATATGATTGGCCTACTGCAACACATTTCATAAAGAGAAACTCAAGTCACAAATTTGTCCAGGCATTTTTCCACTAAAGAATAAATAAGGCAGAAACTAGTTTGATTAGATTTTCTATCCTGCTTTCCTCCCCTCTATGTCTTTCTGTGATACAAATGTAAACTTGGGAAAAGTTGTTAGAACCTCATTAGCAGACTCCTCTGTATCTTTCAGTATATGTAAAGACTGTACATTTTCTTCTTTGGTAAAGTTTATTCAGTTTTGATTAGAACCACAATTAAGAAGCAAGCTAATGGTGGAAATGCAAATGTTGATTAACTTGTTTTGAAAACATTTCATTATAGTTGGACATGATAAATTTTAATGCATGATTAAAAATCATAAGCCTCAACCAAGAACATATTTTTAAATAAGTGAAGACATATGTACAAAAGAAAAAGAAAAAAAAATCCTTTTAAGACCAAACTGTTCTTTAATGAGCTGCTACTCTTCAAGTGCACAAGGCTGTATCTTTGATTATCTAAATTCTACATATTCTTTGTTTTTTTCACATTGGAGTTTCTCTTTCTGTTTTCTTGGAAATATACTTTTCATCTTTATTTTTAAAGTCAAACCTTGTTCAATTTTACATATCACTGTACACTGAAATCTCTTTTTAATTAGCTGCTTAACTACATCTTTACCCTCCATTCCCTACTTGGCTCAATTTACCAATTTACCAGACTCTTCTTCCTGAAATACTCATTTGAGGATCTGTTAACCAGTCTAATAAAGACACCCTTCTTCCCTTCTCAAATTCTCAACAAATTAAAAAATAAGACAAAAACAAAAAGCAAATTTGATGACAAAATATCAATATACCAATAAAGACAATGTTGGGGAGTCTAATTAAATATGACTGATACCCAAGCCCAAGAATTTGGCAAACTTACCAACCTAAAGCAAAGAAAGTTCTAAACTGGCCCAGACCCCAGGGAAGTGGCTTCAAACAGGAGGACCAGAGGGAGGTTAAAGGCAGGCTTATTAATGTGGGGCAGTAAACTTAAATATTATTTTTCAGCTTACCAATCAGTTAAATGCTGGGACTCCTGGGATAAAAAGAGTGAGGGAAGTTCATTCCTGATTTGGCTCTCTGTTTGTCTGTTACTGGTCTATAAGAATGCTTGTGATTTTTGCACATTAATTTTGTATCCTGAGACTTTGCTGAAGTTTCTTATCAGCTTAAGGAGATTTTGGGCTGAGATAATGGGGTTTTCTAAATATACAATCATGTCATCTGCAAACAGGGACAATTTGACTTCTTCTTTTCCTAACTGAATACCCTTGATTTCTTTCTCTTGCCTGATTGCCCTAGCCAGAACTTCCAACACTATGTTGAATAGGAGTGGTGAGAGAGAGCATCCCTGTCTTGTGCCAGTTTTCAAGGGGAATGCTTCCAGTTTTTGCCCATTCAGTATGATATTGGCTGTGGGTTTGTCATAAATAGCTCTTATTATTTTGAGATATGTCCCATCAATACCTAGTTTATTCACAGTTTTTAGCATGAAGGGCTGTTGAATTTTGTCAAAGGCCTTTTCTGCATCTATTGAGATAATCATGTGGTTTTTGTCTTTGGTTCTGTTTATATGCTGGATTACATTTATTGATTTGCGTATGTTGAACCAGCCTTGCATCCCAGGGATGAAGCCCACTTGATCATGGTGGATAAGCTTTTTGATGTGTTGCTGAATCCGGTTTGCCAGTATTTTATTGAGGATTTTTGCATCGATGTTCATCAGGGATATTGGTCTAAAATTCTCTTTTTTTGTTGTGTCTCTGCCAGGCTTTGGTATCAGGATGATGTTGGCTTCATAAAATGAGTTAGGGAGGATTCCCTCTTTTTCTATTGATTGGAATAGTTTCAGAAGGAATGGTATCAGCTCCTCCTTGGCCATCAGAGAAATGCAAACCAAAACCACAATGAGATACCATCTCACACCAGTTAGAATGGCAATCATTAAAAAGTCAGGAAACAACAGGTGCTGGAGAGGATGTGGAGAAATAGGAACACTTTTACACTGTTGGTGGGACTGTAAACTAGTTCAACCATTGTGGAAAACAGTATGGCGATTCCTCAAGGATCTAGAACTAGAAATACCATATGACACAGCCATCCCATTACTGGGTATATACCCAAAGGATTATAAATATTGCTGCTATAAAGACACATGCACACGTATGTTTATTGTGGCACTATTCACAATAGCAAAGACTTGGAAGCAACCCAAATGTGCATCAGTGACAGACTGGATTAAGAAAATGTGGCACATATACACCATGGAATACTATGCAGCCATAAAAAAGGATGAGTTTGTGTCCTTTGTAGGGACATGGATGAAGCTGGAAACCATCATTCTCAGCAAACTATCGCAAGGACAAAAAACCAAACACCGCATGTTCTCACTCATAGGTGGGAATTGAACAATGAGATCACTTGGACTTGGGAAGGGGAACATCACACACCGGGGCCTATTATGGGGAGGGGGGAGGAGGGAGGGATGACAATGGGAGTTATACCTGATGTAAATGACGAGTTGTTGGGTGCTGACGAGTTAATGGGTGCAACACACCAACATGGCACAGGTATAGTATGTAACAAACCTGCATGTTGTGCACATGTACCCTAGAACTTAAAGTATAATAATATTAATTAAAAATAAATTAAAAAACATAAAAGAGTGAGGGACAAGAAGAGGCCTTCCACATAGAAGACAACATCAGGAGTGGGGAAGAATATTTCTACTGACAGCTCCTTTCATGATGCCACTGCCACTTAATAATTTATATTGCTTTTATATTTCATATCAAGCCCTATATTCACTGCATTTCAAGAAACTTTGTAAACTTTGACCTCTATCTCTTCACAACCCTATTCCCCAATTCCCTGTATTCTCCCATTAGTTTTGACTATTGCCAGTCCACATTATCTCTCACATATACCTAATTTACAAAGTCCCTTCCTTATGCTTCCCTATGAATCATAATGAATATTCTATCTGCTTTCCTTTATTTTCCAAATAACTATTTTAACCCATTCAACTTCTCAATTATTTTTTCTTTTGATCTTTTTTATTACTAAACTTCGAGTAGTTACATTTTGTCTTCCTCACTGAACAGTGAGGCCCTCAAAGTCACTGGTAATGCAACATAGCACCTAACACATAGTTGACATATACTACTCATTAAGTACTATTGAAAAATAAAATATAAAACATTTTTTTCCAAACTCAAAGTGCTGAACATTTTGGTGATTTTATTACTGTGTTTTTATAAAATTTTAAGTTGTAATACTGTTAGGTATGATGGATTAAGAAATACAATAAATTTTGTGTACAGAACTTAATCTTAGATTTCCATGACATTTCTCATCATCAGACCAAACACAAATTATATTTAGGGCCAAAACAGAAGACATGGATTTTTTTTCTCACGGACAGCACAGTTAAGGGCAAGTGGGGGACAGGGCGTCATCAAAGAACATGGTTTGGCAGATTCAGAACTGGTGCTCTGCCTTTTGCCATGAAGCTTTCATGAAGAGAGCCATTCTGTGATGGACATGTTGAAGGAAAATTTATCTTCTCCCCTTTCACTAATAATTTCCTGATGAAAGAGAATACTGGAATAATAAGAGAACATTCCAGGGATTTGGAAATTACTGATGAATTGAGAAAACTTACATCCACTTAACACTGGGAGTTTTCTGAGTGCAAACACCACAAACATGCTTGTTGCTGTTGACTCCTGGAGGAAGAAAGATAAAGAAATGGCCAAGAAGAATAGTTAGATGAACTAGTAAATGTTTAACAGCCAGTTCTAGGGGTGGAGGTGAGGGAAATCTTACATGTAGCATTTGATAAAATTTTATCAGTGTAAATATGCCCACCATGGCTAATTTCAAGCTACCAATATGAGGTCAATAAACAGAGAAATGGGAAGAATGTCACATAACTGGCCCCAATAAGCCCATGTAAGTGGCTCCTGCACCAATCTGGCTCAGTGACTGGTGACAATTTTCACTTCAGGTTTCCTCTGCAGACGACTTTCATGTGGATTCCATTTTTAAATTTTTGATTGTGCAAACAGAAGGACTGTGTGTTTAAATTTCCGCAAAACCTACATGTCTGTATGCTAATCCATTCTTCTTATGCTTCCTAATATCTAAGAGATACAAACACATAAATCCCATAAAAACAGAAACAGAACTAACATACAGGGGAGACAAAAATGTTTGAATGAAGAAGTAAGATGAAAGGTGTTCTAACATTGTCTGAGCTAATTGTTCCAGAATTTAATAGACTGTTGACCTAAAATATATGTTATTTTAGTCAGAATGAACTAGGATATCTGAAAGCTGTTGTCTGCTGCAAAATGAAAATAGGCCACATAAAACAAATGCAGAGGTATTAGTTAAATAGTGTTATTGTACATTATCTGAGCTGTGACTATGCAGGTTTTACCTATGTGAGACTTGCAGAACTAAATTTTCATTCCAAATTATTTCCATCTGTGACAATTCTAATTTTTCTTATGTTCATTTCTCTCTTTTTTTCTCTTCCAAATTTGAATCAGTCGCCAAATCTAGTAAAATCATTTTCCAATTCTCTCTTATTAATCCATTCATTTTTCATGTCAATGCCCACCATTAGTTTATCCATGTGTAATTTTTGCAACTGTTTTCTTTGTAATTTTTATACATCCATCCTTATCTCATGCTAGCTCTTCTATGGTCTATTAATTCTACTAAGGTCTGTTTTGTGTGTGTGTGCAAATATTGCCCTTTTTTAAATTAACACTTGACTGCAACTTTCCCTGCAATCTCATTGCCTGTGCCTTCTGCCAGGTGCTCTATACCGAGCCAAAATGAATTGTTCAGTGTTCCCCCAATTAACAGCACACATTTTTACATCTTTGATGTTGTTGTTTGTAGTTTCTTTTTTTTTTTTTTTCCCAAGATTTTTCTATTTTGCCCAGGTTGGAGTGCAGTGGCCAGGCACAGGCAAGAAGATAATGTAATAAAGTCCTGAATTCCTGGTTGCAAATAATCTTATTGCCTCAGCCTTCCTAGTAGCTGGAACTACAGGAATGCACCACTACACCCTACATAGTTTTACTTTTACTGGGCTGATCTCTCTTCCTGAAATATTCTCCCTTCAACTTGTCCCCTTTGGATCACATCTCCAGTGTTATTTCATTATGAAGGGACTTGACTCAATCAGTTGAACTTACGTTTCATTCTGTACCCTTTGTTGCGATGCTAATACGACTTACCTCTGTTGATCACAGATGCTTTATCATATGTATCTGCCTGATGGATGATGAGTCCAGCAAGGGAGAGATGTATTTATCTTTATATTGCTAATGTCTATTATATGACAGGAAATTGTGGCCATGTGATAAATATTAAGGAAACTTGTGTGAGGGGGCTGCGTAGATGCTGAAAACATGTCACTGTTGTTTTTCATAATGTTTTTCATCATGTCCATGATGTTTTTCATAATGCCTCTAAGGTAATCTAGGATGGTGCTGATTTAAGAAGTTTAAGGTATTATATTAAGAAATTCTAGGCAAGGGATATGAAAAGAAGTATATAGAACTCAAAATTTAAGACAGTAATTTCCTGTGAATGGTAGCTGTGAGTGAGAATATGTAAAAGGCAATGGTTTATGTGTTATCCTTCCAACACATATTGTGATAATACAGTCAATATTTTAAAAAGCATATTTTAAGTGGCTTGTTAAATATCTGCCATATATAGAGACCTTTCTGAGATTTTAAAACGTGTGTTTCTATAAAAATAAATTTCAATTTATTTATCATACACAAAACCTATCCATAGCAGCCAAATCCTAGAATTGGTGTACATCGTTTTTGTTATATATCAATTAATATATAGTTAATATCAACCAAACAACATAATTTCATATGTATGTATTATGTGCCAGGCAGTGCTTTCAATGTTTTACATCAATTACATTATTTTACAAAATGTTATCTTTGTTTTATGAATGAGAAAATGCAACTGTTGAGATGGCTTGTCTATGATTGCATATAGTAGCTGTGAAACATATTACAATCTATGTATTGGTTACTTCATAGAACATATAATCACTTGAATGTGCTGACACTTTAGACAGTAATGACTAAGAATTTTCACCTTTGAATTCAGAAAGTAGATATCTCAATATCATGTACATGGCAAGATATGATTTTACTAGCCATTCCCAGAAGATCCCAATAGTTACTTGTGTACTCTGAGAGAAATATATTTGCACAATGGCTGTATCTGCAGAGGATTCCATATGTGGATTTTCAGTCCAAATTCACTAAGTCATGAGAAGAATTGAGGGGATTTGCTACTATGTGAATTGTTCTAGTTGGCCAACACACCAAAATCTATACCCAATCCATATCCGCTTCACAAAGGATTAACATCCTGAATGATTCAGCTGGATTTTTAAATACATTGATGGCACTGTAGTGTGAACAGTGAAGGGAGGAAGCATGCCACATTCCAGATAACATCAATGATGTCACTAGGGACTTTGTGTTCTCTGCCTTCTATCCAATGCTGGGAAGATTGATCAGAAATTTGCAAGTGCTGCAAAATTTTCAAAAATGAGGAGCACGTACAAAACCTCCTAAAAAAAAGAAGTGCCCTGACAGTTGTGTCTTTATTTGATTATTGTTTATGTCCCAGTGGCTTAAGTTTCATTAGATTTGGTTCACTTTTATATTTAACATTTGAGGCACAGTGCCTGGAACGGAATAGGCATACAGCAAGGTTTGATATAAATAATTAATTAGGAAAACTGATGGAAGAAGTAGAAGCTACCTGGAACTCATGTTTGTTTGTCTGAGGTTCATACTAAATCTCTCTGAAGAGATACAGCATAATGTCTCAAACTAGAAAGCTGCAGCCCTACAGTAAAGATTAGGAAAGACTGATCTCTACCAAAGGAGTTATTTTGGAGGAGTGACTTGTGCCAGTTTTTCTAAAGTATGCACTGAAAAGTGAGTTTTCCTCTCCTGAAGGATGAATAAAGCATTCAGAAGGAATTACGTGTCTTAGACGGAAGTTTGTCTTGGAGGAAAATATACGTAAGTACCTCGACAATAGCTATGGCAATTATATCAGTGAGCAGGAGAATCATTGCATATTATGATGCATTTTAAACTATTTCAGCAATATTTTCTGTCCCTCATCCTTGGCACTGGTTGGAGGAAGAGAATGTTCTAGGAATGAGAGAAGAATGAACTGGAATTCAAGTAATCTAACTGATGGGGTGTATTAGTGAGGGTTCTCTAGAGGGACAGAACTAATAGGATATACTTATATGTGAAATGGAATTTATTAAGGAGAATTGACAAACACGATCACAAAGTGAAGTCCCATGATAGGCTGTCTGCATGTTACAGAGCAAGGAAGCCTGTACTCCCAAAACCTCAAAAGTAGGGAAGCCAACAGTGCAGCCTTCAGTGGTGGACAAGGGCCCAATAGCCCCTGGCAAACCACTAGTTTAAGTTCAAGAGTCCAAAAGCTGAAGAACTTGGAACCCAATGCTCAAGGGCAGGAAGCATCCAGCACAGGAGAAAAATGAAGGCCAGAAGATGCATGAAGTCTGGTCCTTCCAAATTCTTCTGCTTGCTTTATTCTAGCCATGCTGGCAGCTGATTAGATGTTGCCCACCCACATTAAAGGTGGATCTGTCTCTCCCATTCCACTCACTCCTTTGGCAACACCCTCACAGACACATCCAGAAACAATACTTTGAATCCTTTAATCCAATCAAGTTGACAGTTGATATTAACCATCACATGGGGCATGTTGCAAATTCCCATGTGCGATCCTTTTCTTCCTCAACAATAGTGTCCTGGGAAATGTATAGAATACACATTTAAACAAACAAATTTAAACTGTATAATAGTTTTATATTAAAAGTTTTATATTTATCAGGGTGTCTTTCATAGTTTAGGAGAAGAAGAAAAAAAAGAAAAGGATTCCAAGTAGGGATTTTATTCATCAAAGAATTATGATAAAAATGTATATATTATTTTTTGTTAATTTAAAATTATCTCTTTTTTACTATTTGCTGTTATTTATGAAGTTGAAAGAATGCATCACTAATTAAAACAGACATATTTAAGTTTTTAATTTTTATTTTAAAACTTAAATCAAAACTTAAATCAAAACTTAAATGAACATTACACATACTATTAGCTCTAAGTTTTAAGTTTTGGGGGGCTGATGATGCTTTTTCCTAATCAGCAGACATTGAAAAACACATTGCATTTAAGTTTCTTGATTAAATACATTATTCAGGTAGTTAAGTCTTCACAAACATGTCATATGCATACTAAATATTTGGTACAAGGCTTCCAGATTAGAGTCAAGAATTCCCTTTTACGTGACAGAATTTTAGCAAAGCAGACATGTTGTGAAATTAGATATTTGTAATTAATTACCATTAAGTATTTGTTCTAAGTTACATTTATTATTATTTATTATTGCAAAAGATAACCTATAGCATTTGCTTTTCACCTACCTCTTTCTTCATTACTTGATCAGATTTTACTTTTAAAAGAAAACCACATATAAAAAAAGTGATTTCTTTTTAACTAAGCCATTTAATTGCTGGAACTAAAACATTGTTCTAAGTGCTTTTAAATATGTACCTTTAGAAAAATTTTAAATTTCATAATTCATATCTACATGATCCTTATAAATTAAAATATGTAATGTAAATCTTCAATTTAGTTTTAAAAATGTGTGTGTGGTATGTGTATGTATTTGTGTGTATCTGTATGTGTTTCGTTTTCTGTTATATCTTTAGGGAAGAAAAGAAATGGACAGTGCTTGGTGTGTATATACACATATACACATACACATTCACATACACACACACTCATACACACACATAAAAGAGAGGCTCAAATATCTTTGTTGAATAAACAAAACATCAGTATTATCATAGCAATTTTTAAGTAGAGCCTTTGGAGATGATCTGCCAGATTTCAAAACCTAGCTGCACTACTAGAAATGTCATCTTGAGCAAGCTAGCTAACTGTTCTGAGCCTTGACTTATCCATCAGAATATAAAGTTAACAAACATAGGGTTGTAATGAGGTCTAAATGGGATCATCTACATAGTAGGCATGCAATAAATACAAACTATAATTGTTTTTAAAATGCACTTACAAAAATTAATGAGCATGTGACAGTGATTTGTGATGTTATATTGATCATAATAATGTTTTAATTTATTCAGTCAGTTAAGGCTTTTAATTGTCCTAGTCCTATGGCATTTGAAAGATTGAAAAGGAGATAAATTTACAAATGTTTTATGATGTAGAAATGCTGCTTAATAATTTTTAAATTATGGAAGGTTTTCAGTTATTTCTAAAGCATAAACACATTTTAAAAATTTTAATTAGTGGAGAATATTCGTGTTCATCAAAAACTTCTTGTTTATTATCTTTGAGCATTTTCATAACTTGTTCAATTGTGAGTAAGGGAGTAATTCCCCTTTGAACTTACTCTCTTCTGTGAGTTATGGTAACTAACTTTATAAGAAGACCTGAATATTCGAGTGAAGTTTTCTCTTTTTAACTGAATAAATTTTCCTTCTTTTTCTGCCATAGTTAAAAATGTTTCTCAAGTCTTGTCAAGAAAAAATATAAGAACTTATTTTAAATGTAATAATTCAATGTGCATTAAGGAATTCTGTGTTATCTAAGATAGTCTTTACAAATGCTGCTCATAGCTGTCCAGTATTAGAGCTAGTCATATGTAGCTACTGAGCACCTAAAATGTTAGTAGGATGAAGAAACTAAATTTTTAATTTTATTCTATGTAAATCATTAAGTTTAAATTTAAATCTCCACATATGGTTTGTGGCACTGGATAGAACAGGTGAAATGAAAAGTCATAACTTGTAAGTTCCACATATCAAGCTGGAAATGTGCTTTCAAATAAAGTACTACTATAAGTAAAAATAAAACAATATACATTTTTACTTTTTTTTTTTTTTGAGATGGAATCTCACTCTGTCGCCCAGGCTGGAGTGCAGTAGCGTTATCTCGGCCTCGGCCTCCCTGGTAGCTGGGACTACAGGCTCTCGCCACCATGCCAGCTAATTTTTTTGTATTTTTAGTAGACATGGGGGTTTCACCATGTTAGCCAGGATGGTCTCGATCTGCCGACCTCGTGATCCACCCACCTCGGCCTCCCAAAGTGCTGGGATTACAGGTGTGGGCCACTGTGCCTGACCATTTTTACTTTTAATAATGATTTTATATTTTTCATTTTTAATAACATTACAACATAGATCCCACCCAGGGAACTCTCTCTCCCTTCATCTCTCCTCTCCCGCTCTTTTTATCTATGTCTATCTTTCTGTTTATCTCTCTATATACTGTACATGTTTCTCCTAGCAGTATGTATATAGTCCTGCTTCAATGAGAGAAGAGAATAAAAAAGAAAAACTCAATACATGTTGCAGAGATTTAAAATGTTAACTTAGACACAAATTTTGTATCTTCTCTTTTCTCCCACTGTTCGAGATAGGTAGGCACTTATTTTTATTTCATTGAATAATAAATATAAACTGTACTGATCTAATTTTACTTTGAAACCTCCATTTCATAAGGCATGGTTTTTTTTGAGAGTAAAAGTATTCCTTTTCCTATCTCAAAATGTTTCAAACATATATCTATTGTGATTTAATCTATGCTGTGGCAAGACCACAGCAATGAATGTATCTGTAAAGTTTCTTAGTTTTGTTTATTCATTTGCACCATGGGAAAATAAAAGCAAAATGTCAGTGAAATAAATTTATTTTCTGGTACTGCAGCCTATTAATATGATTTCTCCTAAGGATACAGATCCGAAAACTGTCCATGTTAAGGATTTAGATGTGTTTGGGTCTTATAAATTATCTTAATCTACATAAAAAGATATGTTGATCAATAAAATGTATCCCTAAGTATGATAATATATTTGAAACAATGATCATTTGAATTACTTTATTGTGACAAGGATTTTGGAATAATTAAATGAAAGGAAAGTATGAAGTACTATTTATATGGATAGTGATGCTCTGTGCAAGATAACTAGAAAAAGGACTGGAGCTCTAGGAAAGGTATGAGTTTTAGTCACAGACGAAGGCCACTAACATTTTCACAACATGTACTTTTTTAGGATGCTTCCCCGAGCTCAATACTTCTAATCCCTCTGACTTCACCTTGCCATCTCTAAGGCTTCAACCAGTCTTTCGAGGCAGTTGCAGATTTTGGTATTGTTCCAGAAGGAACCTGTAGCACTACATTTTCAGTAAGGGCAAGGGCACAAACATCTGTAGACCACAGATGCCTGACTGTAAATTATCATACCATGTGACCAGAAGCTGGAGAGTAGGGACCCTACGGCTGTAACTCAACATTTATTTTTCCCTTCACAACACCTAAATTTTACTATGTCACCTCTCTTAATGAGCTTGTATTAAAAGTTTCTAGATCTGTTAAATATGCAGGTGGATGTGATAGCCTGTAGTTTAGTCTTCTACAGCCACTATTCCATGCACTCCATTCAAAAAGAAAGATTGTATATATGTATGTGTGTACGCATATTCATGTGTGTGTCTAATTCAAGGTGATAGAGTTACTAACTGAGACTGTGTGTTACAGTGCTGTGGACAGTGATCAACAATCAAAGTGAAGATTATAAATAGAACAATAAAGATTATAAATTAAATAAAATGTTAAAAATATTCTGAAAGAGTTGAGGTTGTAGCTCACTAGTGAAGGGCATAGATAAGTGACTGCTTTGTATCTCATAAGGAATTGTAATATATTCTGATGGCAAGGGGTAGCATTCATTGTGTTTTTTATGAGGAAGTCACATAAAAAAGCTGGGATCCAGCTATGTTTGGGAAAATAACCATGATAGCAATGTGTGAGATGTATAGAGAAAAGGGGCTGAAAGTAGGATGAAAAGTTAGAAAACGTTTGTAATTGTCTAGATTAGGGATGAGGAGATCTTGAACTAGAAAAATACATAGTAAAAATCTAGTCCATATCAGGACTAGATTACTAGATATTACTGATATCTCCATATCAGGACATACATATATATGTGTATATATATGCACATATATACATATATATATATATTGATTGAGGAGAAAGGACAAGATAGATGTCTGGATTTGGAAAATATTCATATGGAGATTATAATTAAAGATTTATATTTGGTGATGTGCTCTTGAAAGAAAGCCTAACATGCAAGGATGGATTAAAAATTTTGGAGGGTGGAATAGTTCTCGATGATGAACAGGTTCCATTTGTGTTCATTGATTTAGAAGTGTTGGGACTGTGGAATGGGCCACAAAACTCCTTGTTTGGAGTGTTATACATACCATCAACATTGGCATTGAATTTTGCTCTAAGGATATTTAATGAAAAGGACAAGTTTAGTTTCTTGGTAATATTTAATTTTTGTCAACCTCATACTTAAAAGTGTATGTTGCATGAATTACATTTGTAAAAATGTCTATGGTACAGTATAGTAATTTGTATCTGCTTAAATTTTTTAACTATATTTGTCAAAAAAAGAATCTGAAAATATTCATTGATATCGTGATACTCATCTCAGTAATTTTGACTTGACTCATCTTATTGTAATTATAACAACCAGTTAAAATTCCTTTAAATATATTCTCAAAGTTTAGGGGGAAAATAGTTTTCTACCTAGATAAATTGTAAGATAAAAGTCAATGGTAATTATATTATAAATATCATTAAACAAAAATGTAATTCAAAAATTCTGGTTTTTTACAATTTTATGCAAATGAAATAATATTGAACTTATTCTTAAAAAAGCTTTAAAATAACAAGGCTGTATAACTTCTGTCATTCATAGTCTATGTTTTTATTCATTAAAATGACATGCTTATGCAAGAGATAGTTATTAAAGAGTTTGTTCAGGTAATAATTTATGAAAAATTACTGATGAATAGTCACTTCTCATCTCTCACAGCAAGAATGAAATCAGCCACTTTTTCAAAACACCTTAATGGTGAATATTTCTCAAGCACTCCCTTCATACTGCCATCCTATTACAAGACCTTTTCATCTTTCTTCTGCATTTTTATTTACTTTTTATATTAGCCTTCTAACTTGCTTTCTTGCTTTCACTTTTCTTCCCATTTATTTCATCTTCCACGCAGGAAGTCAGTGGTCCTTTAAAAATCCTATTCAAAAATGTCCAATGCTTTATATAGAGTAAAAACAATTTCTTGTGGCCTGAAGACCTTACATAATTCATTCATCCAGGTCCTCATGAACCAACCCCCTTCCCCACCCCACTCCCCGCTCCCCGCCCCCGACACACACACACACACACACACACACACACACACACACACACTTGCTTTTCTTTTCTGATTTCAGGTCCACTAAAGATATTCCTGGTGCAGTGCTCCCACTTTTGCTGTTCCATCTGCCTGGGATGAATCCTCTGGATTCTTACGTGCTCCTCTCCCTCATGTCATTCTTTTATCTGCTCAATAAATGCCCCCTCAAACCTCAAAAAAGCAAAGCAAAGCAAAACAAAACAAAAACAATTCTTGCATTTTTCTATTTACTTTCACTGATTTTATTTTTTATAACACTTTCGCTATGCAAAATTTAACAGAATGTCAGTATTTTTAGTTTAGTTTTGGTCTCTTTCAGTAGAATACAAGATCCATATTTGTAGATTCTTTTTTTTTTTTTTTTTTTTTTGCCTCTGAATTTCTAACACCTAAAACAGTGCCTGACATAAAATAGTTACTTGAAATGATATGGTGAATGAGTATCATTCATTGACATTTGTTGTATGAATTATGTTGTATTGAATTAATGATTCCGGAGATATGCATTAAAGCACACACTCCTATTAACTACAATAGTAGCATTCAATTGTTGCTAATTATTTTACAAAAATGCTTAGAAGTATCCTTTCTTCATTTTTTCCCCAAGAACTTCTATTTTTATATGTTATTACCGTAAAAGGCAGGTGAATAATACTTGAACGTAAAACATTATCAGTTATATGGTGTGCTATTTTCCAATATGTATATTACATTTTTTATTAGTAATTGAGGAATCAATATTTTATATATGCATGGAAATTTTTTAAATAGTGTTTTTGCAGCTCTGAAAAGCTAGTCAGCATTTATTTTGTTTATATATTCCTTAAAGTAACCTTGATGCTTAGGTATATCTAAAGGCATTGGTATTAAAATTGCATCCAACCCTGTGTGAAATTTTCAGGATTAAAATGCATGCTGTCTGATTCCTGGAATCTATTATCTCCTATGTGTAGATAAGTGTGCAAGTTGTGCTTCTTATGACATTTTTGTGTTTCTGGTCTATCAGAGGCATTTCTTTGACTAGACCTTTGAGTAAGTGATTGGAAATTCAAATAACAAAAAGAAGACAGACCTTTAATTTTTATTCAGAGAATCTGAGGCCTTAATTTTTAAATAGAAAGCAGACTGGTGGAAATAGAAAAACAGCGCTTGCCTTAAAAATAAAGATTTCCTAGCCTACCCATGGATGTTCTGAAACAGAATTCTAATTAGGGAGTCCAACAGTCTTTTTTAATAGATGCCCTAAGTCTTTGCTCCTTAAAATATAATCTGTAGACTGGCAGTATTAGTCTCAATTGGGAATTTTTCGGAAATTCAAAATTCTCACCCACATTCTAGACATACTGAGTCAGAATCAACATCTTAACAAGAGACACAGGTATTTCCTGTGTATGTAGCATTTTGAGAAGCAGTACTTTAGATGATTCTGATGCCTACCTGGATGCAGAAAATAATAGAGTCTAGAAACTATAGTGTAGCATTGGAGACTGTGGATAAAAGGCAAAAATGGCTGGAAGCGATCTTTCCTAGAAATGATTCTGATATCCAACCATTGATTTCTGTGTCTTTCAAGCAAGAAGAGCTCTTTGCTCCATCCCACTCCAAAGGATTTATCAAAGAAAAACGTGCATAGCGACTAAACTCAAATTGTTCTCTGAAGTCAACATTCTGAAAGTGTAAGCTCTTAACAGGCATGAGCTGTCCATTTCTTAAAATTCTTATTATATCACTTTATGAGTATTTGGTTTACTCAATCTAATGAAAGTAAATTTCTGTTCACTGTAGAATTTTGAATATTTAAAATTGAAATTATATAGGAGTAGAATTTTTAAAAGTCAACGTAATAATAATTATTTAATGACCAGCATCAATGCATCAATATCTTCCTTTTTCATGCTCCTAGCAGTCCTAAGATGCATTTCCCATTGACACAAAACCTACTTATTAGGAATATCTATGTAGAAAAATTGGGAACCCAATAAACAAAATTAGCCCCAAATATATTTCTACATATGGTGATGTGAAATAGTTTATTTTAAAGAAAAATTTATGTATGTAACTGTTACAAGATTCTTGCGGTATTGGTTTTCCAACCATAAATCTCTGTGGCTGGTGGTGCCTTTGCCCAAGTTTTGCTTGGGCCTGCTGGCCTTGTTCCTCCCACTTAGCCTGCCAGGTTGCACTGGGCTTGTGCTACCGGCCTGAATCTCATGCCTGCCAAGGGTGAGCCAGGCGTGGAGTGGCAAGGGTGTGTGAAAAGGCGAGCATGGGGTCCGACCACTGCACAGAGCCAGGCACAGTGGCTGCAGCGGGTTGGGAAGCCTCAGGCTCCAACACGGGCACCAGCTCCCTCAGAGGCTGTGCTGGACCAGGCATAGCTCAAGCTGCTTCCACAGCTGGCACAGAAGGTAGGAGATGCCAGGAACCACAGAGCACCAAAGAGGATGTCACAGTCCTGGCTCGAGGAGCTCCTAGGTCTGGGCTTCCCAAAGATCCACAGCTTTTCTTTCCTACTTGTCACCCACAACATGGAGAGCAAGGAGCGTGTTTCAGCCATTTTTGTTACAGCTCTTTTAGCTCCACCATATGGCAGGTCCCGAGTTCTTGTCCCACATCCAGGAAGAATGAGGTACGTGGACTAGTGGAGGGTGAACTGGGCTAAGAGGTGCTTTATTGAGTGACAGAACAGCTCATAGGAGATTTGCAGTGAGTAGCTCCTCTTCACAGTCAAGTTGTCCCAACCCGAGTCCAGCCGTCAGCAAAGAGACACAGGCTCCTCTCTGCAGGCAGGTTGTCCCATTGCCTGCTCAGCTCTCAGCAGAGAGGAGACCCACAATGGGTAGCTCCTCTCCACAGGCCAGTCATCTTGTAGTCTCACTAAGTCTGGCTGAGTCCCGGGTTTCTGTGCACTTCAGAAGTGAGGGTGTGCATGCTGATTGGTCAATGGGCAGCTATCGGTGGGCCGGGAAACAGCACCGTCAGTTCTCACTCTGGTCCCAGTAACTGGCAGCCTGGAACCCAGGCATCAGGCTGTCCCTGGTCTGAAGATGGCGTTTCACTGGGGACCCTCCCCTTTCCACCTAGAAGCCTGTCTGCCTCCTACTGCAATTAACTTCTCATCCACGGTTCCCATGGCTCCCGAGCTGTTCCTGCCGAGGGTTGCCTGCAGACCTGCACCACGCATCCCTTAGCCTACCTTTTGCCTCCTTCTGGTGCTTGTCAGCGCCCAAAGTCCGGAAGGGGCCAAGCACACACACATCTTTATGGGTTGTGACAACACCTGGTCTTGGCTACAATTTTGCTCCGAAATAGGAGTGGGTACCAGGAGCGGGGACCGGCCCAGCAGCAGGGTCAGGTACTTCTGAGCTTGTGGGGGCACGGGAGGGTTACCAGGTACCAGAGAGTGCAAAGATGCTCCCGGTTTGCAGTCGTGGTTAGATGACTGCTGCGGCACCCAGGAGGGCAGGACTCCTGGCCCTCCAACTTGGAAGGGGGCGGGTTTCCGCCTGTTCCCAGCTCCTGCTGGTTCCTTGAAACATGCAGCCCCGGCCACACCTCCCCACTACAGCCCCGGCCACATCTCCCCACTACAGCCCCGGCCACACCTCCCCACTATAGCCCGTGTCATGTGTCATGGCAGCGGCAGCTTCAGACCGACCGACGCTGCCATCATAACTACCTACAGTACAAAAGAAAAGTTATTAGAATTAATTAAACACCATTTAAAGGTTATAAAATTAAAGAATATAATATATAAACTTCAAAAAATTGGCTACAATAATCCATAGGCATGTATTCTAAAATTATAATTTTCTAGTTAATAATATAAAACTCTCTTAAAACATGGAGGGGATCTCTTAATGATTTAAAAAAAAACCTTCAAAAATATTATGAAGTCTTAGAGGAAATTTAGACATTCTCATATAACAGATATTTTGAAATAAATGTTATGTGGAAAACTAAAAACACGACTTTATTTTATAATGTCTAATAGTTTAAAATTAAATCATATGCTTCATGATGGGTCTCAAAGAACTTCAGTAAGTACTCAATTTGTCATTAATGCTTTTGCAATATATGGGACTTTCATTCTTCTTTTAAGAATCAAGTAACCTGAGATTTTGATGAAATTAAAATATTTAACACAGTTCATTAAATTATTAGTGAAGATCTTTCTGCACCCACTTATATATTCGTGCTTCTTCCATATACATAAACACCAAAATCCACCTGTATTTCTTTTTATCCTGGAATTAGAGAGGCTTTAAATCATGTGAAAAATTGCTGAATATATTTTTCTAAATAATTCATTTGACAATAGCAGCATTCTTCTTAGAAGGATAGTTTATGTTTTTTTTCTTATCACTCCCAGGAGACATTGTTTAGTCATTGTCATTTCTAGTGTTCTTTTTAAAAAATACATATCCAATTATTTCATTGCACACAGAAAAATAACTGCTATTTTAAAAATCGTTAGAAAGAGAGAAGTGAAATACACATGAGAAATCATGGCATCAATAAATACTTAAGAAAATGCATAGGTCAAAAACTGTGCAAGCTGGTTTTAGGAAGACATAGATGGCATGCTCCAGGGGTTTAACTGAGGATAGTTTAATGAAGGGTTTATTTACAGAGATGCAAGCAGAGTTAAAGAGAACAGAAAGGCTGGTAAACTCTCCAGGGGTTAGTAGCAGAGGAATGCTGATACCCACACCCAACTTGAAGGCACAGAGGGAAGGGACAATGTTAAAGGAGGCCAGAGAAACCTTGGAAGCTGGAAAGAAGGCCTCTGCAAAGCAACTCTAACCACAAACCAGACCACTGTCATGTTTGAGGTGAGATAGAGTAGGAATGGAGGCAATAAATACCTCAAGCTCTCTCTCTCTTCCCTGGTCAGTGTTCCCTAGAAGTTCATGTTCATCTATGATGATCCCTTGGGTGCTGGAATACGATTACTCATATTGTTTTCATCCCGCTCCTTCTTATTAAAATATTTTAATCCCATAATTCCAGATAAAAACTTGCATTAAGGTGAGTTTCTTAAGGAATGAAAGTAAAGGACAAAAAAACATCTTTTGATCAGTGAGGAAACAGGTGACTTTTATCTGTCCTGCTTCTGGGTAGTGTGACAGGGTTTTTGTTTTTAACTGATGAATAATAATTGTATTTATTTAATGTGCGTCCAGTATGGAATGATTAAATATGGCTATTTCATACATGTATTACCTCATATACTTTTTTGCAGTAAGAACTCTTAAGATCTACTCTTTTAGCAATTTTGAAATGCATAATACATTGGGACATTTTTTAATACTAGAATAAAAACTTTGTATTTTCATTTAGCTGGTAGTACCTTATTTGTCATTGGTTGCTTTTTAAAGTCACATGTTAATTTGGGTGTTTTGTTTGTTTGATTTTGTTTTTTGCATTAGGATACAAACTTTATTCATTCATTCACTTAACAATTATTTAATGAACCCCTATTATACAACCAAACAACTGAATGATGCCTTAGAGTACTTCAGGGACTACATATATATTTTTTTTCTTTCTTCTTTTTTTTTTTTTTTTGCTTATATCGTTGGGTTATATTTGAGTGAAGGCTATCCTTGCTAGTTCTGAGAACCAAAATTTAAGTTAAGCAATTATGAACATGTGTCTATCAGTGTGAAACAATGGGGATAATTGAGGGGCATATGTTGTTGGAAGTAAGCATGCTTGAGTTCAGGGTTAAGCAAAATTTGAGCCATTATTAGTAGTTTATTTAAATACTGGAAGAGTTTATAGGTAGACCAATGACTGCGGTTTCACAGAGTCAGAACCCAGCTTGAGTATTTTCTGTAAATCACTGTTACTTAGGGCTTACTGCTTCTCGCAGTTGAACTTAATCTTCAGTGACACAGTGGGTCTGAAACATTCCAATCCTTTTTTAATAAATTCCACTCTTACAAAAATAGAACACATGAGTCCTATGTGAAGAAAAACAAAACAATATATTTTTTAATTGAAATATTTTGTAGTGTTTTAAAACGCAACTTCAAAGCTTATGCTAGTTCTTCAAAAAGTAATTTTATCTTTGGTATCCTATTTGGCACAGAGTTGTTTCATCTCCCATTTTTTTTATTCTTTCTAAGAACATTTATTCTTTTAAGTTTTGCCATAAATGGGCTATTCATTATTACAAGTAATTTAAACCAGTCAATTCAGTTATGCCAAATAAAAACACAATTGGTTAAAATATAATTATTACATTTGAAAGGTTTTTTACACAAACAGTGTGTGATTATTATAAAGTTTACTTTGATATATAAAATCTAACATTCTTGTTTTGGGACATAGCTGAATATAAAATAAAACCTAGTCTCATTCTATCTGTAATAAAACTAAATCTAAAATGAAAGCATCGGCAATAAAACTGAATTTACAATATCAGAAATGGTACATTTGCAGTTGCTATATATTTTTCCTGGTAAACTTCCACTGTTTTTTTATAACTAAAATCTGAACTGTAACCAAAATGAGTTGACTACCTAATAAATCATAAAAATAAATTATTATATTAAAATTCTACATAGTATTTTAACTATTTTTCTTATTAATCTGGCAGTTATTTTTGTTGTCTTAGGGGCTCCTTTTATTTTCCTAGTTACTCTGACACTAAAACATGTCAAATAATTTAAAATTAATTTTCCAAAAAGAATATAATCAAAGTAGTTCCATCTTAGCCTTGCCATTTTAATCTGTTCTGATTTTAATCTATTGTCTTCCTCAAAAAAAAAAAAATCCCTGGTATTAAAAAAAAAAAAAAAACTTTCTGTAGAGATTAGAATCCTGGAATCCTTCATTCAATTTTGGAAATGTTATAGAGCAACACAAAATAAGGGTGGATAGTTCAGTTGTTAACCTGTCAGTCAAAACCCTTGTTATACTCAACTCTAGTATCAGATTTATGTATGACAAACTTTCCTGTCAATCAAATGCTTTTTAAAAAAAAAAAACTTTATATATTTCATTAGATTCAGTGGTAAGGAATCCATCTGATTGACAGTTGAGGCACATATAGTTTGGGGGAAAATATGTTACAATTAGGTATACTTCCCTTTCATAAAATAAAATTATAGCAGACCATTATTTCAATTGTTGTTATCGTATTCTTCAGAGATACTTGCAGCAAATGCTGTGTATGACTTTTGAAATTTACTCAACTTAAGAACACATAATTTAAAGCTGTATGAAAGCAGGTAATAAGCAGCCCAGACCAGTCACTGTGTGATGAATCTAATTACCAAAAAATATTGATATAACAGTAGCAGACAGTTCTTTCTAACTGCCATTATTACTGTTATATCATAACATAGAAAGTGCAGATATTGATGCTTTTAATTTTTTAATGGAAAACTTGAAATAATGACAAATGAATGCTGTGACATTGGCTGTATATACATTTCATGAAAATACAATCCATAAACATTAAGGAACTTTTATTTCTGTCTGCATTAGCTAACATTTATTAATATCTTCCCATAGAAAATTCTGTCAATTTACAATTCTAAAGGTGTTTTTGTTAAACAATATCTTCCTATTTTAGTAGGACCTGTCTAACTTGAAGCAACAAAATACATCGTTAATATCCTTACTTCAACTTCTAGCCCTCAGATGTAGACCATCACTATTGCTTGTCGTTCATTATGTATTGAAAAGTGTACACTACCATTACAAGAGATAGGATTTTCTCCATAATAAATACACATATATTATGAATCTAGTATGAGACAAGTGGTTTGCTAAGCATTTAAAAAACAAAAATTAATTTCATAATACCCACTCAGACATTCTCACAATCTCCACTTTACTTATGAACTGATGACAGCTTCATTCTTAGATTTTTCTAAATTCCATAAGACCTTTAATATCAGTAAACAAACAGACAAAAAAAGAGTCAGAGGAGGGATTGTTTTGCATATTCAGGTTAAATAAAATAAAAGTCCTGAAGATTCAGTAGAGTCCTACAAAATTACTGGGTGGGGCCTTAACAGCAAGTGTGAAAAGCTTAACAGCAATATGAGAGCAAGGGAAAATAATGAAACAATGCAGGCTTCGGCATGTAGAGCAGTACTCTGATGAGTGAAATCACGGTCATTCATTTAGTCACTGAATGGGTTAATTCCTTTTATGATCATTGTAGCTTACACAATATAAATCCAACTCTACGAAAAAAAATGAAAAATCAGGACACACTATTAATGATGAGGAACAGGACCATTATACTAATAGATAAAAATCAATAAACTTTTCCTGACCTGTTCTCTAAGATGGAATAAACTGTTTTCTTCAATATTTCATAGCAATTTTTATAACCCTATTATGATCACTGTCACAGTTCCTTATATAGTATTTATGTGTTTATCATTGACTTTATATATTATGAGCTCATTGATAACAGAGACCATGTACTATACATCTACATAAATTCCAAAATAAAACCTTTCATACATATAATAGATGCTAAAGCATATATTCTCACAGATCTTTCTTTATCAATATGCCCCTCCTAACTATAAGGCCTTATTGTTAAATTAGATAGGCACTATACACACCATACAAGAAGCATTAGTGGGTAGAGCTTTGTTGTCCCGTCCTGAGGGGAGCTCTCACCCTGATTCCAAATTATTGAATACTGAGGGAAGCCCCCAATACAGGACGATATAACCCACGCCCCTCCTTCTGGTGCCAAGACCTCCTCATCTAGAAATGCTCCCACAAAGACCCTCTGAATGGCCACCATGCTGTCAATTAAGGGATATGGACATTCCAGATGAATTAATCACAAGCCATCCTAACTTTAAATTATGAAGGAAAAAAGATGTACTTAACACAACTACAGCTTTGGCGGTGTCCTCCCCAAGCGTCCATTCAGGGATCCCAAGGGGACAATCTTCTCAAACAATAAGGGGAGCCAACTCCCTCCCCCAAACCTCAGAACTGGTGATCCCTAACTTCCTGCCATAGGAGTTTGGCTTCTCCTTGGGTCTTGTCCTGCCATTCAGGACAATCACCCTTTTACAACATTGGTGGTTCATTGGAAGATGGGTAAGTCCCAAAGGTTCTTAGTCCTGTGGACACTTGGTGTCCAGGTCTCTGTTATCTTAGGAAATCTTAGTTTACACCCAAAAGATGCCACATACAATTTGCAGGGCATGGCCAGAAAGGTTATTTAAGAGAAACACATCTTAATTTTTGCATCTATTAGAAATGTTTTCATTAATTCTGTTAGTGATGGTGGCTTTACTGACTCTTTCTTTTCTCATTATAGGGATTGAGGCATTGGCTCACTGCCACAGCCAGAACAAATTTAAATTCATAGCACTGCTGGTGGGAAAATGCAAGTGGGACCCACTACAGTTGCCAGCCCCCGTCAAGGTGGTAAATACACCATGGTAACTACTAAAACTAGGTACAGAAGGTCTATGACCACTAATTCTATTACTAGAAGGAGTTATTGTCTCCACTATTTTATAGTAATAGTCCAATTTGGCCTGTATTAAAAGTCACCACAAATGAATGGAGACTAAAAATTAATGTAACTTAAATTCCCAGGTGCCACCTATTAAAGCCCCCATTGCTGACATTGTTGAATTAATGGACAGTACCCAAAAGGCTCTCGGTTCCCATTTTTCAGCAGTGGGTCTGGCCAATAGATCTTGTTCCATTCCAATTTCAGCAGACTCCCAAAGCCAATTTGCCTTCCCTTTGAAGGGAGCACAATACATGTTCACTCATCTCCCTGTGGGATACCTGAACAGCCCAGCTATTGCCCACAACCTTTGCCAGCAAGCTCTCTAACATCACAATTAAAATATTGCCAGGTTTGGCACTATTTACATGGAGTGATATTAAAGGGGCCTGCTAGAGAGGCAGTAAAAAAAATGATTTAAATATTCTAACTGAATATGTACCGGACCTAGGTTGGGCCATTGCTCCCCATGAAATATAGAGGCCTGCCACCTCAATAAAGTTCCTGGGGACTATATAGGCAGTTAAACGTTGAGAAATCTCCCCTATAGTCAAATATCATTTACTCACAATTTAACCATCTCAGATACTCAAACATAACACCTTCCGGGCCTTCACTCAGTTTACCCACAACACATTTCACATTTCACATTATCCCTTAAACTTATCTACACTGTTACATGCAGATTCAGTTCCTTCCACTCTGGAAAGTCCCAGAGTTGGGGTATGAAAATTGGTTCAACAAGCAGCACAACGGCCCTGCCCCTAGTGCCTCCATGGTCTGACTTTTGTGCAGAGTCACTGGCCATTGTAGACTATGCTTCCTGGAGCCTGTGGACATGACTTGCCAACTCTTGGTTACCCATGGGCTTGTGGACCAGGTGACTACCACAAACCATTTTGTATCCTTTTCTAGAAAACTATATTTTGATAGCCTCCTGGGGACTATCAGAGACAGAGATGTCCACTGGCTTAAGGCTGATGACGCTACATGCATGTGATAAGTTCCTGTAATGCCCTGCGTTAGAGATGGTTCTCAGAAGGGGATCAGCAAGTCCAGAGATGCCTCTCTGTTAAAATGGAAATGGTATCTTCAGAAGAGAGCTAAACCTAATTCAAAAGGTCTTTAAAATTAAAGGAGGATGTGGCTTTCCCCATACTCAGCCCCTTGCCCACCACCTTTGAGGAACGGGTGATGGATGGTATCTCTACTATTCTACTCTCTGGCTAGGTAGGAAGTGCCTTGGAACCAACTGCTTAACCTGGGAGACCATGTACCTCACTGATCACAGTGCCACCATTGTATGCAGTGGGGCCCACTGGAGCACTGCAGCACACCATTGGCTGCACACACCACTCTGGTGGAGGAAAGCAACCTTAGCTCAGCCCACTTTGCCAAACTTGTAACTGACGACTGGCTCTTAAAAGACACCCTAAAACATGCCCTTCACGAATTAAAAGTTTTCACCTGTTCTTGGGAGATGGCAAATGGGTTAGCTGTATGGTTTGGATAAGGGGAAAACATAACTTTCAAATACATAATAAGCCACTATGGGGATCCCACATTTGGCAGGAAGTGGCTACAACCATGCTTTCTATTTTCATGTCACGTGTCTGAGCATACAACTGTGATACATCTGAGACTCACTTTAACAACACTGTAGACACTCTTGCCAAACAGGCCTATGTTGTCTCAATGTAAAAACACAAAACAAAAACAATCTGATGTGCCACACTCATTGGTAGCATGGGCTCAAATAACTTTGGGTCACCAGGGCACCTCAACCTTTGTAGATTTGGGCCTACCAGAGAGAATACCCTTAACTCCTTCCTTAGGTAAAACAGTTATAAATAACTGTGAAACTTGTCCCCAAACAAAACTTTGGATGTTCCCACTAGGGTAGGGTGCCTAAGGTAGATGATCCTTGCTCACGACATCTTAATTACCTAAGCCCCCTACTGGTCACCACTGCCACTATCGGGTATTGCTTTACTGTAAGTGACTCCTCATGGGACTCCTACTATCTTTTCCCACACACCATGTCACAGTCACATCCATCACTGCTGGTCTGACAAAATCTATTCTAATTTATGTTGGAGCACCCAAAGTTGTTGATTTTGATCAGTGGACCCACTATAAAGCGCAGACAGTCCAATAGTGTGCACTAGAACAAGGCACACTGTGGAACTTCAATCTGTCCTACTTCCCTCATTGGCTAAGCTCATCAAATGACAATATGACCTATTGAAAGATCAATTACTTAAATTAGTAGGGTGATGTTGTACCCTAACTGCCTTCTTACTGCACGTTCTCCCCTAATTGCCATAGTACCCCAGGTTCTCACCCGATTGGATTGTCCATCTACCAGATTTCACACACTGCACACCAACTATGACAGACTTCCTACATTGACTCTATTGGTGGCCTCAGGCAACATAAATTAATTTAAAGTATTTTAAAGTAGAGAGCAATTATACATAAATATCCACAAAGAACAAGTCCTCACCTTATGTTTCCAAGTTTTCCATTGTAACTCCTCCTCCACCTCCCACTAGTACTCACTGGCAACCAGATGTGGGATGGATAATTAATTATGATGCTTTTACCAGTTAGCTAGCAGTGGTGGCTCCCTGACACCTCCAGATGGTCCACTGGCTTCCCATGGGCACCTCTAACCTCTCTGGACCTATAAGTAATAAATTTATTCTGTTTTATGCATTTGATTTTACATCCTTATTGTGTCTCACCTGACATGCACACACCTGAACCTAATCTTTTTACAGGGTTTTTTCTTAATGAGTGGGTATCTCAGTAGGAGTAACTAGATATAGTTCTGGTAAGAGTCACAAGGCTATCTAATGGATTCCTATGAAAAGCATACTAGGTCACAGGTTGAACACTCAGATATTAGGTCATCTGTCAGGATAAAGAAGTATTCCATTAAAGATACACTGTATACATCTAATATACATCTAAGAATTTCTGGCCAGAACAGAGCTAGAGCTCTCAATAGAGCACACTTAAGACCAAATTAAAAAGAAATCATAATAGAAATCTTAACAGTACCAAGTAGTGTTAATCATTATTTTGGTTAAACTATGAAATCGCCTTAAATAGTGGGGACAATGATTATGGCAATTTATAGATCCAGAAAACAAAACTTGAAGTTTTTATGAAAGGTAACTATTTTGGGAGAGAGGTAGAATTTGAACCCAGTGTGCCTGATTTCCAAGATTTGTTCTTAAATACTATTTAATATTCTCCTAGGAAGTTTTAAAGCAACACATGTGCTCAGCCTGAAAATTGTAAACGGTGATAAGCAAGAGGAGAACTATTTATTAACAAAAAGAAAAGCATTAAAAAAGAAAGGAAAAACATGTAGAAGAAAATGAAATGATATTATAAAAACTGGTTAAAGAAGTACAGAAAGTCCATGTACTAGTTTTAGAGTAAATGACTCTGTTTACTTAGAAAGTAGCATATTTAAACCAGAAAACACTGAATTTCAAGTGATTAAGCTCTTCCATGTCTCTGTTTTTAGATTTCTCATATATGAAGGGAATTGTATCTTTGGCACTTTACAAAGTCTAAAGTCAATGCTATAATTTTTTGTCACAAAACTCTACATTTTGACTCTATGATGTGACTAAACAGAGTCGAGACAAAACATTCTAGTTCCCAAATTTTGACCTCGAATAATAATAATAAAATTTGTTCTATGGCAGAGACTATTAGTTGCAATTCCCATATTAAGTCTCCCGTTAAAATTTAGTATCAGAACTCCGTTTTAAATTCTTGCACATTCTCAAAATACTTTGCAACTGGGTACAATGATGAGATTACATTCTAACCCTTTAAACATAAGAGATAATGTTATGTTGAACTTTAGAAAATCTTGTTAAAGAATAGAGGGCACTTGATCTTTCTTTACCTGTTTTCCACAATGCAGGTAGGTTTAACGTTGCACTCACATCTTATTCAAGCATGAGATAACTTTAACAAAGAATAAGGACTTTGTAAACAGCCATTGAGTCAAAAAAGGAATCAAAAAAGAAATTTGAAAGTAATCACCTTGAGACAAATGAAAATGAAAACACAACACACTAAAACTTACAGACTGCAGCAAAAAAAGCAAAGTTATTAGCAATAAATACGTACATTACAAAAGAAGAAAGATCTCAAATGAACAATCTAACTTTACTTGCAAGGAACTAAACAAAAATAAAAACAAAAAAGTATATAAGCCCAAAGTTAGCAGAAATAAGGAAATAAAAAAAAAATTAGAAGTAAACAAAATAGAAAATAGACAACAATTTTAAAAAATCAACATAATAGTTTGTTTGAAAACAAAGTCGAAAAACTTTTAGCTAGACTAAGAGCAAAAGGAGAAATGAGGAATGAGACAGGACATCTACTCTTGTCACAAATAAATAAAATCAGAAATGAAATAAACATTACAATTGATGCCACAAAAATAAAAAAGATCATAGTAATATTTTACTATATGCAAATATTCACCTACCAACTAGATAACCTAGAAAAAAATGAATAAATTCCTAGAAATGTATATCAAAACTAAAGTATGAAGAAATAGAAAGTCTGAACAGATGTATAATTAGTAAGAAGATTGAATTGATAATGCAAAACCTCCCAACAGAGAAAAGCATAGGACCGACCGGATGGCTTCACTAGTGAATCCTACCAAATATTTAAAGAAGAGCTAACACTAGTCTTTCTCAAACTCATACAAAAAATTGGAGGAGAACACTTTCAAACTTATTAAATGAGGACAGCATTATACTAATTCAAAGCCAGACAAAACCACGAGAAAATTAAACTACAGGAAAATATCCTTGAGGATTATCGATACAAAAATCACCAATAAAATACTAGCAAAATGATTCCAACAGCACATTAAAAAGATTATAACTATAACGAAGAGAGATTTATCCCTGGGATACAAGAATATGTCAACATACAGAAATGAATTAATGTGATATGTTACATTACTAGAATAAAGAATAAACGTCACATGATCATCTCAATAGATAGAGTTTGACAATATTAAACATCCATTCATAATAAAAATTCTCAACATATTAGGTATGTAAGGCACACATTAACATTTAACATTAAAAGGGGCATATGTGAAAAGTCTAGAGCTAACATTATACTCAATAGTTAAAAGCTGAAAGCTTTTTCTCTAATTTCAGAAATGAGACAAGGACAACTACTCTGTCATTTCTATTCAATCATAGCACTGGAAGTACTAGACAGAACAATCAGGCAAGGAAAAGAAATAAAAGGCTTCCAAATCAGAGAGAAAAAACCTGAATGTAGGAAGCCCCTGAATGTAGAAGGCATGATTGTATATATATATAAACATACACCACCCTAAATACATCATAAAGAAAAAATACATAAAAAATATTAAACTAATTCAGCAAAGTCACAGGATATAAAATAAACATACAAAATTAGTTGCATTTCTATATAAAACTATTTGAAAAATTAATTTAAAAAATATCGTTACAGTTTAGGAAAAATAAAATATCTAGAAATGAACTTATTAAGGAGGTGAAAGATTTGTGTATTGAAACCTAAAAACATTGATGAAAGAACCTAAATGAGATAAACCACCAAGAATGGAAAGACATCCCAGATTCATATATGGGAAGACTAGATATTTTAAAAATATTCATGTGTACCAAAGTAATCTACAGATGCCGTGCAACATCTATTAGAATCACAATCGCATTTTTACAGAAATATAAAAAAAAAATCTAAATTCAGATAGAATCACAAGCATGAATAATCAAAGAAATCTTGAGAAAGAATAAAGGTGAAGGCATCATGTTTCATGATTTCAAAATAAGTAACAAAGCTATAGTAATAAAAACAATATGATACCGGTAAAGAACAGACATACAGAACAATGAAACAGAATAGAAAACACAGAAATAAATGAAAAACATTTATTATACACAGAAATAAAGGGAAAACTTTGCACATACACCCTTTTTAATGTTTAATGTTAACGTGTGCCTTACATACCTAATATGTCAAGAATTTTTATCATGAATGGATGTTTAATATTGTCAAACTCTTTATCTATTGAGAGGATCATGTGACTTTTATTCCTTATTCTAGAAATAATGGAAAACACAATGGAAAAACGATTGTTTCTTCAACAAATGGTTATGATAAAACTATATCTCTATGCAAAACTATGAAATTGGACCTCTGTCTTATAGCATATGCAAATATTAATTCAAAATGGATTAGACTTAAACACAAAACCTGTGCCTGTAAAAAGACTAGAAGAAAATATAGAGGAAAACTTTCATGACCTTGGCCTTGACAATTATTTTATGGTTATGACACCAAAAATACAGGCAACAAAACCAAAAAGTAAACAAGTAAAACTATGTGAAACTAAAAAGCTCTGCACAGCGAAAGAAACAAACAGAATGAAAAGAGAACCTATAGATTGGGAGAAAATATTTGCAAACCATTTATTTGATAAGGAGTTAATCTTCAAAATATATAAGAAACTCTTACAACTGAATAACAAACAACAAATAACCTAATTTAAAATAGTTTAATGACTTGAATAGACATTTGTCAAAGAGGATATACAAATGGTTTATAGATATATGAAAAATGTTCATCATCACTAATCATGAGATAAAATGTAAGTTAAAACCACAATGAACTAGGAATTCACATCTGTCAGGATAGTTATTAAAAACAAGGTGGTAAGTGTAGGCAAGGATGTGGAAAGATTGACACCCTCACACACTGTTGGTGGAAATGAAAAATGGTACAGCCACCATGGAGATTTCTCTAAGCATTAAGAATAGAACTACATATTATCCAGCAATCCCACTTCTGGGAATTAGTTCAAAAGAATTGAAATCATGACCTCAAAGAAATAACAGCATTCCTATGGTCATTGCAACACTACTCACAATAGCCAAGCTGTGGTATCAATGTAAATATCCATCCACAGATGAATGGATAAAATGTCATACACACCCACCTCAAATCACACAATGGAATACTATGCAGCCTTTAAAGAGAAAAGGTATGTGACAACATACATAAACCTTGAGAATGTTATGCTAAGAGAAATAGGCCAGTCATAGAAAAAAATATATATATATATATTGCATAATTCCACTTACATGAGGTATCTAAAATACTCAAACTCATAGACTCAAATTGTGAAATGGTGGTTGTCAGGGGTGATGGGGACTTAATAACTAATGGGCATAAGGTTTCAGCTGGGCAAGATGAGTAAATTCTAGATATATGCTGTACATCTATGGTCAACAATAATGCATTGTACATTTAAACATTTATTGAGAAGGTAATGTAGTTTCTAACTACACTAAAATAAATTAATAAAATAGGAAACAATGGAAACAATATACTGGGGATAAAGCAAATCGATGAGAACTTGGATTCCTCATTTTACTGGGAAGCTGACACACTAGCTTTCTACTGGCTCCCTATAAACTTCTTTAACATGAAAAGTAATTCATATATACTTGTTTAAACTAGAGATTTTGTTTTGGTTGCAGCTAAACAAACACATACTCATATGGTACTGCTGTAGAAGGTTCATGCAAGTGAAACTTTGTTTATACAGAAAATGCACCATAATGGAATATATTACTTGGATAATTTTAGCGTTACCATTATGTGTGTGGGTAATGGTAAGGCATTCTCATGATCATGTGGAGAATAGGAAATTGAAAAATGTAGTTATACTCAGATTAGTTCAGAGGCATTCGAAAATTATCCTTATTTTTAAAGTAATGGATAATGAAACCATGCACTGAGACCTCAGTTTTCCACTTTATGGTAATTTATATGAAAACTACATCTGTTAATTGTTTGTTACCTTTGGTTTCTCTCTTTTATTTATACATAAATTTTACTGATAATGTCTTCCCTGAAATATTTTACATTTGAAATTATTTCCTTTAGTGCCTTCTTTTATTGGCACCTGCAGCATTTTTATTTTTTCTAAACCTCAGACTCTGAATTAAGAGTAATTTACTTCATTGTTTGCATACAAAGCATCAGTTTCCTCTTGAATTCAGCAATAAAATGATCTGGCTATCCTGAAAACATAGCATAAGTTCACTACAATGCTTTTATTAAAACAAATGCCAGAATACACGTTTATTCATATGTTGCCACATAATTTTGATTTGTTACCTTCCGTTTAAGTTTCAGATTGTGTATACATAAAGCAGAATCTTTAAATACATACAAATCCTAGCTGAACATTTTGGAAGACAGTACAAACTCATCAAAGATGATTGAGCTGGAGAAAACTGCCTAGATGTTGGTTTTCCACAGATGTACTGAGAATCATTAGTGCTAGGTTATGATGAGCTCAAAAACATTTCAACTTTCAAAATATAAACATCATCAGTAATGGTATGCAAATTACAGTAATGGTGGTAAAAAAGTTTTAGCACCATCATAATATTCCATTTTAAAGTGAAAACATCTGTGAAATACAGTAATTCATTTTCATCAACTGACTTTGCAGAGAGCATTTCCTTTTTCATAGGAACATCTATTTTGCAATGAGTAAGCCAAAAAGCAAATAAAATTAATGATACTATATCCTATGTGCCTGGTTTCAGAGTTGTCACAATTTTATTTTGTTTCTTCAATTTTTGTAGACAACAGAAAAAAATTATATTACTTCTATATGTTGGCTTCCAAAAGAAATAGACCAAAGAGTATCTCAGCTTACTTTTACACAGAATTTTCTTACTTTTACTTGGAATTTTTAGGCAATACAGCACTTGTGAACTCATACAACTGAGTTCAACTCACTGGGATTATGGGTTTTACTTCAAAGTTATACAGAGCCATATTATAAGAAACAGAGTGATAATTTATCCAGGATATCTTCTCCCATATGTGTCCTTTCAAATGTGTGTCTATAGGACAAGTTTTGGATAGTCTGAGTTTTAAACACCTAGGATTTTCTAGGATATAATAATAGTGACCAAAATTATTGATTAAATAAAAAATATTTCATCATTTTCATAATATTTATCAGGTTTCGATCCAGACGTATATATCTATAAGTGTATTTCAGCAGTTTATCTTATTTGACAATGAATGAAGAAACAGATTTGAGTGCTTTGTTTATATGTTGCTTGGTGATGCACCAAAGAAAACCACTATGAGAGGCGTATTTACCTATTCCATAAAACGCAGAGACCACACAAAGGATTGTGACTGAGATGGTTTTGTATATGCTTTGTTTATTTTTTCTTCAAAAACTATAATTTTATTTCATATATTACCTTGCCCAAACTTTGGAAATCACTTTTGAAATAATAGAGTGTTTCATTACTACGCACTGTGGCATTGTGGCTGTATTTCTTTACCCTGCTGCTAGGATGGAGGCTAATAAGGTACAGTTTATTTTTATCTTGAATCTCAGCAAAGTAAATTCTCTGGAAATCACCACTGTAATATGTTGTATCTTCATTACTACTAGGCAGGTAAAGTGTAGTGAATGAGAATACTAATCATAGAAATGAAATTTTGGAAACACAGTAGTGGAAATGGTCACCCTTGTTTAAGGATCAGAGACAGCATTCCTTCCTGGAGCATAGTGTATTGGCAGATAAAACTTTCACCTTTGTAACACGTCATCTTTAATGTTCTAGTCAGGCTATCACGAGGACATTTCCATTAAAATCTACGAAGTAGGAAGATCTTATTACCCTCATTTTGAGGGTAAAGACATCTATGGTAAAAATAAATTCCCAAATTAATTTTGCCCTTTACTCTGATACAACAGTGTTGTACAGTGGAAAATGTGGTTTAAGAAAATCTTTCATTGCAACCTTTTTGCCCAGACATTTTTAGAGATCATGTTGAAATGCATCATGGCTTTGGCAATATAGTGTCCCACAATGTCTTCCTTATAAACAAGGGGACAGAAGCTTTTATGTTTGCCAGGATGCAACAGACTACATTAAATCTTACAACATCTCCATGGCATTGGATATTTTTTAACTTTTAAAAAATATTCTTTAAAATTAATACTTTAAAGAAAGTATAAATGAAAACTTTATTCAATGATTTTTAAAAAATAATTACATTTGAGTTATAAGCTTAAGGGTAAAATAAGTATTTAGGACAAAGGGAGTTTCAAAGTCTGTAGAAAATCTGTGGAAAACACCACTTCCTCTTTTGTTTTTTTTTTGTTTTTTTTTTTGAGACAAAGTCTGCTGTAACTGGAGTGCAGTGGTACGATTACGACTCACTGCAGCCTCAGCCTTCTGGTCTTAAGTGATTCTCCCGCCTCGGACCTCAGCTAGCTAGAACTACAGATGTGTGCCACTGCACTCAGCTGTTTTTGTTTTTTATAGAGACAGGATCTCACTCTGTTGCTCAGGCTGGTCTCAAACACCTGACCTCAAAGCAATCCTCCTGCCTTGGCCTTACAAAAGGCTGGGATTACAAGTGTGAGCCACTATCCCTGGCCAAAATTGCTTATTAAAACCTCAGACATGTTAAAAACCACAGAACATACACAATCACAAATTTTTCAATATTCGTGGATGTCGCTGATTTTTAAAAATCTCCCATTTCTAAATTATTATGTTGTATTCCATCCAGAAATAAAGAAAAATATAATAATATTAGAACATTTTCTGGAAATGCATACATTTGCAATTCTGTTTATGTTTCTATATGTAAAAATAATTTGGAGAGAAAATAAGCAAACTGAAATATTGAAAAAAACTGTTTCAGTCGGTTCTGTTATTCATTTATTATGTTAGCTTGCTTTAAGCAAATTATAATGAAAACGTGTTAATTAAAATGTGTATTTAATATAAATAAAAGTGATGAAACACTCTTTGGTACAATATGACACAATATTTAATGTTATCCAAATATTTTTACGAAGTTTAGTTTTGTGTTGTCTGGGTGATTTGGCTTGTCAGATGAATTTATAATTAAAAGTTTTGTTCTTTATTTCTAAATAAACCACATTAGATGATGAAAAACATATAACTTCTGTTTCTACTTATAAATGAGTAATTACTACAGGAATTAGCCCCTTACTGTAAACAACTGGTAAGCTAAATAAAGGATATGAAATCACAATTTTTCAATTTTACACAAAGGCACCACGCAAATGTGATTCCTGAGGAAGGGAAATAAAGTAGATACTACTATTGCCCACCTAATTACCTGCAAGTAGTTTCCAGGCCACAGCCCTGGTAGGAAGAATTGAAACACAGCCCAGCAGTTGTGCCTGAATTGAAATGGAAGAGATCAGAATTCAGGAATACTGAGAAATTTCAGAGTAAAATAACAAAAAGAATGGTGCTTCACAGAAAGAGCACCCGGAATCTTCCTTGGGGTTTGCTAATGATGCTCTCTTGCTACTGATGTGCACATGTGAGAAGAAACCCTCAGAGATGAGCAAAAAACCACCAGGAATCAGTAGGATGAACAATTCTCAGAGATCAAACAAGGTTAGGAACAATTTGTTTTCCTACAATGTAAAGATCTTGAATTACCTGGGGCACTGGGTAGAGTCTTCAACAATATGCCTTCAGAAAGGGGTTTAATTAGACCCAGAATAAAGGCTGCTCTGGAGCCACTATTAGAAACAAAAATGAACAAACAGAACTTTAAAAAGAGCCTTTAAAAAAATCAAACACATCTACAGGTAGTTAAACCATGTACTGAGACAAAACTCAGTACTTTTTAAAGGGATACAACAAACTTCTGCAGCTAACTGTAAAATTCTAATACCTGGCGTCCAATTAAAAAATTGTCAATATCACATGAAAAAATGCTCATCATCACTGGCCATCAGAGAAATGCAAATCAAAACCACAATGAGATACCATCTCACACCAGTTAGAATGGCAATCATTAAAAAGTCAGGAAACAACAGGTGCTGGAGAGGATGTGGAGAAATAGGAACACTTTGACACTGTTGGTGGGATTGTAAACTAGTTCAACCATTATGGAAAACAGTATGGCGATTCCTCAAGGATCTAGAACTAGATGTACCATATGACCCAGCCATCCCATTACTGGGTATATACCCAAAGGATTATAAATTATGCTGCTATAAAGACACATGCACACGTATGTTTATTGCAGCACTATTCACAATAGCAAAGACTTGGAATCAACCCAAATGTCCATCAGTGACAGATTGGATTAAGAAAATGTGGCACATATACACCATGGAATACTATGCAGCCATCAAAAAGGATGAGTTTGTGTCTTTTGTAGGGACATGGATGCAGCTGGAAACCATCATTCTTAGCAAACTATCACAAGAACAGAAAACCAAACACCGCATGTTCTCACTTATAGGTGGGAACTGAACAATGAGATCACTTGGACTCGGGAAGGGGAACATCACACACTGGGGCCTATCATAGGGAGGGGGCAGGGGGGAGGGGGGAGGGATTGCATTGGGAGTTATACTTGATGTAAATGACGAGTTGATGGGTGCTGACGAGTTGATGGGTGCAGCACAGCAATATGGCACAAGTATACATATGTAACAAACCTGCATGTTATGCACATGTACCCTAAAACTTAAAGTATAATAAAAATAAAAATATATATATATTAAAAAAAAAAGTAGTAAAAAAAGTAAAAAAAAAAAAAATTGTCAATATGCAAACAAATAGAGATCTATAATCCATAACAAGGAGTAAAAATAGTAGCTATCAATAGAAATAAGCAGAAAATAGTGAGGGAATGGTTAGATAAGCCTTTAAAACTTATATGATAAATATCATTAATATATTCAGAGATACAAAGGAAAATGTATACATGATGAGGAGAGAAATAGATGATATTCAAAAGACAAAACGGAAGTCCTAGAGATTAAAAAAAATCTGAAATTAAAAAATACATTATACTATATTAAAAGAAGATTAGACACTGAAGAAGAAAAAGTCAGTAAACTTAGAGATGTAGCAATAGATTTTACAAAAAAATGAAGCATGAGAAAAAAAGACTAAATCCAAATTAATATAACCTCCATGACCAGTGGGATATCAAGCAGTAAAGCATATGTATAACCGTAATATTAGAGATAAATATAATTGAGTAAATAATAATACAATATAGGGTTTATAATATATTTTCATTGTGCAAAATGAAAATGCACAAACATTGTTACAAAATATCAGGAGGGGACAATGTAAGTATGTTGCTGTGTTTCTTATACTACCTATACGTGAAGTTGTGGGTAGACTGTGAAAATTTACATATGTGTATTCTAAAATCTAGAGCAAACACTTTAGCAAACACTAAAATAAGTACAATAAAGTAACAGAGCTCAAAATGCATGAGGCAAAACCTGATCGAATTTTTAAAAAATAGATAAATCCACAATATTAATTATCAGAACAAGTAGACAAAATAATCAATAAGGCAGTGAAAGACTTGAAGAATAGTGAAGACCAACTTGACCTGATTGACATTTAGGATACTTGTCCTATCCCCGGCTTGACATTCTTTTTAAGCATATGTGGATTTATCACTCAGATGAGCCATATTCTTGGCCGTAAAATAAGCCTTAACATATTTAAATGATGAAAGTACAAGAAATATTATTTCTGTTCATAATGGAATTAAATTATAAATCAATAATGAGTATTTATTTGGAAAGTCCTCCAAATATTTACAAGTTGCACTTTTAAATGATGCATGGGTCAAGAATAAATCGCAAGAGAAATTAGAGTTATAATTAGATTAAAATTTTAAAAAATCAACATTTGTGAAATAGAACTAAAGCATCGCAAAAAAAGATAAAATGATAAGTGCAACATTAACTGCTTATATTAGAAAAGAAGAAAGTCATGAAATCAATTACCTACATTTTCTCTTATGAAGATAGGTAAAAGAATAAAGTGAGTAAAATAATAAACAACCAAGTGTTGATTGTAAAACAAACTATAAAGTAAATATATGAGTCCATTGTAATATAAATAAAGGAATGACTAAATGAATAAAGAGAAAGATACCAGTTTTCTTTAGAGATTTTCCAATAATGTGTATAGATATTCTTCTCTCCAAGAGATGGAATTAAGCACACCTTACCTGCACCCCCATCTTGAGTGTACACTGGACCTAATAATTCATTTCCAAATAATAGAGTGTGGGAAGAGAAAAATAGTAACTTTACAGTTAAGAGACTCGGCAGACCTACCTTAGCACCACCTTAACTAAATGATGTAGGCTGATATTACTGGGAATATCACGTCGATGTTTTTGTATCTCTGACTTGATATTATGAGAAGAGTTCTTTACCTCTGTGATCTTCTCCCCCAAAATCTATAATCTCTGTCTAAAACTAGAGAGATCACTAAATGAACTAAAAACGAAGGATATTTTACAAAATAACTCACCAAACTGTCTTCAGAACAATAAAGATTATGAAAAACAGGGGAAGATGAAGAAATTGCCACAGATCAGAGGAGATCAAAGAGACAAGACGACTAAATGCAATGTCGTGTCTTGGATTGAATCCTGGAATATAGAAATGGCATTACTTGTGAAACTAGTGAAACCAAAAAATGTTTGGTGTTTAGTTAATGGTAATAAAACAATATTAATCTCTTAGTTTTGATAAATGTATCAGTGTAATATAAGATCTTAACATTAGGAGATGCCAAATGAAGAGAAAATACTGTGTACTGTCTTTGTAAAGGTTTTGTAAATATAAAATTACTCCAAAATAAAAAGTTTATTTGAATAAAGACAGCTCTTTGGGGTATATTATTATGAGACACAGGCTATTAGGTCAAATAATATTATCAGAGGTAAGAGTTCATTTCTTATTTATAAAGGAAAATTTTATTATAGAGGAAACAATAATCTTGAGTATTCTTTTGCACTGAATACTAGACTTTCAAAATACAACAAGCAAAACATTTCTCCAGTAGACAAATTCACAGTTGCAGTCAAAGATGTCAACACACCTAACGTAACAATTGGTACAAGTGGACAGAAAATCAATAAGGATATAAGACTTGCATAACACTGTCAAACAACTTTCCTAATAAATAGATAAATTTTTGTGATTCTTAGAAGAACACCTTGCACCTTTCTAATGGAGAATCAGCCAAGGCCGAAGATGTAAAGTGCTGGGTTTTCTTTTATTGTTGTTATTGGTGTTGTTTGTAAAAAAGCCATGGAGTATTGTGGCATTTAGTTATATGAGTCCCCCAGAAAAAAACTTGATATGGTTCTCAGGGAATTTGAGTGAGACAGCTGTCTAATCCAATTCTTGCCTAAAAATTATTCAGGAAAGAACACGACTGAAGTGTCCTCAGTAGTGGAGTAAGAGCTGAGCTGAGTGTGTTGCTTCACTCTGCAGAATAGAAGAAGGTCCTGAAGATAAGGACTAGGCTGGATTATTTTAAATAAACTGGACGTTATGATTGTATTTATAACCCGAGGTGGAAATGGTTTGAATTAGGCAGCCAGATGAAAAACAGAGCTCCAGGCATACTGTAGTTGGGAGGCTTTTCAGAAAAAAATATGAAAGCACCACACACGAGCAAGTGTTAGCATGGTACACTCTCCATGCTCAGAGGGAGTCAACAGGAGACCATAACTGAATCTATCAAAGATATTGTTCCTGCCTCTTAGTTCTTCACCAACACACCCATATTTTCTCTAATCCCCAAATTACTTCTTTTATCATCCATGCTACTTTTCTTGTTACCCGATATTATGACAGATTATACAAACTTTAACAAGACTTAGATGCCACTGTTACCTACAGTGCCAGCATAGAATTCCATGATTCTTACATTCTTACATTGATGAACTTTGAAAAATAATTGTCTTCAATATTCTAAGGAATAAAAATGTGCTGAAAAGATGATAAAACTTCAAAATCAAATAAGTGACCAAATTGCCTTTCAAGACAATAGAGAACATGACTGTGATGACTCAAAAAAGTATACAGCACAATAATTATGCAGATGATGAAGCTTTAGCTGTAGGGGCCTCACTTGGAACAGCTTATACCCAATAGTAATCGTGTTCCTTTCCACAGAAGCTAGGAGAGAGCAGTAACTCTACACAAGTATCAGAGGCCTTAGTGGCTGTCTTATACAAGGAAAGACAGGTGAAATTTGCCCAATACTTATATAGTTATGTAGCAAACTTGTTCAAGATGAGGTGTATGTATGGTAGAGTGCATTTATGATAAGCATACCCTCGAATGTGGTTGCAAGGAAAGCCAAGTGTCAGGCTACTTTTCCCACAGCCATGGTTTATAATATTTTGAAAGAAGCTTATTATACACACACATACACACATATATACACATACTAACCAACACAAATACATACACAATCATATATAAACTCATACACATACATACTTGTGTATATACACACACGTATGTTTATAAAGATATATACATATATATACATAATATACTACTGTTTGAAGCTGTCATATGGAACCTTATTCAATATAGTAATCATAGACTTAGGGTTAACTCTATGTCTCACCTAAAGACTAAGTTTTAAACTATAATAAAATACCAGGAAAATATTAACCTTACTCTTAATATCAAAACATTATATTTCTAATTAAATTAGTAGTATTTTTGTATTAAATATCAGGGTATTTATGCTTCTTTATGAAAAGTGTCTTTTAAGGTTAACTGATAACACAGAGAAGGTGTTGTTGCATTATTGCTTGAGGAGAAAGTGAACAGAGAGTGACCGAACCCAGATTTCAGTCCCACTTTTAGCACTTAGCATTAAAATCTGTAAGTTATCAACCACTGAACTTTTTATTTATCTAGAAAATAGGGTGTTAGATTAAATTATTTGTCCCCCTCTTTGTTGAAATTTTATGATTAATATGTCTTCATAAGCATATATTTTATTTCCAAGCTCTTCTATTTGATAGGTTTGCATTAATAACTTTTAAAAGAAGAAAAGGTTTCCAGCTGCATCCATGTCCCTACAAAGGACACAAACTCATCCTTTTTTATGGCTGCATAGTATTCCATGGTGTATATGTGCCACATTTTCTTAATCCAGTCTGTCACTGATGGACATTGGGTTGATTCCAAGTCTTTGCTATTGTGAATAGTGCCGCAATAAACATACGTGTGCATGTGTCTTTATAGCAGCATGATTTATAATCCTTTGGGTATATCCCCAGTAATGGGATGGCTGGGTCATATGGTACATCTAGTTCTAGATCCTTGAGGAATCGCCATACTGTTTTCCATAATGGTTGAACTAGTTTACAATCCCACCAACAGTGTAAAAGTGTTCCTATTTCTCCACATCCTCTCCAGCACCTGTTGTTTCCTGACTTTTTAATGATTGCCATTCTAACTGGTGTGAGATGGTATCTCATTGTGGTTTTGATTTGCATTTCTCTGATGGCCAGTGATGATGAGCATTTTTTCATGTGTCTGTTGGCTGTATGAATGTCTTCTTTTGAGAAATGTCTGTTCATATCCTTTGCCCACTTTTTGATGGGGTTGTTTGTTTTTTTCTTGTAAATTTGTTTGAGTTCTTTGTAGGTTCTGGATATTAGCCCTTTGTCAGATGAGTAGATTGCAAACATTTTCTCCCATTCTGTATCATTCTTAGCAAACTATCACAAGAACAGAAAACCAAACACTGCATGTTCTCACTTATAGGTGGGAACTGAACAATGAGATCACTTGGACTGAGGAAGGGGAACATCACACACCGGGGCCTATCATGGGGAAGGGGGAGGGGGGAGGGGGGAGGGATTGCATTGGGAGTTATACCTGATGTAAATGACGAGTTGATGGGTGCTGACGAGTTGATGGGTGCAGCACAGCAACATGGCACAAGTATACATGTGTAACAAACCTGCATGTTATGCACATGTACCCTAGAACTTAAAGTATAATAATAATAAAAAAAAAGAAGAAAAGGAAAATAATGCAAAAAAATCCAAAATTATCTTCTGCAATATTATGATGAGAACATTGACTATTGATTCACAGGTTCTCTGAATAAATTTGTCAAATTTCTAAATATTTGAAATCTTACGTCCACCTCTGAGAGCTCATACTAACACCTACTGTTTGTGAACTTCAAAAGACTCTTTCAAAAGTGAATTATTTTAAACTTGATGAAAACTCTAAGATATATCATCATTTTCTTCCATACTTCCCACTCAGAGATGTCTGTTTCCTTTTAGAAACTCATCAAATGTATCTGTATGAAGGATGGTACGTGGTATAAAATGAAATGGCTCCCAGGCTCTGTATGTACTAACTGCTGCTGCAAACTTTATTCTCCTCCTTCCTCACTACTTCAGCCACGCTGTTCTTTTAGTTCCTGAATCCCCCGATGCTTCTACCTGAGGGCTTCTGCTCTTGCTTCCGTTCTGCTTGAATATTTCCACAGCAAATTTTTGAACAGGTAACTCTGTATCATTCAGGTGTTAATTCACTTCTTAGCTCTACAGAGAGATTTTTCTTACGATACAATCTAAGAACAGTGTCTTCCACCCTAATCATTGTCTATATCCTTTCACTATCTCAGTTTGCTCTCAGAACTACTTATCAGAAAATACCTTTTTCCTTTACTTATTTATTATCTGTCTTTCACAGCCTAACCTGAGCAGTCTTGTATGTAGACACTAACTTTTGAAATTTAAATTAAATAAAATTTTAAGTATAATTTTTCAGTCACACTAGCCATATTAAATGGAAATGTAAGACTCTTCTGCCTCAATCTACACATGTGGTTAGGGGATACCATATTGAACAGTAAAGACTATTTCTGTTATTAAAGACAGTTATAATAGATAGTGCTGCTTTATCATGCCAGCTTCAAGAGTTAAGATCTTTGCTGATTTTTTTCACTGCCGTATGTCTGCAGATTAGAAGAGTTCCAGGCAGCCACCAGGTATCATATCAGTATTTGTCAAATAGATTGTCAAGTAAAAGCCAGCACATTTTAGCTTCCTCTAAGAACAAGAAACTGAATTACTTTGCAAATGAGCAAACTGCAAAATTGCACAAGACCTATTTAAGGTATGAAAGATTACTACAGATCTCAAGTAAACATTTAAATTTCAGAGTCTCTTGTTCTCTTGCTCTTCTTCATCCTCTTTCTTTCTCAAATAAACATATGTAAGGAAACAGGAAGCAATCATAGAAAAATGTCTCTTTTATATTCCCTAAAAGATATAGGAAGATGCTGTATTCATAAAAATAGAGAAAGTAGTTATGGAGAAAAATCCGTTTAAGATAAAGCATAATTACATGTAAATGAAAAACATGATTGGTAAATGCAAGTCCTTGATTGAAGCCATAAACAGTAGACTGATTAGTACAGAAAACTGAACAACTAAAGCAGAACACACTCGCCTAGGACTCACAAAAAAATCTGGTAGAAGTTAAACTTGTGTAAGTGAGGAACATATCCAGGAAATCCTATCTCTACATAAAAGGAAATATACAAAGGATAGAAAGGAGCTGAAGATTTTAAATGCTGATAATAATAGAATGAAACTATCACGATTTGAAGGAAGACCTGAGGTTTCAGATAATGTTTTAGAGAAAAGTTAATTGAAGGGGTTATATAAGTTTAAAAATAGTTACATTTCAAAAAAAGAGGTAAAAAAAATCCTAATACACTTCTCCACCCTTAACCAACACACCCTAAAAGACTTCTTATACAAATAAATTTAAGATTTATTTGCCACAATAAGTAATTGCATAAGTAGAGCAACATCTACAGAAACTTCCCTTTTGGTGAAAAGGGGATGATTGACAGAGTGAAGAGTGAGAATTATGGAAAAGAGATTCTGTATCCACTCAATTATACTCATTTACAAATGCATATTAAGGTGAACTTTGGCCTTCACCCAATCTGAGGCTTCCAAACAAATTGAGTTATCTATTCTATTAAAGGAACCAAGAAATATTAAGAATTAATGGCAATAGCATAACTTTCACTCTTGTTGGGATGATGAGGTGTAAGTGGATATATATTGATTCTGATTACTGTCAGAATTCTAATTGCTCACAGAGGGTAAAGAAATTGAGATCCTTGATCATTTTATAAAGAATAGCCTCCTGAGATATTTTCAGTATTTTCAGATATTGATGTTTCTTTCCACTTAACTTTCATATTAGAAGGTTGGGAATATATAACAAGCCTGATCCCCGCAATAGTCAATGGACTGTGGTGTTAGACGCTGTCGGTAGAGTTTCAAGTATTTAAAATAAGAAATTGTACTACTTTATGACCCTCATAAAAGAAGGCTTTCATACATCAGAATGCCTAGGTAGCAAGATCAATAGTTTCATCTCCCAATTAGGCAATCATGAAAGAGAGAGTGAGATAAACCAACAACAACATTAAAAAAAAAAAATTCCTGCAAACAACAGAAACTTCATTACCTTTATTATTTAAGGAAAACATATTATTATCTTCCTCAAGATGTTCAGATGTAGGATGATTAATTTAATGGCTAAACTATTTTGTCATGAATCCAGAATCTTTCAGTCCTGTCATTCTCAACTTTGACTTGAGGCCAGTTCCTGTTACAGTGTTACAATTCTGTCACAACTTTAAGCATTATTTGCGGAGACTGTAGCATTCATTGTTGGAAAAGGGACTATATCTTCCCTGTGTGTGTCCCTTTACATAAATCTGGAAACTTTTCCAGAAGCCCCCAGCAGGCTTTCTCTTTTATCTAATTTATTGGAATTGTGTCACTTAACAATTGCCAAATTAGTCATAGGCAAAGGGAATGAGATGGCCAAGATGGATATCAACTAACGAGAATTTACCTCTGAGCTGGAAATAGAGTCACTCCAAGCTGGTTACCTGTAAAATTTTGTAGTTTAATTAACGAGGCAGGAAGAGAGAGTGGATGTTTAATAGGCAACTAACAGTGCTGTTGTACTATTTGACCCCAAAAGTAGTTTACAAAAATAAATGGCATCTGTAGCAAAACTGCATAGACAAATAAAGTGTCCTGAAAAATCTATTGTGCTGTTGCACAGTAACTGCTTGTTCAATTTCATCTCTGCCAGTTGGGTGTTCATAAACAATAGCTGGACTACAGTTGTTTTGGCCTTCTCTGAGGGTAACAACATATGGCAGCACCACAGGGCATGGAGGACAGGAAATTGCTATTTATAGCTTCAAGTGGAGAGACAGGTAGCAATGCCAGGAACCAGTAGGTTTCTAGAACAGAGACAGCCTCCACTTTTCTGACAGATGGCACCATACAGGAAAGAAGCAGCCTATTGGTCTTATGAGGCTTAGATTTAGTTAGAGTCACTAGATGCAAGAGTGTATTTTGAAGTTGAAATGGATAGGGGTGTGGGAGAGCAGAGATTATGTTTCAGAGAGGACAATTCTTCCAACAATATGTGTTTCAAAGAGGACTGATCTTCCACCAATATAATGGCTGAATTGTGTAGTAAAAAATTCCAGCAAAGATTGTTTTCATGATGAAATAATAAAAAATTATTGAGTATTATCTGTGTAGATGTGTTTATATATATAGGTATGTACATATGTGTGTAGCTTTATATGTATATGTGTGTATATATGTATATATACATTTTTATATGAGTCAAAGAGCAAGTCAAGGTCACAAAGTCCTTCAGTATGCTGTCTGCAATCTCCAGTGCAGTCCTGTAGCTTCTTGCCTGGTGAATAATAAACCTCAGTGTATAGAAAGCTAGCACTCGATTTCCTTTCTTGCGAGTATTTGCCTGGAGTCATCTGTGCATCATTTTATACATACAGTAAAAAGGAAAAGTATACTGTATTATTTACATGAAGACATTGTAAACCGAAAGGGTTTACATTTTAGTTAGACATTTTTAATACATGTCAAAATACATTTAAAATATTTCATTGAACTTAGTAATATAATATGAAATAACAGTCCTGACCAACTTAGATAATAAAAAACTAACTTGTTGCAAACTATTGCTCACCTAAAAAACAACTTAGTTCAAGTAATGTTGTAGCTACCTTTCCTTATAAGGATAAAATGAAAGCTTAATCTTCAAAGTATACTTGTATTTTGTTACCTAATATCTAACAATAATAAAAGAGTAACTTTGAAGGTCAAAATAAAGTGCTTTTAACTGCTATCAACCCTATTTTTTTTATTATTTCTCATGCAAAAGAGTAAATGCTATTGGTGTCATTTTTACTCTTTACCTTTAGATCCTTTATGCACTTTGCAAGGCTATTGTGATTGTAATAAATCATTTGGGAATAATTTGGGAACTTTATTGTTATGAGAAGAAAATATTAAATTTTTTTATGTATTTATGTTACATTAATAGACATTTAAAAGAGTAGAAATGATGGCAACATACAGAAAAATAATATACTATTCAGTGCGTACACTCTAAATAAATAAAAGTCATTTGGCAATAGGATCATTTAATAAAAACTGTGGCTTCATTACTATTAGTTTCTCAGAAATGGAAAAATATTATAAATGTATTAAAGAATAATATTTAAGACCAATAAAAAGGGGAATTCATCTGAAATGACACAAATAATCTCAGTACAATACGTCTTAAATTATGTATATTGTGGTATATTTACAATTGCAATAATGTAGATGTCTTGTGTAGAAAAATAATTTGAATTGCTACCTCTAAGGAATAAAAACAACTGAGAATATTGTGAAAAATAAATTGAATTTTGCAGATGATTATTTGAATCAGGTATCACGTTAGTTTGCACACAAAGTTGTATTTTAGAAAACTGCTTAACACAAGACACCAGTTCTTCTAGTTTGTTCGTTGTTGAAATAGTCATTAATAATTACATGTTATATATTTTTAAAAGATCAACCACCATAAACTGGCAAATATTCTTCAATTGCAAAATAGTTGTTTAAATGCAATGAGATTGTGATATGTAAGCAAAAAGAGGCAGGGGGAGGTGTTGTTAATTGTCATTGGTTTCTAAAAACCTGGTGTCTGTAACAACAATTTTTAAATATGAATTTTCTACTGACACACTGAATCAAACAGTGCATTGAAAAGTTTATCCACCATGATCAAGCAGGTTTCATCCCCAGGATGTAAGGTTGGTTCAACATACACAAACCAATAAATATGATTCATCACATAAACGGAACTAAAGACAAAAACCACACGATTATCTCAATAGATGCAGAAAAGGCTTTTGATAAAATTCAACATCCCTTCATGTTAAAAACTGTAAATAAACCATGTATTGAAGGAACATACATTGAAATAATAAGGGCCATATATAACAAACACACAGTCAATATAATACTGAATGGACAAAAGTTGGAAGCATTTCCATGAAAATCAGCACAAGATAAGAATGTCCTTTCTCACCATTCCTATTAAACAGTTTTGGAAGTTTTGGTCAGGACAATCAGGCAAGGAAAAGAAATAAAGTGCATTCAAATAGGAAGAGAGAAAGTTAAACTACTCCTGTTTGCAGATTACATGATCCTGTATCTAGAAAACTCCATTATCTCAGCCCAAAAGTCTCTTATGCTGATAAGCAACTTCAGCAAAGTCTCAGGATACAAAATTAATGGCAAAAGTTGCTAGCATTCCTATACACCAATAACAGTCAAGGCGAGATCCAGATCACTAATGAATTCCCATTCACAATTGTTACAAAAAGAACAAAATACCTACGAATACAGCTAACAAGGGATATGAAGGATCTCTACAAAGATAACTACAAACCATTGCTTAAAGAAAATTAGAGATGACAAAAACAAATGGAAAAACATTCTGTGCTCATGGATAGGAAGAAGGAATATCGTGAAAATGGCCATATTACCCAAAACAATTTATAGATTCAATGCTATGCCCATTAAACTGCCACTAGCATTCTTCACAGAACTAGAAAAACTATTTTAAAACTCATATGGAGCCAAAAAAGAGCCTGAATAGTCAAAGGAATCCAAGGAAAAAAGAACAAAGCTGGAGGAATCATGCTACCTGACTTCAAACTATCCTACAGGCTACAGTAATCAAAACAGCATGCTACGGGTAAAAGAACAGACATGTAGACCAATGGAACAGAAGAGAGAACCCAGAAACAAGACTACACACCTACAACTCTCTGCTCTTTGACAAACCTGACAAAAACAAGCAATGGGGAAAGGATTTCCTATTGAATAAATGGTACTGGGACAACTAGCTAGTCATATGCAGAAGATTGACACTGGACCCCTTCCTTACACCATCCCCCAAAATAAACTCAAGATGAATTAAAGATTTAAGTTAAAAAACCCCAACTATACAGATCCTAGAAGAAAACCTAGGCAATGCAATTCAGGACATAGGAACAGGTAAAGATTTCATGATGAAGATGCCAAAAGCAATTGCAACCAAAGAAAAAATGGACAACTAATTAAACTAAGGAGCTTTTGCACAGCAAAAGAAACTATCAACAGAGTAAACAGACAACCTACAGAATAGGAGAAAATTTTTGCAAACTATGCATCTGACAAAGGTCTAATATCTGGCATCTATAAGGAACTTGAACAAATTTACAAGAAAAACAACCCAATTAAAAAGTGGGCAAAAGACATGAATAGACACTTCAAAATAAGACATACATGTGGCCAACAATCATATGAAAAAATGATCAACACCATTGATCATTAGAGAAATGCAAATCAAAACCACAATGAGATACGATTTCATGCCAGTCAGAATGGCAATTATTAAAACGTCAAAAAATAACAGATGCTGGTGAGGTTGTGGAGAAAAGAAAATGTCTTTACACTATTGATGAGAGTGTAAATTAGTTCAACTATTGTGGGAGACAGTGTGGTGACTCCTTAAAGACCTAGAGGCAGAAATACCATTTGACCCAGCAATCTCATTATCAGGTATATACCCAAAGGAATATAAATCATTCTATTATGAAGACACATGCATGCACATGTTTATTGCAGCACTATTCACAATTACAAAGATATGGAATCAACCTAAATGTCCATCAATGATAGGCTGGATAAAGAAAATGTGGTACATATACACCATGGAATACTGTACAGCCATAAAAAAGAATGAGATCATGTCCTTTGCAGGGACATACATGAAGCTGGAGGCCGTTATCCTCAGCAAACTAATGCTGAAACAGAAAGCCAAATACAGCATGTTCTCACTTATAAGTGGGAGTTAAATGATGAGAACACGTGGACACACAGAGAGGAACAACACACACTGGGGCCTACCAGAGGGTGGAGGATGAGAGGGAGAAAATCAGAAAAAACAACTAATGGATACTAGACTTAATACCTGGGTGACAAAATATTCTGTACGACAAACCCCTATGGCACACGTTTACCTATGTAACAAACCTACACATTCTGCACATGTACCCCTGAACTTAAAAGCTAAAAATAAATAAATATGAATTTTCATATTAACAAAATGATGTTAGAATGATGTTCATACAATCTCAACATGATTTAAGCTTAAGGATAAGCCATGCATATTTATTAAATACTGTGGTGTAGTCCGAACTAAAATGTGAATGCATAAGCTGTATAATTTGTGGTACATAAATGGTTAAAGCTGCAGCTACAATTCACTTATACCCTTCACCTAGAGCAGCAGAAATAGTTATCCTAGGAAGGAAGAAAAGAATTCTAGAGATCCATAGTAAAGACATATTGAGTTCCAATCTGGATTTATCACATAAAGGAAACTCATTTATTTTTGCTTTAGCTTTCGCTTTTGAGAAATGAATATATCACTAGAACCTCATATATTTATTTGAAGATTTGTAATATATATCAAGTACATAAAATAATATTATAAATGTCAGATATTACTCTTTTAATTTAATTTCCATCTAAAAACATAACCTGAAAATCTTGCTTTAGAAATATATTAAAAGGCATATTTTATGAACATCTGACAAGAAAATCTTTTGGACAAAACATATTTGTATATATTTATTCATATATAAGATATTATTCAAATCCTTCATGAAAATACTAATTTCTCATCAGTTTTTTATGTCATAGACTGCAGAACTAAAATATATTTGTATTTGTTTTTCTTTATATGCATATTTTTATTTGTACGTTTTATGTAATACTAAGCACACATTTATTAGGGATTGTGGACAGAGTTAAGAATATGCAAGGAATGATGCTTCCTTCTGTAGTGCAGATTTGGCGCTAGGAAGCAGATGTCTATCCAAGGACTATATATTCCAGAACATTTAGCATTTAGAAGGAGACATATGGTTAGTTATTATCAATGGAATAAAAAATTCCTTATTACTAATGTTCCTTCGGGGTCATAGTAGTAAGATATGCCTTTTCCAACTCATCTTTTACTTTGACCTAAGTAGAAGCAGAGAACTCTAAGGCCCTCTCACATCATAGAGATGAAAAATGGGAGAAACAAGGAACCCTAAATCACAGCATGAAATGCTACCCACCAAACCCTTGGATTGAACCATCATATCTTTTAAGAAATAAATTTTTTTCTATTTCCTATTTTGTTATTCCATGGTGTTATAATTATTCTTATTGTAATAAGCCTATAAGATTTGCTAGATTATCTACTACTGCAGTTAGCATTACTGGCTATAGTACAAATGGAAACTCTTAATTGGAATTATGTAATACCCCTTGTCTCTTATCATTGGATTTTTATTGGTTGATGTGTCCATGAAAATGCATACTATAATTAAGATTGGATTTTGAGGATGCATGATAAATAAATTCAGAATGTAAGGCCAGGTAAGTCAGATACTATGTGAATAACTGATCCCATCGAAAAGACTAATCTCTCACTTCTTTTGTAAGAGTATCAAGTGGACGTAGTCCTTTCTAAATAAATCCATCGTTACCACCAATCTACAAGTTTGATATATTCATCTATATTTTTGGCAACATTTTAATATCTAAGTTTTAGTTCAATCACATATCTAGATTTAGCCCTTTCAAATTAGAGATGCTTAGAAGACAATGAGTCATCACAACATTATGTCTTCTGCACTTTGCTGGAAAGGTTTAACCATAAAGGGAATAGGTTATTTTTCTCAATTCCATCTCTGTAATAAATGAGTGTACTCACATTGTCAAAAAATGTTAGGAGTAGTTAAAAACTAACTGAAAGGCAAACTACATACAGAGTTTGGATAAATCAATCTTTACTTATCTAAGATACAGAAGAAAGTCAGTGCATTCAGTCAGAATATGAATCTGCGTAATGTCATACGAGAGAGGTAAAATTCTCTATCCCTAGTGGTACACTAACAATCATAGAGTCATTAATAGTCATTTGCTTAATAATGAAGGTAATATTTAAATTTGTGCAAGCATAACTGTTTTCTTCCATATAAGACTTCTTGAAACAGAATCACAGGAAATTAATTAAGATGTCTACAGAAGTCCACTAAAGAATGCACAAGAATAACTTATGAGATGAGAACAGGCACTCAAAAGATAATATGAAACACTAAATAACATCAGAAAAAGGGCCTTAGGATATTTCCTTCCATCCAATTTGAGTAAGGGAGGAGATGGGAAGAATAGGATGAAGGAAAACTGGAGCTCATGGTACATAAGAGAGGAATTTGGAGCAATGGAAATGAAAACACAGACCTCAACTCGCTATACCTCTGCTTGTCTTCCTAATTCTTCTGGGGGCTTTAAACTACTGGTGGTGGTGGTGAAGTCACTGAAACAAATTACAGATTATGTTTTAAATTTAGATCTTCAGTTTCGGTTTCTGTGATTACAATGGAACTGTTCATACCTAAGATGTTTAAAATTTTTATGGGTTATGTTTCTTTTTTCTTTTTCTTTTTTTTTCTTTTTTTTTCTTTTTTTTTTTTTTGAGACGAGTCTCCCTGCGTCTCCCAGGCTGGAGTGCAGTGGCGCCATCTCGGCTCACTGCAAGCACCGCCTACCGGGTTCGTGTCATTCTCCTGCCTTAGCCTCCCTAGTAGCTGGGACTACAGGCGCCCGCCACCACGCCCGGCTAATTTTGTTTTGCATTTTTAGTAGAGATGGGATTTCATGGTGTTAGCCAGGATCGTCTTGATTTCTTGACCTCGTTTTCCGCCCGTCTCAGCCTCCCAAAGTGCTGGGATTACAGGGGTGAGCCACTGCGCCCGGCCTATGGGTTATGTTTCAAATGTTTACCACACTCATGGTAGGAAAATGTGACAAAAAGGAAAGTCATAGTATGAATAAAAATTATAATCATTCACTGGTTGTTATCCATCAAGTACAGCCCATTAAATAAACATAAAAGTCATATTTTATGTACATTCTCTGATAATGTCCTTTTCCATTTATCTATTGGGATCTGCATGCTTAAAATACAAAACAAAAAAAATCATTAACTCTGTAAACATCACATTATGCATTAGCTAAAATAGTTCAGACACTGTAGAAATATGGAAATATTAAGTTCAGTATACAAAATAAAAGCAACAAAATAAAATTTTCATCTAGTAACATGTAACAAAGAACATACCAGTTTTACTGGGTTTGAGTAAGAATTTAGGGATTTTTTTCCACGATTTTTGAAGATGTAAGGTGTCCTATACACTTTTTAATAAAATTGCTTGAATCAACTAAAAAAATTAAAAGTCCTTGACTTTTAGAAGAAAAGTTATAGAAAATAGCATTATAAAATATCTAACAATATAAAACTGCTTCACTTCATGCTCACTGAAGGACAGTGTAAGTATTAAAACTCACATTGATAAAACTTGAATTTGATACCTTTTAATATTTTTTAAGTTTCTTAATTTCTTATAGAATATATATGTGACAGGCTCTCTACAAGAATAAGAAAAAGTAAGTGATTTAAAAGACTACTTTGACAGAACTGTTCATATGATCTCAACATGTTTTTACATTCTTCAGTTTAGCTCACTATTTCTGAGTGACATTAGGCACTTAGGAATCAGTACAAATGGGTTGAAAAATCATTTACACTCTAAGAATGTCCTGTTCTTGCAAACGAAAAGTATCTATTATAAGAGAATATTTGACTGGTGTAGTTAAAATCAGTGAAGTATGGTTCATTGACACATGGTAGGTGTTTTGGGAAGTCAGTGATCATAACCTGATGGTAGATGTTTTGGGAAGTCAATGATCATACATTATTATTTTAAAAATATTAATGGCATGGAGATATATATGTGTGTGTATATAATTATATATCTTATTAAATGTAAATATTGGCAAAATCATTTTCTTATAAATTTGCACATTATACTTAATGGTATATTCATGCTTTTAAAAATTGGTTTATTTCAATATTGTAGCTAAATAGTGCTTGAGAGCGTTAAGAGTAAAATTAATTTTATAGGTAAATTTTATGACTGGAAGTGGACCAAAAAATTCTAAATAAAGTTAATATGCTACAAAGTCTCATGGATTGTTAAATTATTTACCTAAATGTTAAAATACTCTATCTAGTTTCACATACTTGTTGCACTGGGACCACACTTTAGAATAACAAAATAATGGTGCTTCATCAGCAAATTCAATTCAATCAGATTACCATTTGTTGTACACTTAAAAATATTGACACCCAATTTATTTGTCTTTCTTTCAAAAAGTCAACAGCATTATGCCTTTTGCTATGCTTTCATAATAAAATTAGCTTTATTATCTATATGGGTTTAACCAAGTCAACTTAGCTCACATATTAAATACATCTCTCAAACTGATATATAACTATTAGTCTCTGCTATGTTTAACAAATCTATTTCATTTACATACATTAAACACTATTTTAATTTCTCTTTTACCAGGAAATCTTACAAAAAACAATAAGACTTGCCATGATATGCAAATTCTATGATATCCTTTTTATTCATCATTTAATCAAATGGATGTATCCTATTCTTAATTCAATTTTATATAAGAAATTAAATTATTTACTTATTATAGTATAGAGGATATCTTTGTGTACCATGAAATATTACTTTGGGCAACATGATCAAATTGGAATTCTCCTTCACTATACTTTTTTTATATGAAAACATCTTCAGATTTCAAGGTCTAGTGAGTGCCATGAAACAGAAGAAAAAATAGACTTACCTTTTAACAAATGCAGTAAATAAAATGCACATTATAGTGTGCTAAATTGCATTTTAAATATTCTTTTTATCAAAAGATAATCTGAGTACCCCAAGAAAAATGATAAAATACAATAACGTTACTTGTGGTCTGTATCTTAGTATATCCATCTTGGAGGAGGTAGCATTTTTGAGGACCCCAGGTAGAGGGGAGAAAATAATTTCACTACCAAAAAACAATACCAATGTAAAGGAACAGACACTTGAAAGGGTAGTCTTCATTACAGGAACTGCAAATAGATACTTGTTACTGGAGTTTAGTACAGCCATAGAAGGGTGGGTGTGACAGACAAAGACAAAGCATGCATGAGAGTGTTGTAATGGTAATCTTCATTTTTAAAACCATCAGCAAATAGGGTGAACCTTAGTTTGAGTTGCAAACTGCAGTGTGCCTAATTTACAATTTATTTACAATTTTGCTTTACCTCACATTGATCCAAATGGACAAACTAAACCTTCAACACCAGTTGGAGTGGTCAACTTACCAGAAATAGTCTAAATCTGAAAGCTGACATAAAGCAGGAGCTATTTCTGTTGAAACTCATTTTGTAGAGTCCTTATGTAGTACTAAATAAAACCAGCACTAAATTTTCCAACTGCCGCTGCTAATGTAATCACTTAGGTTAGAATCTTCTCTCTGATTATTGCCCATTTTAGCTTACTAAGTGTACATTGATATACTGTGTTTCATTTTGAAGATAGATGTTTCTGTGCCAGTCTTGTATCCTGCATTTCTACTTATTTTTTTATTTTTTATATTTCTTATCTGAATTTCAGCTGCAGATAGTACATTGATGGGTTTTTACATTTCAGTGCAAAGTGCTTGTTATATCTGCAAGTTCTTTACTACTCATTATTGTAATATTAAACTTCTGTTGATATAAGCATATTGACATTTTATGAACATTTTATAGCTTATTTTATAAAATTAGATATAACATGAACTGGACTAATTGACTTCAATTTTCTAAATCAGAGGTTCTAAGATTTTATTGTATATTAATGTAGAATATCTTGAACTAAAAACATGCATTCTAAGGCCCACCTTCAGATACTTTGATATATTTGTGATAGGATCAGTACTGGGAAACTTATAGTTTTGTCAGACACTTTAAGTGATTGTTCTTCATATGGTCATTCTCAGGCCAAACTTCAAGAAATACTAATGTACATATTATGGGTAATGATATTTAGGGAAGAAATGTAGTTTTTAAAAATTATCTTTTTTTTTTAAAGAAACTATTATATAAGACTGGCTGATTATTAAACAATGCAAATAAAGATAATTTCTTATAAAATAAAATATGTTTGATAATTTATAAGGCTGAAATAATTGTAGTGTGTGTTTTTTAGTGATAAATAGCTCTTCCACATTGCTTTTGGTCACTATTAGATATTTATGAATGAATAATGATTGCATAAATATGCTTTTACTGAGGGGAAAACTGAAAGTAATTAGCTTTAATTAATTAGAAACTGAATTAGAAACTGATGTAGGTGGGAGAATGATAGTTTAGGCTATGTACAACTTTATTGCTGTCATTGTTGTTGCTGTTTTTGAATTTCTAAAATCCCCTATGGGGATCTAAAAACTGCATGTTGTTATGGTTATTTGTAGCATATTATAGGCTATTTTAGATGACACAGTATCTATGATAGGCTAAACCGTGATCCCAGAAACATAGATTCACTCTATATTATTATCTCCTAAAATTAACTGTGCTTATTTTATTAAAATGACACATAAAGGGCAACATATCATCATTGTAGGGAAAGTATAAAACACAAGTCTCTATTTTACAATAATTGACTTGTTCCATTATTTAGAGAAATTTACTAATTTATCTAAAAAAGATATTACCGAAAGTCTAGTTAAAAATTTTAGATCAAGATAAATGTATGGCCTTAAATTAGAAATGATTTCTGTAAAATAAATTTCATTGCTTTTAGTGTTTTAAACATGAAGTCCTTGCCCATGTTTATATCCTGAATGGTATTTCCTAGGTTTCCTTCTAGGGATTTTATGGTTTTAGCTATAACATTTAAGTCTCTAATCCATCTTGAATTAATTTTTGTATAAGGTGTAAGGAAGGGATCCAGTTTCAGCTTTCTACTTATGGCTAGCCAGTTGTCCCAGCACCATTTATTAAATAGGGAATCCTTTCCCCATTTCTTGTTTTTGTCAGGTTTGTCAAAGATCAGATGGTTGTAGATGTGTGGTATTATTTCTGAGGGGTCTGTTCTGTTCCATTGGTCTATATCTCTGTTTTGGTACCAGTACCATGCTGTTTTGGTTGCTGTAGCCTTGTAGTATAGTTTGAAGTCAGGTAGCATGATGCCTCCAGCTTTGTTCTTTTGGCTTAGGACTGTCTTGGCAATGCGGGCTCTTTTTTGGTTCCATATGAACTTTAAAGTAGTTTTTTCCAGTTCTGTGAAGAAAGTCATTGGTAGACTTCATGTCTAAAACACCAAAAGCAATGGCAACAAAAGCCAAAATTGACAAATGGGATATGATTAAACTAAAGAGCTTCTGCACAGCAAAAGAAACTAGCATCTGAGTGAACAGGCAACCTACAGAATGGGAGAAAATTTTTGCAATCTACTCATCTGACAAAGGGCTAATATCCAGAACCTACAAAGAACTCAAACAAATTTACAAGAAAAAAACAAACAATTCCATCAAAAAGTGGGCAAAGGATACAAACAGGCACTTCTCAAAAGAAGACATTTATGAAGCCAACAGACACATGAAAAAATGCTCATTATCACTGTTCATCAGAGAAATGCAAATCAAAACCACAATGAGATACCATCTCACACCAGTTAGAATGGTGATCATTAAAAAGTCAGGAAACAACAGGTGCTGGAGAGGATGTGGGGAAACAGGAACACTTTAACACTTTGGTGGGACTGTAAACTAGTTCAACCATTGTGGAAGACAATGTGGCGATTCCTCAACAATCTAGAACTGGAAATACCATTTGACCCAGGCATCCCATTACTGGGTATATACCCAAAGGATTATAAATCATGCTGCTATAAAGACACATGCACACGTATGTTTATTGTGGCACTATTCACAACAGCAGAGACTTGGAATCAACCCAAATGTCTATCAATGACAAACTGGATTAAGAAAATGTGGCACATATACACCATGGAATACTATGCAGCCATAAAAAAGGATGAGTTTGTGTCCTTTGTAGGGACATGGATGCAGCTGGAAACCATCATTCTCAGCAAACTATTGCAAGGACAGAAAACCAAACACCACATGTTTTCACTCATAGGTGGAAATTGAATAATGAACCCTTGGACACAGGAAGGGGAACATCACACACCAGGGCCTGTTGAGGTGTGGGGGAAGTGGAGGAGGGATAGCATTAGGAGATATACCTAATGTAAATGATGAGTTAATGGATGTAGCACACCAACATGGCACATGTATACATATGTAACAAACCTGCACATTGTGCACGTGTTCCCTAGAACTTAAAGTGTAATAAAAAAGAAAAAAAAAAGAAAAAAAAATAATAAAATAATTAAAAATAAATAAATAAATTTCAAACTGTGTTTATGCCTTATATGTTCTGAGTTTGTATAGGATTTTATTCAAAACAAAACTTTACTGCAAAAACGGAAAGCTAAAAACCACTAAAGTGCTATTTAAAAATTCATGAAAAAACAAAAAGGGTTCATAATATATGAATTAGAATGTCACAAAAGAAAAAAATAAATGAAGTATATTAAGACAAATGACTATTTATCTTTAATAGATTAATTTTATACCAAATAAAATCTGATAAGCACTTTATCTTCTATACAATAATAAAAGGTCAAGACTATTTAGAATTAGAGGAATTTTATTTTTATGGATTATAAAACTGTTGGCATAAAAATATCTTCAGTTTTTCGTTTTTAAAATTTTAGTTATATTTTTATCAATTTAATATAGCATGAAGATTGTTCCCTCACCATTGAAAGAAACTATAAAATGAGTAAGCAGACAACTTACATAACGGGAGAAAATTTTTGCAGCTCTGCATCTGGCAAAGGTCTATCATCCCGCATCTATAAGGAACTTAAACAAATTTAGAAGAATAAAACAAACAGCCTCATTAAAAGTGGGTAAAGAATATGAAGAGACACTTTTCCAAAGAAGACCTACAATGATATTTAAAAAAGCTCAACGTCACTATCATTAGAGAAATGCAAATCAAAACCACATTGAGATACCATCTCACATAAGACAGAATTGTATTATTAAAAAGTAAACAAACAAACAAACAAAAACAGCAAATGCTGGTGAAGTTGTAGTGAAAATCTTTGTTTTTAAATTACAAATTATTAATCTTTGTAAAGACTGATAGGCTTTTAAAAATATTTTTATATCTTTCTTTAAACAGGCATTCAACCAAATGGCATATAACTTGGTGCAAAATCCAGGATGTTAATGATATAGTTTAACAAATATACTTGTATTCTTTATTTAAGAATTTACAAGCCACAGATAATGAAGGAGGACACAGGTCCCCCAGTCCTATCATCAGCTTGCATTCAATTGATTCATATTCCACAGAAGAGACTGTACTGCTGTTCATTCCATTTTTTAATTTATTTCTTTGTTAATTAACAAATTAAAATTTTATATACAGATAGTATGCAACATGGTGTTTTGATATATGTAGACATTATGGAATGGCTACATCAAGCTAATTAACATACTCATTACTCCACATACTTATCATATTTTCTGTAGTGTAATATTTAGAATCTATTCTTTTAGCAATTTTCAAACGTATAGGAAACTGTTATTTATTAGAGTCACTATGCTTACAATAGAACTTCTGAACTTACATCTCCTGTCAGGTTGTGTATCTTTTGATCAATGTTAGGATGATTTCATATTTTTTTTTTTTTTCTTTTTGAGACTCAGTCTTACTCTGTTGCCCAGGCTGGAGTGCAATGGTGTGATCTCGGCTCACTGCAATCTTCACTTCCCGGGTTCAAGCAATTCTCATGTCTCAGCCTCCCAAGTAGCTGGGATTACAGACGTGTGCCACCACGCCTGGCTGATTTTTGTATTTTTAGTAGAGATGGGGTTTCACCATGTTGGTCAGGCTGGTCTCGAACTCCTGACCTCAGGCGATCTGCCTGCCTCGGCTGCACAAAGTGCTGGGATTATAGGCGTGAGCCACCGTGCCCAGCCCGATTTTATATCTTGGCTATTGTCAATAATGTTGTAATAAACTTGGAAGTGGAACTATCTCTTCGACACACTGATTTTGTTTCTTTTGGACATATACCCGGAAGTGGAATGAGCTAGACAAGGGCACAACCCAAAAATGTAAAATTATGAGAGGAAAACATTGGGGAAAAACTGTTGGAAATTGGTCTGGGTAATGATTTTTTAGCTATTAGCCCAAAGCTCGGGCAACAAAATCAGGATAAACAAATGGGATTGCATCACACTAAAAAGGTTCTGTACAGCAAAGGAAACAATCAACAGAATGAAGGGACAGCCCACAGAATAAGATAATATATTTGCCAACTATACATCTGATAAGGGATTAATAGCCAAAATATATAAGAAACTCAAATAGCTCAACAGTGAGGAAACAAATAACCTGATGAAAAAATAGACAAAGGATCTGAAAAGAAATTTCTTAAAAGAAAACATACAAATGCCCAACAGGTATATAAAAAATGTTCAAAATTACCAATTATCAACAAAAACAAATTAAAACCACAATGAGACACTACCTCACCCCTATTAGGATAGCTATTATCAAAATGACAAACAATAAGAAGTTTGGTAAGGATGTGGAAAAAAAAGAAGTTTAGTACACTGTTGATGGGAATGTAGATTAGTACAGCCATTGTGAAAACAGTATAGAGGTTCCTCAAAAAATGAAAAATACAATTACCATATGTTTCTTCTATTTATGTTGAAGTGTAAATATATCTTGTTATTAGGAAGACTATTTGAGGACCATGAAGTTTGGTTTATTTTTTTAACTTCTTCTTTCAAATTTTATTTCAGAATTAGGGGGTACATGTGCCACACTGCCCCAAGCAACTTACAGATTAAATACTATTCCTATCGAACTACCAATGTCATTTTTCACAGAAGTAAAGAACACTATTCTGAAACCCATACAGAATCAAAAAGGAGCCTGAGTAGCCAAAACAATCCTAAGCAAAAAGAACAAAGCTGAAGGCATCACATTACCCAACTTGATACTGCGCTACAAGGCTACAATAACCAAAATATCATGCTACTGGTAGAAAAACAGACACCTAGACCAACGGAACAGAACAAAAACACCCAGAAATAAAGCATTACCTGATTTTCAACAAAGCCAAGAAAAATAAGCAATGAGAAGATTCCTATTCAATACATGGTACTGGGATAACTGGCTATCCATATGCAGAAGACTGAATTTGGACCCCTACCAATCACGACATGCATAAGTTAACTCAAGATGGATTAGAGACGTTAAGATCTCTCAATGTAAAAATCATAAAAGAAAATCCAGGAAATACCTTTTTTGATGTTAGCCTTGTGGTCTGGTTTAGATATGTATTATTGAAATAACATAGTGTTTGTAGTACCTAGAGGGCTGGAGCCTTTGATAAATAGCAGCTACCTCTTATGGGAGCAAGAAAGCCACTCTGGGCTCTGGGAAGGTGAGTTGAATTGCAACTTCCTCCTGCTGGAAGAAAGAGAAAGTTCCATTTTCACCTAACATATTGTCCAGGAAATCCAGATTGCACAACTGGCATCACTTTTGGACAAATGTATTCATTAAGCAACAAAAACATTGGTTAGCCTAGTGAAAGATAAGTTCTGAAACATTACCTAAGTGTCCACAAATGCTTCCAGTTAATAAGACTTTCAGGCTTTTTCAGCTTATGTAGGGAGGGAGCCTTTTTTCCTATGAGGTTTACCATAATTGTTATAAAAGTGGAACAAAAGAAGTTGGGAAAGAAAACTTGCATTTTTTCTGTACCATGAAACCAAATTAAAAAGAGGCACATTTTGTTGGTTATTTTCCTTGTGATATGTAAGAGCTTCACTGCTTTCCTTTGGTCAAAATTTTTTCTCATATTGAAGCCCAAATTAAGCCTGAGCTTACAATTTCATTGTTCTAGTTTCTAGTTTCAAAATTGCTTCATGAAATATGTGAGGAATAAATGTGACTTCAAGAAATCAATGCTTCTGAGTGTTTATCGTCCTATAAATATTTAGGTAGACATTTTTCATTAATTTAATAAAAATGCAAAGATATTTACAAAATTATACTGATACAGGAATTTGTAAGTGTGTTTAAGAAAAAGTACATATGCTACAAGCATCTCAAAAAGATCAAAATTAGATTCAGAGAATGTATGTGAGAATTGTCCTTGGCTCAGGAATTGTGCATCTGATTATTTCACTTGAACTGTAATACTTCTGATTTAACATGAATTTTAAGAAAATGTATAAAATTTGACAGGAAAAAGAAAAGTTAAAAATATATAAAATATTTCTATTTTACAAATTAGTATAAGACATTTTTAATATTTTAGCTTGAATATAAGCAGGTAATAATATGACCGTATACTGCAAAACATACAAAATTTCTTTAACAAATTTAATCTGTTAATTGAAGTAGTTTTCAATCTCTATAAACTAAAAAATAAGACAATAGTGTAGAATATTTAATTCATTCTTTCTTGCTTAAAATGCCTATGGTTGTTGGTACAATTACACATATACATCTCAGCATGCTGGATGATAATTACCTAGTATATTATCTTATTTTGGGAAATACTTGTAATGTTCTGAGAAAATATAGTATGTCAATTTACAGTATCAATAAAGAAGCAGAATGCTGCCTTTTAAAATCTCACAAAATGCACAAATGTCTTTTAGCAGTAAAATGCAATTAAGAAAAATTTTTATTTTATTAGAGCCTTGTAAAATTTCATGAATGAGAATTGTCAGCACACTCTTTGGGAAACCTTGGAAGAATTAATGCCAGAATTTTCAGTTTAACTGATTATGTAATTATTAACAGGAAATCAAAACAGTAAAATGTAATTATTAACAAGAAATCAAGAGTAAAATGAAACTGAGATGTTGTTGCTCCTTTAAGCTACCAAGTAAACCAATTAAAGGTATTTGTAATTTAACTTATTTATTATAAAATTCAAATCCTGTTTAAATTTTGATTTGACTAAAAGATAAGAAAGATTTCTGTGAGGGTAGAAGTCTATGTAACTATGAAATCTAATTAGATTAGAATTTTTAATATTTTACTTATTTTTATTTTTTAATATTTAAATAACAGTGATCTTGTAGATATGCTAACCAAGTATGTTTACTTTGCAGGTTGCAAAATGAAAGCCAGCCTGTGGTTTATCTATCACAGCTTAAGGAGTTACCAAGGCTTCCCTTAATCATTTTTGTTTTCATGCTTTAACACCTGATTGTTTGATATTGGTAACTTCGAACAAATTTTTCACCCCCTCTAAAATATAAACCTGTCACAGTGCTCAAAATAAATGCTAAATCTAGTTCACAGGAAATCTGTCATGTAGCAAGATAAAAAAAATGCACAGAAAATCATATCGTCTAACCTTGGCAATGTTTTATAATTTTATCATGGCTCTTCTGTATAAATTTCTAATATTGACTTATTAGAGAGCTAATATGATAATATCTCCACTAGTAATAATCTTAGTAAAAATTACTCTTCCTAATTGGCCCATAAGATAGCAGGAGCAACAGCAACAAAAACAACAAAATCCATGGAAAATAAAATTTCTTCAGGCAAATTTCTAGGTTTTTCCTCACTATTTCTTCACCTACTTAATTTTCTTGTTTGTCCCTTTGGTGCCCACCTCTGCACCCCTACATTGGTTGTGTCTTTTTGCTGCTCAGGCTTTGTGTCCCTTTACCCAATGCCTATGTCATGCCCAACTCTGATGCCAATTGAAGTCTTCTACATGTTCTCTGATTTTAATGGCAGCCACAACTTTAGGTAAGAAGGTCCCTGAGACAACAAAAAATTTCCCTGGAAGGCTAACCTCCATCTTCCCCAAAGAATGATAATTTCTTCACATATGTAGAAGTTACTACTGTGTGCCAACATCTACTAAGTATGCAATTCTATTTTTGTTACAGGAGATTCAGTATAAGATCATAGAAAGTCCTCAAAGAGCTTAGGTTCTATCAGACTCTTCATGTAATAAATAAGTACACACAGAACTTAACTATGTAATCCAAGTCAAGGTCGTGAAACATATTGTGAAGAGACTTAAAGAAGAAAAAAGTGTCATCAGCAAGCAGTATTTTAAATGCATGGTAGAATGGTCAAGGAAGATCTCCCCCAAGAGAGAGTATTTGAACAGAACCTGAAAATGTGAGTGAGCAGACAATGAGAATGTTGGAAGAAGCATATTTGTCAGGAGGTGCTAGTCTAGAAGAGGCTGTAGTGATTAAAGAAATCCAAACCTCAGGATTTTACCCCAAATATTTTTACTTAAATTCTTATGACAGGTTGGACATGACACAAGTTACTCTTCCATGTTATGACCAGAAGTTCAGGTTGTTTTTATCTTGTGGACTCAAAAAGTCATTTGAGGTAGAAAAGAGCAACGGAGTAGGCACAGTTCACCTTCAATACCTCAGACCATAAGTAACACACATACTGTCTGCCCTTTGGCCAGAATAGTCACATGACCCCAACCTAACTTCAAGGAAGGCTTGGAAATACTGGTAATTGTCAGGAGGCGTGAAAGTTTTCCATGCATTTCAGGCATACGGAGCCACAAGTATGGTAACTTCTTATGTTCCCCACTCATTAACTTTGGAAAATTCTTTCTTGTATTAGAGAAAAGTGAGAATGTAGTCTTCATGACCATTTATCCTGATTTGCTTACTCATTCCTGCTATCCCAGTGTTTAGTCAAGTTGAGATCAATATTTAGCCTGGTTTAGATTTTGTCTTGGATTTTTTTCTTTCATTTTTTTATTTTTTTTATTTTATTTTATTTTTTTTTTTTGAGACGGAGTCTTGCTCTGTCCCCCAGGCTGGAGCGCAGTGGCCGGATCTCAGCTCACTGCAAGCTCCGCCTCCCGGGTTCAGGCCATTCTCCTGCCTCAGCCTCCCGAGTAGCTGGGACTACAGGCGCCCGCCGCCTCACCCGGCTAGTTTTTTGTATTTTTTAGTAGAGACGGGGTTTCACCGTTTTAGCCAGGATGGTCTCGATCTCCTGACCTCGTGATCCGCCCGTCTCGGCCTCCCAAAGTGCTAGGATTACAGGCTTGAGCCACCACGCCCGGCCTCATTTTTTTAAACAGATTATTATGTACAACTATGGATTAGGTAGACCTCAACTTTTAACTTTCAGTTTATGTTAATTCAAAATATGATTAAATCTTTTAAAAATTCATTTATAACTCTTCTCTGACATCTTTATACCTTCCAGGAGAGTATGTATAGAGCTGGATGATAAAATGAGATTTGCCTTAGGTAAGAACAATTACGAAAAGTTAATTCCTTTTGGGTTTGGGTGGTGATGAGAGAAGTATTTGATGTTGCTGTCAGCTGAGCTACTAGGCATACTAGACAGTTTTATAGGTAGCCATAGGCCACGAAATTGGTGGAGCCAGTCGGAAACATAGGAAGTTAGGCATATGTGAAAAAAATGCAGGAAATGGAGGCTGATTATTCAAGCTATATGCCACATAGAAAGTTGTACAAATCTGTCACATTGGTTTTGCAGTCGTTTTTTGGTATAAGTCTGCAACTACCCATGTTATTATTAGATAATGTCTTTCAGTCTTGCAATAAATCATCTAACAGGAATGAGTTCAAAAAATAAAGCATGTTTAGTGAGTACAGTGTCTCATGCCTGTAATCTCAGCACTTTGGGAGTCTGAGATGGGTGGATTGCTTGAGCCTAGGAGTTTGACATCAGACTGAGCAACGTAGGGAGGCACTTGTAATCCCAGCTGCTCAGGAGATTGAGGTAGGAGAATCATTTGAGCCCGGGAGGTCGATGCTGCAGTGAGATGTCATTGTGCCATTGCACTCCAGCCTGGGCAACAGAGTGAGACACTGACTCAACAACAACACAGGGCATGTTTAATGATTTTCTATTTTTAAGACAATGATGATTACCGTGTAAGTTAGACAAAATGTTTGTAGACATTTTACATCCACAATAGGAACTATACTTGTATTACTACCATGATAAATCAGAAGACATATATTTTACCAAATTAAAAAAAGCACAAATCAGAAACCATAACTCAACTGAAGAAACAACAGCATCTTCCATCATTATTTTAAAAAGATTGGACCTAAAGATAACTGTTTAACATGTGCGTTAGCAAAGGGGCTGCTATATTAATGAATGAAACATGGCTTTTCACTCACATTAAATAATAGTTCTAATTAAGCTCATTTTTAATCCAAGTTTTGTGTTGCATTCAGACTATTTGCCACAAGGTATAAACTATTAATATTCTTGCTTCATTAACAAAGAGTTAAAAGATGGCAGTTTTAAAGGGACGTTGTTGGATGGTTCAAATAGGAAATTAGAGAATTCCAATAATCTTTCATTTGCTCATATAATTCATGGAAAGAGAGTAAAATTTATAGAAATTCATTCTGTAATAATTGAAACATCTGAAATCAGTGAGACAGTTATACATGTTCAATATTGAAGATAAAGTTATATTTTTGGTATTATAGCTAGAACATTTGATGGAGTAGAATGTCATGTTAAAAACAGTCTTCTTTCTAAACCATGAAACCTTTGAACAGAAATATACCAGAAACTATTTGTGGTGCAGACATAATTTAAAATTGCAACCAAAAAAAGCATAATTTACCCATCTAAATTCAAGCTATAATTGTCAAAATGTACAAATATTGTTACACATACGCGGGATAATTAGATTTTTACAGTTTTTTTCTGTAAAGAGTTCATATTGAAGATGCACACATGCCCTTCAGCAGGGGTATAAGGGTTTTCTCCTTGATAAAAATCTATCCATGATCAATTGGATTTTTGAAATTTTTTTTCAAGAACTGTATTAGACATCAGGTTTTGTCTTTAAAAGATACTAGATGTCCTAAATGATATCTCTCAATCTACTTCCATTATATTCAGTATCAGTTGGAAATTCTTAATAAAACAATGAAAGAATGATAGTACTCAAAACTTCAGTTTTGACACTTACATTAATTTTCAGTAGTTTAAAACAAAGCTCACTCTAACACATAGGATCATGTTGTCAAATTAGACTCATATGAATCAGAGATCTTATTCAGTGTCAAGGTTTAGTAAATAATTTTTAAGTTATGAAGGTCAAATACTCAGAAAAAGTAGAGCCAGATCTGGAGAATTAAGGGTGACTGATTTAAACATTTAAAGAATTATACTGCGTACTGAGTTGAGAATAAAACATCAAGCAAAAAGATAGAAGCAGAGAGATTTAGGCTACTACAGCAAGAGGTAAATGTAGGTGACTCTGCACAGGACAGAAGAGATACATTTTCTTATGACTTGAAGGTGAGTTCTGTATCCTTCATGTTAATTTCTACCTCCTGGAAGCAAGAGGCATGTTGCTTTTTAGTGTTTGAAATACTACATCACACACCGGGGCCCATTATGGGGAGGGGAGAAGGGGGAGGGATGGCATTGGGAGTTATACCTGATGTAAATGACGAGTTGATGGGCGCTGACGAGTTGATGGGTGCAGCACACCAACATGGCACAAGTATACATATGTAACAAACCTGCACATTATGCACATGTACCCTAGAACATAAAGTATAATAATAAAAAAAAGAAATACTTTACAATCTTTTGCTTATATCCCCCACACAAAAGTCAATAATTTTGAAAAATATAAATACATTTTCACAAACAAAATATATAATTAACATAGCAAGAAATATATATATACATTTCACATGCATATGTATTCACACACACATACACACATAAATGCACACAAAATGAAAAGTTTCCTTAAAGTTCTTTTAAAAGAAAATAAAAAACATGTGCATTAACTATAATGTCAAAAAGAAAGTTTTCATTAGTTGTTTGGAAGCCATTGTCATAGAGAAACATCATTATATTGTAAAGTTTTAATAGACAGATAAAATGCTTATGTAAATTTCCACTGAATGAATTCAAGATATTTATAATATTCTACATACATATTTTAAAATGTAACAAGACTTTAAACATAATCATATGATGATTTATAAATCAAATTCAAGGTTTCTAATCACTGATACAGGCTTAATGTATTTGGGTTTCTGTGTACTTTTAACATTTTAATATACTTAAAATAACTTCGAGTATAATTTCTCTTAGAGAAAGGATAATCTAACAAAATTAACCAGACAGGAGAACTTGTATTTGATGGTGACATTGTTTTTCTCAAGGACTTCCTCAACAATCAGATGAGACTCCTGGATCAAAATTATGTTAACATTTGCTCCTTTTAATAAAAATACATAATTTAAAACAAAAGCTGAGTTGGATATATTACCATAATACATTTCATCATATTATTAATATTTAGGTTAAACATTCTCAGAGCAATGACTTGATCTTTTACAAAACTCCTGTCCCACACACAGTTCCTGATCATGAAGGGCCCACAAAATGTGACTTCTCCATGGTATAAGCCTAAAATATACTGAAATAGAAATCTAAATTAGATATAATTTCAGTCTTGTTATGAAACTGTACTGCACAATTACATTAATGAAATAAAACTATCCTTAGGTCTTAACAAACAAACATGTTTACTTGGTTGTTTTATCATCAAGGATGAATTGATTACAATAAACAAATGAGGGAAATTTCCTGAAATTTAGCTGACTTCTCTCTAAATGTGTGGAAGACCAAATCCCATATCAGGTCTCAGCACTTAGTAGGGCCAATAAAAATAAAGTCTTCTTCACCTTCTACCCTGGTTAGTAGGAGTTGGTTTAAAAAGAGTCCATCTATTATTTGACTGTCAGGGTGTAGGATGCAACAATAGTATTTTATTCATCCTTATGTTTCAGTAGCACTTATATATATTGCCTTATCGAGCCATGTGCATAATAAAAATTTATCAAAGTTTATTGGTCGGTGTGGTAACTCACGCCTATAATCTCGGCACTTTGGGAGGCTGAGGCGAGTGGATCACCTGAGGTTAGGAGTTTGAGACCAGCCTAGCCAACATGGTGAAACCCCATCTCTACTAAAAATACAAAAAATTAGCTGGGCATGGTGGCAGGCAGCTGTAATCCAGCTACTCGGGTGAGTGAGGCAGGAGAATCACTTGAACCTGGGAGGCAGAGGTTGCAGTGAGCTGAGATTGCATCACTGCACTCCAACCTAGGCAACAAGCGCGAAACTTCGTCTCAAAAAAATAAAAAATAAATAAAAATTAAAGTTTATCACCACCCATGGGGTATAAGGTTCAATTAAATATAATATCAATAGCGCACATGTGTGATGTAATGCATTAGCTTTCAACATTATTGCTCTTGGAAACAACATGCTTTTTTTTTTTTTTTTTAATCTCTTAAAAATGCTGTTTCCATTAACACAAGCTGTTTACAACTATAAAATTCCCTATATAATTATGAATACACCTAAAAGGGGTTTTTAGTTCTCTGTTTATAACTTCATATATGTGCACAGCATGAAGGGAAATCAGAGGATTTAGAATTCATTTATTTGGTCTTGAATATTCTCAAGAGGTAATACTGACTTAGAGAATTTTTTTCTAAATTAGAGCACCTTTACTTTTTCCAAGATTTGAGATGTGATGGCTTTATTAACCAATATTAATAAAATGTTGTTAGCTTCTATAAAGAAAATATAAAATGTCTGTGTATGTGTGTGCGTGTGTGTGTACAAAACCTATATCTGCATTAAAAAAAAGATAAGCCACACTAGATGCATAACTTATGTTGCTACCATCATCATATGCATGTTTTGCTATTTTCCCCCTTTAAGGGTTATTTTCCTAGAATTGTATGCATTCAGTCACATAAAAATGAACACATTCATACTTTCCTTATCAATTAAGATTTTCATGCTATATTTTTTCCTTCTATTCTTAATGAATTAATCATTTATTTAGAACCTTTTTCGTTGAAAAGTTATAATATAATTAAAAGTTTAAGATTTTTGGTAAAATTTTGAATTGTTTTTATAAGCATTTTAAATCTGTAAAGGCCACATACAGTTTAGTTACTATGGTGTGGAGAGATAGCTAAACTTTTTGGTCTTCTTTGCTCAAAATTGAAACATCTAAAGTCACATCACCTTTATGTTAAATATACAACTCATCTTCTTAGTATTTAAAATGCATCTAAATTAATTAATCTGATAGATGAGTAATTATAAAAGATAATTGAAAGCTTTACTATGTGAAGTTTGCATCTAGAAATACTATTTTTATTGTTTACATCATAGTATGGTTCTACTGTAAATTAAGTACTGTTTTTGTTAATAATATTTTATTCAATAGGGCTTCATTTTACCTAATTTTTTTCCTTTTTTCTGCCTATAATGTAAAGAGATGTACTATCTGTTCCTGTGAAAACTCGTGTTTAAATATTGGCAACTTTCACTGGATTTTCTGCCAGCAACACTCAGGACTAACAAATCAATTTAGACTTAAATACTTAAAGTGCTCAGGCCTAAAAGAAAATGCAAGCAGTACAAAGATTTTCAATCTATATTAATTTAAAATGACTCTTTCTTATGGAAATCCTCAGAGCTGTCATACCTTAACATGTCAGATTTGCTATACCAGTAACTTCCCCTTACTTAGAGCCGCATAGATTTTTTTTTTTTTGTAAATATATAAATAACAATGATTTTCAGGGATTTCATTCTATTTGCTTTAAAGGCAATTACAGACAGTAAGACAGTAATAAAAGGCCCACCAGAGTGCATTAGGCTTGTTTAATGTGATTTGGAAAATGATATCCAAAGAACAAACCCCTACCAGCCTACTGCAAAGTGATAGGCCCTGATGTCCTATGATTACCCACAAGCAGAATCCTAAGGAGGTATAGAGCTTGCTTTTCACCCATGCCAAGTCTATCAAAAAATTTTACCTTCTGGGGTTGATTTATGGTAGCTTTAACTTAGTGGTAACCCTATTAGGTTGGTGTTTCTGAATGAATAAATTAGTTTTTGACTAAAAGGAAACAGTCAATTGATTATTAAAAAGTAGCAATTAGGCCGGGCGCAGTGGCTCATGCCTGTAATCCCAGCACTTCGGGAGTCAGAGGCAGGTGGATCACGAGGTCAAGAAATTGAGACCATCCTGGCCAACATGGTAAAACCCCGTCTATACTGAAAATACAAAAATTAGCTGGGCATGGTGGCATGCGCCTGTAGTCCCAGCTACTTGGGAGGCTGAGGCAGTAGAATTGCTTGAACCCGGGAGATGGAGGTTGCAGTGAGCCAACATCATGCCACTGCACTCCAGCCTGGCAACAGAGCGAGATTCCATCTAAAAAATAAATAAATAAATAAATAAATAAATAAATAAATAAATAATAAAAGTGGCAACTAGCTGGTACCATTCTTGTTCCTCCTGGAGTTTGGGTTTTTAAGACAACAACTATCTTTTAATTTTGCTGCCTAAGGAAATTTGTGCTACCTTTCTATTCCTGTGCATAAACATTCATAATACCAAATTGTGGTATTATGAGAAAATTATGAGAAATGTAGACATTTCAAACTAATTTCCTATCATGTCCCTACAGCACCTTAAAAAGACCATCATTTTGTATTTTCTGTTGTTCTGTGACTTTTTTCGCTGCAAACATTGTTGAAAAGCACTCAATAAATTTGATGTAAATTATATTTAGAGAAAGGTAAACGAAAGTGTGTGTGTGTGTGTGTGTGTGTGTGTGAGAGAGAGAGAGAGAGAGAGAGAGAAAGCCTCTGTCCATGCTTCCAAATAAAGAATAGATTGGATTGACTGAAAGTAAAGAGTTCTGAACAGTCGCCACTGTCTGACCTGAGAAACACAGGGATCTGTCTCAGACAAACTGACAGATAGCCTGAATTAAGAGAAGCATCTAAAAGTTTAGACAGGAGCATGAACCTTAAGTTTCTTTTCAGTTACAAGTGTCTACAACTTGAAGAATGGTTGAGAAAACACTATGGCAGACCATCCTGTCATGGACTCTTCAATGAAATTGGAGCCATCCATTTGTGAAGATGATAGGACGTAAAAAAAATTTTTTTTAGAGTTCAGGTCACAACCAGTAGGTGGGTTATGCAAGGCTAAACCACATGTCTTTCATCACGTAGCAGGCTGGCCTCAGGGTTTTAGGAGAGCAAGCAGAAGTTCGTGATGAACCCAGGCTCTGAAAGAGCACACACCTTCTGCAGCATTCTGTTGGTTAAAGTAGGTCAGAAGCCTAGCTCCACGAGAGGTAAGAAAAACCATATTAGGTGAAGCTGTGAAATCACACTGAAAAGACCACTACTACAGGAAGGGGTAAAGAATAGAAAGTAATTTCTATTAAATCATTTTAATGTGTATATCAGATACTATATTTCAGTAGATTATTTACTCACCTTACTTTCCATATTTTACTGATTTCTTTTAGATTAATTTTTTTTTTCTTGGCAGAATTCAAGAAGGCAATTAAAGAGAGTCTTTGTGCGGTAAATTTTTAAAGGTTTGTGTTCCAGATACTCTTTTGCCTAAGTTAAAATACTTTAAAAATATTTTTGAACATTTTGAAAATGTGTTCTTTGTTTTCTATGCTATGGCATCTCCGTTAAGTCTGTCTTCAATCTGAAATTTGTCCATTTGTGTTTGAACTGCTCTTTTCCTCTGCATTTCACATTTTGTCTTTGTTTCTAAGGTTCTCAGATTTCTGTTTACCACACTTAGTTGTAGGGATTTGTTTGTTGTTTTTCACATATTTATCTCTTCTTGACTCTCTGTGACAGATCAATCTGATAATTTACATCTTTAATTCTGCTTGTCATACAGTCATTGTTAATTCAAGGCTTCTATTTTCCACTTAATTTATTCCTCTCCACTTACAACTCTGTTACACAGGTATTGAACACTCCTTCTAGGCTCTGTGAATCTTACTTTTTCTTTTTCTTTTTGTGTTTTATTTTGAGACAAAGTTTTACTCTGTTGCCAAAGTTGGAGTGAAGAGTGCAGTGGCGCGATCTTGGCTTACTGCAACCTCCGCCTCCCGGGTTCAAGTGATTCTCCTGCCTCAGCTTCGAGTTGCTAGGATTTCAGCCACATGCCAACATGCTTAGCTAATTTTTTACATTTTTAGTAGAGTCAGGTTTTCACCCCGTGCTGGCCACGCTAGTCTTTAATTCCTGACCTCAGAAACCCACCTTGGCCTCCCAAAATGTTGGGATTATAGGCGTGAGCCACCGCACAGGGCAGGATCTTACTTTTGCTTTATGTTTCCTGTATCTTCATCAGTTTTTGGTGACTTTTAAAGTAAGACATTTGTTAAGCTTTTAATCTTCTAATGTACTCTGTTTTACCAGTTTATTGTTTAATGCAAACATTGAATTCCATATTTCAACTTTCACATTTTTTATATCTGTTAAATCAAGTTTAGCTTAAAGCTGCCTCCTTACATATTTTAAGTTTGGCCTAAAGGTTTCTCTGTACATCATGAACTGTAACTAGTGAAGGTGTAAACAGACCTTAGCATATACTTGTGCCAATCACTGAGTTCTGGTCAATCAAATGTAGCCAAATGTTAGAACTGGGTTCAAATAAGGCAAATGCCAAGCTGTAACCAATCCAGCTCTTTCTGCACCTCACTTCCGTTTTCTGTACATTACTTTCCTTTTTCTGTCTATAAATCTTCAACCGTGTGGCGAAGCTGGAGTCTCTGAGCATACCGGGCTCAAGAGGCTGCCCAGTTCACCAGTTGTTCACTACTCAATTAAACTCCTTTAAATTTAACTCAGCTGAAGTTTTTATTTTATCATATCCAATGTTTGTAATTAATTACTATTATTTTGTTTTTTGAGACAGGGTCTTACTCTGTCTTCCAGATTGGAGTGCAGTGGCATGAACACTGCTTGCTGCAGCCTCGACTTCCTTGGCTCAAGCAATCCTCTTGCCTAATAATGGCTTTTTTTTTTTTTTTTGTCTTTGGTGAGTTAAGAGACTTTTGATCCATCAGATAAGTTAAGTATGGTGAAGCCCTTAAGGTCAGATAAACTTTCATATTGTAATATGAGGTCCTCTTCTCTGACCTCAGGAAACCCCCTGTACTTCACCTAGGCACTCACTGCCATTTTCCAAGAATTACCTCCTCATGTTGAGCTCATCTATGCTACAGTGGTGGAAATGGGTAAGCTGAACTGCACTTGTTAAAATTCTTCTCAACCCTGCGCTTGTTAAAATTCTTCTCAACCCAGGGGCATCTCATCTCTGTGTAATATTGCAGTGTCTTCAGAGTCAGAAACTTATATCGCTCTTATACTGGTGGCAGTGAGTGGATAATAATGCCCCTAGGGCAATGCAAGTGAAACACGGGAGCACAGCTAGGAAGCCGTCATGCTACCTGCTATACATTTATGACTCCTGTTCTTTTGCCTCACTAGGCTGTCATTTACCCCGCACATGTCAGGATTTTGCCATATTATGTCTTCCTCAGCATTTTCCAAGTTTTAGTTATTGTTGTTGGCTGTGCATGTGTTTTATAGCTATTAGTTGGCTCTGGAATCTATCACCATGCCTCTATTTCCATCCCATCTCCAAGGGTTAGGGTTGCAAGGAGCCAGCAGCTCTTTCTCTTATGATGTTCTGCCGGGAGGCAACTTTTAAATGATTGTAATTGTGCCCTTTTCTTGAAACTAGATAGAAATTGTGCCCTTTTCTTGAAACTTTCTAACCGAAATTTAAATTCTCTTCTCCAGTCTTAGTACTTCACTTTCTATAAATGTCTGTAGTTTATAATGAAAATAGCATTTATTAGCTTTTCCAAAGCTTGCTGAAGAGCAACCCCACAGCATGGTCCAATTTCTCAAACTTTCATGTAGAAATATTATTAAGAATTCACATCCTTGAGCCTGGAATAGGGCACAGGGGTACGCATTTTTAAAAACCATACTGGGTGATTTTCATTTACTTGGTCTGTAGCCCATATTCTAAAGTAATTGCTAAAGCCAATTTCAACTCAGCGAGTAAAGCACAAGAGAAGCCAAAGGATATCTGTTAGGAACCTCCCATTCTCCTTCAAGGAAATAACCTAACTTCTTGAGAAATTGTGTGCCCCTTAGGCAAAAATGAATAACATTTTCCAGCATACCACTTTACAAAGGAATTGCTTAGACATATTTATTCTCGCAGTCTCACATTTTACTGACTATCCATGTTAAACGTACTAACGAAAACACTGCACCCCCTCAATATCTATAATGCAGATTTCCAATTTTTCAAATATTTTATTTAAATTTGATGTGATATTTTCAGGAATATCAACATTCATGTCAGGTCAGTTTTTACTTTCTGGTTACAAATAGATTTTTTTTCCTCTGGTTTAGCTCTAGAGTTAATATTTTATCCAAAGTGTAGCATAGTAGCATAGTACTTAAAATATAACAGATAAATTTCTAAATGCTGCCTAGATAACCAATAATTTCTCCATTATGTCTAGGTTTTCTTCTTAACTCCACCAATTTATTTGGCTCAGAATATATATTTTTTTTTAATTTCAAGAAATTATGCCCTCATTTGTAATCATTACTATGATCACTGAGAATTGCACTAAAGATTTTCTAAGGTTATGGAAAAAAGTTTTGTGATAATTACCCCAAGATACAAAAATTCATAAACCCTAATCTGATGTCTGACTTCATTTAATTAATGTCAAAATGCAAGAGTCAGCTAAGTTTTGTAAATTACTAGGAGTAATTTCAAAATAAGATTCTTGAAGTTTAATGTAGATTTCACGGATCCACTATTTATATGAATTGACTATGTACCAGTAACTATCAGAAAGATGCTTCCGCTTCTCAGAAGAAAATTTATCCTAGAACAAGTAATTTGCTTTCCTTAAGTTTTGTGCAACAGGCCCTGGAGTTTCAGTTTCCTTTGCTCCCTGACCTAGAAAACATTTCTTCTTCCAAGCCTATTATGCTAGCACATCCAACAATTATTTCTCCCTTTCCATGCTTCAAGCCTCCGGCCAACAAATCCTTTCAAATGCTTTCAAATGCTTATCTTTCCTTTTTTCTAATTGTAACACTAAAATTAGATGTACACTAGCCTTTGTAATTCTACCTGTCACAATTTTCGTTGCTTAATCTCTATGTGATTCGTTGTACAAAATTCTTCGGATGTTTAAATTTATCACCTAGATTGCCACTTCTTTTTAGACATGTTATATTTACTGCCTAACTCATCTGTTGAACTTTTGTCATTCAATTATAAATATGTATTTTTTTAATTCTCAAAAATCTACTTAGTGCTTGTTAAAATATGTTTGACAGCTTTGGATAATCCCTTGATTTTTCCTCACATTTTCAACTTTATATTCATGTATATGCACTCAGTTAAAAATACATTATATATTTTGTATAAGTCATTTATATATTTTTATTAGTATATTAAACCTCACATTTTAATTTTTTTCTTTATTTCTAATATCTGAAGCCTTTACAGGACTGATATGGAAAGATTGTACTTTGTGCTTTTTGTGTGCATTGGAACATTGTTGATGAAAGATTTTAAGTCTTGAGTTCTATTTTTTTTTCTGCAGGGAAATTGAATTTATTTTGCAAGTTGCCTAGGGATACTAACAACCTACAGCCACTTTAATCAAAATTTCTCCCTGAAGGATTCTGTGCCATGCAGGGATTCAGGCCATGAGTCCATGTGAGAGATGGTTGAGTTTCTCAGTGGAGACATTTTCCTTCTTTATTCAGAGCAAACATCAGAGCTAAATGGATTTCCTTACTGTCTGTTTTTGTTAAGTTGACCTTTATAGATTGCTTGTTCACTGAGTGTGTAGTCCTTTGATGTACATGAGTTTTTACAGGTGGCTCTCTTCTGGCTGTCCTGGCACATTCCTAAGTTTGCTTCTAATTACCCAATATGCCATTAGATTTGCAGTTTGAGAAGACATGAATTTTCAGAACATTTAAGACAGAATGTGTATTACGATTCATGTTTGTTTGGTTTGGCTTTTTGAGGATTTTCCTCACTTTTTGTGAATCTAGTCATGAAATATGAGGTTTTATTTTAGATTTATTTAGAGTTTTGAGCTGTGCATTTTGAAGTATATATTTTCTCCATGATTACTTCCCAGAAATCAGTTTTTCTCCTTCACAATACCCAGCTGCAACTCCATAGGACTTTATGCATAATATGATCTAAAGATCTTAAGATTTTTATATTTCAACTATTTATGTTGAGGTAACTGGTGGCAATTATTTTCTCTCATCCGTTTATTAATTAAAAGAACTTAGTAAAGGGGTTAGTATAAATTTGGTTCTCAGTACTGATGTTGAATAAGAATGACCCATTGAGATAAAACAATTTGAATATAATTCATTTCTTGATAATGCTTCCCTGTGAAATAGAATTAAATTCTGATGACACCTAGACACATTTAGAATATATATATAAAACAAATCAAATATAAAATAAAAAGTTTTTAACATATTGAAATCTTCCATCAGATTAAAATACAATTTTATCCTTTTGTTATTTAAATATGTGTATATAAACAGATATGTATATCTATATGCATGTATATATGCATACATATATTTATATACACGTATATATTTATATACGTATTTATGTATGTATATGTACACATGCATTTATATTTAGAGTAAAAATTAGCCTTTAATTGATTTGTATAGAAAATAAGCTGTAGCATTATGCATGTAAAGGTGACCTATTAGCAAGCAGAGAGAATATAATTTAATATATTAAGAAGTTCACTTTGATAATAATTTGTAGCTTTATTTATTCAACAATTATTACAACAATATAAAATTGTATCTGTTTTTATAGAAGCTTTCTAGAAATTGGAAAGGAAAAATAAATACATTTAAATACAATCTAAGTCTGTGATCCTAGGTTTTCTAACGCAATAATAACCAAATTCTAAAGGTCACTTTTGGTGTCATTTTTTAAGAAGGCACTAGAATAATCAAAAATTCATGGCACTCGTTTATTACTAAAACACATATTTATGTTATGTTATAATTCAAATCATTTAAGAATCATCCTTAATGTTTTCCATGCATGAACTGATGACTGAACTACACGTTCCTTTTCTTATACAGATTATTTTGAAGAGTTACCAATACATATTAAAATGTAAACTAGCTTTTACAATCAACAATATAGAAATGTTAAATGATTAAGCTACATTAGAATTTAATAGAATACATTTTTCTTCTTTGAAAATATAACCCATCTTCAAGCTTTCTATATGCTACAAGATTTTTTAACGATATAGTACACATTATATTTACTTTATTTAGAGCAAAATAGGTGACTTTTTCATTTAAGTTGAAAACATAAGATAAAGACATTGTGTGACAGATGTTTTTTTCTGTAACATTTTAAATAAAACTTTATAGATCCTTATAATTTATAATTAATCTATAATGAAATAACAGTCATTCTGCCATGTTTTCTTAACTGTGTAATGAAATTAGGTAAAATTCTGCCCCTCAGTATATGTATGTTACATTTCTTTTTGGATAATTATGCTAATAAAATCTTGTCCAACTTAGAAAATACTTTACAAATATAAATTAAATTAAAAATTGAATTTTTTAAACAAATTAGATAAGTTCTTCTGGAACATACTGTTTATTGTATTACAACATTAAGTCGCAGGCAATAAAATTTAATGCAGGTGGTTGCTAATAATGATAACTATCATTTATTGAATATATATTGTGTGCTTAAATTAGTCCAGCGTAATGTGCTGTGCACACAGAACTAAGTGTAATATACAGTTTATAAATATCTATCTATCTATCTAGTCTCCACATTTATGATTCAGAATAATCTATATGGTATAATTTTGAGATGAGGTAAATAAGGCATAGTTAACTACATTTTCCAAGGTAAATGACAGAACTGGGAATAAAATGCAAGCAAATGATACAGCAATAAAACAACATTCAACTTTAGAAAAGACCATGTGGATTTGAATTTTGAATTTTCCAGTTAAATTTATGAACTTGGACAAGTCATGTAATATATATAAGCCTCAAATACCTTATCTTTCAATTGGAAATAACAATAGTTACATGACATGATTTGGGTATAGATACAAGAGATATTTGAAATTTAAGTTCTCTCAGATAGGGCTAGAAAAGGCTATGTAATGTTATTTGGATATGTAAATATATACATTGGAATTAAATATATTTAGTTAATAAAATAATTAGTTTAGTAGTTAGCAATCACTTTAACTATAAAGAAATACTTCTTTTTGATTGTTATAAGAAGATTTTTTTCCCATTTTTTTTCAGGGAACCCTGAATAATAACAGCATTAATATCATTTGAAATACATAGATGCACATACACAAATATGTATACATACATACCTTATTTCATCGAATAAAAATATTTTGAATAAGAATTGGTAGGCCGGGCGCGGTGGCTCAAGCCTGTAATCCCAGCACTTTGGGAGGCCGAGACGGGCGGATCACAAGGTCAGGAGATCGAGACCATCCTGGCTAATACGGTGAAACCCCGTCTCTACTAAAAAATGCAAAAAAAAAAAAAAAAAAAAGAATTGGTAATATGCCTGTTTCCATTGCAAAACTGATAGAGACTTTATACTCTCCCTTCTAATACTCCCAATTTAAAGATGACAATTTAGTCTTGATGTGCTTTAAATCCATTCATAAGTTGATCATTGATCCTAAAATAGTATCATATTCACCTTTGAAATTTTATATTCTGCCTGTGTCATTTACATCGTATATACCATTTACAATGTGTTTTAGAATTTTGTTTCCCAAACAACATCAGGCCTCTTTTTTCCTGATTGGGTGTTATTTAATACCTTTCTCTCCCTTATTACAAGAACATCTGAGAAGAAAATAGCAACAAAATGGTTGCCCACATGGAGTTTCTATTCAAGTGAAAAAAGACACTACGTTTTAATTCTTTTTGCATTTGCCTTTTGACCTAGGCATGCAATTCCTCCAGATAGCTGTTCTCAGTCGTAGTAATGTTACAGGATTTGGGGGGGTGTCAATTATTTTTTGGCAGGAAACCTCTGTGGCTGCAGCGCCTTTGCCTGAGTTCTTGTCCTGCGTCCAGGAAGAATGAGGCAGGCAGACAAGTGAAGGATGAAGAAGTGAAGAGTTTTGTTTAGTGGTAGAATAGCTCAGAGGAGATACCACTTATAGTGGGTAGCTCCTCTTTGTAGGAAGGTCATCTTGTGGAGTGTTCAGCTCTCAGCAGAAAGGAGGCGCTGGAGATAGTGGCTCCTCTCTCTGCAGGCAGGTTATTCAGACATCTCTGCAGATCTTTGAAACTCTCAGCAAAGAGGGTAGCTAGTCTCTGCAGGTCTCTGAAGCTCTCAGCAGAGAGGGTAGCTCCTCTCTGCGGGAAGGTCAGCTCTGTAGCTGTCAGCAGAGAATAGCTCTCAGTAGAGAGGGTACTCTCTCTGCAGTTGATCATCCCATTGTCTCTCTGCCCTCTTCTCCTTTGGCCATCTTCTGCCCTGCTCGGGCTGAGCCCAGGGCTTTTATCAACCTCAGAGGGGAGGAAGTGCATGCTAATTGGTCCATGGGTATCCTTGGGCAGCCCAGAAGAGGCACCATGAGTCCCCACTCCACTTCAAAGGCCTGAAGGCGGGGCCTTTTCTGGGGACCCACCCCTTTCTGCCCAGGACTCTGCCTTCTGCTGTCATTCATGGCCCCAAGGCTTGTCCCCAAACCTTTGCCAAGGTGGGAGGGAGGCCAGACTGTGGGACCAGACACTCTGTAGCCTGCAGGGGCAGAGGGCGGTGGTGGTGGGGGTCCTTCTTGGGGCCCCTGAGGGTGCAAGCTGCAGAGACGCCTGGAACCTGCTCCTAGGGGGGTGGCTGCAGTGCCTAGGAGGGTGGCCGCAGCCACTCCCAGGAAGGCAGATCCTGCCTGCTCCCAGCCCTCCCCCAAGAGCACGGGGGTGCTGGGATTCACTTCAGGAAGCTGCACTTCGGGAAGCTGTAGCCCAGCCCAAGAGGGCAGGGCTCCTGCCTGCTCCTTAGAGCAGGAGACCTGGGTCTGCAGCTGTGGTTTGGGCACAGGGAGCTCCAGTCCCAATTCAGAAGCGGCAGGGCTCCCACCTTCTCCATGGTGTGTGTAGCCCTAGCCGCACCTCCCTGCTGATGCCGGCATGATGGCAGCAGCCACAGCCATCAATAACTAGAATGTTGGTTCAAAACAGGTTATCAAAGAATAAGAAGCTGCTGCAAACACACTTATCAGCCCTGCAGAGTAAAGTCGTAATCAATAAAATGATATTTGAAATCCTAGACCTTACAGCATTTTTTGACTATTTACCTTTTCGCATCTCAACAGAATCTGTTATAATAATAAATTTCATAATCAGGGCAGGAAACATGGCAAAGTTACTAAATAATTGCATATCAAAAAGGTTTTTTTTTAAAAAAATTGGAAGCAACAGATTGGCAGTAATCCGAAAAATTCCTCCTTCTCATTCATTCCAAGATATCAGCCACTTCAACCTTATTAACCGCCATATTCTGAAATAGCTAAATTTTGGCTTTAAATACCAAAAATTAATTTTTTCTTCTTCCAATATTCAGTTAACCAAAAGCAAATTAGGCCGGGCGCGGTGGCTCAAGCCTGTAATCCCAGCACTTTGGGAGGCCGAGGCGGGCGGATCACAAGGTCAGGAGATCGAGACCACAGTGAAACCCCGTCTCTACTAAAAATACAAAAAATTAGCCGGGCGCGGTGGCGGGCGCCTGTAGTCCCAGCTACTCAGGAGGCTGAGGCAGGAGAATGGCGGGAACCCGGGAGGCGGAGCTTGCAGTGAGCTGAGATCGCGCCACTGCACTCCAGCCTGGGCAACAGCGTGAGACTCCGTCTCAAAAAAAAAAAAAAGCAAATTAATGCAAGTATATTATCATATGTGAATACACAATTATTTTTGGAACACTTTTCCTTTCTCTTCTTCCTATGTTTCCCCTTAACTCATAGATTTATTATTACTTGGTACCTGTACATATCTTTATATCAGCACTTTTAATGGCTTATTGTGTTTGACTATTGATAGTGCTAAAGACAGCTCCCTTGCCTTTCTTTCATATGTAAGAAGGAGACATTTCTCCGAGTTGGCTAGATTTAAGGACATTTTATTGGCCACACTTGGTGAACTGAGCTTTAAAATTGCGTAGATAAATGGTGATAGCCTTTGTGAATATTGTCTCTCTTTCTCTTTTCTCATTTTTCCACACCCCACCTGCCACTTTGGTAAGAAATGGTTCTTGCTTAAAAGCAGTCAGAAGAGAGCAATCGTTGCTTGCTTCCTCAAAGAGGAGGAGGAGCCACTATTTTCTCCTGTCTGTCACTTTTTGGATCCTTTTTCTCCTAGAAGCATAAACAGAAATAATCTAAAAGGTGTTCCCTTGTGGGAGAGCTGACACCTCTACCTATTTCTTAGATTTCTTTTCTCTACTGAACATTTGGGACTAAGCTTTATTTGCCCGTCATGGTTAGTCAGCTCTACACATTCTAGACAATAGTTTCTTGATTTTTTTTCTCTTATTTCTTCTCCTTTAGCATAGACCATTTTCCATAATGGAATAATAAAGGTCAGAACTTTACCTTTGCCTTAGGAAAATAAACTATAAAACAAAACTACCTTGCTACAATTCTACACATGGACTTGAATAAAACCTAATTTATTAATAAAGTGTGTTTTTTTAAATGTGATTGCTAGTCCTTAGCCCAAGCATATATTGACTCTCAGATTTCTTAGGGTTAAATTATCTCAAGTCAAATTTTAGTATAACTGGTCAAAATACTAATTTATTTTACTAGAGCCTCTGATGGAATTTGAACATATAACTAGAGTAACTAAATGGACCTTCTAAATTAGCCATGATAGGGTGGGATTGGGTGGGGAAATGTGAAGAAGGGTACTTGAAGTCAAGACAGGCAAGTGACCTGATCCTTTGTCATGCCCTCTCAAAAAGACTATGGATTCCTTATGACAGACTATACACCAATCACTTTTCCTTATCTTAATCAATCCATCATGGTAACTAGTATATAATGGACGCCAAATACATTAATGAATGGATGTATCAATATACGCCTAATTTAAGAATTTGTGCATAGATATTTGACCTATAAGACCAGATTTGAAGTGATGACCACTTACCTTTCAGGTCTCAGTCCTCAGTTTCTAATGTTCTCATCGTTATTCACTGCTTTTCATCCACATTAGCCTCCCAGAAAAACATTTCCTGTTTTCTGCTAGAATCTTTACCCTTCCTATTTCCTCTGCTTGAAATGCATTGTCCCCAAATTTTTACATCCTGATACCTTCTCAATATTTAGGCCTCAGCTAAAATATCACTTCATTAAGGAGAACGTCCCTTATCAGTCTGTCTACGACAGCAACCCCTTGCCAACACCCTGTTTCTCTGGTTAACCTATTACTTAGATCTATTTTCTCATTTCATTTATCAACACCTAAACATTATTTTAGTTAAATATTTGGTTATTACTTCACTAGGGAAGAGACATTTTCTTCTTAATCCAAACGTTACCTTTGGACAGTGCCTCACATACAGAAGATACGCAATAAACAATTCTTGATTTCTTGAGTGAATGAGTAAATTGTGTGTGTGTGTGTGTGTGTGTGTGTGTGTGTGTATACGTGTGTATGTATGTAGGCAGTGGTGAGCTAATAGGTGTTTAAGAACTGGCTCCCTGGGAAATAAACGGTCCTGTTTTATAGCACTTGCTAATTTCCATGGGGTAATACTTTCACTATTCGAGCTACCAATGTGAGATCGCAGAACTTAAGAGTTGGGAAGATATGCACACAATTATTCCTTTTGATTCAGTGCAAGTCGACTTGATCTAGCTCCAGCATATTAAATCTATGTTTCATCCATCAAACAGATGTTTATTAACAGACATTAGGATGTGTAGCTTTTAATTGCTTCTAAAACCTAGCCCCAACCTATATTTTTCAACCTGTTTGCTGCCAATTTACTGGACCAGCTGATTACATGTGCTCAATAGGTTGTTAATTTGCCATTTGCATATCCCTTCCTCATCTGCCTAGCAAATGTCTAACAGTGTAAGACAAACTCAAGAGTAATTTGCATTTCATAGTTTCCACCAAATTAACATGTCTTTTTCTAAATAGTTAAATAACGATTTGATTTATCTATGTTTTTCAGGTAGTAGAATGCCCAAAATGTAAGGGAATTTAAAAATATTTCCTTAATTTATTGGCCCTTAATATTTTAGTGGTTTCCAAATGAAATGAAAATTTAACTCATAAAAAGAAATGAAACCAATACATGCTTTCTTCTCAATAAGAAAGCATAACTTTTTATAACCTTATGTTTTTTAGTGAATAGTAAATTTTGATGCACAGCTCCACAGCAAGTTGAAGAGACAGATAGGTCTTCCCTTAAGAGTTAGAGGTGGTAACTCATTAGCAAAACATAAAGGAAGACTAAGTGAAAGAAGTATCTACACTCCTACTCTTGCTGTGCTTCCATTTAAACCACTCAGCAAGGTATATGCCAAAAGAATTTTAAAATTCAACCTTTGAAAAATGGTTGGTCACAATCAGCATATGTACTATGAAGAGTTAGTTATGAAGTATGATTCATAGTTTTATTTAAAAATGAATCTCCATCCTTAAAATGTCACAGCCCACTTACCAGGATTCTTAATGGATAAGTTCTGCAACCCAAAGCTGAAGTTAATAGCAAAGCATAATCTTTCTTTCCACTCAAACTTTGTAGATAGTAATGCATGCATTCTAGAGCAGGATTCCATTATTCCTAGGTCAGTTAGCCAAATGTCACAGTAACATCTAAATAAACAATATCATCATTTCTGAAGGAAAAATCAAAGCACCTCACATGACTTTGAAGAGAACTGAAAATTAATGCTTGTGAAAGGCCATCGAAAGGAACTCACTAATTTACTTAATAAGATCTTTGTGGGAAATACAAACAAAAGATTTTATTAATCAATGTTAATTTACACTAAAAGAAGGATAGGTAGCTATCTATGTGATAAAAGATTCGAAAAAAAAACCCTCCACTATATAAAGAATTTTAAAAGTATATGATTATTTACAAGAACTATGTTTTATTATGTTCTCTGAATTAGTGAACTAATTTTTTATTGTTGTATAACAGATTACTACAAATTTGGCAGCTTAAAACAACACATATTTATTATCTCACAGTTTCTGTGGTAAGAATTACAGTCAAGGTTTAGGTAAGTCTTTTTTTAAAAACTGTCTTAACTCTTACCATGGATCTACTTTTTAAATACATTTTTAAGTATAATTGTAGCATTGTCATCTATAAGCATTATGCTGAACAGCAGATCTCTCATCTTTCATTAATGAAATTTTATACCCCATCAACAACTCCCCATTTCCCTCAACCTCCAGTCCCTGGCAGCTGCACTCAGCTTGCACGACCAGCCTGGATTCCACACCTGCCAAGGGTGAACCAAGTATGATAGTTACGTTATAAAAGAAGTTTTATTTTTTGGGGTGGGTGTGGTGGCTCACGCCTATAATCTCAGCACTTTGGGAGGCCGAGGCGGGAGGATCACTTGAGCCCAGGAGTTGGAGAATACCCTGAGCAACATAGCGAGACCCTGTCTCTACAAAAAAAAAAAAAAAAAAAAAAAAAAAAAAAAAAAAGGAGAAAATGAAGCTGCTTTCATTTCCTATCTCTTCATTTCACTAACCTGACAAAACCTCTTTAAACATCTACTCCCACTTTCCTCAGACTTTCCTTTCTAAAGTAACCAGAGTAGTTTGAAAAACAAAAATGGAATCACATTATTCTTGGATTTAAAAGCCACAGTTCTATTGCTTGTTTCTATGAATTTGACTATTTTTAGGTATGTTTTCCACTCAAGGTCTCACACGGCTAAAACCAAGGAGTTGGTCAGATCATGTTGTTCTTTGAAGGTGATACTGGAGAAGAATCCACTTCCAAGTTCACTCTTTTGACAGAATTAATTTCCTTATGGCTGTGCGACAGAGGGTCTGCCTTCTTACTGACTGTGGTCCGGAGGCCACCCTGAGGGCCTAGACCCCTCCTGTAGTTACACTTCCCTTCCTTGTGGCTCTCTTCTTAGGCAGTTTACAAGATGGCAGTTTGCATTTTCAAGGCTAGCAGAAGAGTATCTAATGCGTTTTGTACCTAACAGCATTATCTTTGCCTTTTAATGTAACAAAATCAAGAAGATATAATCCAATCACTTTTGCTACATTCTATTGGCTAGAAGTAAGTTACTGGACCACCAATACTCAAAAAGAGGGAATTATATAAGAAGTCACTCACTGAAGGTCACCTTGTTGTGCTGGTGCCATACCCTCATAATATTACAACAGCTTACTTCCTGTAACTTAGAGAGAAGTGAATACAGAATGCTGGTAGAAGGAAACCAGACATTCTATTGTAAAAATATTTTCACAATACATTAGCTCTAAACTACCTCAATCTCTCCCCAACCATTTAACAAAAAATAAAAGAGTCAATTTTCAAATTTTAAAGATAATTTTGTTTTGTTCCATGAAGGCTAATATACTAGAGATATTCTGTGACATTCTGTTTACTGGAAAAATAAAAGCAAAGTCTTATTCACCAATTAACTTATTGAGAAAAATGAAGGTCTAAATGTTTACTGTTTTCTGTACTTAAATAGTACCCATTATTACTTGCCCACAAAATTAGGTCATCAATAAAATACAATGAGTTGTTTGACAATGAAGAATATCAGGAGTTTGTGGCTTATGCAGATATTTAATGGCATATTTTTAGAAAGCTATGTTTTCTCATATATTATCAATTTGTAACTGGCGTCACTTTAATTTATTTCACCACGCTAAGTTCAACAAAATCAATCAGGCACCATACTCACTTGCTTTGGAATTCTTTATTTGAAAATTATTTCTTCCCTCTTCTGCCCTTTCACTACAGTGTTTTGTGTTTCCTATGTATTTTCACTGTTAACTGTTTTAGTGTAGTGGTGGCATGCAGTAGCAATTTTCTTGAATAAGGCAAGGCACACCATGAGTTTCAGCATTCGGATTAACTGCTTGCTTTAGTTGGTGTTTATTTCTCTTTCAGTACTGATGTGAGGTACAGAGGTGAGAAAAATAACAGAAAAAATGATAGCATTTTTCTTCAACTAATAACAGGTAGTAGAGATTCACGATAGTTGAAACAGACAGACACAATAAAGCAATTAAATTTTTATTTCCTTTTAAAGTTTAGCTTCTGGCACTCAACTAATACAAATTCACACATAGATGAGGTAGAATAGAGGCTGGGATAAAGAAGATTGAGAAACCTTGACAACAATAAAAAAAAATCTCATTTTATTTTTATTTGACTTTCAACCAAGAGACCAAGTGTTGAAATCAAAACAAACCCTAAGGCTTATACATGCAGTACCTAATGTACTCAACAAAGCAGCAACTTGCAGTATTATATGAGTAAACAGCTTTCTGCCTGATGTAGAAAATAAAGCAAAAACTCTAAACAAATTCTGTCCAAATTTGAATGACAAATTTTGATAGTCTAGAAAGAAAAACAACAAAATAAAAACTTAAACTAATAATCAGATAGACAAAAATACAAAGCTACTTTTGCTTGTGAAGGTAAATTCTAAATATGTAAGATTTATGTATATGTTATTACTTATCAATAAATTCTATGAACTGGCCTTTTAAAAATTAAGTTAACTGTTAAATGGAGTTACATGAAACCATTTTTAGATAATAATTGGTGATAAAAATGTCATTATCTGACTTATTTCTTAATATAGGCAAATATGCAATATTTCACATTATTTTTCATTAATATTTTCATAATAGTAATGAAAAATCGTGAGGCCTGTTATAAATTCATATAAATCCAAAATAGTTATCCCTATGATCATCATATAGCGTTTCCATCTATGGCGTTTGGATTTTTATTTGTGAAGACTATTTAAATGCATATTTTTTGATCTGTGAAATTAAGAGGAAGTTGATTTAGTTAAAGTGAGTACATAATAATTTAATTGTTTGATAAAGTTAATTTTCCAAAGTTTAGGATATTAAATAAATGAAAAAATTAAATAAAGTGCAACAACTGCTAAGTGCAAAACAATACATTTGGGAAAAATAGACAAGCAAGAAAAATTGACAAAGTGCAATTAACAATTCAAATTTAATGAATTTAAAACTGAATTTATGATCTACTCCTCTAAATGCAATCTTCTCCCCAAAGCTTTCAATCCCAGTAAATGACATTTTCATTTTTCATGAGTAGAAATCTGGGCATCATTATTTACACCTCAGTCTCACACTCTGTTCACACCCAATCTATCACCGAGTCCTGCTATTTTATTTTATTCTGCTTGTATCTCAAGCAAGTCCTCTTTTTCTCATTGTTACTACTATCACCTTACCCCAAGCTGCCTTCATTTACAATCTCTTCTACTTCACTAACCTGACAAAACCTCTTTAAACATCTACTCCCACTTTCCTCAGACTTTCCTTTTTAAAATAACCAGAGTAGTTTTGGAAAATACAAATGGAATCACCTTATTCTTGGATTTAAAAGCCTACAAATGGCTGCGTTTTTTAAAATAAACTAAAGATTATGTTTGTAATTTTAAATACAGCTGACATATTTCAACATGTTCTTGCCCTGAAATATCCCCAGCCTTTTCAAGCCATGTCCTTTTTGTTCACACTGCTTCTGTCACACCATTATTGCCACACATATCTTACTATCTAGGACCTTCTCTCTTCCCAGTCTTTTCACTTGGCATATTCTTACTTATCTTCTGGTATTTGATCAAATGTCACTTTATTCTTCAACCTATTATAGATTGTTTCCTGTTATGTCCTTACATATCACATGGTTCTAATTACATTTCATTATATCATTTTTATTTTAGTATTTTTGTGTGATTGTCAGTTTACTGTTATTATCTTCCACCAGCTTTTAAGGAGAATAAACCCAGAAAGTTTATTGTGTTCCTTGCCATATCCTCAGTATCTGGCACTGGTTTAGTTTATAATAAGCAATGAAAATTTTTGGATAAACTAGTAAGGGGCTAAGCATTAGCATGTGTTATAAAGATATAATATTCAAATAAATGTTGCTATTATCTAGCATAGTAAATTTTGAAAAAAAAAATAGAACTATGGGAATGTAAAGTTGTAACCAATTTTTAAGTCACCTAGGTCATCTTTCTTTTCTTACCACCCACACCTCAGAGATGATTAGTGTGGGAAAGAGTTTCTGGAGTGCCAGATGAGTTGGCCTGCCTTATGTGAGAAACCCATGGGGAGCCATGGGCGGCCTCTGAGGAGAAAAGTCTCCTTATTGCCTTCATGTCTTTATGCCCCGAGAGCATAACAGCTCCACGGCATTCCACAGGTGGCTCAGGGAGATAACACTCCCTTGAAGCAGTGGAGTACAAGCAAACATCTTGGCTTCTCCTGAAACCCACTCCCACCCATTTCAGTTCCGGTAAGTTAAAGATCTTCAGTAGTTTAGACACTCACCTTTGCTCGAGGAAATTCACAGAAACTGCCACTGCAATGCATCTTATTGAATGACTCATAAGTTCCCCTTCACTGATTAATCCTTTTCCTCATCCCTTCTTACCCCATCCATCTGCCCTAAGAACAAAGAGCTTGTAAACCAATAAATTAGGCGGAGCCGAAAAGCTCTGGGCTCGCCTTTTAAACACTTACTCTGTCTCTTTGTAACTCCTTTGTCTCCGACGGACTTGAGGTACCCACCGGGTGGTGTGGGGCTGGTTTCCCCAATAATTAGAGGTTTATTAGATATCATAAAACTAATTAAAGACAAGGCAAGAACAAAAAATGAAGTCTTGTGTTTTCTAGTCGTGTATTGTACACTGGTACTTTGTATCTTATTACCATGTTTAAGTACATGTCTTTACCCTCCTCCGTTTTTTAAATAATGTGAGTATCACTTTTATATCTACAACTCTTTACAGTTAATTATTTTTTCCTGTGGGAAACTAGTCTTTGATTTCCAAAATACCACCAAGTCTCATTTTTCTACATCTCTGACCAATCTTCTTCCTTTTTTTTTTTTTTTTTTTTGGCTTGCTTTTAAAAAACAATTTATTGAGGTATTGTTAACACATAAAAAGCTGTAGATACTTAATGTATGCAACTCAATGTGTTTGAGGATAAACCTATGAAACCAGCACCATCATCAGGCCATTAACACATCTATCACCTCCCAGTTTCCTTACACTCCTATTATAACCTGAATGTTTGTACCCTTTGACCATCATCTCCCCATTTCCCTCTTTAGCAGCCTTTGGCAACCACCATTCTATCAATGCTTCTCTGTGTTTGAGTATTTTAGAATTCACATATAAATTAAACCATATAGTATTTGTCTTTCTATGTCTGGCTTATTCCCCTGGATGGATCTGAAGAACATTATGCTTGCTTTTTAAATGTAGCTGTTACTCAAAATTCTGTTCTTATTATCCAACATATTTCATATTCTGTAACATTTTGTCACAGGATCCTTGGGGTGTTGCTTTGCCATCCTGAAACATTTGTGACTGGTGGTGCCTTTGCCCAAGTTTTGCACAGGCCCACTGGACTCATTCTGTCCACTCAGCCTGGCAAGCTGCACTCAGCTTGCACTACCAGCCTGGATCCCACACCTGCCAAGGGTGAACCAAGTGCAGAGAGGCGAGGAGTTCATGAGGGAGTGAACAAAGGGTCCAGCCACTGCACACAGCCAGGTACACGGGCTGCATCAGGGAGGACAGCTTTAGTGCCAGCATGGGCGTTGGCTCCCTGCAAAGCTACATCTGGACCAGTCGTACTGCAAATGGCTTCCACTGCTGGCACGAGGGAATGCGTGGGTACCTGGAAGCTTGAAGACACTGGGAACCGCAGAATCCCAAAGAGGGATCTCCTAGGTCTGGGTTCCTCAAAGGGCTGCATCTCTTCTCTCTTTCTTTCTTTTCTCCTTTTGTCATCCACAATGTGGCAAGCAAGGGGCATATTTCAGCGCCGTTTGTGTTACAGCTCTTTTAATCCTGCCATTCATCAGGCCCCAAGTTTGTGCCAGGAAGAATGAGGTATGTGGAAAACTGAAGGATGAGCAAAGTGAAGAGATGCTTTATTGAGCAACAGTAAAGCTCTCAGGAGATCCAAAGTGGGTAGCTCCTTTCTGCAGGCAGGTCATCCCAATGAGTTCAGCTCTCAGCACAGAGGAAACCTGGAATGGGTAGCTCCTTTCTGCAGGCAGGTCACCCCATCATCTGTGCAGCCCTCCACAGAGATGAGACCTGAAGTATGTAGCAGCTCCTATCCACAGAAAAAACATCCCATCATCTGCCCAAGTCTGGCAGAGTCCAGGGTTTTTATGGGCTTCAGATGGGAGGAAGTGCATGCAGATTGGTCCATGGGCAGCCATGGGCAAGCCTGGAAAAAGCAGCATAAGTTCTCACTCAGGTCTGAGGAATTGGCAGCCTGGCCCCAAGCTTCAGATCATCCCTGGCTTGAAGTTGGTACTTCACTGGGGATGCACTCCTTTCTGTCCTGGAGCCTGTCTACCTCCTGCTGCCATCATCCTGCCATCTATGGTGACCATGGTGCCAAGGCTGTTCATTCCAAGGGGCATCTTCAGGCCCGTGCTGAGCTGCCCTCTGTCCCCCTTAGACTTGCTCCTGTGCTTGTTGGTGCTGAAAGTCCTGAGGTGGCTGAGGCAGCAGGGGTCTGGCATGTCAGCACTGCTCCAAATGCTCACATACCTGGTCGGGTCACACAAGCACCTGGGCTCATCTTCAACTTTGCTCTGGCTTTGAAGTGTGCCAGGAGCGAGGAGAGTCCAGGCAACAGGAGGAAGCACTTTTGAGTCTGTTGGAGGAGGGGACTTCCCAGACCCGGAAGAGCACAGGGATCTGTGGATTTGCAGCTGCACCTGAGAGGATGAGGCTTTCATCCTGTTAACTCGGAAGAGGGCAAGGCTTCCACCTATGCCCAGTTCCCACTGGCTTTATGGAGTCAATTTTTCATAATTCTCTGTGAACTTTGTCACTTAAATACTTCCAGATCTTCCCCTTGCTCTCTATTACCACTGCCACTGCCATTCTCTGTTGCTGCATATCACTCAGCTGGATTATTGCATCAATTGGTGAAACTGTTCCTAATTATGTCCCCTTTAAACCACATTTCATGTTACATACAGATTCATTTTTAAACTAAATGTTTATTAGGATGGATTTTTTTTTTCTTTCTAATGATCATTATGAAACAACATGGATGAACCTTGAAAACATTATGCTAAGTGAAATAAGCCAGTCATACAAGGACAGATACTATTTACAGGTTCTATTTATATGAGGTATCTAAAAAAGTGAAACTCACAGTAGTAAAGAATAGAATAATGGTTGCCAGGGAATAAAGTAAGGTGAAAGAGAGAGTGGCTAATCAACATGTATCAAATTTCAATTATGCAAGATAAGTACTAGATATCTAATGTATAACCTAGTGCCTATAGATAACAATATGATTTTACTCTTAAAAATCTGTTAAGAGTGTAGCTGTCATGTTATGTGACCTTCTCGCAGTAATTCTTTTTTTTAATTTTATTTTTATTTTTATTATTATACTTTAAGTTCTAGGGTACATGTGCATAACGTGCAGGTTTGTTACATATGTATACTTCTGCCATGTTGGTGTGCTGCACCCATCACTCGTCGGCACCCATCAACTCGTCCTTTACATCAGGTATAACTCCCAATGCAATCCCTCCCCCCTCCCCCCTCCCTGTGATAGGCCCCGGTGTGTGATGTTCCCCTTCCCGAGTCCAAGTGATCTCATTGTTCAGTTCCCACCTATGAGTGAGAACATGCGGTGTTTGGTTTTCTGTTCTTGTGATAGTTTGCTGAGAATGATGGTTTCCAGCTGCATCCATGTCCCTACAAAGGACACAAACTCATCCTTTTTGATGGCTGCATAGTATTCCATGGTGTATATGTGCCACATTTTCTTAATCCAATCTGTCACTGATGGACATTTGGGTTGATTCCAAGTCTTTGCTATTGTGAATAGTGCCGCAATAAACATACGTGTGCATGTGTCTTTATAGCAGCATGATTTATAATCCTTTGGGTATATACCCAGTAATGGGATGGCTAGGTCATATGGTACTTCTAGTTCTAGATCCTTGAGGAATCGCCATACTGTTTTCCATAATGGTTGAACTAGTTTACAATCCCACCAAGGAGTCTCGCTCTGTCACCTAGGCTGGAGTGCAGTGGTCGGATCTCAACTCACTGCAAGCTCCGCCTCCCAGGTTCATGCCATTTTCCTGCCTCAGCCTTCCAAGTAGCTGGGACTACAGGTGCCCGCCACCTCACCCGGCTGGTTTTTTAAAAAATTTTTTTTATTTTTAGTAGAGACGGGGTTTCACCCTGTTAGCCAGGGTGGTGTCTATCTCCTGACCTCGTGATCCTCCTGCATTGGCCTCCCAAAGTGCTGGATTTACAGGCATGAGCCATTGCACCCGGCCTTCTCACAGTAATCTTTTTTTTAAGTTTGTGATGGAATTTTCTTGAATTAAATGTTTTATCAGTAAATATTCACTTGTCTCTTCATAAAATGCAAACGTCTTTGTATTCCTCAATATTTTGGGTTACAAGTAAAAAAAAAAATTCAAATGAGATTGAATGAAGAAAAAGAATGTATTAGTTCATGGAATCTAAGGAATAAGTCAACGACAGGAATGACAAGGATAACTGTGAACATCACATATAACTGAACAGAATATGGGGACTCAAATACCATCAAGATGGTATTTGTACTCTAAGTTTCTCTCAACATGAACATGACTGTCTCTCACCTTGTACTTACTCTTTCAAAAAGAAAGGAGGGCAATTACCACCAAAGCAAATGAATAACAGAAAAAGAAATAGCTAACAGAATCACAAAGCTTGGATATAAATCCAACATCTATAGAGACTTAAGCAATTAAATACTGGTTTACATATATATATATATATATATGGAATTGCTTAAGTCTATATATACATATAAAACTGTCCTATGTTAGCCATATTATACCACAAAGTTTGAGCTTCATTTCCTCTCTAATGGTATAAGTTGACTTGCAAGAAAAGCTGCAAACATCTTTCAAAGGAAAAAACTGAATTGTGGTTTCAGAAAATATTTACAGTACAATGTTGTTCCTGCAGTTTTGTTCACTAAAGGACTACTGTGCTGCTGTTGCTCAAGATGTGAAGCTAGATCTCTTTCCTACTGTTGCTTTGTTAGCACAGTCAGGCAATTGACAATGGCATCCAAAAGAAAGTAGCATTTCTCAATACTCCTTAATTTACATGTGTAGCTAAATAATTTAACACGGTATGTGTTTGAATCTTATTTGCTTCCTTTCTTACATACATAAAATATATGGTTTCTAAATTGGTTTAATGGAAACAATTATCAGAACAATATTCACTGGAAGTGGTGTGCATGAGGAAAATCTATAAAAATAGAAAATGCATTTTTCTAGATAGAGTTGTACAACCATTTTAGCTCAAGAAATAAGCAGACCAGCACTAAGTGATTGAATAGCATCCATATTAATCTATCTTGAATTCAATGTATTCTAGTAGAATGTATACTCCTTGAGAATAGCTGGAACTTTGTTTTCTTCAATAGTAAATTTCCATTGCCACAAACAAGTAAAAATGTGCCTATCATTTCACATATATATGTGCTAATTAATGTTCTGACTTCCAATTTTATTGTCTTTTTAAAAAAATCACTAATACTCGGGTTTAGAGAGTAATAAATCAACAACGTTTAGATTCAGTAGCTCCTCTCAAAACCTTACACATATAGCTGGTGAATATTTAAGCTATATCAAGGTGAGCTCTTCTTTTCCATAAATCAAAAAACAGTTTGTAAAAATAGCAGTAGAATTTATTTGTCAGCAGTTTAAAAGTCATGATAATCAACCATCCACAGCAATTGGGCCATTCATATATGAATACATGCACCAAAGGCCCTCTGGATCTGAAGACTTTGTGCTTCCCAGTAATTGCTGAGTTGCTAGAATATGAAGAAAAACTGTTTCCTGGATTTCAACTCCATCCATCTTGGCAACTCTGGTTGTTCCCAAAAATATGGAACAACTTTCCTGCTCTTTCTTCCCATGCCAAATTTATATCCTCATTTTTCCCTTGTAAACTCGAATTTCATACCTCATAGCTTTACAGAGTAAAGCAACTATGCTAATTTTTTTTTTTACAGGGATAAGAATAGAGATGCTATTAAGAGATGCAGCCTGTGGAAAGCATTCCCTATTTAATAAATGGTGTTGGGAAAACTGGCTAGCCATATGCAGAAAACTGAAACTGGAACCCTTCCCTACACCTTATACAAAAATTAACTCAAGATGGATTAAAGACTTAAACGTAAGGCCTAAAACCTTAAAAACCCTAGAAAGAAACCTGGGCAATACAATTCAGGACATAGGCATGGACAAAGACTTCATGACTAAAACACCAAGAGCAATGGCAACAAAAGCCAAAATTGACAAATGAGATGTAATTAAACTAAAGAGCTTCTGCACAGCAAAAGAAATTATCATCAGTGTGAACAGGCAACCTATAGAATGGGAGAAAACTTTTGCAATCTATCTATCTGACAAAGAGCTAATATCCAGAATCTATTGAGAACTTAAACACATTTACAGACAAACAAACAAACAACCCGTTCAAAAAGTGGGAGAAGGACACGAACAGACACTTCTCAATAAGAGACATTTATGCAGCCATCAGACATATAAAAAAAGCTCATCATCACTGGTGTTAGAGAAATACAAATCAAAACCACAATGAGATACCATCTCATGCCAGTTAGAATGGCAACTACTAAAAAGTCAGGAAACAACAGATGCTGGAGAGGATGTAGAGAAACAGGAATGCTTTTACACTGTTGGTGGGAGTGTAAACTAGTTCAACCATTGTGGAAGACAGTGTGGCAATTCCTCAAGGATCTAGAACCAGAAATACCATTTGACCCAGCAATCTCATTACTGGGTATATACCCAAAGGATTATAAATCATTCTACTATAAAGACACATGCACACATATGTTTATTGCAGCACTGCTCACAATAGCAAAGACTTGGAACCAACCAAAATGCCTGTCAATGATATACTTGATAAAGAAAATTTGGCACATAGACACCATGAAATACTATGCAGCCATAAAAATGAATGAGTTCATGTCCTTTCAGGGACATAGATGAAGCTGGAAACCATCATTCTCAGCAAATTAACACAGAACCAGAAAACAAAACACTGCATGTTCTCACTTATAAGTGGGAGTAGAACAATGGGAACACACACAAGGAGGGGAACATCACACACTAGGGCCTATCAAGGGGCGGGTGGCTAGGGGAGGGATAGCATTAGGAGAAATACGTAATGTAGGTGATGGGTTGATGGGTGCAGCAAACCACCATGACATGTGTATACCTGTGCAACAAACCTGCACGTTGGGCAAATGTATTCCAGAACTTAAAGTTATAATTAAAAATAATAATAATAGTAAAAATAAAAATAAAAGAGATGCAATGGGTGACTCACTCCTGCAATCCCAGTACTTTGGGAGGCCGAGGCAGGTGCATCACCTGAGGTCAGGAGTTTGAGACCAGCCCGACCTATATGGTGAAACCCTGTCTCTACTAAAAATACAAAAATTAGCTGAGTGTGGTGGCATGCACCTGTAACCCTAGGAACTTGGGAGACAGAGACAGGAGAATTGCTTGAACCTGGGAGGTGGAGGTTGCAGTGAGCCATGATCACATCACTTCACTCCAGCCTGGGTGACAGAGTGAGACTCTGTCTCATAAAAAATAAATAAAATAAATAAAAATAAAATAAAATAAAAATGCTTAGGAAGAGAAAGAATTAAAAATAGGTAGGATGTCACTGACAAATAAAAGGCCCTTGTGAAACTTTTATGTTGTTTGAGATATAACATAGGAGCATGGAAGGTAAGAGGGTTTATAAAATAAACATCAACAGAAAGTATGTGGAATCATTCCTATATGCAATTCTACTTGATCTCTCATTTGTGCAATTACAGAAATATATTCTCAACCAATATTTCTCAGTATTATAGTTTCACTACATTTTATATGAGCTCTTATACAACCTCAAAATTCAAGTTATGTCGCATAATCTTAAGTTGAATAAACCTAAAGGAAAAGAAGAAACCAGTATCTTTCCTAAAGCATTATCTAGGCAAAATGTGAGTTTCTTCAGAAGCTCAAGAAAAATTATATATATTTCAAGATACAAGTGTATTAGAAATGTAAGAACCTAGACGTGATTTTGAAAAGTATTGTAAAGTTCAAAAGGATTTGTTAAAATAACCAAGTGGAAAAAGGTATAGAAAGAAAATGTAATTCAAAGTTGCTTCTGGATCTCTCCATTGGCTGAAAAACCTATGGTGAAGACTAAAACTTAGCTCGTATTAAATCTGCATTAAAAAAAAAATGAAGATTTAAAAATAGTAAGTAGAAATTCTTCATGGCTCTTTGTAAATTGTCTAACGATGTCTTTTAAATATTACTTACTAGTGATTATGCTTGGAAACACTAGTCAATTGTGGGCTAACAGCAGATTTTAAAAACTGTAGGCAGAAGTCATCCTGGAAGTAAATGCTAAATAATTAGTTTCTATGTATAATTCACAGAGACACTAATTATATAAAGATAAGACATAAAACTAATTATTTAAATTAAATATAAATTCACAACTTTTCTTCCCCCTTATTTTCTTATATTGTCTATTAAACAATATTGTGAGAGATAATCCCAGCATTCAAGATCTACCAGTCTTCACAGCAATGTGTTTTTCTTGCCTTTCTCTTATTATAATGCATCCATCTACAAAGACAATTTCTAGAAAATACTCAAGTTTTCTTGGTTCTGTTACTTTCACTTAGATTTTACCTTGCCTTAATTTGTTCACATCTTCATATTTTTAATAATCACAAACATATACTATCCCCAAATCTCCCCCATTTTCCTTAGCAGGAAGTAACTATCTACTCATATCAATAATTCCAAAATGTTTATCATTTGTATGCCACTTATTACATTATTTCTGTTAAGAATAATGTGTCTATGGTTTTATGACCTCTGCTACTAGATTTTAAGCTTCCTTAACACGATCAATCACTTTCTTTCTCACATTCACACTCAAAAGTGTATCTTTACGTAGTAATCTTTTTAGTGTTTCCTGAATAAATATTCTGATCACAGACACAGATCATCCTCATGACTTTTACTGAATTCTAAAGATACGTGACAAAAATGGCAAGATGCTGTGATTAAGGTTACCAATTGATTAATTATCATTAAGAAAGTTTCTAAGTCATCTTATTGCATAATTGTCAGCTTCCATCACTTTTCCTTTACAATTAGAACTCATGTCAAAGGATGACACTCTGGATTTCAGGGATAATTATTCAGGAAGTCGTTATAATTATCTACATATTTCTCCTGAAATATGTGTTGACTATTGGCAGAATTTTGTGTGTTGTCAAAACAAATTGTGATACCTAACATTTAATCAAAATTACTTTTCAAGAGCAGGTTTTTTCCTATAAATTTTCTTTTCCGTTTTAGTCTTTTAATAATTACACAATTATTAACACTGTATGTTTAGTGCTTTATTTTAATTATATATCAAAGGATTATAGTGTTTTGGCCAATGCATTAAGTTGACACAAATTTTCAAATATTATTTTTTATTGACTTAATGTGCTGTAGAAATCTTTTAAGAGATATGCATAACTCCATTTTCTAAATGGTAATGATAATTTTAATAATTTTCCAGAAGGGCAAAATTGTACCTTTTCTAGTTATGAAATAGTTTCTAAATATATTTATTATCAATAAGAATAGAGAAAAAAGTCCTTGTCCAGTATTTTATCTTTTTACACAAGTATTATAATTAAATCCCTTAAAGGCTAAAAATGATTTTAATATGATATAAAACTCATGTAAAAAGATAAACTGATGCCCTGTAAATGAGAAACTTTTTTCTTAAATTATATTACTTAAGTGGTTTTGCTAGTACAACTAATTTAAATAATATTAATCTATATTTTAATGTATCAGGTTATATATTTGATTTTCCAGTGTTATAAAGAGGTGTGTGTTTGTTTATGCTATTTAATTTAACCCAAAATTTAAATTTGTGTCAGTTATCAATATCTTCTTTTCTCTTTATCATCTACAATATTTAGAATTTAAATCCGTAGCTCCATAAACATTTTTCATATAAAAATTATTCAGTTTCAAAAGAGAGAGCAATAGAATATATCTTATCCTGAATCAAAAGTCCTCTAGCATTACCTTTAATATGCTTTAAAACTTATATAGTTATAGCTTCTATTTTATCATTGAAATTCTATTAAAATGCACTTGGTAGCTAAGTTGCCTAAAGATGTGTATTGGCAGTCAACTTTAAATTTATATGTTGAAATAGGTACAGACTTACCAATTATTGTAATTAATAATACCAAGCAACTGATTTCAAAATGTGACCCGAGAACTTCCTCAAGACAATCAATCTTAAGAGCCTGTGGAGTCATCTAGACTCTCTGTTAGGGGTTCGTATGACCAAAATTCTATTAGCAATTACAATTACATGCTTTTCCAATATGTTGCTCATTGCAGTGATGGGGCAAAAACACTAATGGCTAAAACTGCTGATGCCTTAACAAGAATTAAGATCATGACACTGAACTGTACTAGCTGTGATGGTATGCTTCACCACCATGCACTATATCATGAGGAACATAGCAGTGAAAATTTAGAAAACATGTATTACTATAAAATATCATAGGCCAAATATATTCTAATGAAGATTTACTTCTAATGAGATTAAGTGATACAACTTTTTAACCAGAAATTTGCATTAATGTGTAAATAATATGCAATATATTAAAGGAATAGTCACAGATTTCTAGATTTCAAAAACATATATCAATTTATCAATTCCCCAAAGCATTTCCAAACAATACCATACCAAACCAAACTAATGTTGAATAATAAAACGATAAAGAAGAAAGACAATAATATTTTTTGAAAGTTTCAAAAGTTGCATTATTAGTGAAGTTTTGGCTACTTGACCCTGAGAAGTCAAATTAAATTAACAGGTAAAGGAGATTTTTAGTACAGTTGATCACATGAGTACTAAATTATTTATAAATGTACATTATTTCCAATAATAATAATATATATTATTTATAAATGTACATTATTTTTGAAAGGACATAATATGCCAGACATTAAGGTTAAAGCTTTACCTGAGTCCTCTCGTTTAGTGATTAAGGGACAATTAATCACATGAATTTCTTGAACTGGAAATTTATGTTGAAGGCATTCAAGAAGAGAGGATAACCAACAGTATTAGTTTCATATTAAATAATAACAGATGAACTGAAAATCTTTAAACTCTCTACTCGTTGATCTAGTTTGATTCTCACTGTTTTCAACATTTTTTAATATTACCCCAGTAATAATTTCAAGTTGTAGTTCTGTTATTCCTTACAAATCTGCAGTGATGGCATTATTACTCCAACAAACTCTAAGCCATTCGTAAGACTACAAAGCTAACAATATTATAAAGTTGTTGGTAATTAGATTGATAGTCTGCTGCTGTGCTCAGAGCTAAGGATAAAGGATGGAGCGAAGGGAGCTGGTTGGGCAAAAGGAGAAGGAATGTGTCTTTCTTGAAGAATTTATCATTCAAAAGATATTGGAGACATATTTCTGCATTTTGAATAAGCATGAACAATTTCTAATAAAGTTGATTCTAAGGTAGAGTTAAGTTTTGGATAAATGGACAATGTCTAAAAGAAATTCACAGTATATCCAGGAACAAATTTGTCAAAAAGAAACCTGGAAATAATGTACATTTATAAATATTTAGTACTCATTATGTGATCAACTGTACTAAAATCTTTCCTTTACCTATTAATTTAATTTAACTTCTCATGGTCAACTAGCCAAAACCTCACTAATAATGCAATTGTTGAAGAAAAGGAAAAAAATGGTGTATTGTGAAAATATCAAAGGTTTACAAGTAGAGTTCACCAAATAGCATGGAGTTTGCTTAATTCTATATTAACTAGAAATTTATAAAATAGAGGCCTACCTTTTTTTAAATTGATTAATATGAAATAAAAACCACATTTCCATGCACAACTTATCTCCTACCATTTAATTAAAATTATTTAATTAAATAAAATTAATTAAAATTAAGATAAAATGAGCGAATATTGTTTGAAATATTAGCCCACTTAATAATGACTGAATCCTACTGGACTGTAATATTTTCCCCAAAAGTGTCTATCAAGAACACAAAACATTTCAGAGGACACCATTTAAATTTTATATAGATGGAAAGAATAAAATACCCCAAATACATTAGTTTCTATAACAAAGTTGAATATTGTAAAGTTTGCTTACTAGAGGGAATGTACTACTTCAAAAGTGAAGTTATAAAAAGTAACTATTAGAATATTAGAAAAAAACAAATTATTAGACCTAAAACCTACAGTGTACACCAAAATAGTGTATATATAAAATAAATTGATGGACTATTTATTAGTGATTATGAATTTAGGGTTAGAAAAACTTTTTAGAAACAGTCACAATTTCAAAAATATATAAACAAAATAAAAAAGAGACTAAGATTCAATTCAAATTACTGCTTAATTTAATAAATAAAATACAACATAAATTAAAATGAAAATTAATAGAAATAGAAATTAACAGAATATTAAAAATAGAGAAGCAGAACATTAAAACAGAATATTAAAAATATTAACATTAAATAAGAAAATGTTAAATATTGTATGTAAAATAAAAATTATTATTTAATAACATATTAAATAATAAAATACTAAAATTTAAGAAAATATTAAAATATTAAAAATATAAAACAAAATATCAAAACAGAATATTAAAAACTAAAAACAGAAATTAACAAAATAATCTGTAAATTTATATTACAAAAATAATGATTTATCCTAATGTGTAGAATTTTTGTAATTCATGTGCTTTTCTAATTATTAGGAAACATTTGAAAGCTGATAAAAGCACACAAACAGGCAAGGTCACAAAAGAAAAGTAAAATGATAACATATATTCAAATTTATTTCTAATAAAAACTATAATTGAGAGGATAATTTTTCTAATTTTTTTTACAAGTTGTAATACATGTGCCAGAAACTACTAACTTCATTAATGTCCCTCTTACCTGGACACATATCTAGACAACATAGACAATTTTCTTTTCATAATAGAATGCAAATGATGTTTTCACATTTTTGGCATTCAACATCACATCTAAATATATTTTCCAGTACGGTTGTTTTGTACATGCCCTTTATCAGATTAAGAACATATCCACTGATTTCTAGTTTGGTAACTTTTATTTTATTTTATTTTATTTTGAGATGGAGTCTTGCTCTGTCACCCAGGCTGGAGTGCCATAGCATGATCTTGGCTCACTGCAACCTCTGTCTCCCAGGTTCCAGCGATTCTCCTGCCTCAGCCTCGCTAGTAGGTGGGATTACAGGAACCCACCACCATACCTGGCTAATTTTTGTATTGTTTTTAGTAGAGACAGGGTTTCACTATGTTGGTCAGGCTGGTCTTGAACTCCTGACCTCAGGTAATCCACCTGCCGTGGCCTTCCAAAGTGCTGGGATTACAGATGTGAGCCACCGTGCCTGGCTGGTAACTTTTATTTTTAATCATGAACACAAGTTGAATTTAATAAAATACTTTTCATGCATATAGAGAGACAATGACATGAGGTTTTTGAAATTTTGTCGATACTGGGGATTATTAAATTACTTGATAAGAATGTTTTTAAAAATTTGCATTATTTTAAAATAATCAATTTATGCTTAATGTTTTGGTATTTTATATTTTTAGCATTTCTTGTAATATTGCATTTGAGGAAGCATTTGGTTTTCCTCCTAAGTAGGCTATAGTCTTGCATTCCACGAACTTTGCTGCTTAAGATGTTTTTATCATTCAGTTCACATTGTTTACTAATTCCACTGTATTATTTCTTTAACCTATGTATTATTTAGAAATGTATTTCAAATTTCAATATAGGGTGCTTTCAAGTTATCTGTGTTTTGCTTCTTTTCTAGTTAAATATGTCAACTTTTGAAATGCATTGAGATGTGTTTATGATACAGTATATGAAAGATTTCTTAAAAATCATCTAGTATGCCTGAAAAGAATCAGTGTTCTGTACTTGGTGAGAGTTCTCTATATTGACATTAAATAAAATTTGTTAACCACGTTTTCCAAATCTTGTATACTCTTACTTTTTTTTAACTATTTGTTATCAAGTTACCAAGGAATGTGTTGTAACGCCCTAGCATATTTTTTTTGTCTATTTTTTTCTAGTAGATTTTCCAGTGTTCACTTCCTAGTTTTGAAGGTCATGTTTATACAAAATGCTTAGCACTGTTGTTTCCTTCTTGGTAAGTTAAAATTTTTATCATAATGAAATGTTCCTCTATATCTCCGGTAATACTTTTTGACTGAATGTTACTTTGGTATTAATATAGCTATACCAGCTTTTTTTCTTAGCATTTTCAAATTATGTATTTTCCAAATATTATTTTTATACATTTAGTACTCACTTGTTTTAGATAAATAGTGGAATCATTTTTTAATGTTTATAATCCAGTTTAGCAATGCTGGTGTTTTAACTGGAATACTTAATACAGATATAGTTGATGTAACTAATATCTCACTTTTAAATCTACCGTATTATTCTGTACTTTTTCTGTGCTGCCTGTGCTATGTTATTTTTTTCCCCTCACTTTTACCCTCCTTTGCATTAGCTAGATATTTATTATTATACCATGTTTTTTTCACTGTTACTTTGGAATTTATACATTATTTTATAATTCTTTTAATGTTACTCTAGACTAGATTGCAGCATGCAGCTTGGATTTATGAGTGTCTAATATTAATGGTACATTTACATCTCCCCAGACAACAACACATTATTTTTATTTTTATGATGTCAATATTTCTTTTAAGATTAACCCACAGATTTTACCTTTTACATTACTCTTTGTTTTATTTTCAATATTTCTTTATCAAAAATTATGCTCAGAGTTAAGTTGTAGCAACAGGGAATGTATTTTCCTCTGGTTGAAAACACCTAGAAAATGAATAAAATATATAAAACAATCATTTTCAAGACTGGTCACTGATATGGTTATCCAGCACCAGCAAAGTAAGATTCACAATATTTGTCATTCAATAAGAGATTATCAATTATGCTGCAACCAGGAAACTACCACAAAGAATGAGAAGAAAAATGAAAATGAATCAATCAAAACCAATCCAGAACTCAGTCAGGTTAGGGTAAGCAGAAAAGACCATAAAAACAAGTGATATAATATTATTATATTAGTTCAAAAAGCTAGTTATAAGATTTAATGTGTTTTGCCTTTATAGAAGGCAAGGAAATATACAAACCAAATTTCTAGAGGTGAAAACTACAATAGTTGTGATGAAAATTTCGCTAGAGAGGTTTCATGACAGATTGGGCATTGCAGAAGGAAACATTCGTGAATGTGAAGACACAGCCACATAAACGATCCAAAATGAAACTAAAAGAGAAAAATGACACACAAAATAAATAAAATAGAGAATTAGTAAAAGCCTTAATATATGTATAATTGGAGTCAAAGAAATAAGAAGGTAAAAAGAAAAACGTTTGAATAAATTGTGGCCTATAGTATTTAATAAAAAGTCATTTTATATTTCATATTTCAGAAAACAGTAAACACATATAAGATATAACTTACTTAAATGTTCTTACATTTATGATGACTATTATTTTTATTTTTAATTACTTGGTTAACAGCATCATAACCATTTCAGTGCTTTGTGTCTTTAAATGTCTTTATTGGGTTCTGCTATTGAATCGTCAGATTGCTTTAATTTCTGGGTGTCTGATAATTTCAATAAATTTTTACTGAGACAAAGTGAGTTATTTTATTTGGTCCCAACAAAGGTCCCACTTCGAAGTGTGTGTGTGTATGTGTGCATGAACACACGTGTGTGTGTGGATTTTTTCTCTCTCAGATCTATGTACTTACACTCAGGACCCTCTGTAAGGAACAATTCACTTCCCTTTCTCTCGACTTGATATATGGAATCAGCAACAGGCCTCGTTGGTCATTTTTTCTTCCTTTCTTTCTTCTTTTGCATGCAGAGTGCCACTTGGCACATGTGTTATTTATATACTCCATTAAGTCTATGGTGCCCAAATCTTTGACAACTTTTTGACAACTTGAATCCTTATCCTTATTTCAGACACATTAACTCCAACGGAAGTAGGAGGTATGGGGACCAGGAATTTTCAAATGAATAAGATTTCAATTTAAATCCTATGATCTACCAGTTTTGACAGCAGGTTCTGAGCTAGTGGGACAAAATTAATTTTGAGAGAATCAACCCATCATATTTCAAAAGAGAATGTTGGAGGCAACTTTTTAGCTACAGACCCTTGACTACTTAAGAAACAGAACAATTGATTGGACAATTTTTCAGATAGGGCATCTAGAAATAACATTTTAATACTGTCACATAACCAGTACTACAACCCAATAAAATTCATAAATTAGTTTGGCATATATCATGTCAAGTATAATACATTATTTAAATTAGAAATAGAATAATTTTATCCTATAAATTACATTGATAGGTATTATTTTAAATACTGAGAAAAAGAAATAATCCATGAAGAAATGCTTGATCATACGAATTTTATTAATTATTTATAATTTTCATTATATATAGCATTATGTATTTTTTTGTTGATAGAAAATCTGTATAATGTAGCATGCTGCATTATTTGACAAACTGTATTACTTCTACAGCTTAATTGACTAAAAGAGAAAGAAAGATACATTCATATGTACTGTATTAAAACCACAAAAATAGTTTTTATAAAAGTATTTTAGCATATTTTGACTTGTTTGGAGTGCCTTGTGAAATACTACTTTAACGAATATTCTCAACATTTTTTAACTCTCATTCTATCAATTGTAATCCCCTTAAAACTCTTTCTCAAAATATCCTACTGTTAAGTATTTGTATTGTCTTAGGTAACAATGGATTTATAAACTTACTTGGTACTGTTAAAAAATAGGGAAATGAATTTTCATAACAAAAATTTTTACTCCCAGCTAAATAAATGTATTAAACAACAATAATTTTATTTACATTGGAACCCCCAAATAAAGCTTCAATACAGCTTATATTAAAAAGCAAAAAGTTTTGTACAAAGACATGAAAATCCTGAAATTTCTAATGTTCAATAATTAAGAAGGAAAGGGGAGAGATTTATGTTGGCTTTATTTCTAAGATTAGTAGTGTTACGTAATTTTATGAGTGAAATAATTCCCAAAAATTCTGATCTGAAACTAATTGTATTTGTTATCTCTCTCTCTCCCCCTGCCTACCATCTATCTACATATTTAGTCAGCAGATGTGTATTGACACTTTTTTGCATTGTTCTAGGAAGCATAGTATTTTGATGCATTGCTGCATGAAGTGTAAATCAGTTAAAACTGCTGAAAGGTAATATATCAGAAGTTTTGAATATCTTTGATCCAAGAACACAGAATTGAATAGGTTAATCTAAGTAGATAAATAATGGATATCTATGAAGATTTAGCAAGAAGAATGTACACTGATTCATTATTGAAAATTAACAAGAAGACATAACACATTAAATAGAAACTCTTGTTAGATGGCTTTATCCACAGTGATACAGGAAAATAGAACTGCTTGATAGCTGATTCTAAAAATTGTTTTTTCTTCATATTCTCACATTATAATGGAAGAGATGACATTGTTTTTCTAAGAATAAGGCATGTGATTACATTTTAGCCCTGATAAACATCTGATGGCTATTTTTAGTTTCTCCTGTTCTTGAGATCTTCATTGTCCCATTAATTCTCTTTTTATTTTTCTCTACTCAGATATTGATACTGGGCAACCCTTGTGGTACTTCCTGGTTTGTCCCTATTTGTTTTTATGTTGTGTTTTGAAGAGATACATTGCAATCAAATTTATTGCAAATATTTTCCATTGGTGTTCTAAATATCTTTATATTCAGATCTGGGAAGATTCAGAATTAGGCTTCTGTCTACCACTATTTTCTAAGAATTCCTTTATGCATAATTTTAAACATGACAAAATGTGGTTTTCTTTTTGCTGAAGAATAATCATGACATGTCCTACAATAAATCTATAACTGAAACAATGGAAAATAATTTATCACATACTCTGTACTTTAGTCAATAAAAAGATGAATTCCTTAAATGACTCATAATGATTAATAGCTAGGTATTTATCATAGATGCTCTTTCAAATGTTTATTTTTTGTTTTCATTGGCTCGGATTTCTCTGGCACATACAGTTTTCTTTTGAAAAGAACTAATACCTAGAATGTTTGTACATAAAATTAATAAAAATTATATGTGTGAGAGGATGTAAAATTTTCCGTTAAAACTGCACCAAGTGCTGGCGACAGACATTAAATAGAGATCTATGAGTGCATAGATTTGAGTTAACAGCACAAATTTGCATTTATAACTTTGAGCCATATACTTCACTCACAGGTTTTTAAAAAGAATATTACATCAGTAATTGTAATGCTAATAAATTGTAGATTACTGTTTAACTTTATTTGTTTTACTCCAGCCCTCAATCTCTCTAATGATATGGCAGTTTCAGCAAATAACTGATAAGAAGACCGAACTAAGTTGTGATATTCTACAGGTCAATTTTTAGTTTCAGAAATCACAAAGAATATCAGAATAACAAGTACATAATATTAAATTATTAAGAAAATGGGGATATTAGAATGTAAAGGCAATAATAAAAAGATTAGGTAAAATTCTATTATGGTTCCAGACTCAATATTTTTAAGAAAATTTTTGTTAATGCCAAATAATAACTGCATTGCTTTTCCATTAGCTGGTTTTAATGATTATGACTAATGTCTTTCACTTTGTAACAAAATTGAAAGCTTAGTCTTCTTGAATTAACCTCCTTACTGCAGCATAGAACAGATGACTACATTAACCTTACAGAATTTTATACAGGGCATAAACTTAATAAACGCTTTCTATATTTATAATGGAAGGGCAAAGACTCCCAGTTTGCTATATCCACATTTTCAGATACTCTCCATCCACTCTTTGTGGGCACATAAAAAATAGTGCTAATTTGAGTGTATTAAAATACTTTTGTACTTCACAAACAATGTAAGATAGAGAAAGGGGTGTTTCAAAGCCAAAACCTAAAAGTGAAGCCTTTAAAAACTATGTCCACTGGATTAGTCTCGGTAGAGAGACTACATCATTTCTTATGCTCCCACGGAATATTGATTATGAATATTGAATATGCTCTTCAAAGATATTGATAAGGCTCCACATATATTTCCTTAATAATAGAGCTTGCCTTATATAGTGGTTGCTCAACTGCTCTACTTTTTTGCTTCTTTCTCCAACCACCTCCCTTATGATTTTGTTCTATTTGGTACAATAGAAATAGTAATACCTCCTACTTCATTGGTCACATTTTTAAATGTGTTACACAATGTAAAACAGTTTGACAAACCTTATACATTTTATAAATGAAAGGCAATATAGTGGCAACACTTCACCTCCACAAAATATTGAATTTCTTCATATATACATTTTTATAGATATTAATATTTATTCCTATGAAGTATTCATTAGATAAAAAAGCTATTTGTATAGTTGGAAAATATAATGGAAAGTAATTAATGAATCTCATACATAATTAATGGCACATGCCATTGTGAACATCATCATGTTGAGATAGAGGTCACAATTAATGAATGAATTAAATGACAAGACAAATAATGAATACAGGCTCTTCAAAATTAAATGGGAATTTCACATAGGTAATATTTTAGCTGCATTGTTTATAAAGAATACCATTTATATAAGAATATATCTTCTTTTACATACTTTTTAAATTCAGAATCTTTGAGAAGCATTGCTGAATATATCTGAACACATAAAGAGTTGACTGTATGAGTTAATATCTGTTTGTATCTTTAATGTATTATAATGGATATTTAAATGAATACTCAACATGCAAAATCATTACAGGAATAAATTGTTCCCACTATTTTTAGCAGTTAGGAAAGTTCATTTGAAAGTTAATGTTGGTGCCTGTCATAGGTGAAGTGCTAATAAATTATCCTCAGAAAGGGACATGATTTTCTTGGCTGTTTTACCTGAAGATTTTGTAAATGTGTGCTATTTGTCTAATGCTTATGAATATCATTGAAAAGTTCCAATATTAAAATTGCTTACCTAAGTCAATTGTTAGAAATTTAGAAAACATTTTTTAAAAATTCTTAAATTTGAACTGTTCTCTCTTCATATACTATTGTACTATTCACTATTTTCTTTAGCTATAATACTAGCTAGTATTAGTAAGCTAGAAGACTACCATTTATTTTCATGTGGAGAGAAAAGGTTGACAAAGTTATAAAAACCTTTTCATAATTTTGAGCTTATGTGAGAGTCAAACTCAAATTTGTTGATATTCAGGGTAGCTTATTGTATATACCCATTTGCCAATTAAATTGCTCATGAAACACCAGTTTCAAACATATAGCTCAAAATTCAAAAGACCATAGTATCATAAATACAAATATTTATAGTATTTACTTTGTTTTTATGACAGCAACTTTGGAAGAAAGCATTTGAAAGCCTCACTTTAGTCTCTCACTAAATTCTAGTAATATATTGAAATTTTTTCCTTTTTAATGTATTCATAAAAGTTATTGGCTTCTTCATGAACTACTCAGATGTTTTCTGACCTTATAACTTTCAAAAATTAGAGTGATGCAAGGAGAAAATAAATTTCAACCATCATTAATCAACGGATTACTTTATTTAAAAAGTCAAAGTAAAAGGCATGCGTTTAAATGTAGCAATGACATTAGGTACATTAAAGTTGTAACCATCCATAGTTCTATCCTTAATTGCATTTTTTTCATATAATGGTAAGCCAGTATAATGTAATCCAATTATATGAGACTTCTAAATTATATTCGCATTTAAAATATTTAAAAATAACAATTCAAAGATCTCAAAAACAGTTTTATTCACGTTATAAAAGTGAACTAATCAGATAATCTAGTGTATACGCCTAAGCAAATTACAAAATTCATTCAACTCTCATAATATGTAAGTATTGGTTTTTGCTTCACACCTTTATGGAAACATTCAAAATTAATAGATATAGAAGGCTTGTCATTTTTTTTCACTGAACTGTAATAATCCTATAAAATAAGAGGTAATTCTGGCACATTTAAATTATTCATTAATTTAGAACTTTCTAGGGTTGTAATTTTCATTATGACGTTTTCTCACAATGATTATAAGTGTTCCACCTGTCATGTCAAAAATTTACTGCTGCTTGCAGACACACAAAAACTATCTTCAAATAAAGGATGTTTCCATAGACACAACCTCTTTAATTATAGCTATTAAAAACACCACATATCAGATTTGTAAATAATTTGTTTTGGATCCTGATGATTCACATACTGACTGCATGACATTGGCAAGGTCACTAAACTTTCACCTGAACCTCAGTTCCCTCATATACAAATTCGGCAAAAAAAAAAAAAAAAAAAAAAAAAAAAAAAAAAAAAAAAAAAATCAGGCAAGTAAGAATGGAGACAAAATTTATTTAGTGTTTAGCCTAGAGTGTGTTCTTAATAACCTTTATATTTTAGAATAGCTGTCAATGTACTGTCTAGTAAGTTTCCATATATGGGCACCTGGGTATTGCTATTAATATTCTACATTAATATGGTACATTTATTTAAATTAGTGAAGCATTATTAATATATTATTAATTAAAATCTATATTTTATTTAGAATTTTTTTATTTTTTACCTCACCTCTTTTCTGTTCCAGGATGCTTTCCGGGATTCCACATTATATTCAGACATCATGTCTTCTCAAGACTGTGACAGTTTCTCAGATTTTCCTTGTTTATCATGACCTCAACAATTTGGAAGGATACGGCTAGGGCATTTTGCAGAACAACTGATTGGGTCATGGTTTCTTCATGATTAGACTGGAGTTAAGTGTTGTGGGAAAGATCACAGAGTTGCCATTCTCATCATGTCATATCAAAGGCATGTATGCTAGCAGGGTGATTTATCACTGTTGATGTTAACCTTGATCACCTGGTTGAGGCAATATTTGTACAGTTTCTTCACTATGAATTTACTTTCTCCCTTCAGTCTCCTCACTGTGCTCATTGGAAGGCAATCACCTTGCTAATCCACATTTAAGAGGTAGAGAGTTACATTCTACCTTTTTGAGAGGACTATATTTAAATTTTATTTGGAATTCTTCTGCAATGATCTGTATGTACTGGATTAGAGTTGGAGACAATATGAATTCATGCATAGCAAGACTTCTGAATATTTTCTTCATTTGTTTGTTTGATCATATACTTATAGTAGTATGGACTTAGGAATATTTATGTTATAGTTTTAGCTCTAATTCAAAACTACATTATTTGTGTTTTTGCTCAAACTGTTTCCAGTTGGCTATTAAGAGTGCTTTCAGTTGACATCTTGTTCTTTTGACATTCTTCCATAGGTTTTATTTTGCTTTTTAGCACGTTCTGCCTTCTGGCACTTCAAGATGCTCCAGGCTCATCTTGTATATTCCCAGCCCCAGCCTTAGAACCAGCAATTTCCATTTTATTCAAGAAGCTTTGGTTCCTTTTATCAGAGAATAGTATAAGGCAATGGAGAGACCAATGAGATATGTATGTGCATGCTAAGCTGTGTAAATACACATATGTACATGTTTGCATATGTATCCATCTGTATTCATATTAAGCTAGCAATGAGTTCAAGTTGGTGTCTCTGACTTTAATTTCGTACTACATAGATCATTTTACATTTCCTCTTTTGCTTCTTTGTAATCACCCACACTGACAGTGAAACCTGGTCTCCCAGCATCTGCCATCCATTTACTTAATAGTTTAATTCCGGTATACAGGAATATTCGGTTCACATTGTCAACCATATCCCTCCTGTTGAGAACTTTGCCAACTAGAATATAGTTCTTATGTACAGTTCCTTTAGCCTTTTAGCCTTACAGTCTCCACTAATTTCCAGTTACTTAGGTCAGCAGTTTTTCCCTTAACGACATTCAGTGAGATTATTACATTTGTAATACAATTGGATTAGTTTGTCATAGTTTACTTTCCATTACTTTTCCATCTGACATTCCTTGACATCTGAAATGATTTTCTAAATTTGCATACATTAAGGTTCAATCTTTACTATAAAGTTGTATGGGTTCTGACAAATGCAGTGTTATGTATCTGCAACTATAGTACCACACAGAATAGTTCACTGCTTTTAAAAATCCTTTGTTCTTCACCTATTTAACCTTCCACACTACTAAACCCTTTTCAAATACTAATCTGTTTACCATCCCACAATGTCACATAGATAAAATACTACTATGTATAGTCTTTTCAGACTAGCTTATTTGACTTAGTAATTTGTGATCTTCGTTTGTACCATTGTAGCTTTGCCCTGGTATTGATTGATGAAAATTTTTTGTTTAGTTTCGTCTTTTATTTTAGATTTCCTTTTTAAATTATATTTTGGGCATATACATTTTGCTTTGAAACTTACCCACCTGAATCATTTGTTTAGCCCTCCTCTTTTCCCTATTGCATAGAAAAATATCTAACTCCATAGCTAATGGCAGTTTTGTTCTTTATTTCACATTGAAAATACATTAGTTGTTTAAAAAGTATTTGCATAATTTTTCTTGCTTACTTTATAGTGTTCTTTGCTAATATTTATTTCCCCTTTCATTTCTATTTTCTCTTTATTTTATTTTAGATTATTCATTTTCTTTAAAAGTTAATATTAATCCTCTCTTTCTCCTCTGTTACACCTTTTGTGTTTCTTTTAAAATTATGTTTTAACTATCTGGCTTACTATTTTTCTACCTAGTTTTCTCTATCTCTGAGTTTACTTTCCCACCCTTTTCCCATAACACACATTCTCATAATTATTAAATTATTTGGCATCTTGATTATAATATATTCAAAATGGTTAATATAAGAAGAACTTAATGAAAGAATTATTTTCAAATGTGGGCAAGGAATAAGAAGAAGGTGTTGCTACTAGAATCAGAGAAGATAATTGTAGGAAAAAGGCTGCTTAATAGCAACGACCTGATTAAGTAGACAGACTACACAGTCCTTTGGACACACACTGAGGGAAATGAGGAGAATATAGAATATAGCCTCCTTCTCCTACTGCCCTCTGATCTTCTGCCAGGGCTTTCTATTGGCCAAAAACAACTGGAAACCCGAGGGAATATGAATCTATACATGTTGTACACACAGAACAAATACCAGGTGCAAGAAGGATGCAGAGGATGTAGAGTTGATTCATCCAGCACAGTATTTTATTTTAATTAATTAATTAATTAATTAAGAGACGATGTCTTGCTCTATCCCCCAGACTGGAGTGCAGTGGTGTGTTCTCGGCTCACCACAAGTTCCGCCTCCCAGGTTCACACCTTTCTCCTGCCTCAGCCTCCCGAATAGCTGGGATTACAGGTGCCCGCCACCATGCCCTGCTAAATTTTTTGTGTTTTTAGTAGAGACGGGGTTACACCGTATTAGCCAGGATGGTCTCGATCTCCTGACTTCGTGATCTGCCGGCCTCGGCCTCCCAAAGTGCTGGGATTACAGGTTTGAGCCACCGTGCCCGACCCCAGCACAGTATTTTATGAAAATGCTTTTCTCTATTTTATTTCAACAATGTGAAGTTTTACACACACACAGACACACACACACACACACTCATACACACACGTTTCTATCTACCTATTTATCTTATCTACTTATCTATCCACCTACCTACCTGCCTGTCTATTTGTCTATCTCCTCTTTATAACAGTACAAAGGATGGATATATGAGGTTAGTGGTATCTTTGCAGCTTTGAAATTACATCACAAATTCCTCAGGACACATCTCTCTTTCTCAGGAGCCTCAAGGGTTTGTTTCTCCGGTATTCTCCTTCATGCTGATAATTACCTCCTAACTCATTTTCAATCTTAATAGACCACCAGAAAAAGAGTAAAGCAATTATGATTTGCCAGATGAATGCTAATATGCTGGCTTTCATCTCATCAATTAAGTGATCACCTCTTTATTCAACTTTTCTCCTACTGTTTGAATATGAAAATATGTGGATTAGTCACAGCAACTTACCAAACTCTTTATCTTGCTCTCTCCTCTTCCATTCAGACACACAGCAAATACAGCAAACCTAGATGCTTGTTATCTTGGGAAAAGCTGAGGTCTTCTCCCTTGCATTTCTGTTCTTTCTCTTTTGTATGACAGCAGAGTTTGGAAAAAAAAAATCTCAGCTGGAGAAGGCAAGCCATAAATGGCCTTGACCAGCTATACTCTAATCAAGATATAGAGGAGGGGGAAATTTATTTCTCTTGTTTTCTTTATCTTTAAAATTCTTTTTATTTGAAATAATGTCCATTTGTTTCAACTAATATAGACATTTCCAAGGCTTGAGTTTAAATATTAAAAACGAAGAAAAGGTAAAACAATGTTAGTCTTAATGTATGGTTATAGGGAAAGGAAGACAAGAACAATGTAAGTATTCAGGCAATTTTGCATGTCCTAATCTAATAATGCTATCACACATCTCCTTTCCTATGTGCCATTTGTAACAATGGACCACATAGATGAATCATACTCCTTGTTGCACTAAAAGTTCTTCAACAATAAAACATGTTCTACTTTGATCATTTGTTTTTCTCTTTGAGAATTATCAAAACTAACTGCTTCTACCTTAAATAAAAATTAAGGTATAATAATTGTAAGTAGCATTTATCCATTTACATGTAGAGTTCTGTGAGTTTTGAAGAAACACGTAATCCTACACACCACTGCAATGCAGATAAGAAAACATAAATATCAATAAGAATAATAACTGTGATAGACTGAAATAAACACAAATATGTTTAAATCATTGAGGTCAAATAGATAATTTAAAATAGAAATTAACATCATTGGTCACTTTTGGAGAATGCTAGTGAACATACTTAATATTTTGAAAATAATTGAATAAAGACTAAAAACCCCAAATTCAAGCCCAATTCATACTTATTAAAACCCATTTTCTTAAACCCTGTTGTAATAACACTGATTAAAATAAGTAAACAAAATATTAATTTAAAATAATTTGCTTCTCCATTTCCTTTTGAGGTTTTTAAAAACAATAGTATGAGAGTTGATGACAGCCATCTGTATGCTCTTATTGCTCTGATTTTGAAACTATGACTATACGGAATACACTATATATATGCTTATAATAGAAACATGTTGGATCCCAAGATGTATTCACTATTATTAATGCCTAGTATACTTACATAAAATGCCATCTTAAATTTACTAATATGGCCTACAAATATGAATGATTTATGAAAATGATGAATTATATCTCTGTAAACTATTTCTTCACTCTCTGTGGTTCTTTTGACAAAGGATGTTCCTGGGAAGTTGCATTAAAATATATCATTGGTATCAGAGAACTATTGTGAATGAATCAATTGCAAAGAGCTACTAAGTGATAGTCTCATTTCCATAGAAATGGCCTCATTATGACTAAATACTGAAAATGTATGAGGACAGTATTGTTTAGAGTAAGTCTTGCAGCACTTTCCTTTCTACTAACTCATATAAATATCTTCTTTTATGTTTTAAATTAAATGATTGGAATTCATCATGCACACGAGGAGACATTCTCAGATTTTCACTCTTAACTGTTAGTTCTATTATTTGTGTGAGTTTACTTAGGCCTGTAATGACAATAAACTGAGATGAGTTATATATTTTTGCATATTTATATAAAATATGCTTCTTTTCAAAGTTGCAAGCAATGTCTATCTTTTCTTTCTTCTTTTGAAATAACATTAAAAAATGCAAGATTATGAGCTTTATGTAAATAGATTGCTATGAAAATGAGCACCTACTCTTTTCTCCATTCTTTGACTAATTCCTTAAGCCGAATAACTTCTGTCAACCCAAACACTCACAATTACAGAAACACATACTCATAGTACGTAAGAGTATCTGCAGTTGTACATCAACTTACATAGTAATTACTACTCACATCTCTTGCTATCCCTGCTTCATGTTTTTATTATAAAATGACTTTACAGTTTGCTTAATGATACAGAAGAATCATCAATTCATGATGCCTACAACTTAAAAAAACTGATAAATTTTTATTTTTGAAATGTGCTTATCACCTCTAATGCTCTCAAGGTCAATAATGTAAATATTGAGAAAGTCATTGTTAATATATAAGTAGGAAATAAAGAATATGTGCACAAAGACAAAGTCTTTGTCTAATAATTTTCTTTACTTGAGACCTACTATATCCGAATATTTTACTAATACTTTATATGTACAAAATCAATCCTCAGAATAAAATTCTAAGAGAGTACTCAATGAAGTTGCCCAACGTTCCACAGCAAGCAAATTTAAAACAGTGGGCTTGGCTTCAAGGTCTAGTTTTTGCAACTAGAGAGTAGTCTATAATAACTTTATTTACTATAATACAAATAAAAAATCATAATGAAAAGAAAACATATATTCTAAGATAGCAAACTATTGACCACATGTGACTTGCTAATGTAAGATGTTTGATTGTTTTCTAATGTCACAAAAAAGGGTTTTAAAAGGCACTATAATTAGGTATTGTCATTTTCTAGAGTATAATTATAGTATAAATATTTTGTCTCACTGAATATTGTTTCAATATTTTATGCTAAGTGCCTGCACCTGCAAGAAATTGAATTCCCTAGACAACAAAATTAAGAAAAAGTCTATCTGATAAAGCTCATACAAAATTGTGATAAGAGAGTTTCTCAGATTAGAATTGATAACCTTCTTTCCTTTTATTTCACACATAATTCTAATAAATACATTCATCAAATGTTCTAGCTTACCTCCAATTAGAAATAATAATAAGACAACAAAGGCATTGTTTATTTACAAGTGATCAGTTTGTAACTGCTACTGACATCATATATAAGTCACTATATGTACAGCATACCTAGAAGTAGTTTTTATTAACCTCATTAAAAAGTGTTCAGTTGAGTTGCTATCAAAAAAGGAATGACAAGGATCAAAGTACAAATTATGATGGAGGAAACTATTTTAACTTTTTTGAAGTAAAAATTAACTTTATTTTCAAGCAGCTATTATGCATAACAAGAATAATTTTTCACTTTAAGGACTTCAAAGGTGAGGCTTTATGTATTTCTCAACCAAAAGCAAAATATTCCTTATGTTTAAATATTTAGTCTATTTTGTTTTTTCTAAGCTGAAAGAAAAATATTCCTTATGTTTAAATATTTAGTCTATTTTATTTTTTCTGCCATAACTTATCTCATCTAGCTTTATTATGTGGAAACATTTGTGTTATAAATATATCCATAGTAAAAACAAACAGAACAATGTTTACTTTCCATCAAAACTAAACTTGCCATTATAAAACTATAAGAATTCTGTATTTTTTCATTGCTTAGCACACTAAATGACACATATTAAGAATTCAGTAAGTGCAGCTATTATTATTATAATTTTAATGATAGTAATTTTAATAATTAATGTTTATTATGATATTAATAATTATTGATAATGTTATTATTAATGGTAAGTCATGGGGGAGCACCAAAAATGAGATATGGGTAAGTCATACTCTGGATTTATACAGAACACTACCTTTCAACTAAAAAATGAAACTTACTAAAGAATGCCTTGGAAATCTAATATTAAAACTAAACCATCCCTTCAATAGAAACTTTGGGTAAGTCATTTTTAGGCCTATGACCGATCCTCAAATATATAACTTCACAAATAATTAGCGTTGCAACTGGCATATTGAAGAAAGAAGAAAAGATCATGTACTTATGTATACCATGTAAAGATTGGCAAGGGAGTGCATGTGTCAAGATAAATCACATAGAACTTACTAGGGACTGAATCAAAACAGGCTAATAAGGGTATTTCTTTCTTAAGCAACAAGCATTCTGACAGAAGTCCCTTTGTGCTTCCTGAAAAGAAAATCGTAATCATATCTTATTTCTTCCAAGCTGCCCTTCCCTGACAATAAGGCAGAAGACAGGACTAAGGCCCTGATTGTGGTTAAGTGTGAGGTCCTTAGGCTGCAGGTCTCCACCAGGTTTGCTGTCCAGCTCTTACGATCACTCTTCAAACTGCTCACATTCCTAATAGTTCTTGGGATCACACAGCTGTGAGGGCGATATATTATATTCTAAGACATAACAAAATACCACTGTGTAATTAAGTCAAATAGCAATCTTAAGGTAAAGTTTGCATAATTCTGTGAATATATGGAAACAATATGTAGAAATAATCTAGAAAATTACTTCTAAGTATTTAACCTGATATATATTTAACAAGTAGGAGTTTTTTAAACTAATGGGCTCTCTAATTTTAGAATTCACCATTCTAATATTTGGAAGGAGCCATTCTTTTTTTTTTTTTTTTTTTTTTATACTTTAAGTTCTAGGGTACATGTGCATAATGTGCAGGTTTGTTACATATGTATACTTGTGCCATGTTGCTGTGCTGCACCCATCAACTCGTCAGCACCCAACAACTCGTCATTTACATCAGGTATAACTCCCAATGCAATCCCTTCCCCCTCCCCCCTCCCCATCATAGGCCCCGGTGTGTGATGTTCCCCTTCCCGAGTCCAAGTGATCTCATTGTTCAGTTCCCTCCTATGAGTGAGAACATGCGGTGTTTGGTTTTCTGTTCTTGCGATAGTTTGCTGAGAATGATGGTTTCCAGCTGCATCCATGTCCCTACAAAGGACACAAACTCATCCTTTTTGATGGCTGCATAGTATTCCATGGTGTATATGTGCCACATTTTCTTAATCCAGTCTGTCACTGATGGACATTTGGGTTGATTCCAAGTCTTTGCTATTGTGAATAGTGCTGCAATGAACATACATGTGCATGTGTCTTTATAGCAGCAAGATTTATAATCCTTTGGGTATATCCCCAGTAATGGGATGGCTGGGTCATATGGTACATCTAGTTCTAGATCCTTGAGGAATCGCCATACTGTTTTCCATAATGGTTGAACTAGTTTACAATCCCACCAACAGTGTAAAAGTGTTCCTATTTCTCCACATCCTCTCCAGCACCTGTTGTTTCCTGACTTTTAAATGATTGCCATTCTAACTGGTGTGAGATGGTATCTCATTGTGCTTTTGATTTGCATTTCTCTGATGGCCAGTGATGATGAGCATTTTTTCATGTGTCTGTTGGCTGTATGAATGTCTTCTTTTGAGAAATGTCTGTTCATATCCTTTGCCCACTTTTTGATGGGGTTGTTTGTTTTTTTCTTGTAAATTTGTTTGAGTTCTTTGTAGGTTCTGGATATTAGCCCTTTGTCAGATGAGTAGATTGCAAAAATTTTCTCCCATTCTGTAGGTTGCCTGTTCACTCTGATGGTAGTTTCTTTTGCTGTGCAGAAGCTCTTTAGTTTAATGAGATCCCATTTGTCAATTTTGGCTTTTGCTGCCATTGCTTTTGGTGTTTTAGACATGAAGTCTTTGCCCATGCCTATGTCCTGAATGGTACTACCTAGGTTTTCCTCTAGGGTTTTTATGGTATTAGGTCTAACATTTAAGTCTCTAATCCATCTTGAATTAATTTTCGTATAAGGAGTAAGGAAAGGATCCAGTTTCAGCTTTCTACTTATGGCTAGCCAATTTTCCCAGCACCATTTATTAAATAGGGAATCCTTTCCCCATTTCTTGTTTCTCTCAGGTTTGTCAAAGATCAGATGGCTGTAGATGTGTGGTATTATTTCTGAGGACTCTGTTCTGTTCCATTGGTCTATATCTCTGTTTTGGTACCAGTACCATGCTGTTTTGGTTACTGTAGCCTTGTAGTATAGTTTGAAGTCAGGTAGTGTGATGCCTCCAGCTTTGTTCTTTTGACTTAGGATTGTCTTGGAGATGCGGGCTCTTTTTTGGTTCCATATGAACTTTAAAGCAGTTTTTTCCAATTCTGTGAAGAAACTCATTGGTAGCTTGATGGGGATGGCATTGAATCTATAAATAACCTTGGGCAGTATGGCCATTTTCACGATATTGATTTGAATGTTGGCCTGCCTTACGAGGTTGGGGAAGTTCTCCTGGATGATATCCTGAAGAGCGTTTTCCAACTTGGTTCCATTTTCCCCCTCACTTTCAGGCACCCCAATCAGACATAGATTTGGTCTTTTTACATAATCCCATATTTCTTGCAGGCTTTGTTCATTTCTTTTTCTTCTTTTTTCTTTTGGTTTCTCTTCTCGCTTCATTTCATTCATTTGGTCCTCAATCGCTGATACTCTTTCTTCCAGTTGATCAAGTTGGTTACTGAAGCTTGTGCATTTGTCACATATTTCTCGTGTCATGGTTTTCATCTCTTTCATTTCGTTTATGACCTTCTCTGCATTAATTACTCTAGCCATCAATTCTTCCACTTTTTTTTTCAAGATTTTTAGTTTCTTTGCACTGGGTACGTAATTCCTCCTTTAGCTCTGAGAAGTTTGATGGACTGAAGCCTTCTTCTCTCATCTCGTCAAAGTCATTCTCCGTCCAGCTTTGATCCATTGCTGGCGATGAGCTGCGCTCCTTTGCCAGGGGAGATGCGCTCTGATTTTTTGACTTTCCAGCCTTTCTGCCCTGCTTTTTCCCCATCTTTGTGGTTTTATCTGCCTCTGGTCTTTGATGATGGTGATGTACTGATGGGGTTTTGGTGTAGGTGTCCTTCCTGTTTGATAGTTTTCCTTCTAACAGTCAGGACCCTCAGCTGTAGGTCTGTTGGAGATTGCTTGAGGTCCACTCCAGACCCTGTTTGCCTGGGTGTCAGCAGCAGAGGCTGCAGAAGATAGAATATTGCTGAACAGCGAGTGTACCTGTCTGATTCTTGCTTTGGAGGCTTCCTCTCAGGGGTGTACTCCACCCTGTGAGGTGTGGGGTGTCAGACTGCCCCTAGTGGGGGATGTCTCCCAGTTAGGTTACTCAGGGGTCAGGGACCCACTTGAGCAGGCAGTCTATCCCTTCTCAGATCTCAACCTCCATGTTGGGAGATCCACTGCTCTCTTCAAAGCTGACAGACAGAGTTGTTTGCATCTGCAGAGGTTTCTGCTGCTTTTGTTGTTATCTGTGCCCTGTCCCCAGAGGTGGAGTCTACAGAGACAGGCAGGTTTCCTTGAGCTGCTGTGAGCTCCACCCAGTTCCAGCTTCCCAGCAGCTTTGTTTACCTACTTAAGCCTCAGCAATGGTGGGCGCCCCTCCCCCAGCCTCACTGCCGCCTTGCGGTTAGATCGCAGACTGCTGTGCTAGCAAGGAGGGAGGCTCCCTGGGCGTGGGACCCTCCCGGCCAGGTGTGGGATATAATCTCCTGGTGTGCCTGTTTGCTTAAAGCGCAGTATTGGGGTGGGAGTTACCCGATTTTCCAGGTGTTGTGTGTCTCAGTTCCCCTGGCTAGGAAAAGGGATTCCCTTTCCCCTTGCACTTCCCAGGTGAGGTGATGCCTCGCCCTGCTTCAGCTCTCGCTGGTCGGGCTGCAGCAGCTGACCAGCACCGATCGTCCGGCATTCCCTAGTGAGATGAACCCAGTACCTCAGTTGAAAATGCAGAAATCACCGGTCTTCTGTGTCGCTCGCGCTGGGAGTTGGAGACTGGAGCTGTTCCTATTCGGCCATCTTGCTCCGCCCCCCTGGAAGCAGCCATTCTTAACACTCTGTGTGTAATTACTACTTTGGAAGTAAGAAAAAAAAAAAAAAAAGAAAGAAAGAAAAAAGAAAGTTGTTAGTTTCCTGTACTAATAAGGTTGTTAAAGGTATAAACCCTGGAGCAAAAAGTTTGAAATTCAAGATTTTCTATTTAATAAATACCATTTAAGTTCTCTGTGGTCATAGCCTCATTTATATTCTGGGTATGATCATAGTCTCTATATTAAAGGATTGTTATGAAGGCTAAATAAACTAAGTTCTGTAAAGCACTTAGAACAGCATCCAGCATGTAGTAAGCTCTGTGGAAGTATTTAGCTTTTCATGTATTTCTTTCCTTATAAAAATAGAAGCAAGGTCATAATGAGACATAGAGTTAATTAAGTATAAATAACTCAGAATGTATTAAAAATAAGTATAGTTAGATAATGATAAAACTGAAAAAAATATTTTTATTTATAAATTTGTTTACTTAGAGAACTAGAGAATTAATTAGACAATTAATAATCAGACTTTTATTATTTTTATTGTATTTTATGAGGCTCTGGGTCGATACAATGTAAGCCCCCATAGTAGAGTAACTGTACACCAAACCCGTTTCTTCAGATCTTATTCATCCGTGGCACACAGCTGCATTTCTCAGGCTCCTTTGTAACTATCAGGAGATAGGTAACTGAGTTGTAGCCACAAATTTTGAATGAAAATGGAGCATGTCATTTCCAGCCTCGGTCTTGAACTAATCTCCCACTTACAATCCTTTATCTCCTTTCCTCTTCCACTGGCTTATTACCCATAAAATGAGATTTTTGGAAGTCATTCGTTGAAGATGATGAGACTACCAGATGGTAGTGGTCTTCATCTCAGAATTACAAATTGTAATAGAAGAGGAGAGCCACCTACCAATAAAGAAGACTAAATAATACATTTTTTAGATGACCAAGAGTTAAATATCTATCCTAGCTTGCTATTTTTTTTTTGTTAGATATTAAGGAATTACTTTAAGTAATATTTCTCTGCTTCAGCTTCTGGTGTCAGTGAGAGAGGTTGGTGAAACATCCACTTTTTCTCTGAATGACGATAGTTTTGTTTACCACCAAGGTTCAAAAATTTCATGTCCCCTATCTTCCCACCTTTGTGCACAATCACCACCAATGACAAATTAAGGCTGCTGCATCTTAAAGAAGCCCTAGCACCCAATCTTTGTCTTCTACAGATGAAGTTTCAAGAGCATTTGAGACATACTTTCTTTGGTCATCTCTAGTTTAATGGAAACTTTTGAGATTTAAATTTTTCTTATATGTCTTAAGCTCACTTTTTTATGGTCTCTTAGGAGGAAACAAAACACATCTGGAGTTTTTAGGCTGAATTCAGCTTTTATAGTTTAAAGATTCCTGCTTATCATACTTAAATAAAACGTTGGTTTGCGATAATGAGTCAGTGTGTAACCTACCTTAATTAACTACTTCAGGGAAGTAATAAAGTAGTAATTTAGTCTACTAACTTTCACAGGATAAATTGAAATCACTGACTCATTTTCTCTATTTTTTTAAAGTGATTATAGAGAATTGGCATCTGTGTTTTTTCTATTTGAAATTATTACTCATGATATAACTGTTTTTAAAAGTACTATATCTGTGTACTTGTATGTACATTTTTTAAAATAAAATGCCTTAGATACCGTCTTGCAGAATTCAGTAGAATATTAAATTAAACATAAGCAGAGGCTGGGCACGGTGGCTCACGCTGTAATCCCAGCACTTTGGGAGGCCAAGGCGGGCTGACTACCTGAGGTCAGGAGTTCGAGACCAGACTGGCCAACTTAGTGAAACCTCATCTCTATGAAAAATATAAAAATTATCCAGATGCAGTGGCGGGCGCCTGTAGTCCCAGCTACTCGGGAGGCTGAGGCAGGAGAATCGCTTGAACATGGGAAGCAGAGGTCACAGTGAGCCAAGATTGTGCCATTGCACTCCAGCCTGGGTGACAAGAGTGAAATTCCATCTGAAACAAACAAACAAACAGGAAAAAAAATCAGTAGAAAATGATGAAATTATAGTGCCGACATAATGGCTTTTACTTTATAAAAGAGCAAGATAGAAATGTGACTGAGACATTTCTATGATGAACATAAATACTTGCTTTGAAAATGTACTAAAAATATTCTCAATTTTTCTAACTTCTAGCTATACATTCTAGCAGAAATAGAAACAGGAGGGCGATAACAGTGGTCTAAGTGTTCTCTTGTCTCCTCCAGTCAATTTACTTGATAAAAAGTAAAGACTAAAATAGAAAAAAGTCTGTAAAAGAAGACTGTCATTTTATGGAAACTTTAATGTTGTCTTAAAATGTTTTAATTTTCTACTGATATTAAGCATGCACACAATTGTATACATATATACATATATTTTTTAAATGATAAAAGTATAAATTGGATACTGCTAATATCTAGGAAGCACAGATGCCAGCTATTTATTTATTTCTTCTCAGCTCCAAATACACTCTTTTATACTTCTTTGTGAAAATTAACCCAATTTTAATCCCTTAGATTTTAATTCAAGTAGAAAAGTATACAAATGTATAAGTAATAATTGGCCCATGGAAGGAATTCTAAATACACATTAAATTCTTTTGGCATTGGAAGTCATCATTGAGAGTGCAGTATACCAGTAATAAAATGGTTGCAAAGATAAAACAACAATATATATTTTATACGAATGTATATCTATTATGTAACATTCAATAGCTTGCTTTCCCTGCAAATTATACTAAATTGTTGTTTATCAACATAGAATACTTTCTAATTGTAAATCTGTTTGTAGGCAGACAGATCAGAAAGAATACAACTAAATAAAACAAGTAGTGCTACCACATCTTAAGAAATAGAATAACATTTTATACAATGTGTGATAAACAGAATTTCTTCCTCATGTCATGGCAATTTAGACTTGTTTTACCATTTTAAACATTATGAAGTAGAATCTAAGAATTAATAAATAAAATATAAGGTAGCAATATATAACATAAAGCTTTAATAAAACTTTAAAAAATATCCATTCCAGGGGGAAATTAATTTTTAGTCTGTTAGTAATATTCCAGTGCCTCAGAGATGTAGCCAATAGTCTCTGCTTTATTGGTTATTTAAACAAAGCTGTTTGGGGACAAAGAATTAACTTTCCCATGAATAGGAACAGTATAACTAGAGACATCTGTGAATGACTTTCATGCTTCAAAATTTATGTGTTCATGCGCATATATGGGCCACGAAATTAATTCATGACTAATATTTCTATTAAGAAAGAGAGGTATCATTGGTTAAAAACAGTAGTTGCTAATTGCTGAAAAGTATTTACTAAAGTCTTATCCATAAAGATGATTCCACAAAATTGTTGCATGTCATTATGTCCTATTGACTGCCCACTGAAATATTTTCCAAAAGTTAATAGTTAAGATTTGAAAAAACTCTCTTCCATACTTCTATAATTTTTAGGCCCATCCCTTTGGCTAGTCAAGTAATATTTGCTAATATATGTCATAGTGTAGAATTTGTTTCATATTTATCTTTAGTTTTACGTTTGGAAAATATTATTCATTATTGCTTATTTTTATGAAATATTCGCTATGCTATAGAGTAATATAACTAACATCACATATTTATTTCATATACATTTCCTGAATGCCCATTGTTTGGGGGTGAGAGGGCATCAAGTTAGGCACCAAATAGATATTATAAGAAAAAGACATTTGTTTTTTCCTTCAATGAACTTATATATTCTGAAATTAATAACAAGTACCATGATCTTTTGAATCTTTTTAAGAAATGGTCTTTTTAGCAACACAGATATTCAGAGTAAAAGGCAGAAATATTCAGAGATGTCAGAAAAATGACTCTCTCTTTTCCTCATATAAGAATGTGCTTTTGCTGTTGCTAAATTTTGCCCAAGTACAAGTTAAATGTTATAGATTTCCTTATAATGATGTTTGTTTGTTAATACGTGTCTTTTGTAAATGCAGATGGAAGTTTGAGAACTAAAAGAAATAGCATAGGAAAACTTTACTAATTTTGCCAAGATCTTACCTGTTTAGAGTGTTTTTAATTACAGAAAATCCCACAGGAGATTTGGAGGAAAGAGAAATGCCACAAAAGATACACTACCACTGGACCTGCAATATGAGCTCTTCTTTTACAATTAGTTTCTCTATCTTTATTAAATAAACTGGTGACTTATATTCGGGATGTATGTATTTTCTCTTTTTTCCAACCCATAACCTAAAGGAGTCAGGTTAGGAGCATAAATCACACATAGACAAAAACAGGTAAACTATTCAGAACATATTGTATACCATACCCAAAAATAGGTTGTTCTAAAACTAAAAGGAAATGGAAAATGCCTGAATAAAATTTTCATAGCTAGCTGATATGGTTTGGCTCTGTGTCCTCACCCAAACCTCACTTTGAGTTATAATAATTCAGAATGGGACCAGGTGGAGATAATTGAATCAGGCAGGCAGTTTCTCCCATATTGTTCTCATGATAGTGAGTTTGTTCTCACAAGACTTGATGGTTTTATAAGGCTCCTCCCCCTTCACCAGGCACTCATTTTATCTTCTGCTGCCATATGAAGAGGTGTCTTCCATGGCAATTGTAAGTTTCCTGAGGCTTCTCCAGTCATGCAGATCTGTGAGTTAATTAAAGCTCTTTCCTTTATAAATTACCCAGTCTTGTGTATTTCTTCATAGCAGCATGAGAACGAACTAATTCACTAGCTCTTCTGTGGTAACAAAGAACCCTAAAATTTCAGTGGCTCACAATAACAGACATTGTTTTTTCACACATTATGTTAGTGGCCGTGGATCAACTAATATATTTTTACTTCATGAGTTTTATCATCCTGGAACCCAGGATGAAGTAACATATCCTATTTAAGACATGGTTTTTAGTAACAGAGGGAAAGAAAACAAAAGCCAACCATATAGTGGCTCTTAAAGCATTTGTTGGGACATGGCTTACATCAGTTCTGCTTAGCAGATGGCTAAACCCAAGGAAAATGAGGGAAAATGAGGTGAAAGTGTACACTCCCATGTAATTGAAAACACTGACTGAAAGTCACAGTGTTACATGCAAGAATGCACAGTCCTTTTACAAAGAAGAGGAAAGCAAACAATTGAGTTCAATACTATGCTGTAACACAATTAGGATTAAGAAAGTTTGAATAAACAGAGTTATTGTTGAGCTCAGGTAACCAAGGAGATTAGGTGGGATTGTAAGAAATGGAATGTCAGATATTTTGTTTTGAAAGAGGAAAATATAGAAATAACAACTACTGATAGAAAAAGGGAGAGTATATGCTAAGAATAATCAGACATGATTAATATTGCTTAAACTGTTCAAGTGTACATTGTAATTATGATCAATATACTGGGGTTTAATTAAAACATTCCAAAATTCAATTTATTCTGATTTTTGAGCCATGCTAAAATCACATTTTGATTATAACACTACTTCTTCTGAATCTTCCAAATATACTTTTGATTCACTCAAATTTTGTGATGTTTAAATAAATTATGAAATATAAAACTTGCCAAAACCATGATGTAGGATATTACAGATGACAGGGGCCAGGGTATCCATCTCAATGACCTCAGATTTCCACAGGAAACATGGCCTGAGAAACGTTACCCATCAATTTTCCAACTTTTTTGCATAGGATGAAGGTAATAAATCTATCTGATTAATATTACAGAAAAAAATGTTCAGAAAAGGTACAAGTCCTTCTGGGTTCTCTTTTATTTTTTAATTCAGTCTGCCAATAGAGAGGGCTCATTCTGTCCTCCTCTCTGCAATGAAATTAAAGACTTGTACCTGGGAGGGATTTTGTGCTTGTATAAATATTTGTCCATAAGACTTAGTGGATGAATCTGTCTAAATCAGGAATATTAGCAAACTCTTTGTCTGAAAATCTGTAGCAACATCCTCCAATTATCTATTTATGACTAATGCTAATGTTTTTATCTCCAGTTGTCTGACTCTTCTGTAGATAACCTTATGACTAACAAGACTACAACCCTCAGGAAAAGCAGGAATTCTGAGCCTCAGAGAGGTGCCCAGTATTACTAAGTAACATGTTTCTATATATTCTAGTCTATCCCAGGAGCCTGAGATGCAGCAATAAAAAGATTGTGAAAGTCACTTGTCTTATAAAATTATTCTTCATTAGAAGAAAACTAATATAAGCAAATTAAGAGATTAAAATGATATAAAATAATACAAATTGCTATGAAGAAATAAAAACTAAATATGAGAAAGACTTAGGGAAGAGCTCTTTAGATTGGATGATAGGGAAATATGTCCTTGCATGGACACATTTGCCTTAGAAATCAAGTTGCTTCCATGGATTCAGAAGATCAAGGGAAGAGATTTCTGGGGTCTACTAAAAATGTTCTAAAATCTTAATAAGATGCATGGCATGTGTACAAGCCTACAAGCCATCAGGTGCATGCTTCATTGGGAGGAAGGATTGGGATTCACCAACTTCTGATTTTGAACACTCAGTATGACAATCTAGATCTAATGCCTAACGGGTAGCCAAATTTAGGCTACCTGCCAATTTAAACAATAAATGAAAACCTATACAGGCAAATTTTTATTCTCATATATAAGTTTATAAATCTATCTAATAGCAGAATATTCGATATTCCCCTTTCTCCCTTATATTTCTGGGGAAAAATCTAAGGCAAAGTCTGATATGCACATACTTGGGACGCCTCTAAGTTTGCATGCTGCATCTATCACTGAATGCCTGTCTGAACTTGGTCAAATTACAAAACCTTCTGTATTCCAGTCATCTTATTGGTAAAATGAAGATTGTAATATTCTCATAAGATTGCTCAGAATATTAAATAAAAGAAATAAATTACTTCCCATAGTATATGCTACAGCAATAAATAATAGCTATTATTATCCACATCTACAATTATTATATACTTATGCATTAAGTTAAATTACTAATCTTTTGTTAAATCCTCATGAAACAGAAAGGATTTTTAACTAGTTTCTATACTTAGTTTTCCTATAAATCTCAATTTTTAACTCTGAAAAAAATCTTATTTATGATGAGTAAATTGAAGTGTGAAATTTAATGATATCTTCATGCCATGCTAAGAAGTAGAACTTAATCACACTGTGTAACACTTTTGTTTACCACTTGTTCTTTCTGATGATCTAACTGGTCTGATGATGAGACTCTTCTGTAGTGATCCTCAAACAAACAGATCACCAGGCTCCTAAATTGGAATATACTGAGGAAGGTTCCTTGAATTTGTCTTTTTAGCAGGCCCAAAGTGACTGTTTTAATTTAACAAATTTGTGATACTATGACATAAACTTATTCAAGGTGTATTAATATAATATATAATGAATTAATACATAATTTATTCAAGGTTATATAATCAGAACAATAGGAAATATTATAGTAGCAAACATATATCTGATAATTTTTGCCATACATATTAGAGTGCTCAAAAATATCTGGGGTGTCCTGTTCCATGAGACGATTGCTCATCTATGTCCTGTACAATTCAGGCATAACCTTGTGATTTACTTTGCCCAACTGAACAGGCGTTTAAATGATATTTAAAGGTTTTATAAAGTTTACTTGTTTGAATCAGAATTCAAACAAAGTACATTCATGATATACCATGTTAATTAGTCAGTTCTTGCACTACTATAAAGACATACCTGAAACTGGGTAATCTATAAATAAAGAGATTTAATCAGTTCACAGTTCTGTGGGCTTTACAGAATTCTGCTTTTAGGGAAGCCTCAGGAATCTTACAATCATGATGGAAGGGTGAAAAGAAAGGAGGCACATTTTCACATTGCTGGCTGAAGAGAGAAAGAGCGAAGTAGGGGATGCCACATACTTTCAAACAACCAGATCCCACTAGAACTCTATCAACAGTCAGGACTAGGGGGATGGTGCTAAACCATTAGAAAGCACTCTCAGGATCCAATCACCTCTTGCCAGGCCCCACCTCCAACACTGGGGATTACAATTCAATATGAGATTTGGGTGGAGACACAGAGCCAAACCATATCACCATGTTCTCTTTCCTTCTGTCAAACAACCAACATTGATTCAAAGAACGTTGCTCACCCAGCCTGTATTTTGGAGTAATGACTAAGTGGAGAAGAGCCCCCACAGTATCTGAGATCGATCAGTAGAGTGAGTGAAATGAACATTTTTGCTGTGGAAAGCCAATGTGTAACAACATTTGGCACTGCAGCATAAATTACTCTATCCTTACTGAAGTCACATATCATTTAGATGACCATATTATTTAATAATAATACCTCTCTAATTAAAAAATAATTTTCATAATTAATACATTTAAAATTCAGGTCACTGTGTCAGGTAATATTTTTCTAAAACATTTTTTCTATACTCCTTTTCTCCAGTTTCTCTAATCCCATTCTGTCTTGAATATGCACTAATCTGTCTTTCACCGACCCTTTCTAAACTCTTGCAAAGATCCTCAAAGATTCTTCTCAACTCTTGCAAAGATCCCAAAAGGCATACATGTTGCTAAATCTAATAGCCAATTCTGTCCTCTTTTATGGGTTTTATCTACTGTTTTTGACACAGTTGAATACTTCCTCCTACTTGTATAATCTTTTTGTACTTTTAGGAAATCAACCTCTTTTTCTCTCTCTCTCTTTTTTTTTTTTTGATGTGCATATGTGTCTGTCTGTCTGTATGTTCTTAGCTCTCTGACCTATCCTTCTTGGTCTTCTTTGCTGGATTCTTTTCACCTTCCTAAACTCTTACCATTTGAAAGCCCCAGGGCTCATGTAGGATTTCTTGGCTTCTATATCTGTAATAGCTTGGTGATCCATTAGTCATGTAGATAACTTGGCAGCCTTTAAAAACGAATGTGTCAATTCATGTAACTCCTTCATCCAAATTACATCAGTAGCTTCACATTTCACCCAGAATGAAAGCCAGTGTCCTTATAAAGGCTTAGAAAGCCCTATTTTATCTGACTATACTGACTCTGTTTTTCCCTTCTATTCTCCCCCTTATTCAATATGGCTATAGCCACACTGGCCCACTATTATTTCGCTAACATAAAAACCAAATATTTCTTCTGATAGGGACACTCTTCTCCTCTGTCATCCCACAGCTCCATTTTATGTTACTTCATCTACCGTGGTGTTGTTTGTTTTCATTTTTGATAACCTTAACTTTTCAGTGATGCTGTGCCTTACTGACATTTGTCATGTAGTAAAGGCAATTGGCCAAACAGCACCTCAAAATCAACCTGCTGGAACAATGCTCATCTGAGAAAACTCACAGGAAAAAAAAATGACTAGTAGCAATAGTCCTCTGTTTATAAACTATTCTAGAGAAGCACTTTAAGACAAAGTAAAGCCAGAAAACAGAGTCTTTGAAAAGTACTTTGACATTTGAACGGTGAAGCTACGTGATTAGGGAGAAACAGTCTTTCCCACAGTGGCATTAAAGAGCAGCATGATAAAGCAACTTAACATAAAAGAGCCTTTGTTTCTTATATATCCTGAAAAATCATTATTTATGTTTAGGAGTGCTACTAGCTTCTTATTGGCCAGTCAATTTTCTAGAACTTATGCCTTTTGGTTGCAACCATATAATGGGACAGGTACCATCAAGATTCACTACACCAGTTTTCATAATTGCAGAACACTATTTCTTTACTAGCATACTGGGCAGCTGAGTTCTAAAGCCTTTAGTTAACAAAAATGTATTGCCATACACACTGGGATATATTTTATTTTCATAAATATTTAATGAGCTTAAAACCCACAATTTATTTAATATTGCAATAGTGCTTCATTTCCCAATACTCACCAACATTTTTCCTGCTTCACTGTTCTCCAAAAGACTTACTATCTGTCATATGATAGGTTTTAATTAATTGCTTATTGACTTTATCCTTCACTATGATATAAGTTCCATTAAGTGAGCAATTTGAATCAGTTTTGTTCACCACTCTATCCCCAGAGCCTAGAATGGTGACTGGCACTAGGAAGATATCAATACATTTTTGTTTAATATAAGTAATTAAATAAAAATGAAATGAAAGTATAAAAAAGAAGGATTGAATGAATACTCCCAAAGATTTACCTTGGACTGTGCATTGGTGTGCATATAAAGCATGTCATGCTGGGACATTGTCAGTACTCAATATCTCACTTGTGTTTGATTGAAGTGATATAAAGGAGAAGAAAAAATATTGATAATATTCTTAACATAACAATTAAAGGGAATGGGATTATAGAAGTAATTTTATAATTACTTCAAAGTAATTATAAAAGTTATGAAGTTGGCTTACTTCTTTAAACTGCATTAGAAATCATAAAGAAATAGAATGACTAACTTAGATTAGCCAGCTAGCAATTCATGACATGCTGTTAATACCAGAAGGCTGCAGAGTATCATTTAAAAAAACTGTTAACCTCTACAGTGAGAGATAAGATTGTATTACAAACCAGGTTCAGAATTTGATCGTTAAATGTCGAAGTTATAAAGGAGATCGAAGGCACAAACCTGAAAGGTCTTTTACATTAAACCAAGGACTTAAGAAAAGTAGGTCCAAGAAAATAGAATAAAGTCATTGATTAGACTCTATAAACTTGTAATCTCAGATATTTCTAGTGCCTAGACTAGTAGAAGGCACCATTCGTATTTTATAAGATGTTAGCAGCCTCCAATTACCTGTGGAAGAACCACAGGTTTCAAGAGGTAGAAGCCCCACATGATAATTTAATTTCCCTCAAGTTCCATTCATGTATACATTCATTAACTCTAATAAGTATGGTCAAGTCACAGTAGAATGTGAGTGAAGATATCCGCTCCCTCTATAGGAGAAAATAACTTATTCAACCAAGGAGCTATAGCATTTGGCTAACATTTACAATGAGAACAAGAATAACCATCAGAGAGTTGACATTGATAGTGACACACTGGGGAGGAAGAGAATATATACTCTATACTATCTGTATAATAAGGGAACTCTCTCCCTGAGACAGTGTGTGTGGAACCTTGTAGCTTGCAAATGATAGTGGCTTAAAGGAAATAAGGAGAACATTTCAGAATTACCTTGACAAAGTTTTGAAAAAGGGATATGGGGACTGTGAAAGGTAGATGTGTATATATTAGAATAGGGTATTTTATAATTTGACTGTTCCCCAGAAACACAAGGATATTTTAAATAAAACATTAAGATATGTTAATAACATGCAAGAACCTTGAAAGAACATGGCATCATCAAGAAGTTCAGCAGTAGATATCTTATTTGGCAGGGTTGTGCATAGTACCACTTGCCAGGGAACATTGAACACTGAAGATAGAAATCTGGAGGAGACAAGGCAGTTGCCAGCATTAAAACCTTAGGAAAAAAGTGATACGATTATAACAGTTAGTAAGACCAAAGTTAAACCAGGAGACCTTGGCATGGAGGAATCTATACTGATGGCTAATAGACTAAGATCTTTGAGAAACAAAATATATTGGCAGGAAATATTATTTTTTTATTTACATGACTAAACTACAGGCATATCTCTGAGCTATTGTGGGTTCCATTCCAGGTCACTACAATAAGGCAAATATCACAACAAAGTGGGTCCACAAATATTTTGTTTTCCCAGTACATATAAAAGTTGTTTACATTATTTGGTAGCCTCCGAAGTGTGTAATAGCATTCTGTCTCAAAAAGATGTACATATCTTATTTTTAAAATGCTTTATTGCTAAAAATTTCTAAGGATCATCTGAGGCTGTTTACTGATCAGGGTGGTGGTTGTTGAAAGCTGTGGTGGCTGTGGCAATTTCTTAAGACAACAGTGAAGTTTGCAACATTGATGAATTCTTCCTTTCTAAAAAGTTCCTCTGGCATGTGCAATGCACTTTGATAGCATTTAATCCACAATAGAATTCTTTCCAAATTGGAGTCAATCATTTAAAAACCCACCCCTACTTTACCAAACAAGTTTATAAATGGATATTCTAAATCCCTTTTTGTCATTTCAACAATGCTCAAAGCACCTTCACCAGAAGTAGATTAGGTCTCAGGAGACCACTTTATTTGAAACCACTTTCATTCATAAAGAAAAACTCTCATCTGTTCATGTTTATCATGATATTGCAACCATTCAGTAACATCTATAGATTTCACTTCTAACTCTGTTGCTATTTCCACTACAGTTTGAGTTATTTATTCCAATGAAATATTGAAACCTTCAAAGTCATCCATTAGGGTTAGAATCAGTTTCTTCCAAACTCTTGTTAAAGTTGATATTTTGACCTCCTACCACGAATCATGAATATTTTCAATGGCATCTAGAATGATAAATCTTTTTTCCAGAATGTTTTTAATTTACTTTGCCCAAGTCCATCAGAGAAATTAATATCAACGGCAGGTATAGGTTTATGAAATGTATATCTTAAATAATAAGACTTGCAGGTCAAAATTGCTCCTTAATCCTTGGGCTGTAAAGTGGCTGTTGTGTTAGCAGCTAGAAAACAACATTAATCTTGTATATTTTTAGCACAGCTCTTGGGTGACCAAGTGCATTTTCAATGACCAGTAATATTTTGAAGGGAATCTTTCCTTCTGAGCAGTACGTCTCAACTTTGGACTTAAAATATTTAGCAAACAATGCTGTAAACAAATATGATATCATCCAGTTTTTGTTCTTCCATTTATAGAACACAGGCAAAGTAAATTCAGCATAATTCTTAAGAACCCTAGCATTTTCAGATTCATAAATCAACATTGGCTTCAACTTAAAATCATCAGCTGCATTAGTACTTAACATGGCAGTCAGCCTATACTTTGCCGTTTTGAAGCCAGACATTTACTTATTCCTAGTTTATGAAAGTTCTAGATGGCATCTACTTTCAATAAAAAGTTGTTTCAACCAGGCGTGCTGGCTCACACCTGTAATCCCAGCACTTTGGGAGGCCGAGTAAGGTGGATCACCTGAGGTCAGAAGTTTGAGACCAGCCTGACCTATATGGTGAAACCCCGTCTCTACTAAAAATACAAAAATTTAGCCGGTTGCGGTGGTAGGCACCTGTAGTCCCAGCTATTCGGGAGGCTGAGATAAAAGAATTGCTTGTACCCAGGAGGCGAAGTTTGCAGCAGTGAGCTGAGATCACACCCCTGCACACCAGCCTGGGTGACAAAGTGAGACTCTGTCTCAAAGAAAAAAAAAAGTTGTTTCATCTGAAAATCCATTGTTTTATGCAGCCACCTTCTAATCATCTTAGTTAGCTCTTCTGAATGACTTGCTAAATTTTCTACATCAGCACTTGCAGCTCCATCTTGAACTCTTATGTTATGTAGATGGCTTATTTTCTTAAACGTCATGAACCAACCTCTGCTAGCTGCAAACTTTTATTCTACAACTTCATTACCTCTCTCATTCTTCATAGAATTGAAGAGAGGTAGGACCTTTTTCTGGATTAGATTTTGGCTAAGGGAATGTTGTACCTGGTTTCCTCTCCTCTGCAGACCACTGAAACTTTCTCCATATTACCAATATGGGTGTTTCGCTCTCTGATGATTTGTGTATTCACTTGAGTGGCACTTTTAATTTCCTTCAGTAACTTTTTATTTGCATTTGTACCTTGGCTAACAGTTTGGCTGAAGAGGTTTGACTTTTGGCCTATCTCATTTTTAAACATTCCTTTCTCACTAAGTTTAATCATTTCTACTTTTTGATTTAAACTGAAAGATAGGCCACTTGTCCTCTCTTCAATACTTAGAGGCAATTGTAGGGTTATTAATTGACCAAATGTAAACACTATTGTGTCTCATTGAATAGAAGGCCTGAATAGAGTGAGAAAAGTAAATAACTGATCAATGGAGCATTCAGAACACACATTTATTGATTACATTTGCCATCTTACATAGACATGCTTCATGCCACCTCAAAACAATTAAAATAGTAACATCAAAGATTATTGATCATAGATCACCACAATAGATAAAAGAATAATGAAAAAGTTTGAAATATTGTAAGAATTACCAAACAGTGACACCAAGGTATGAAGTGAACACATGCTGTTGGAAAAATGGTACCAATATACTTTTTGATGCAGGGCTGCCACAAACTCTCAATTTAGAAAAAAATGTGATATTTGTGAAGTGTAATAACATGAAGTGCAATAAAGCAAGGTATGCCTGTGTATCAAAAGCTGATGAGCAGAAGGCTAATATCAACAACAAAAATGGAAAACTCCTCACTCAATTTCTATATCTTAGCCATGTTTTCAGATCCAGAAGCCAGTAAATGAAGAAAAAGTTCTTTAACTTTGAAGAAGACTGAGCTCTTGGCAGTTCAAGATGGCTGACTAGTTGCAGCTAGTGTGCATCACCCTCACAGGGATAAAACAAAGTAGAAAGTAAATAGTAGCTCTTCAAGGGTATTGTCTAAGAGACCACAGGTAATTGAATCATGGGTGTGGTTTCCCCCATGCTATTCTCCTGAGAGTGAGTGAGTTCTCACAAGATCTGATGGTTTTATAAATGGGAGTTCCCCTGCACAAGTTCTCTTGCCTGTCGCTATGTAAGATGTGACTTTCAAAATATAGATTACATGAGAACTAAACAAGATTCAAGATAAGGTTAACAATCAACCATAAAAAACAATCCGGGAACCAAAAAAAGCAATCCAGGAAATAAAGGAAAAGGTAAACTCTTAAAAAGAAATCAATCAGAGCTACTGGAACTGAAAAACTCACTCAAGGAATTTCAAAATACAATAAAAAGTTCCCTTTGTCAATAGACTAAACCAAGAAGAAGAATTTCAGAGCTTAAAGGAGAGTTTTTTAAACTAATCTAGTCTGACAAAAATAAAGAAACAATTTTTTTAAAGAAAAGAACAAAGTCTCTGATAAGTATGGGATTATGGAAAGTGACCAAACCTACAAATATGGACATTTTTGAGAGAAAAGAAAAAAGCATAAATAACCTGGAAAACATATTTGAGAAAATAATTCATTTTTTGTGATCTTGCTAGACGTGTAAACATTCAGATACAACAAATACAGAGAACACCTTCCAGATACTATACAAAATGAACATCACCAAGGCACATAGTCCCTTGACAGTCCCTAGACCATCTAAGGTCAACACTAAAGAATAAATCTAAAGCCAGGCTAAACACAGACTTCTCAGCAGAAACCCTACAAGTCAGAAGAGTCTAGGGGTCTACTTTCAGCATTCTCAAAGAAAAGAAACCAACTAAGAATGTAATACCTCACAAACTAAGCTTTATAAGTGAAGGAAAAATAAAATATTTTTTAGGCAAGTGATCATTAAGGGAATTCATGACCCATAGACAAGTCTAACAAAAGATCCTTAAAGAAGTTCTGAATAGGAAACAAAAGAATGATATCAGCTACCTCAAAACCACACCTAAGTACAGAGTTTGCAAACCTTTTAAAGCAACTATATAATAGAAACTACCAAACAACCTACAAACAACTTTATAATAAGATAAAAACCTCATATATCAATAGTAATCTCAAATGTAAACTATCTTAACGTCATACTTTCAAGGCACAGAGCAGCAACTTGGATAAAAAATAAGACCCATTTATCTGTTGTCTTCATGGAACCAGTTTATAGATAAAGGCACCCACAGACTCAAGGTAAAGGGTTGAGGAAAGGTCTATCCCACAAACAGAACACAAAAAGGAGCAGATAAAATAGACTTTAAACCAATGACTGTAATAAAGGACAAAGAAGGCAACTACATCGTGATAAAGGATTCAATTCAAAAGATGAATTAACTATTCCAAATATTTATGCACCCAGTATCAGAGTACTCAGATTCATAAAACAAGTACTTCTAGATCTATGGAAAACTTAGATAGCTCCCCAAAAATAGTGGAATACTTCAACACCACACTGACAGTGTTGGACAGATAATCGGGACAGAAAACTAAGGAAGAAATGATGTAATTTTGACACTTGATCAATTGGACCTAATATATATCTACAGAACACTCCACCCATCAACAACCGAATATACACTCTTTTCATCTGCACACAGAACATATTCTAAGATTGACCACATAACTCAGCCATAAAGGAAGTGTCAATAAATTAAAAAACATTTTGGACCACGGTGGAATAAAGAAAAATCAACATCAAGAAGATCCCTCAAAACCACAAAATTACATGGAAATAAAAAAAAAAAAAAAGTGTTTCTGAATAACTTTTGAATAAACAAATAAATTGAAGCAAAAATGTAAGAAATTTTTGAAATAAATGAAAACAGAGACACAACATAACAAAGTCTTTGAGATACAGCTAAGACAGTGTTAAAAGAAAAGTTTATAGTGCTAAATTTGTATATAAAGAAGTTAGAAAGATCTTGAATTAAAAATTTAACATTGCATCTTGAGGAAGTAGAAAAACAGAACAGGCCAAGCCCAAAGCTAGCAGAAAAAAATAAATAAACAAAACCAGAGTAGAACTGAACAAAATTGAGACCCAAACAACTGTAGAAAGAATCAACAACACGCAAACCCGCCTATTTGAAAGAATAAACAAGATTGATAGACTTCTAAGTAGGTTAACAAACAAAGAGAGAGAGAAGGTCTAAATGAGTACAATTAGAAATGACAAAGTTGCCATTAAAACAAATTCCACAGAAATACAAAAGATTCCTAGGGACTATGATGAACGCTTCTATGAATACAAACTAGAAAATCTAAAGGAAATGATTAAATTTCTAGAAATACACAACCTCCCAAGATTGATTTAGTAAGAAATCAAACCCCGAACTGATCAACATTGAGTTTAAAAATTGAATCAATAATAAAAACTCTATGAACAAAAAAGTGTCCTGAACTAGACAGATTCACAGCCAAATTCTACCAGATGTATACAGATAGGCTGGTACCAATCCTACTGAAACTATTCCAAAATAATTGAAGAGGAGGGCCATGTCCCTAACTTATTCTATGAATCCAGCTCATTTTGCTGCCAAAATCAGGGAAAGAAACAAGAAAACTATAGGCCAATATCCCTGATGAACATAAACACAGAAATTCTCAAGAAAACAGTAACTAACTGAATCCAATAGAATATCAAAAAGTTAGTTCGCCACATATACAATTCAATAAATGTGATTCACCACATTAACATAATTAAAAACAAAAACAAACAAACAAACCATGGTCATCTCCAAAGACGTGGAAAAAGCTTTTGATAAAATCCAACAACTCTTCATGATTAAAACCCTCAACAAAGTAGGCATCAATGAAAGATTCCTTAAAATAATGAGTCATCTATGACTAATGCACAGACATTACACTCACTGGGCAAAAGCTGAGAGCACTCACCTTAAGAATAGGGACAAGACAAGGCTGCCCACTCCCACCGCTCCTATTCAACATAGTATTAGAAATGCTAACCAGAACAATCAAGAAGAAAAGAAATAAAAGGCATCTAAGTAGGAGAAAAATAAGTGAAATTATCTCTCTTTGCTAATGATATGGTTCTATACCTAGAAAAATGTAAAGATTTCACCAAAATTCTCCTAAAGGTAATACATGGCTTCAGTAAAGTTTCAGGATACAAAATCAAAGCATGAAAATTAGTAGCATCTCTACGCATATATAATGTTCAAACTAAGAGCCAAATTCATAACCTGGCATCATTTAAAATAGCTACATAAAAATAAAATAAAATACCCTGTATTCATCTAACCAAGGAGGTGAAAGATATCTATAAAAAGAAGTACAACACAATGCTGAAAGAAATCATAGATGATACAAACAAATGGATAAAACATCTACTGCTCATGGATTAGAAGAATCAATATTGTCAAAATGGCCACACTGTCCAAAGCAAACTATTGATTTAACACGGTTCCTATCAAGCTGTATATGTTATTTTTCACAGAATTTGAAAAAAAAAACTATTCTAAAATTCATAGAAGAACAAAATAATCCAAACAGCCATAGCAATCTTAAGTAAAAAAAAAAAAAAAAAAAAAAAAAAAATAGCTGGAGGCTTACTTCAACCTGTACTACAAGACTAAAGGAACTAAAACAGCATGGTATTGTTGCAAAACCAGACACATAGACTAATGGAACAGGTTTGAGAATCCAGGAATAAAACCACACACCTACAATGAAAGATTTTCAACAAAGTCAACAACAACAAGCAATGAAAAAATGATTCAATAAATGATGCTTGAATAATTGGCTAGCCATATTCAGAAGAATTAAACAGGATTCTTATGTTTTACTGTATACAAAAGTTAACTTAAAATGCATTAAAGACTTAAATGTTAGACCTTAAACTATAAAAATTCTAGAAGAAAACCTAGGAAATAGTATTCTGTACATCAGCCTTTGGCAAAGAATTTATGACTAAGTCTCCAAAAGCAATTGCAACAAAAACAAAAATTGGCAAGTGGGACTTACTTAAACTAAAAAAAAGTTTCTGCACAGCAAAATAAACTATCAGCAGAGTAAATAGATAACCTACACAATGAAAGAAAATATTTGCAAACTATGCATCCACAAAGGTCTATCATCCAAATCTATAAGAAACTTAACAATACAACAAACAAAAGAAAAAATCCATTTAAAAATGGACAATGGACATGAACAAACAGTTCTCAAAAGAAGACACACCAGTGACCAACAAACATATAAAAAGATGCTCATTATTACTGATTATTAGAAAAATGCAAATCAAAACCACAATGAGATAAAATTTTATAGCAGTCAGAATGGCTATTCTTAAGAAGACATAGCATAATAGATGTCAGCAAGTTCCAGAGAAAAGGGAACACTTACATACTGTTGGTGGGAATGTAAATTAGTTCAGCCACTGTGGAAAGCAGTTTGGAGATTTCTCAATGAACTTAAAACAGAACTAACGTTTGACCCAACAACCCCATTACTGGGTATATAGTGAAAGGAAAATAGATCATTATCCCAAAGAGACACATGTACTTGCATGTTCATCACCATGCTCTTTATAAGAGCAAAGACATAAAATCAACCTAGATGACCATCAATGGTATATTAGATAAAGAAAATATGGTACATACACAGCATGAAATTCTACACAGCCATAAAAATGAATGAAATCATGTCCTTTGCAGCAACCTGGATAGAGCTGGAGGCCATAATTCTAAGCAAAGAAATGCAGGAACAGAATGGCAAATACAGGATGTTCTCACTTGTAAGTGGAAGCTAAACATTGAATACAAATGGACATAAAGATGGGAAGTAGAGACACTGGAAACTAATAGATGTGGGAAGGTAGGAGGGGGTGAGTTTTATAAAACTATCTATTAGGTACTATGCTCACTACTTGGATGACAGGATCTTTCACACATTAAACTTCAGTGACATACCATGTACCCATGTAACAAACCTGCATATGTACCCCCTGAATCTAAAATAAAAGTTGGTAACAAAAGACTCTGAAATTCTACTACAAGAATATATAAGAAATTTTTCTTACTAATTCCTCCAGCAGACCCATGGTATGTTGCAGCAGTAATTCTAGGCAGGAAGAAAGAAGACATCCTAATCATTTGGAAGCTATTGCATAGTTGGAGAGATTATAATGATGCCAGTAATCTCCAAGTAGACATATATGAAAGCCATTCTAAATTTATTTTTTGTTCACAAAATTCTACTGATAGTCCAATAGACACAAAGTAACCACCCTGTGGTCATTTTCCTGGTCTGTAATGTATAATCAGGATGGTGCAACAGAACACTCAAGGAGTTTTCTGGTATGTTAAGTAAAAACAACTTGGTAGTAAAGTCAAATGAAAATTTTGAAAGTGAACAAAATTACCCTCCTCCACCGTCTTTGAACTAAGTTTAATAAGAAGAAATACTGCATACTGGCTAGGACTGTCATGATATTGGTACTCTCTAAAGGGTTATTTTCCTCATTTTAGTCTTTTCATTTCACCAGTATGACCACTACAAAAAGTGGACGGATAACCGAGAATGACAGTTCACTCTTGAAAATGTAATCAAGTGATAATTTCAATCACAGTTGCTGTGCTGATGTAATGTCTGCACTGAAACATATTGACACAGCCTCTGGAACTTGGTATGTGAATATTGATCTGGTTAATACATTTTGTCAATCTCCATCAGGAAAGATGACCAAAATAGTTTGCATTCACTTGGGAAACAGAACAGTTCATATTCACTAAGTTATCCCAGGGCTATGTTAATTCTGCTCTCTATTACTATGTAGTCCAAAGGGACCTTGACTGACTTGACATTCTGCAAACATTTGCAAATATCACACTGATCCACTGTATTGATAACATCGTGCTTATTTGATCTGGTTTATATAAAAGGCAGGCACTTTGATCCTTGTAAGGAAAATGAGTCGCAAAATCTGAAAGAAAAACATGAGAAAGACTCAAGGGTCTACGGATTGATGGAATTTTTAGAAATTTATTGATCTACATTATGTCAGAATGTCTCCTCTAAGGTAAGGGCAGAATGTTGCTGGAACTCTTAATTTTGGAGTAACCATATACCACAATTCGAAATACAGCATATCACTCTTATAAATATCATTTTAAACCATTTATTTGATGTCTCTATAACCACCCAGTGGGTTCACCTTGCCCACTGCTTAGAAAGAACCAATTTATCAAGACAGGGGTATTGAAATGGAGAAAGAGTAATTCACGCAGAGCTGGGTGTGTGGAGATCGGAGTTTTATCATTATTCAAATTAGTCGCCCTGTGCATTTGGGGATCAGACTTTTTAAAGATAATTTGACGGGGATGGGCTTGGGAAGTGGGGAGTACTGACTGATAGGGTTGGAGGTGAAATCATAGCCGGTAGAAGTGAATTTTTCTTGCTATTTTCTGTTCCTGGGTGGGAAGGCAGAACTGGTTGAGCCAGGTTACCTGTCTGGATGGTGTCAGTTGATCCATGGAGTCCAGGGTCTGCAAAATATCTCAAGACCTGCTCTCAGGTTTTACAATAGTGATGTTATCCTCAGAAGCAATTTGGGGAGGTTCAGACTCTTGGAGCTAGAGGCTGCATGACCCCTAAACTGTAATTTCTAATCTTGTAGTTAATTTGTTAGTACTGCAAAGGCAGACCGGTCCCCAGGCAAGAAGGGTGTCTTTCGGGAAAGGGCTATTAACCAATTTTTTTTCAGAGTTTAAACCACACTAAATTCCTTCCCAAGGCTAGTTCGGCCTATGCCCAGGAATGAACAAAGAAAGTTTAGAGGTTAGAGGAAGATGGGGTCAGTTAGGTCTGATTTATTTTACTGTTATAATTTATCAGTTACAATTTTGCAAAGGTGGTTTCATCTCAAAAGGATTGCAGTTTTGAGTGGTGCCCATAGAAGACAGGGCTCTGTAGCAGTTTAAGATTATTCCACAGCTGTTTTGCCAGCCCAGGCTAGTCTCATGATTCTAGATATAAATGTCTGTGTACTGGATGACGAGTTCCTTGAGCAGCAGGGAACTATTAGAAAAAATTTTGCTGGCAGGCTATTTGACCCAAATAGAAAGAGTAGTTAACCATGGCACATTATGTAACCATATAACAGAAATTAATTGTCATGAGCAGAATATTTTCAAATGAATCAGGTCAAAAGTTCAGGAGCAGTCCATGAGGTAAATGGCAATGGTTAATTCAGAACTTAGCCTGAGCATCTCCAGCGGACTTAAGAAAATTATACAAACAGGTGATTCTGATGCCATGCCATCTACTTCCATTGCACTGACACTTTTTCAGCCCAAACCTATGAACTCATTGAGAATGTTCCTATGACATTCTGGTGAAAAGAGGAAAAGAACAATCAGTCCCGGTTTATGGATGATTCTGCCCGATATGATGCTGTGAGTTGACAATAAACTGTTGCCTCACTACAGTTCAACTCAAGAGTGGCCCAAAATAACAGTGATCAGAAATGTAAGTAAAACACACAATTATCTTTTTAATGTGAAGGAAACCATGGTCTGATTTAGATGTATTCTTGAGAATTAGCCAATGGTTTGGATGCTTGTCAAAGATCTGGAGAAAATAAGATTAGATGACAGAAAAGAGGGAGGTCTAGGGGAAAAAGGTGTTGCATTCATTTCCTATAAAATCAAATTACACAAATCTGGTGGCTTAAAACAACACAACTGTATGATTTTCTACTTTAGAGATTCAAAGTCTAAAATGAGTTTCACCTGTCTCAAATCAAGGGCTCAGCAGAACTGTATTATCTTTTGGAGGCTCAAAGGGGAGAAGTTTTTTTTTGTTTGTTTTTTGTTTTTCTTTTTGGCCTCTTCCAGATTCTAGAGATTGTCTGCATTTCTTGGCTTGTAGCCCCCTTCCATCTTCGGAACAAGCAATAGCTAGTGACATATTTCTTATAATACATTACTCTGACACTCTCTGTCTTCTACGTTTCTATTCCACTTGTAAGAACACTTGTGATTATACTGGGCCCACTTGGATATTCCACAATAAACCCCCGAATTTCAGTTCAGTTGATTAGCCAACTTAATTTTATCTGCAAATGTATTTAGCCTTTGCTGTGTATATTATTCACAGGATGGGGAGCCTGACTTTGGACCTCTTTGTGGGGTTAATATTCTGCTGATCACCCATGTAGATATTCTGGTGGAAGTGAGCACAAAGTGTTTAGATACTGGGATCTGAAGTCAATATGCACAATAGTTGTATATTATATACTTTGTTCTTTGTAGGTCAGCAGCTGATGTCCTAAGTCTCCTAGTGTTTACATAATGTCTCCAGAAGTTCCTCAGCAGGTTTAAGCCTTATTTGCCTAGAGCAATTCTCTTTGCTGTTTTTTTTTCTCTCTTCCCATTCCAACTTTCTTCACTCTTTTATATTAATTTTGAGAATAGTGTATATTGTAAATTATTTAATTATTTTCATATGATACAGTGATTAAGATATTAGGCTTGGGAGACAAAGAGATATTGGTTTGAATTTGGATTATTATACTTAATAATTCTGTAGCTTGTAATAATGTGTTTAAATATTCTGGTCATTCATTATCTGTAAAACAAATAAGCAATACCTAAGTAGAGTGTTATTTGGAAATTAAGTGAATGTACTAAAATCTGAGAAAAATGTTTTATATAAAAATGGTTTTGTTAGCTTGTAGCTACTATTATTAGTAGTAGTTACATTAGCTATTTTTTTAAAACATAGAGGACCCATAAAAATAAGTAACTTAAACCAAAATATTCATAGTAAACATATTTTTCCTGTGTTCTATATTTATCATATTTTATATTTTTAAATTATACATTACTACCATAATCACAAGTCACTAAAAACCCTACATAATCAATTTTTCATAAAAATTTTCTATGCTAACATTTGTTTAGTGATTCTCATAGTGTCTGTGGTTATTGAATTATAAGCTGCCATGAAAAAATTCACTGACAGTATATAATTGCTGTATCAATAATTACAGTGACCATGGGGAAACTCATATAGAGCACTGGGGTCAGAATTATAGATAGTCCAGGCCAAGACTAATGTTATTAGCATAATTAAGAAATAAATCTGGGTGAATAAAACAAAAATATTGATGTAGTTTATAAAATATGACCATGGTAAAATGTTATAGAGGTATAGTTTTTAACAGTACATAGGGAATATAACTGTAGGGACAATGAACTGCCTTCATGGTTATATATTATAACTTTTAACCCACACATAAGACCTTATTTTAACCAAAGATTCAATTACTAGGTGCATTACTGAGTGCTTTAAATATTATTTGGCCATGAAATGCTGTGTAAATGACTTGAGAGAACATAATTGTGTGAACGGATTTTGCTAATAAGCCTTGTTCATCCACTCTGCCCTTGTAGGGCAAATCAGTCAAATTTGAGGTCACCAATTCAAGAATTAAATTTTGAAGTGGAAGCAAAATTCAAGAATCATCAGTTAAATAAGAGGAATCAAGGGAGAAAAGCAGAGCTTAGTTATTTATTCACTAACCCCCATCATACAGCAAGTGTTCTGTCTCAGAGAAGATATATATTACATTATATATTACATATATTCAACTATGTGTATGTGTGAGTTTGCTGAGAGACCAGGCTTCCCTCACAGGTGGCATGTGTTTCACAGTTATTTTATAGCTGAAAATACATGTTTTCAAAGTAGCTCTTATGATGAGTTAGAGATATCAATTGCTGCTTACATCAAGATATTTAACTAGGGATATCACAGGTAAATACACATAAAAAAACTTGTGAGTAAATAAATACAGTAAATATAATAGAACTTTTCTTATTGCACCAAGAGATTAACTACAGATGCATTTCCAAAGTTACTTAACTTGAGGAACAACCATCTTACGCGGAAATGAAACAGAATTTCATTCCTTCATAATTCTGCATGGCAAGACATGAATTAATCTTTGTAGTGTAAACAATATTGTACTTTCATAATAATGAATTAAGAATAAAATTAATTTGTAGTTTACATATTGTAAGTAGTATAGAGTTTAAAAGCCAGCCAATATCCACAAATATTTTAATGCAATCTTGTCAGAGGTTTGGTTTCTCATTTCCCTTGCTCCTCCTTTCTCAAAAATTATTTTTTTGAAGGTTTTATTTTTGTTTTCGCAGAACGTCTATAATGTGAAAATTTAGACTGAGTGAAACTGAAACAACTGAATGATAGTATGTGTGTGTGCGTGAGTGTGTGTATGTGTGTGTTTATGTATCCTAAGATAATTTTCATGTGATAGGCACAAAATAGTCAATAGTATGAAATATATAGATTATTTCATACTATACATGAAATATATAGACATATGTGTGTGTATATATATAATCTTGATTGCTTCCAGTTCATAATGAAAACATATTTATATTTAGTCTTTTAAGTTTCATCCATAATTCTAATAATCATATAGTCCAGATATACTTTGAGACAAAAATTTTAGTCTAGTCCCTATTGCTCACGCCTATGGAGAATTCTCTTTCAATCTTTTTAACTTTAAAGAAGATTTAAACTGTCCAATTGTCATTCATTATCTTTTGTACAATAAAATTAAAAGCATAACTAAACTAACGTAATTAAAATTAAGCACAAATTTATTTAGACAACATTCAAGACCTTTCTGATTAAGAAATTGATTGTGAATATCAGTATTATTTGGCCAGACTTTCTTCTCTCCTCATAAATAAAAGGATAGAAAGTAAAAATTTGAATATCAAAGAATATTTCTTTTAAAATCACAATAATGTACATTTTTTAATATGACATTTTTAAAGGGAAGCTTTTGTACTTAAAGAAAAATGAATATTCCCTAAAAGAATATTTGTCACTTTCCAAAAATCCATTTGCTTATGGTGAAAACAATAATTCTAGAAAATTTTCCAAATAAACACAAAAATAAAACATATACTTAATATTTAGGTAAAACATGAGAACAAATGCTTTACACCTCTTCACACTGAGGTAATGTATCTTTTTCTTTGCCCTTTGAAAACTGGTTTTGTGACTTGCTTTGACTAATCAAATCTATCAGAAGTGCTGTTGTGTCACTTCTGAGCAAGAATTCAGAGGAACTCACAGCTTCCTTGCCATCCTCTTAGATCCATGTTATTAGATCTAGATATCCTTATTGGGAGGAGATATGGTAGAAAAGGGATGTATTTTGCCAACAATCAACAAATTATTCACCTGTGAGACGCGTCAATTAAAGTGAGACCATAGTGAACTATGCAGTTCCAATGAAGCTATGGAAGCCTGCAGCAATGTGAGTAGTGTAAAAGAAAACCACCAGAGAAAAACTATGGCTGAGCTCAGCCTGAAATATAGAATTCTATGCATATTTAAGCATATATGGATTTTTTTAAGCTTCTAAGTACAGGTGTAGAAAATACTATAAAATATTAAAATCAAGTATTATTTTTCTTAAATTAAATTTTTTCCTAATTTCTCTCTGTCTCTTCCCTCTTCTAGTCCTCCCTTCCTAGGTCTCATACAGACAAACACACAATACAGAGGCATAATCCTGGGTATGAACATAAGTCAATTTCAGTAACTACAAATACTAATGTAAGTAATCAGCATATAATCACACTCATATATTCTGAAATTATAAGTAAAATCACATTCATGGAGTGAGCACATTGAAATGTTAATATACCCTAGATTAGTGTTACAATTTATATTTTTAATTTGATATTCCCTGAGAAGCTTTGTCTGTACCACTGGCTTCTCAATTTACGTTAAGCAAAGCCTTTATCTACAAAAAGCCCCATTTAAAAGGCAAACAATACCATCTGCAAATATATGAACATAATGGTAAAATATTCTTAGAATAATTTATACAAACAAAACTTCCAAATGTTTATTTAGAAAGGTCATGTTTCAAAGCAGACAATTGTCATGTAGACGAATGTTAATCAGACTGAAATGAGATATTGAATGTGAAAGTAAACTACTTTCACAATTTGACCTGAGGATAGCCTCAACTGTAATTATTAATTTGGGTGCCATTTATTCCCCTTTCTAAAAACTAAGTGTATATAATACCTTTCCTCAAAGTAAGCAAAAAATAAATAAATAAATCAAGTACTTCCAACCAAATCGGATTAAATTCTTATATTTTAAATATATGTGCAGTTAATTAAAATGCCACTTGTATAACAAATCTAAAAAATTAAAGTATTAACAATTTTCATCAGTTGATAAATATATTTATTGTTACAGAACCATATGATATTTGGAACTCTGTCTTTAAAATGCATTAACCTATAACTTTATAAAATACTAACAAAAATAAAAATAAGGTTAAGATATTAAATATTTATCTTAGTTATATGTTAGAAAGAATAAATTCAAATGAAATCTTTCATATCAATTTCTTCCCGTAAGTAGTAGATTTTTCATTTTTACAGTTTTAGATTGAAGAAAAACTATGGTAACCAAGCAATAGGCAAAAAAAAAGCTAAAATATTTATATCTGCTTCTGCACTATGTGCCAATTTGCAGAAAATAATGCAGAAAATAGAAATGTTTTCAATTCCATGCTTCTTATTCAATAAATATTTGCTGGAGTGGATTACCAATTTTCCTCAAAACCCTTATAATTTTCCCAGCAACCATCAAATTCAGTCATAAAAACTCATATAGACAATGCTAAACAAATCATGTATGCTTTTTTTTTCTAATTTTATGTAGGATCATGGTTATTCACACAAGTTTGGTGTCAATTTCTGTTATAATATTCTGAGCTCCTCCCAATTAATTTTTTGCATTTGCAATTATAGAAAAATGTTTATAGTTCTAGAAGTTGTAGAAAAAATGACAGCCACATATTTGAAGAAAAAGAGTGATGCGGTTAACAAGTGACTTTTACATTTTAAAATCTAAACCTTATTACTAAATATTTTATGTTTATATTCTATGTGGATGTTAGTGCTTTTATGCTTTATGCATTAAACATATTTACTTAGTAAGAGATCACTTATTAAAGAAATACTTTCATTAAATTTGAAATGAGTTGTGTCTAAATAGAAAAAAAAAATCAACATAAGATTGGACATTCTTTTACTTTGTGCCTATAAGAATGCAATGACTTCTGAGACATCTAGGGTAGTTTAAATGCTTTATTTTCAGAAAGCATGGCCAAATCAAAGCCATATTAACAGAAAACATTATTTGTATTCTGTATTTTCTCACATTTTGATACATTTATTCACTCCAACAACTTTTACTAACTGTTATTTGTAATGTTCTAGAATAAGGAGATGAATGCAATAAATATGAGGGTGGGGCAAAGTGAATGAAAAATTTTGTCTCTGTGCTTCTCTCATTTTGTCTCCTATCTAGCTATGTCTTCTGTAACATCATTAGGACAAAATTTGCTGTGAATAGAATTATGGTCAGTGTACAAATAAGAAGAAAAGATTAGCCCTACATTTGAGAGGTAAGAGTTAGAGTGGAGTGCAAAGCATTGGAGAGACAAGAATCAAGAAGAAAATAAAGAATTTACTTTTCAGAAAGCAAGGGCATGATGGAGGCTTAAAATTAATACAATATTCTAGAAATGGTGATTCATTGAGGGTGATAATAGCTTAGAATATGTTAATCTATTTGTAGAGGAGCTGAGAGTAGGAATGTGAGAAAATTAATGAAATATCATATTACTGCATTATATATTATTAAAGGTCCAGAAAATGGAATAAGTATGTCTGCCTAAGGCATGGGAACAGAAAGTTCATGAAAATCTTCCCCAAATTATTGAGTTTTCTAGAGCCCATGTACACCACTTAAGGGTATGAGTATTGGCTTGGGATTGCTACTGCCAATGTTGACACCATATATATCATCTGGATCCCACGGCCTGCCTGGCAGACCACTGCCTCTGCTGGCATCTGCCTAGAGGTATACCGCCTAGAGGTATAAGGATTGGCCAGCTCAAAGTTGCCATCAGCAGCAATCACGTATGCCACCCAGGGGCTGAAGGAGAAGCATGCCCAGCTCATTGCCATCATAATTTGTGGCCAAATATAGATTCAGCTGATGTCCCATTTCAAGCAAAACCTCACCACTGACTCCACTAATAACTATAGCTTAAGCTACTGAAGAACTCACAGAAACTACTGATGGTAATTACAGCCAGGGAAATTATGCAGAGACTATACCAGAATAAAGGCAAAATATTCTACCCAACAAACACTATGGATACATTACATCTTTCTGTAGAAAAAATTCTTTTCCTATATAAGTCAATTCATAAAATTAAAAGAAGTGACTGTTACACCAATGCCGAGATATCAATGTATGTACACAAGAAACATGAAAAAGTAAGAAAACATGACACTTCCAAAGAACACAATAATTCTCCAGTAACAGACCCCCAAAAAGGAAATCTATAAAATGCCCACCAAAGAATTCAAAATAATGATTAAAGAGACACAATGAGATATAAGATAACACAGATAAACAGATTTGAATTAGAAATTCAACAAAAAAAATTGGGTATCATAAAAAAGAAACCAAAATCTTGAAATGGGAAAATTTCATAAGTAAAATAACAATATACTTAAGAGATTAAACAGTAAACTAAATCACTCAGATAAAAGAATTTTTAAATTTAAAGGCAAGTTTTAGAAGTAGCACAGTGAGAGAAAAAAATGAAGGTGAAGAAGAAGGAAGAAGAAGAAGAAGGAGGAGGAGGAGGAAGAAGAGGAGGAGGAGAAGGAGGAGAAGAAGGAGGAAAGGAGGAGGAGAGAAGGAGGAAGAAGAATAAAAAATAATTTTTAAAAAGCTTTGGACATATGAGACACCATAATGTGATTATATATTTGATTTTTTGTAGTTATAAAAGAAGAAATTTTTTAAAGGACATAAATACTATATTTAATAATAAAATAGCTGGAAACTTTTCAAATCTTGGAAAATACATACAAACATTCAGATAGAGAAAGATCAAATATCTCCAAATAGATGCAAGACAATATTGTAATCTCCAAGGCATTTTATAGTCAGTCAAAAGGTAAACAAAAAAAAAACTTCTCAAAGAGGAAGAAAGAGTATTAAGTCATACATAAGGAAATTCTTAAGACTAACAGCAGATTTCTCAGCAAAAGCCACACAGGCAAGGAAAGATGGGATGATAGGGAGGCTGAGGTGGGCAGATCACGTGGTCAAGAGATCAAGATCATCCTGGCCAACATGGTGAAACCCCATCTTTACTAAAAATACAAAATTTAGCTGGGTGTCGTGGTGCACGCCTGTCGCCCCAGCTACTCAGGAGGCTGAGGCAGGAGAATCGCTTCATTCTGGGAAGCGGAGGTTGCTGTGAGCCAAGATTGCACCATCGTACTCCAGCCTGGTGACAGAACATGACACCATCTAAAAAAAAAAAAAAAAAAGGAATGGGATGATATATTCAAAGTGCTGACCGAAAAAATACTGCAGGTTAAGAATACTATACCCAACAAAGGTATCTTTCAAAAATATAGGAGAAATACATTTTTCTTCTTGAGACAGAGTCTTGCTCTTTCACCCAGGCTGGAATGCAGTGGAGTGATCTTGGCTCACTGCAACCTCCACCTCCCAGGTTCAAGTGATTATCCTGCCTCAGCCTCCCAAGTAGCTGAGACTATGGGTGCTTGCTACCATACCCGGCTAGGTTTTGTATTTTTAGTAGAGACGATGTTTCACTATGTTGGCCAAGTTGTTCTTGAACTCCTGACTCCTGCCTCAGCCTCCCGAAGTGCCGGGCTTACAGGCATGAATCACCATGCACTGCCGAGAAATACATGTTTTTTAAGACAAGCAAAAATGGACGGAATTCATTATCACTAGACTGTCCCTAAAATAAATGCTTACAAGAATCATACATCTGGAAGCAAAGGAATGAAATCTACCATCATTGAAACCCATTGAATTATAAAACTCACTGACAGAGAATATACCTAAATTAGAAAAAAAATGGAATGACATGTTATCTTTACAAAAAAAAAAAAAATTGAAAAATAAAAGTAAACACTAAAAGAGGAAGAAAGGAACAAAAAAACTACATAATCAGAATGTAATTAACAAAATGACACTAGTAAGTCCTCATGTATCAATAACAACCTTGAATATACATAATTTGATATAGATATAGACTGGCTAAATGGATTAAAAGAGAAATCTAACTGTATGTTGCTGACAAGAAATTTACTTTCCATGTAAAGACAGAAATAGATTGAAATGAAAGGGATGAAAATAAAATATTCCACACGAACAGAAAACAGAAGCATGCAGAATGGTTATACCTATATGAGACAAAATACACTTTTGTCAAAAACATAAAAAGTGACTTAAGGGTCATTATATAATAACAAATGGACAAAATCACCAAGACATTATAACAATTGTAAATACACACACACACACACACACACACACAGAGCCAACACTGGAAGATGTGTGTATGTGTGTATATATATGTATATATGTGTGTATATCTATACATATATACACACACATATATATACACATATATATGCACACATATATGTGTATGTATATGTATGTGTGTGTGTGTGTGTGTGTATAGCAAAATTATTAGAATTAAAGGGAGAGATAGACACCAATACATTAATAGTTGGGACTTTTTACACCACACTTTCAGCATTGGACAGATTATTTAGGGAGAAAATTAGCAAAGAAATGTGAGACTAAATTTGCACTGTAGGTTAAATGGACCTAACAGACATTTATTTACTAAACCTTTTATCAAACAGTAGCAGAATGCATAGTCTTCTCATCAGCACATGTAAACATTCTCTGGGATAGACCATATATTAGGCCACAAAACAAGTTTAAATAATCTTTAAAATTTAAATCACATCAAATATCTTCTTAAAACATAAAGGAATAAAACTACAAATCACTAATAAAGGGAACTTTGAAAATTTAACAAATACATGGAAATTAAAGAACATACTTTTAAATTACCTTTGCATCAACAAAGATAATAAGAAAAAATGTAAAAGGAAACTTGAAACAAGTAAAAATGGAAATACAACAAACAAAAACCCATGTGACGCAGCAAAAGCAGGGATAAGAGGAAACTTCACAGCAATAAATATTTACAAAAATGAGAGGAATTTAAATAACAATTCTAATGATGCACCTCAAAGAACTAGAAAAGTAACAACAAATCAAACCCCAAATTAGTAGAGCAGAAATAATAAAGATTCAAAAACAACTAGACAAAATTGAGACTAAAAAATTATAAATAACCAATGAAATGAAAAATTATTTTTTCCAAAAGATAAACATAATTGATAAACTGCTTGCTACACTAGTCAAGAAAAAAAGAGAGAAGACCTGAAAAAATAAAATCAGAGATAAAAATGAGACATTACATCTGATATCACAGAAATATGAAGGATCATTAGAATTTACTATGAACAATCATATGACAACAAATTGGAAACCTGGAGGAAATGGATAAATTCCTGAACACATACACCCTACCAAAATTGAACTAGGATGGAACAGAAAACTTGAACAGGCCAATAATGACTATGAGATTGAATCAGCAATGAAAGTCTTCCAAAAAAAGAAATGCCCAGGACCCGACGGCTTTACTGCTACATAGAATTCTACCAGACTTCTAAAGAAAAGCTAACGACAATTCTCAAATTATTCCAAAAATTAGAAGAGGAGGGAATTCTGACTAAATCATTCTATGAACCAGCACTACCCTGATACCAAAACTAGATAGGTTCACAACAAAAAAGAAAGCTACAGGCAAATAAACCTGATGAATGTAAATGAAACAATCCTCAACATTATAGTGGCAAGTCAAATCCAACAACATATCAAGAAGATAACACACCATGATCAAGTCAAATTTATCCCAGGGATGCAAACATCGTTCAAAACATGCAAATTATTGTATTTTATTTTCAAGAGAATTAAATCATTTATTGATTACACATGATAATGGATGATACGAAAGCTTCATTCTCATCTATAATTTTATCTGGTACGATCATTCAATTTAGATATATTGCATAAGATGTGGCCACAATTATTTTTATAACCAATAATTCCATGATTTTGCTTGGGTGACTTGGGTGATCCCTTTTAATGGTGACCTTCAGGTCATAACAGTAACTATCATTCAACTACACTAAGGTTTCTGAAGACAATGGCTTCTCCACCCAAGCAGACTGTATATAAATTCCAAATAGAACTTGGCATTACTCTGAAGGAATTCTAACTTCACACTGTTGGGGAAATTTACCAAGATGGCTTCAGAGTAGACTAACTTTACACAGCACATTTAAAAAAAGACACATTTATTCAGCATCATGATCAGACTATTACACTTAGCAATCAACAGCATGGGTGTAAAAAAAAAAAACTACGTTAAAATCTTTTGTTGGAATGCTTTATACTTTCCACAGAACAGAAACTAAAATAGCCTGTTAAACAATTCATTGCAAAAAGAGTCCTCGAGTTTTTTGCCCATACACATGAGTACTTGTCTAAAACATTTTTTTTCCCCGTTGGTAGCAGCTAGTCCCTGCTACCACTGTGTTTAGCTGAGTTCACAAATCTGTTGTAGCCTGTAGCTTCCCTGTCACTTATCTGACTCTTCACTCCAGCTAAGCTTTGTTTCCTGGCAGTAGTTATAATCTTCTGCCACTGCCATAGCTACTACTGCTACTGGAACCGCCATAGTCACTTTGGTTTCATGGTTTGTCCAAGGATTGGCCTCCACCACCATAGAGGCCAGAAGTTCTGCCTCCAAATTTCCTCCCTTCATGGGTCCAAAATTTGAACTATTGTTGTAATTGCCAAAATTATTGTACCTCCACCACTTCCAAAATTGCTTCCATCATTACCAAATCCATTAGAGGCATCGCCACTGCCACCATATCCACCACCACCACAGCTGCCACCAAAGCCACCAAGACCACTGAAGTTTCCTCCATAACCAAAGTTGTCAGTCCCACTGAAACCAACTCCATGACCACCATCAAAGTCTCCAGAACTTCTTCGACCTCTTTGGCTGAATGAAGCACTAACTATCTCTTGCTTTGACAGGGCTTTCCTAACTTCATAGTTGTGGCCATTCCCAGCATGTTATGGTCATCAAAGTTTATAAGGGCAAAGCCCCTTTTCTTGCCACTGCCTTGGTCAGTAATGATTTCAATCCCTTTAATTTTTCTATACAGTTCAAAAATATTATCTTCAGTGATGTTCTTCAGTGTCTTCTTTAATGCCAACAACAAATATCTTTTACACAGTTAAGTGGGCACCTCATCTTTGAGAATCTTCTCTTGAGAAAGGTCTCTTTGGTTCCACAACTCTTCCATCCACCTTGTATGGCCTTGCATTCATGGCTGCACCCACCTCTTCCGCAGTGGCGTATGTGACAAACCCAAAGCCCCTGGAGTGCTTGGTTTTTGGATCTCTTATTACCACACAGTCCGTGAGCATTCCCCATTGCTCAAAATGGCTCTTCAGGCTCTCATCAGTTGTTTCAAAGCTCAACCATCCAATGAAGAGCTTCCTCAGATGTTCAGGCTCTTTAGGAGACTCTGATTTAGACATGATGGCAAGGGGCAGAGAGACTTTAACAATGCTTCCTCGGTGGCCTCCACAGGCAGAAAGAAGTAGACGATGAACATATTTCCAACATGTGCAAATTAATAAGTGTGATATATCACAGTAACACTAAGTGTTTAAATCATAAGACCTAAAATTATAAAACTTCTAAGCAAAAACAGGGGAAATGCTTTAGGACAGTTGTCTAGTCAAAGATTTTATGACTGGGACTTCAAAAGCACGGGTAAAATGCCTCTACAAAAATAGATAAGTGGGCTACATTAAACTAAAAAGCTCTGGACAGCAAAGAAAATAATAAACAGAGTGAAGAAACAATCTTTAGATTGAGAGAAAAAGCTATTAATCTGACAGGGGACTAATACTGAGAATTCAGGAAAAAAAAAATAAAACTCAAACAACTCAACAGCAAAAGAATGAATAAACCCATTAAAAAGTGGGGAAAGAATCCGAGTAGACTTTTCTCAAAATAAGACATACAAGACAAACAAATGTCTAACAGGTATATCAAAAAATGCTCAGCATTACTAATCATCGTGGAAATGCAAGTTCAACCGGCAATGTGATATCATCTAACCTCAGAATGGCTATTATCAAAGAAATAAAAAATAAATGCTGGAAAGGACTAGGAGAAAAGGGAACTATTACACATTGTTAATGGGAATGTAAATTAGTTTAGCTATTATGGAAAGCAGTGTGACAATTTTTCATGAAACTAAAAAAAAAAAAAAAAAAAAAAAAAAACCTACAATAGGATCCAGCAATCTAATTTTACAGTATTTATTCAAAGGAAAAAAAATCAGCATATCAAATAGATAGCTGTACCCCACTTGTTTATTGCAGCACTATTCACAGTAACGAAGATATGGAATCAATCTAACTGTCCATCAACAACAGAATGAATAAAGTAAATATGGTATATATACACAATGGAATTCTATATACCATAAGAAAAAATAAATAAAATCCTGTCATTGGCAGGTACATGGATGGGACTGGAGGTCATTTAGTTAAAGAAAATAAGCCAGGCACAGAAAGACAAATATCACAAGCTCTCACTCATCTGTGGGCGCTACAAAAGTTGATTTCACGAAAGTAGAAAGTAGAGTGCTAGATGCCAGATGCTGGGAAGGCTAAGCCTAGGGCTGAAAAGAGGTTGGTTAATGAGCACAAACATACAATTAGATGGAAGGAATGAGTTCTAGTTTTTGATAGTACTACAGGATGACTATAGTTAACAGTAATTAATGGTATATTTCAAAATACCTGGAAAAGAATATTTAGAATGTTTCCATCATGAAGAAATGACAAATGATTGGATGAATATAATAAATAGCCTGTTGTGATCATTTTGCACTGTATCATGTATCAAAAATCATCTGTACCCCATAAATATGTATCAGGTATTAATATATGTTATTGTGTGTTAATAAAAAATACTGAATTTTGAGATGCATTATGAAATAATATTTTTACATGGACATAAGAAATATAGTGTTTAATTTTTATATAATAAAATTGGAGTTGCTGAGAGATTTATGTAAATTTAAAAATTTATAAATTAATTATATCAAAACTATATTTATTATGCTACATTTTTAAAAAGGCATCAAGATGGTAAAGGAATGAAGGAATTATTGTAAAAATTTGTAACTCAAGGTGTGAACGTTCTTACGCTGGTTTAGTAAGCAGAGACACTCTAGAAATAGTGTCCTTTTGAGATTTGTTACTGTGGTACATATCGTTTTTCAGTAGTACTGAGGCAAGGAGATATTTTTTATGTGGTTTATTAAAAAAACAGAATGCCAGTCAGCAGGCTTATACTCAAAAAAAAATGCTAGGTCTTATTTTAAAGAGTTTCAGTTAAATTTATGCATTTAAAAGCTACAAATTGAAATATTTAAGGCATTTTCTTTATTATTAATCCTTGCCATAATTTGATTTCTCAATTAACAAACTAATCTCTAGTCCTGATGGCATAGAGCTTTTACTCTGTCTTGTTCTTTTCTATGTCACTTCTAACTGATGGACCTTTACCAGCTCTGGACTCTGTATGGTGTGTTCTAGATCAACGGTACCTCAAATTCAAATGCCTTAACTTAGACTAATTGTCTTTCCTGATTCTCTTAACAAGGCAACCAATACCTAATTGCTTTTTAGTAAAATTAGTTGAAAAAAATATTTTAAATTTTCCAGGGAGGCTTTTATTCAATTGCACTACAATAAGTCAGCAAATTTACAGTTCATGGTTTGTTTTTGGTGAATGTTGATTATATCCAGGGTCTTATCCTTGTGAAAGCTTCCCTTCCCATTATGTTTAAGGTCAGTTACTCTTAGCAATCTTTGACTTCAGTACAGCAAATAAAGTACAGATTGTGTCATTCATGTCTTAGTGGATTTTTTTTGTTTATATGTTTGTTTGTTTTGTTTTTAAACAGAGAATCCTTTCTGAGAAATAAAAAAAGGAGTAGAAGTAGTTGACAGACTAGGAAATATTTTAATTTATTTTTATTTCTATAATAAAATTTGAATGTATAAAGAAAGCTGTAGCAAAACACTTTAAGACTTCATAAATCTATAAGAAATACCAAATTAGTGGATAACATTTGAACGAAGTGCAGGGATAATAAAAACAGACCAGGAAATTAGGTATGTTCTAATATCATGTGGTTTACATGAATCAAACTAGGGCTATATATAGTGGGTATCTGAAGAGGTCTGCTGACAAGAAAAAAAGGTACATATGTTTGATGTATAAGTAACGAGCCTGGAGCGTGTTTACATTTTAAGGGATCTCAATTATTATTTATTCTAAATCCATTATTTGTCCATTAAGGACACAGGTTCAGAGATGATAAGCTATTTGCTCAAGTAAAAAAGCTACTTAAGAGCTTTGTGATTACAGCTGCTAAGACATGAAACCAAACATCTAATTCCCAAGTTTAAGAAATATCGTGATATCTAATGCTACAGAAAAATTCTGTGAGGCCTTTTTCTCAAAGAAAGAGCTAATAATACATTACATGCCCAAAAACAACAAGCCCCTTTAGCATTTTGTAGGTATTTCCTTTCTTAGATATAAAATAAAGGAGCTGTGGCACAGACCCTTTAACCTAATACCATATATAAATGTAATGTTCAGGTAACTATTAAAACCCTTCAGGACTACTTTGAAAAAGAGAAAAGTAACCTTGAATTTCAAGAAAGTAAAAAAAAAATATTAAATATGCTCACTTGCACAGTTATTTTTCAAGGTGGATTGGCTCGATAAAAATTATGACCTTTTTCTGTGCCTTACTTTATTTTCCAGACCTAAAAATATTGCCAGTGCCTGAGGCGTAAGTCAGAGTGAACCTCTATTATCACTCCAGAGATCTGGCATTTTCCTCATTAGGCTCCATAGTATCTGACTGAGTGACCTTGTTTGGTGAGAAGACACAGATGGAGTCTGTCAGTAAATCTTGTTAATGTAACAAGTATTCCCACTGTTAGATGAGTGTTGCGCCTGATACTGGCATTTCTTCCCTTAGTAAACAACCCATATTCCCTTTCCAACATGGGTCTCTTCCTTCATGCCATCAGGTTTTTCAGCATTAGCTTGTTCTAAGGATTATCTAAAAGGATGTCTCTTGCTGTGAAGGTGAGATGCTCTCTCTTTCTGAATAGCAAACCCTTGCTGGCTTTTGAAAGATGTAAAGATGACATTAAATGTGGAAAACACAAACCTAAGCCAAATACACGGTCACCATGCTAAAAAGTCCTTTAAGTGTTTCACCTAAAGGTAGTAAGATTTATTATCAGGTAACCACTTCTGTAATTTGTCATTTCTCCCTGCTATCCTGTTTTGAGATGTAAAAGACAAAGCTTGAAGAAAGGAAACACTCTCAATTTCAGAAGAAAGATTGAGTGTCAATGCATGTAAATATAAGTGTTCAGCAGCAGACGTCAGACTGTATCATGAACTTGGAAAAAGGCATTTAATCTCTAACAATTTCAATATCCTTATCTATAAAATTGGTAAATAATCATTAAAAATAACCTTTCAGATCCAGTGAGGAGATCAAATAAGATTGGGATTAGCTTGTAAAACTATACATATGTTTATGTGTAAGTATAAAATATGAAACAAAAGCAATCAGAAATGCACAGCCAGGAGCACACTTTAAATCTTAGTGGACACTTAATATGTACAAATTTTAATGTTAATTAAAAATGAACAATTTTTGAAACTTAAAATTAGAAGATATCTGCAAAATATAGCAGGCTATAATGATTTAATAATAATAATAACTCATTTACAAAGGGTCTTAGTTATACTTTTATTAAAAATTGTACAACTTTACATTTTTATTTTAAATAACTTAATAATTATAAATCAAAGCAAAAATAATGGTTCCATAACTTTTCAATGCTTCTAGTCCCTCATACTAAATTAAAAGTACTACACTAAGTAAGTACTGAGTGTCATCAGGGGCTCTGCTTGTAGAAGGGCTCTGTAGGAAAAATGAGCTTTTCTTTTGTACCTCTGATGCTCAGATACTGAAGTCAAAAAAAAAAACAACTAAAAACTCGGAAGATGCAAAAGTTCTTGAGCATATTATAGTAATAAGATAGAAAATAACTCAAAGATTGTAATCCGCTATGATAAGTGATGGAGCTATCTCCTAATATGCATAATATAAAATCTCAAAAGTGGGAACACTAATCAGATGGCAACAGACGGGGGGTTTTAGCTGGGCTTCTAGGAAGTTAATAGTTACACTGAAGTTTAGAATTAGAGATAAATGCAGAAAATGCATGCCACTGAATGAAATGGCATGTCTAAGAGCTCTGAGCTATGCATGGGAAAAATGAAAATATGTTCACAACAACAAGCTAGAGGCTAACAGAGATTATTTATGAATGCATTCTAAAGTAAGGAGTATAAGTTTCACCAGAAAATCAGTAGATTTTAGCAGCGAGATTGATACAATTTAATCTCAGTGGAGAATCTGTCCAAGAAATAATATAATTATCATTTTATTGATCCAAACACAAATGTCCAACAAAACTAACTTTCCATTCAAGATCAAAGGGTGATCCAAACCATATATCCAATGTAACTTGGCAGATCCAAAAAATTGACTGATTTATTTAAAAAGGCATAAATAAATGGAAAGATCTGCATAATTATGAAAAGTAATACATGATAATGTGATTAAATAGGAGTACTACACAAGAAGGGAGACACTTCCCTAATAGTGATGCAAGATGCCCCTGGATCTTCTCCCTGGAAAAGCAACCACAACTGATGAAAATAGAAATATCTCTCTCTCTCTCTCTCTCTCTCTGTCACACACACACACACACACACACACCCCTCTCAAGTCTCTGGAAATTTTCCTAAGAGTATTCATGAAAGAAAGAAATATTTATTTAGAAAAATCTACTAAAGCTTGTTAAGAACAGTGAGAATCTGTAAATTCAAGTCACATTCTGTCACTTCACTAGTCCCAGCTTAGTGAAATAAAGGCTCTTCTCTAGGATGGTGTGCCAAAACGATGAGGCTTCCTCTCCTCCCATCTCCTAGTATAGGGCTCTGTTTTGTTTTTGTTTTCGTTTGTTTGTTTGTTTTTAATGGGAAGGTCAGAACAACAGCATATTTTATAACCTTCATGCTGTTGAAGCACTAGTCGAGGCAACTGAAGCCCAGGGGTCAGGGGCTTCCTTCTTCCACCCAATCTCTGTTACTATGGTGGAAATTCCACAACAGAAAAGGCAGGACAATGTTGGGCAATGGTCACTCTCACCCTAGCTAGCTGCATAGTCAGAGGGACGCTTCACGTCAGGAGAGACAATTTGAGAAGACCATCACTCTTCCAGCAATCTGATTGTAAAGCAGTTTCCCATTCCCAGATAAATGGGCTGTTATACCCCTTTTCATATTGAGAGCAATGGCAGACAGGTTATATCCAGGGAGAGCTGTAAGACTTAAGAACAGAGAACCCCATAACTTTTACTTTTTATTTGGAACAGAGCACGGGGAAAGTAAACCCAAAGACTGCTATTGAAACAATGGTGATTATGATGGTAAATAATTAAGAAGAAGCTTGAGGCTCCATGATAGCAATACATATAAACTTCCTGTATATATATACACACACATATATATATGTTTTGGTGTGTATATATATTTATGTGTGCATATATATAAAATGTGTGTGTACATATATACCCACACATTGATATATGTAAAACATATATAACAGATAAGCTTAATTTCATATATGTAGATATGAAATTATGTATAGATGTATATATAATTTATAGATAAATGTAAAATATGTATATATAATACCTAAAAATATGAACAATTTATATACATATATGTTATATCATTTATATATAAATAAAACACATATGTATATATTTTATATATAAATAGAGCATAAATTATGTATATATAATTTGTATATACACACAACATGTATGTTATATATGTTATATGTATATATGTATAGAAAGAGAGAGCTAGAGAGAGAAAGAAAGCATTGATGACACAAAAAGGGGGAAGAGAGAATAAAGCTGTATAGGATTAAATTTTCTATAACTCCCTGTAATAACTTTCTATAAATCTGACATAAATTCTGATAATTTGAGATGTATTTTGTAAGCCATAGAGCCACCAATGAAAAATACATAAACAAAATAGTGAAAGCAATCACTGAAAGTAGTAAAATTTTACACTATAAAAAGTCTCCTTAATGCAAAAGAATACCGTAAAAGATGAAGAGAGCAACAAAAAAGACATGAGACATACAGAAATCAAAACTAAAATGACGTAAACTCAGCCATATCAATAGCATTAAATATGAATAAACTCAGTAATTAATTCAAAGCCAGAGTAGAGTGAATAAAGAAACAGAACATTACAAACAGATTCATAGTAAAATGTTAAAAGATATATTATGCAAACGGAAATGAAAAAAGAGCAGGGACTGCTACACAAATATACAATTTAGACTTTCTAACCAAACATTATTATAACTAAAGAGAAACATTTTATAATGACGTAAGTACAACTATCAGAAAGATAAAATAATTATAAACATATAGACACCTAAGAATAGAGCCGGAAGGTACATGAAGAAGAAATTGAAAGACTCAAAGGGAGAGACAATTTGACAGTTACAGTTGTAGACTTCAGATCTCTACTTTCCACACTATATTAGAACAATAAAGCAGTAGTTCAGACAGTATACAGAAAATTTGTACAATGCTAGAAATCAGTTAGACCTAACAAATTTGCAAGGAACTCTCCACCAATTAGCAGTAGAATATATATTCTTCTCAAGCACACATGGAATATTCTCCATGATAAACCAATCACTAGTCCATAAGGCAAGCCTCTATAAATTTAAGAGGATTGAGATAATACAATTATAATATCTGACCACAATGGAACAAAATTAGAAATCTAAAACATAAGTCAAGTTGGGAAAATAATCCTCTTAAAATGATGAATTAATGAAGAACTCACACAAGCGAAATTTAAAAATATTTACAAATATATAAAAACAAACAAATACTATAACAATACATGCAGAATGCAGCTAGATCAACTGCCTGGAGAGAAATTTACAACTGTAATTGCCTATATTTAAAAGAAAGAAGAAATCTCAAATTAATATCCTCATGATTCACCATAGGACACTAGAAAACAGAGTAAATTAAACCTAGAGCATGCAGACACGACAAATGTAAAGATTAGAGCTGAAATTACGAAAATAAAAATATATTTTTTTAATTTTTAAAATTTAAAAATTCCACAAAAATAGTTTTTGTGAAAAGAGCCATGGAATTAATAAATTTCCAGCTGGATTGAACAATAAAAAAAGAGAGAGAGACAGGACAGTAACATGCTATATTAAGAAATGCAAGAGGAAATTACTTTGCAGAAGTAAAAAAAGTATTATAAGAAAATAGTACAAAAATGCTAGAAAATTAGATAACTTCATGAGTTAAATACACTTTTTGAAAACCACAATTTCCAAAACTAACTCTGGAAGCTATAGAAAATTTTTAATAGTCTTATGAAATATAAAAAAGATAATAATAATAATTTAAGTAATCTATATAAAGAAAAAGCCCAGTCCTAACTGATTTTAATGGTGCATTCTAACAAGTATTTAAACAATTAATAGTAATTTTTTACAACTTGTCAGAAATAAGAAGAGTAAAAATACTCTCTAACTTGTATGATGCCAGTGTTACTCTGATACGAAGATTAGACGAAGATAGCCCAAGAGAAGAAAATTACAGACCCAATATCTTCTTTAAATATAAACTAGAAATCCTCAACACAGTATTGGAAATGAATCCAGCTTATTTATGAAAAGAATTATTTACCGTGACCAGGTGAGGTTTATTCCAGGAATGCAAGGTTGGTTTAACATTATAATATCAACTATTGTAATATACTATATTAATATAATAGAGGGCAAAACACACATGGTCCCATCAATAGACCTATTTGACAAAATATAACGTCCTTTTGTGATAAAAAAAAAAATCACTTAAAGAATTAAGAACAGAAAATAAAATAAAATAAAATAAAATAGAATAAAATAAAATAAAGGACTTCTTGCTCCTAATTACAAACATCTATTAAAAATCCACAGCTAACTTAATGGTGAAACTGGGTTTTTTCCCCCTAAAATCGGAAACAAGACAGGGATACTTGTCTTGTCATTTGTGCTCAATATTGTTCTGGAAGTTTTAGTCAGGGCAACTAGGTAAGCAAAGAAAATGAGAACAATCCAAATTGCAAAGAAAATTGTAAACTAATATCACAGCAAAAAGTTTAAATCTGTACACTTCAACCTATAAAACACTGTTAAAAACAATTAAAGAAGACTTGTATAAATTGAATATTCCATGTCCACAGATAAGAATATTTAATGTTGTTAAGGAAGGTATAATCCCCCAAATAATCTACAGATTTAACAGAATTACTATAAAAGAATTAACAAGATGATTTTAAAGTTTACATGGAATTGGAAACTACAGATTAGCCAAAACAATCTTAAAAAGAACAAAGATGGATGACACACTGTCCAATTTTGGAATTTACAATGCAACAGTAGTCAGCTAAGTAGTAAGCTAAAGTAGCACTCGTGTGCTATTGACATGAGCATAAATGCATTGACCCATGGAATAGAATTGCAAATCTAGAAATAAACCCTTACATTTATGGTAAATGGATTTTAGATGAGTATCAACATAATTCAATGGTAAAGGAAGAGCCTTTTCAAGAAATAGTGATGAAACGAGTGGATATCTATGCACAAAAGATGAGTAACTGTTAAATGTATACAGGAATTCCTTTGGGGATGACTAAAGTAATCTAAAGTTAGATGATGTTGATACTTCGTAGCTCTGAATAGACTAGAAACTATTAAATTGTAAAGGTTAAATGGGTAGATTTTATGGTATGTTAATTATATTTGAAGAAAACGTTTTTTTTTTTTTTTTAATTGGAGTGCCATACTTAGCAGTAGCTTTAAGGAATAGAGAAAATAAAAATGAATTAAGTTGGAGGAGGAAGGCTTAAAATGATGTAAATATTAATTAAAACCAGAAAGATGGTTAGGATTGAGTTAGCACTATAGAGACATAAGGACATTCCAAGGAACATATTATGTATTTGTAAAGGTTAGCATAAAAATATTGTCGTCTTGAAATTTTTTTCACATTTAACCTATAATCAACTTAAGAAATAACTGAGGACATATTTGAATTTTGTAAGTATGTCTTTGGGAATTTATTTTAAGCTGCATCTACAAAAAAATTCTGGAAAATACACAAAAGGTACACACATGCATTCTAGTTAAGCAAACGTCTATATGCTCATCATATTTTTATATAAATCTGGAGTTTAAACTGGGGCATTTGTGTACAAGCTCATTTCTTCTCTTAGATGTCAAATTAGATATACCTAATCTCTCTCACGGATCATTTTTAGAAATAAAATGTTGATAAATTTGAAGAAATTCACATTTGTAAGATATTATTTACCTTCTTTTATGTTAAACCATTACTTATAATCCTAATATCCATATATAGATATAATGCTCTATTTAAATATTACTTTTGTTATTTAATATTCACTGGGTTTGCTATGTATGGTATACTTATTGATAAATCACCATTTTCAGGGCAACAAAGGAAAAGAAGCTTTACATACTAATTTTTGTTTAAATACAGTGATATACATAATTTAAAATCAAAACCATGCTCTGTGGATGGAAGAAACATTCATTCATTAGGAAACCACTGATTCAAAAGACAGTTCAGTTTAGTTTATTAAAGTTCATTTTAATCAGCTTCAATTTTTAAAATCCTAGTATTAAGACCCAACCTTTATTCCTGTACTTTCGATTTTATATCTGTTTTGTGAGAAGCAAGTATTAAGTTTATGTATTCAATCAATGAGTACTTTTGTACACTTACTAAATTCAAGGACTTCTGCCAAATTTTAGGGATACAGCTGCAAACAGCAGTAGCAACACTACCATTAACATTTCTTTCATGACTTGCTTTTCTCAGGTTTATCTATTTTTTGTAATTAATTCAAACTGTGAGAGAAATTAAAAAGAAGACAAACAAGGTGCTTTTAGAAGTGTAGCTGAGTCTGGGGAGTCAAATAAGGTATATAAGTAGAAATTATATTTAATCTGAAATCTGAATAGTAGTTAAGATTGCCAAATAGATGTGCCAAAAGGGAAGTTTCAAGGCAGACGCATCAACAGGTGAGGATAGTTTGAAATGGGAAGAAACATGCTTCTGGGAAATAACCAAATATGTAGTGCTTGAAGCTGAGAAAGCAAAAGAATTGCAGAAAATAATAAAATTTTTAAAAATGGAACCAATAGCAAAGAAATACCAATATAATATGGTAGACAAACTTTGTATATTAATAACTATATTAAATGCAAATACCCTAAACTCCAAATAAAAGCTGTAAGTTGCCGTATTAGGGGACATCATGCAGTCTAAATGGAGAGTAGAGACTGAAGGACTTCAAATTAGCTAAATAGAAGCATTTGGTACTCACCTCCTCCACAAAGAAGAGCCAAACTATGTAACCACACTTAGACTGGATCACCTAAGAGAGAATGTTGGAATTCGATAGAGAAGTGAAATACATAAAGTAAGAAAGGAGAGGGAAATGAGACAGGGATCAACTGGGAGCCAAATGAGGGAAAATGATAAGTAAGTGACCCCTTGTGGTCCACGTGCTCTCTGTGGACTCCTGCAATTCTAGCAGCAGGAGCACCCTTGACCCATATGGTCCCTGAGACTAACTCCTTAGAGACCCCATGACAGCACTGTTCAAAAGCTCATGCTGGGTTCCATATACCCCTTGAGTTATAAGGAGATACATCAAGGCACCACTTTGAAACCAAGCCCCTACCAGACTGTATTCTATGCTGGGATCCAATAGCCCCTGCATGTTCATATCTCTGGAGCCTCACTGACCTTCCTGTCCGCAGCTAGATGCTGCTGCTGGCTGCTGCCTTCCATATCTGAGGTAACCGTCCCACTAGCCACAGTAGCTGGGGTGCTATAAATTTACAAGTGCCCCGAAGAAAGGTTACCCAACCTGCAACTGCCTCCTGGGGCCAAAGCACATACTCTCCAGCTTCCTGTTTACAGCTACTGCCATAGATAGCAACCCTGTTCTCCCCAGTAGCAGGGACATCAAGCAGCTACTAGTGCCCCTACCTGAGCATTCTGCCCAACCCAACAAACACCATAGATCCATCTTAAGGAAAATGTCCTTCCCTATGAAAGCAAATTTAAAAAATTGGAAGAAGTGATTGTTACACCACATGTTCAGATATCAACATAAAAACACAAAAACTTGAAAAAGCAATATGTCACCTCCAAAGAAACAATTTTCTAGCAATGGATTTCAATGCAAAACAAATTTATGAAATTATAAAAGGTACTTAAATATAAGATTAAAGAAGCTCAGTGATACATAAGAGAACTCAGAAAAAAATGATGCAAATAAATAAAAAAATTCGTGATATAAATAAGACATTTACCGAAGAAATAGATATAAAAAAGAACCCAACAGAAATTCTGAAATGGAAAATGTCATTGAATTAAATACAAAATACATTTGTAAATTTCAACAACAGAGTAGATCAAGCAGAACACATGATTTTATAACATGAGGTAGGTCTTTTGAAATAACCCAGACAAAAATAAAAACAAAATATAAAAAGGAATAAACAAAGTGTCTGTGACATATGGGACACCATAAAGTGATCAAATTTTTAAATTTTTGGTGGCATAGAAGGCAAAGAGATAAACAAAGGGGTAGAAAACCTATTGCTATGGTTGGAATATGAATTGTTTGAACTGTTTAAATCTTACATTGAAATTTGAATTCTAGTATTAGAAGTGGTGTTTAATGGGAGGCGTTTGGGTCTGGGGCTACATCCCTAACCAATGGCTTGGTGCTGTCCTTGTGGTAATGAGTGAGTTCTGATTGTTAAAAAGAGGCTGGAACTTTTCTCTCCTCTATCTTTCTTCCTCTGTTGCCATGTAATCTCTGCACACACTAGCTCCCTATCTCTGTCCACCATGAAGGGAAGCATTCTGAGGCCCTCACCATATGCAGATGCCAGTGCCATGCTTCTTGTACAGCTTAAAGTACTGTGAGCCAAATGAACCTTTTTTATTAGTTATCCACCCTCAGGCATTCCTTTATAGCAACAGAAACTAACTAAGACACCTATTGAATGAAACAATAGCTGAAAACTTTCCATATCTCTAAGAGATTTAGACATCCAGATACAGTAAGCTCAGAGATCCCCAAATAAACACAATTCAAAAAGGTTTTCTCCATGTCACATTACAGTCAAACTGTAAAAAGTCAAAGAAATGAGAATTCTAAAAACAGCAAGGGAAAAGCATATACCCCCTTAAAAAGAAGCCCCACAGATCGTGCCATTGCACTCCAGCCCAGTAAATAAGGACTTTCTCAGACAACCAAAAGCTAAGAGCAGTCATCACCACTTGGCCAAACCTACAAGAAATTCTTAAGGGAATTTCATGCATGGAAGTAAATTGACAATATTTACCACAAGAAAACACAGAAAAGTATTAGATACACTGGTAGAGCAAACACACAATATGAAAGTGAAAATACTCAAATGTTACCACTACAAAAAAATCACCAAACCACAATGATAAACAACAAAGGGGAAAGAAATGAGCAAATTATAGATATACCAAACAACCAGAAATCAATGAATACAATGACAGAAATAAGTCCTAAAATATTAATAGTATCATTGATTGTAAATGGAATAAACTTTCTACTTAAAAGATGTAGATTGGTTGAATGAATGAAAAAAATGACCCATCTACAAGTTGCCTACAGGAAACTCGTCTCACCTCTAAAAACACATAGACTGAAAGTAAAGAAATGAAAAAATATATTTCATGCAGATGAAAACCAAAAACAAGCCAGAGTTAGCTATACTTATATCAAACAAAACAGGCATTAGGTCAAAGAGAGTAAAAAGAGATAAAGAAAGTCATTATATAATGGTAAAGGAATCAACTATGCAAGAGAATGTAACGATTCTCAAGATACATGCACCTCACATTGGAGTACCCAGATATATAAAGCAAATATTATTAAATCTAAAGAGACTTCAACACAATAATACTTGCAGGTCTTCACTGATTTAATAAATATTGTCTGAATTTTTCTATGTGTTACACTTTCAAAATTCTAATAATATACTGAAAAAATATATACTTGCAATAATTGTAATGCTATTTTCTCTTATTCTTGTTTTATGTTATATTAAATAGGACCTCTTTTTTGGCTTCATTCAACAACAAAACCACAAATCATTGTGTGATGATTTACTAAGAAAGGAGTTCAGGTATACGAGATATAAAATATTTGCTATATGCCTGAATTGTTATGGTATTATGTGCCCTATTATCTATAAATCGTGCTTTTTAATGAATGCAGGTGAATAATTAAGGTAAAGAATATTTGGCCAAAAAAACCCTAACGTAAGTTTGGGGGTAACTTTGTGCAATCAGATATCCACTGTTAAAACCAGGAACATCGGCCGGGCGCAGTGGCTCACGCCTGTAATCCCAGCACTTTGGGAGGCCAAGGCGGGGGGAACACGAGGTCAGGAGATCGAGAACATCCTGGCTAACACTGTGAAACCCCGTCTCTACTAAAAATACAAAAAATTAGGAGGGCATGGCGGCGGGCGCCTGTAGTCCCAGCTACTCCGGAGGCTGAGGCAAGAGAATGGCGTGAACCCGGGAGGCGAAGCTTGCAGTGAGCCGAGATCGCACCACTGCACTCCAGCCTGGGCGACAGAGCGAGACTCTGTCTCAAAACAAAACAAAACAAAACAAAACAAAAAAACCCAAAGCAAACAAACAAACAAAAACCAGGAACATCTGTGAGAGTCCTCTGTCACACTAAATGTAAAATACATTTAGAGTTAACTACTACCTGCATGACGTTATCTTGGTGGACCCAACATTGTTAGGTCAAAATGATATATCCGTACTCTATCATGTTATAAATATCCAATGATGGTAACATGTCTATTGAATATGCAAATACTGGCTGAGATGCTCTAAAAGAATCTTAAATGATGCTGGCATGGATCAAGGACTCCTAAGCCAGGGAAACTCACCTTTAATAGAGAAATACATGTAGATAAAGAAGACTTACTAGTATAAAATGGCAAGTTGTTTGGATGAATAACATCTCTTATGAAAAATTAGATGCAAGAAGTTAAATAGATATTTAAGTAACATGCTAGGAAAAAAAGATGGGAGGTAACATGAACATTTTATCCAAGGAGTTAATAAGCATGCTCTTCTAGATAAGTCAGAAGCAGATCAAAGTAAATAGGCTGAGATCTTGGCAGCAGAAATGTAAGGAATAAATCTGTGGCAGACCAATGGCCTCTCCAGTTTGTGTAAATTTGTAAGTGGAAAATGCAATTCACTAGTTGGCGAATGATGGTTATGACTTAGAAGTCACATTGGGATACTGTTTCACTACTGTTTTGTGGTTTGGGGGAGGATATTTGTGAGTGTCCACAAGAAACTTGAAGTTCAGAATTAACGGAATCTTTACTGTTGATTTATACTAACGTTTACTGTACATAAAGGGTGGTTTTACTGGGAAGGATTTGAGAAATAGTACTGAATTTAAGCTTTTTTTTTTTTTTACAATAATATTATTTTAATTAACTGTTATGTGATGTAATACTGGATGTAATTGGTTAGCTTAATTTGATTGTAACAAAACCCGTGGTAGTGCTGATACTGATAATCAAATGAACTGGGACCTTATATCAATACTGCTACAGATGTTCTTGCAAAGTAGTTAATTTGCTGGAAGAGCTAGATTTAATTAATAATTGACTACTTATTACGTTAAATTAAACTACTGGCACTCATCATCTGGTTTAGGTATGGCACTTGAAAAGGGTAAAATAATTTCTTAATCTTTTATGTGGTGAAGAACAATTCTGTGGTTGTTTATTTGGTAAATCAAAACATTTCTTTAAACCACTAATGATAACTCATTTGGTAGCATAAATGATTGGAATCTTTTTATTTGTTCTTCTTTTTCTCTTTTATACATAATATAACAAATGCAAAAATAGAAATTACTATAAATGATTTGCAAATAAAATTTGGCTGGGTGTCAGAAGCCAGAGTAGAATGTATAAGTACAGTGTTAATCGCAAAATTTTATTTGTGAAGTTCATTAAGTAAGCACATGTAACTCTAGCTTACTGATTTTCTCACCTTATATTCCTTTACTATGTGTATCTATCACAATTGATGTTCATGCATTATTGTGTTGATATATGTAGAACAAGAGACCAATTTTTTTTATTTCTTTGAGTTAGGTTAGCATAATGAATTTTGAATCCAAATAATAGGACTCTGTTATATAGTAGCTAAATAATTATGGGTAAATGAATGAATCTTCTTTTACTTAAAATGTCTCAGGTCGGGTGCGGTGGCTCACACCTGTAATCCCAGCACTTTGGGAGGCCGAGGTGGGCAGATCACGAGGTTAGGAGTTAGAGACCAGCCTGGCCAACATAGTGAAACCCCGTCTCTTCTAAAAATACAAAAATTAGCTGGGTGTGGTAGTGCACACCTGTAATCCCAGCTACTTGGGAGTCTGAGACAGGTGAATTACTTGAACTAGGGAGACAGAGATTGCAGTGAGCCAAGATCGCGCCACTGTGTTCCAGCCTGGCAACAGAGCAAGACTCTGTCTCAATCTCAAAAAAAAAAAAAAGTCTCTGTTTGCTTAAATACAAAAATTACACATATAAATATATATGTATTAAGTGACTCTTAAGATTTCACTGAGGATTCTATGAATTCACATAACCCAGAAAAGGGACTCTTGGTATTTTATAAGTGCTCAATAAATCATGGATATTATTATTTTTTTTTTTTTTGGAAAATTTTCAGCTATTGTTTCTTCAAATAATGACTTAAAGTGGGCTTTTTTCAGCCCACCTTCCTTCTCCTTGCCTTCTAGTGTCATAGAGACATTAATGTTAGATCTTTCCTTTCTTTTTTTATATACTGTGTATTTTATTTTGTTTATTTTATTATACTTTAAGTTCTGGGGCACATGTGCAGAACGTGCAGTTTTGTTACATAGGTATACATGGCCATGGTGGTTTGCTGCACCCATTAACCCATCATCTACATTAGTATTTCTCCTAATGCTATCCATCTCCTAGCCCCCCACCTCCTGACAATCAAAGACAGCGGTATTATGCACTTTCTTATACATGTGTGTTATGCACTTTTTTGTACATGTGACCTAGTCTTTATAGCATATATACATAAAAATAAGACTTGCTTGACCATGATGTATTTGCATGCATTATTTTCTCATAATCTTTTTTCCTTTTTTTCCCCCAAAGTGCTTGTCTCTATTTTTATTCCTAACAGTAGAAACATAAGGCAGATATTTTCTTCATTAAGACTTGGTAATTTTGCTTTTTATAGGAATTGTTTTTGTTTTATTAATTTAGTCAAGAAACATTTATTGAATGCTTACTTTATACTACACAACAGCCAGTAGAGACACAAAATGCAGTGGGTACCGTATCTGCCCTTAAGGAGCTCAGGGTAAATGGAGTCAGGTAGGAATACAGGCACTTATACATATACTATATCCTGCAATGTATGATTATGGGTAATAATAGAGGTATGCACAGTCTTATTATATTCCTCAGTCTTCTTGCTAAATGTTACATGGAATGTTCAGTTTTAATGATAGTTCTGCATTCATAGGAATTATAATAATAAGCTATTTGTTTTATTAGCTTTTAGATTTTCAGCTTTTCACTGTATTAAATAATGCTGTGAGTAATATTTCTGCACATAAAACTTGTATGATTTTTGGATACATTTGCTCATTTATACATTTAATTAAAATGTATTTATTAAATTTCTGCTATGATGTAGGTCCTGTGTTGGGAACACTGAATTCTGCACTGAGAAGACAAGAATTACAAATTTGATAAAGGATAGAAAGAACAACACATTAAGAGAGAATGCATAACCTCCTATTTTTGAAATATTTGTGTTATAAGCTTTACCTATTAATATAAATTAAGATATCATCACATTTAGCCTGATGTTGGCTCTTTAGCTATATATTAAAATTATATTTGAGGAAGCCTGTGTTGTCATAGGTATGCTGTTTTCCCTGGACCATGAATAAATTGCAGTTGGTGTTAAGTGATGAAAATTTTCATCGAAATAATTCTCTGAATGACAGGTCTAATAAAACCTTGTCCCTCCTCCCCTCCCTATTGACATCTAAACATCTTCTTATAAACATATTTTGATACTAGAAAAGATTTAGATTTTGAGTTGAGCTTTAGGTAGTTCTGTCAACCAGAACACTAGACTCTTCTGGGAACTGGAAATTGAGAAGTCAATTTTAAGTAAGTGGAAATCAATTTGACAGGGAAAGAAAAATACAAATGAATTCATTTGAAATACTCCAGACCAAAAAAACATATCCAATTAATATATTTTTCTTAGACTTATTTTCCTGCTGTAAAGTATATTCTATCTTTTATAAAAATTTAAAATCATCTTTAACATGTGTAGATGTTCTGTTTCTTAGGATAAACAACATGCAGGAGATGATGTACTACAGCTCTCTCAATAAATCAAAAACCTGGAATGTCTATGCAGATTTCCATTCTGTTGTAAGTTACTCTGGTAGAAGACACTCTAGTTTTATATTTGGGTAAATTTTCAATTCATTGCTAGTTTTAGGAGAAGAATCTTCAGTTTGGATTTTCAGTTTGTCTTTTGGTTTATCCAGGAGTAGTAGTCATTATATATAAATATTGCATTATAAAACAAATTCACTGGATGTGAAAGATTTCAATATACTTGGAAATATAGAAATTTGATACTATATATTTTATTCATTTATTAAGTAGAAATGTCTGAATAGCTTGTAAGGTGTTTCATGATCCCATTTGTTGAAATGGCTGTTAAAGAAACTAGGATTTCACTTTTCTAGATCAGCATGTATTCTACTTATAAAGACAATGGTACACACCAAACTGAATTCTGTATACATAGTGCTGTATACTTCTAATTTTTTTTTTTTGAGATGGAGTCTCGCACCACTGCACTCCAGCCTGGGCGACAGAGTGAGACTCTGTCTCAAAACAAAACAAAACAAAACAAAACCCAAAACAAACAAACAAACAAAAACCAGGAACATCTGTGAGAGTCCTCTGTCACACTAAATGTAAAATACATTTAGAGTTAACTACTACCTGCATGACATTATCTTGGTGGACCCAACATTGTTAGGTCAAAATGATATATCCGTACTCTATCATGTTATAAATATCCAATGATGGTAACATGTCTATTGAATATGCAAATACTGGCTGAGATGCTCTAAAAGAATACTGGCTGGAGTACAGTGGCACAATCTCGGCTCACTGCAACCTCTGTCCCCTAGGTTCAAGCAATTCTCCTGCCTCAGCATCCTGAGTAGCTGGGATTACAGGTGTGTGCCACCACACCTGCCTAATTTTTATAGAGACGGTGTTTCACCATGTTGGCCAGACTGGTCTTGAACTCCTGACCTCAGGTGATCTGCCCACCTTGGCCTCCCAAAGTGCTGGAATTACAGGTGTGAGCCACGGCGCCTGGCCCTATACTTCTGATTTCAAGAGCACCAACGGCATAATACTTTTTTAATGTTCCAAATCACTTACTCTGTTTTTCAACATGGCAGGTTCTTTCGCTTTTAAATCTGCCTACGGACCATTATTGATGCCTCTCTAAGCCATGTAGTGTCTCTATGAAAAGGAATATGTGGTTTTGCTACCTGTGTTTTTTCCGTATAATTTTTATAACAAAGACTCTGCCATGGGACATAGGCCCAGAATAAATGTTTCTCTATCTCTAATCTCAAGGCCCTGAAAAACAAGGGGTCAATGATTTTTTCAAAGCTATCTCTTTCCCTGAATGAAATACTCCCAAAAGTGAATTGTGTTCATGCGTTGTTCGAGTAAACTGGAAAACCAAAGTGTTTATTGCCAGCAATCTGATCATGTGGTTTAAATTCATTCCTAGATTATTTTTCTAACCCATACTTAATATTAATAATGGGAACTAACATTTATTGAGTGTTTACTGCATACTAGTAAGTATTCCAAGTATTTTATATGTATCAAAGTATTAATATTGAATTGCCCCTATTTCACATGAGGAAATTAAAATACAGAAAGAAAACTTATACAAGTTTGCTGGTAAGGGCAGTAGCCAGGATGAAGACCTAGGTAATCAGGCTCCAGAGGGCACACTCTTAATCACGGTGCTGTATTCCAAAGGTTCTGTGTCCTAAGAATCATATCCTGATTGTTTTGTCCTCACCATGAAACATGTGCCCACTAAACTAAACAAACAAAGCTTGGCATACACTCCTGCACATTTATATTTGAGTGGATGTAGTGTTGTATTTTACTTATAAAGATTTTCAAATGAAATAAATTGCTGAGTGTTGGCACATGCCAGTGAGGGTAAAAGAATAATGCGAAATGACTGTAGGATGTTTAGCACATGACAAATTCATAAATTTTAATGTAAACAAATGATCTGCTAGAATTCGAAAAGAGAAGATATTGTATAGAAAGCAGAAAAATAAAAAACAAAATCTAGGAAAATATTTTAAAAGGACACAATATGCAAATAAAAAAGTATACACAAATGTACATTTATATTTAAGTGAATGCGAGTGTTGTATACATGTGCAAGTGTGCGTGTAATTTTGAACCATTAAATTAAAATTGATATGAGCCATTAGTTTTTAATGGCTTAATTTGAGAGGGAAAAAAGGCATATTAAAAGTTGAGAAAAAGTAATCATATGCAAAAAACTTGTTGAATGTCTCAAACAGGTAATTTTTTTGCACAAGTTATTAAAAGGATAATATAGAGAGATTTATATTTTAATAATAAATGTATTTTTGTAGAAAATACATAGATAATTAATTATCAATAGAGCTAGGAATTAATCATTATGCTGTGTAGAAAGAATAAAAATGGTGGATTCCTGTAACACTTTTATAAAGAAAAGCGAGATCTCCATCCTTCCTGGACAATAAGAATGTCAATTTCTAACAATTCCATAAGAATATATTTACTAAACCTCTTCTTTGCTTGAGAAAATCTCATTCTCTTTTCTGTCTTAGAACATGTAGTCTAAACTTGTTATCAGTTGCTGCTATTTCCCTGAATCTACTCTTTGCTCCTTTTATGGTGACTTGTAACTTTTTCCTATAAAACCATATGTGTCCAATGCTGTAAGCCAGATCCACAAGCTATTTAGAGCATTTCATTCTTGAAGAGAAGTCTATTACAGTGCTTATATGATGACAGAACAATTCTCACATACATGAAGCTCTGTGATTAGAAAGAAGAGGTGCTAGTAGCAGAGCAGGTGAAAAGGTGTGCAGGCTCCACAGGGTCTCAACAGTGGCAGCTCAACTCCCTGAGCCAGTCACCAATCTTAGTCTTTTTGAAAATCTCAATATTTCTCTTGGTGTTGTAAATCATTATATTCACCATAAACGAACCTGAGTCTCTGAAATGCTGAACCAGATGTCACCTATACTTTTTATGTGACATTGGGAAAATGCCTTTGTGAATTTTAAAACTGTGATTTATTCATATTTTTATTTGTCCCAGTAAAGTCTTTCCTATCCACAGGATTGGATTATGCCTAGATTATTTTTATCTTAATAATTGTATTATTCTAAGTAAATTCCTAATACTAATAATGCTTTTGAAAGTTATGAGATCAAATGAAAATTAAGTTATGCTGACAGAAACATAAACATGTTGCAATAGTATGTTAAATCTGCAAAAGTAACCAATAAAGATTAACTCAAATGATGACAGAAAGATCTATATTTGGAGGAGAGGATTCTGGTCTTCTGTAGGAGGTCATTATTCAATTATCAAAATAAGGATTATGTGAGTGTCAAAGTAAACTTTCACAGAATGAGCTAAACAGGCAATAAAAACTTTACTCAAGAACATTGTGTTAGGGGAGAGATACTGAGCACAACTCTGCTAGAACAATGGGTGGGTTGATTTTAACAGTGGGGTGAAATAATGAAAAATGAATGAAAGGTCTTAGAGGGCAGGCTGGTCAGTGTGATCAGGCCATACATCTATTTGCTAATCATTGCTTGTTAAAGTGATGCTCCTTCCATCTGACAGAGACTGAAATAAAGTAACACTATCCTTCTTGATGATTATATTTCAAAAGCATGGCTCCTAAGTTTCTAAGAAAAACATTCCTGGATTGTAAAACTAGAAAGAGACTTGGAGATTTATATCTGAAAGCTGCAGAGAAGGAATTCACAATTTCAAGTTTACTAAAATAACTACTCTGAGAAAATGGAGATTGAAGTCTAAAGTGAAAGAAAGCTGTTTAAAGTTTAGTCAGCTGAGGGGAACCTTAAATCCCTCTTTGGTTAGAGCTTATGAAAACTTGATAAAACCAAAAATTGAAAAACAACCATTAATTGAAAAGTATAGATAGTTAAAATAGAACTAAAATGCTTAAAAAGTAGTTCATTTTGCAGTGGGTGATGGAGTGTGATATATATGTGTGTGTATGCTCTCAGAAACAATGTTGACAGAAAAAGCATTAATAATGAAATTGAAGATAACCTGTTTGTATGACCTGGTGAAAAGAACTTTTACCCAAACCAAAAACTAGGTGAACTCTACTAAGGTTTAGTTATAAAATAACTTTTTAAAAACCTGTCAAAATATATCCAAATTAAAATATATTTTTAGAGGTTGTCTCGCTCTGTCGCCCAGGCTAGAGTGCAGTGGCGCAATCTCGGCTCACTGCAAGCTCTGCCTCTTGGGTTCACGCCTTTCTCCTGCCTCAGCCTCGCAAGTTGCTGGGACAGGCTCCCGCCACCATGCCCTGCTAATTTTTTGTATTTTTAGTAGAGACAGTGTTTTACTGTGTTAGCCAGGATGGTCTCGATCTCCTGACCTCGTGATCTGCCCCCCTCGGCCTCCCAAAGTGCTGGGATTACAGGCGTGAGCCACCGCGCCCGGCCAAAATAAATATATTTTAAAAAATATTTTAGGAACAAAACAACCTGCTTATTGAATACCAAATGTATACAATGGCAGAAGTGGCTAAGCTGTCATTAAGAAGTGTAGTTAGGTAAATCACATAAAATCTTCAATATTTTAATAGAAAGATCAAGAAAACTAATATAGGCTGATAGCAAACATATTTGAATGTAAATGTATCTCTTATCTTCTCAACACAATGAATTTCCAGTAGCTATTGTCTAAGGATAATCACCCTCAAGAGAATTGAGCCTACACTTGTATTTATTTCTTCTGAAAAATCACAATAATTAAATAATCTAGAAAATGTATGGAAATGGTAGTATATGTATGCCACAGCACAGCCTGAGGTGCTATGCTAAATAGCAAATATTCCCTGTACCTGGTGAGATTATGTAAGGTCTAGAGAGCCTATGATTAATAGCAAGAAAACACCTAGGACTTCTGAATCAAAGGCCTGCATTATAGTTGACATTGAAGTAGCTTTATCTGAATAATTATTCTGCATTTCTCTTGATAATGATAATAAAAACTAGCAACTGTTGTGCAATGCATTACTTTAATCCTTAGTAAATATTATTTAAAACTATTTAAATGCTGTGGAGAATACAAAGCTTAAAACAAAGTCCCTAGGCTTTGAATATTTTTTAACTGAAGAGATAAGGCATACAACCATTAAAAAATAAATAATATAACATGGAATGGGTTATTTCATGTCAAAAATTTTCTAGTTTTTAATTCCACAAAACCTAATGAAGAAAGTCAACTTCTATCTTATCTTCGTAAATTCATCTAACACAGCAGAAAATAATAAATACGTTTTCTGATCTCTAAGTGTGTTTGTGTGTATATAGATATATATATATATGCACACATGTTCCTTTATAATGCACCAAACCATTGTGACCTAAAATTAGAAGACATTTATTGAGCTCTTATAAAATGTAAATTAAAATTTCCAGATAAACATAAGTTAACACACATATACACACATATATGAACAGGCATATGTATGTGCATATACATGAATACATCACATATTATATATACATATGTAACATATGTGTAATTTATTTCTCTACCAATTAGATCAATACATTCTTTTTTAATTATATTTTTGCTGCTAGTTTACATTTAAAATCATGTGCATGTTATTTTCATGATTTTTAAAAATAATTGTTATTGTGGTAAAATATATGTCTTAGTCAACTCAGGCTACTATAACAAACTACCATAGACTGAGTAAGTTAAACAATTGTACTACATTTTTCACAGTTTTGGAGCCTGAAAATCCAAGATCAAGGTGCCAGTATGGTTGATTTTGATAAGGGCTCTCTTCCTGGCTTGCAGATGGCTGCCTTCTGGCTATGTACTCACATGGCACTTCCTTGGTATACATGAACAGTGAGAGAAGCAAAATCTCTAGTAAACCTTTCCTTTTTGTTAGTTTAACAAACTGGCCCCAAAACTGGCCATAAACAAAATCTCTGCAGCACTGTAACATCTTCATAATGGCGCTAACGCCCACGCTGGAAGGTTGTGGGTTTACTGGAATGGGGACAAGGAACACCTGGCCCGCCCAGGGCAGAAAACCGCTTAAAGGCATTCTTAAGCCACAAACAATAGCATGAGCGATCTGTGCCTTAAGGACATGCTCCTGCTGTAGTTAACTAGCCCAATCTATTCCTTTAATTTGGCTCATCCCTTCATTTACCATAAGGGATACTTTTAGTTAATTTAATATCCATAGAAACAATGCTAATGACTGGTTTGCTGTTAATGAATACCTGGGTAAATCTCTGTTCCCGGCTCTCAGCTCTGAAGGCTGTGAGACCCCTGATTTCCCACTACACACCTTTATATTTCTGTGTGTGTGTCTTTAATTCCTCTAGCACCACTGGGTTAGGGTCTCCCCGACCTAGCTGGTCTCAGCATATATATATATATTTTTTATTTATATATATATATATATATAAATTATCCAATAAGGATGGTTAGCAATCCATCACCTCATACATTTATCATTTCTTTCTGGGGACATTCTTTTAACTATTTGTAATAATCACTACTTTACTGTTAGCTATAGTCATCCTAGATAAATGAATTTTTAAAATTAATGTATGGTTCAACGTATGTTTCTTTGGAAATTTTAATTTATGTTTCACAATGTAAGAGCTCAATAATTGTCTTCTAATTTTAGGTCATAATGGTTCAGTGGATTATGAAGGAACATGATGAATTTAGGCAGCTGCCAAAGGGAGTCAGTTGCTTATATGCCAATGTATCCTACATACTAATTTTTCTTTTGTAGAAGTTACTGTGGTCTACGTGTGGTCCACAGGTTTTCAGGTCAAGAAACTTAAAATGTACTAAGTAGATAAGGTGTGTTTCTGTGTATGTGTGTGTCTGTGCATGTGTGTGTTGTGTTGTATGTGTCCCTTTCAGTGGCATATATAGAATATTAAACACAGATGTTATTAACTCTCCTCTATCTCTAGACAACAAAATTATTTTCAGAAAAATCCTATAGTAATAGGTAACAAACATTTTTAATCATTATTTTAAAAGCCATTATTAAAGAATAATAGAGTTCACTTTTAAAATCATGATTTAATATTCATGTACAGACTAAAATTTACACATACCAAAAAACTAACTTTACAGTTGATGCTCTATTTCACACTCTCAAATTTTAAACACAAAAACCTCAATTGACCACATACTATGACAGCATTTTCGAAACTCATGCTCTGTTGCTTCATATTTATAATCAGACCTTTCATTATTTATTCTGAAATTACTGCTTAATTTCAGGAATTTGAAGAGGCACAGGGTCTTGGACACCATATGCTTACAAATTATCAACCACTTTGAGTTTAATATCAAAACACACACACACACACACACATACATATATATATATATATATATATAGCTGAGTTTGTATGTGCTGTGGTAAGCTATATAATTGAGAGTTCTTAGAATTAAGTTTCATGTAGAATAAAATATATGTGAAATTCCATCATGAAATGTACCAATTTGGCACTTGTGCATGTATTCACAAAAAATAACAGCAGCCACAAAGATTGTTTAGAATTTAGAAACATGAAATATATTTTAGAGAAGTGTTGTATGACTGACATTGTTTAGAATTGTTGACCCATAATCAGAATGAAATGATGATAAAATGCAGGCCATCTTTTGATGAATTTATTGTGATTTAAAAATATATAAACTATATAACTCATTTTTCTTTCTCTCCGGACGCAATGCTTCTACGCAATTAAATTATTTTGATTGAGGATTTTTACGTGGCTCGAAATTATTGTTTCATATATTAATCTTTTGTCTTAGTCCCACAGTTGCCCAGTGAAGGTTTGTGAGACATTAATCTACCATTGAAAGAGCAATATCGTTCACCTTATATTGATATTATTCGAAAGAACTTTCATCGAATGTCCTTAAGTACCATTAATGGAGATATTATCATAATATAAATGCATCGTGTTTAGTGGATGCACTGACATGGTCTTTTGTTTGATGTATTTTTAATTTTGTATTTGAACATCCCTGCCTGAAAATTTTTCTGAATTCAGTCCAGAAAGGCACAAAAATGGATATATTGCTACAAAGGACCAGCAAATAGGTGCCAACAGATTTTACATCAAAAGAGGTGAGAAGGCAAAAACAACACAAACAAAAGAAATATGTTTCTGAATCAAAATTTTTACTCTTCAGAGAATTTAAAGATTAGAAATAGAAAAACCCACGAGGGATGCAATAGTAAATGCCCCATGATTGGAACAAATTGAAAGTATACATGATATTTTAAGAAATTTTATGTTGAGCTGTGTCTTGACTGTGGAGTCAGGACAACATTGCTCTATGGATGTTGGACTTAACCAATTCCTTAAATACCTTTCTTTCTCTCTCATAAATTCTGTTTTTCTGAATAACCCTAACTAATAAAATAGCCTTAGAAAATAAAGGGAAAATAATAAAACATTCAATGATCTGCTGCTTTCTCTTATTGTTATGCTGAGATCTTCAAGAAAAACACTGAATCAAATTTGACCTCTTTAAAATATATATTAACTAAGCCAATAAAATGAGTGTTTCTCTGAAAGATCCCTTTGAGGTTTAATTTATCTATTTTTTGTCTCCTTACACCTCCAACACACACCCCAACCACAGATATTACTGGGAAGAACTGTCCCTCAATTCACTCAAAAGAAGAGCTTGAGTTCCCAGAGGCATGACTAAGTTCATGGAAGAATTGGTAGAGTTCAGGACTTCCCAAAACCTAAAGAAGATTAGCAGAAATTTATTGAATAATTAAGTTATGTTATATATCAATGAAACCTCTATTAATTTACCTACATGTTGGTCAGTTCTTGGAAGGTGACACATGGATAAAGGTTTATAAATTGGAATTAGTTTGAGGATTCTAAGTACTTTAAAATGTGTAATACAAAAAAAGGGCTTAGAGTTTCTCAAACACTGAGGAGAAGTCATAGGCAACTTCTGATCTGTGTGTGTGTGTGTGTGTGTGTGCGTGTGTGTGTGTTTATAGAGCACTCAAATGAGCTTTGTTTCCTTATTTGGCCATAGAACATTCTAACATCCCTGGAAAGGGTGAACAAAAGGTGATTAGTTTGTTTATTTTCTCCCTCAGAACATGCATGTCTGAAAATGTCTGTGTTGAAATCACGTTTTCAATTGGGAGTTTGCATCAGTAAATAATTTTATTTTTCATATAAGTTTTACTGCGTATTTAGTATTTCGAAAGTATTCTCCACTATTTCTAATTTTTAATGATGCTATTAGAAATAAAATGGCATTCTATCTTCTAATTCTTCATTTAACTGAATATTTACTTTGCAGAAACTTTAGGATCATGTCGTATTTCCATGTTCTGTTATTTCAGGACGTGTGTAGGTCTTTTGCTATAGGACATTTTTTTAGCCACTGTTTTGGTACTTGAGGTCTTTGGTACTGGAGAATGTGCCTAGAAGTCTCTTTAATAATTCCTGTGCTACAGTCTCTCTCTCTCTTTCTTGAAATTTATTATTATATGGCACCTCCCCTATTAACCTTCCAATGCTCTAGTTTCCCTTGAGTTTTTGTTGCTATGTCTTGTCCCCCCAAATTCCTGAGAAATTTCTTCACCTAATAGTTCAATGTTTATATTAAAAATTTATTTATTTCATTATAGAATTAATTTCCACAGGGTCTTTTTCCTTTGAAGGCTTTATATTTCTTTCATAAAGCTTATCTTCATTTTTAGATTTTTAAAGATATCAATCAAATATTTTCAAAAGTTTACTCTTCTCTGCTTTGTCTATTTTATCCAAATGTACTTTTTTATCTTCTCTCTCTCTCCCTCTCTGTTTTGCCCACATCTCTCTTTCCCTCCCATCTGCCTCTCCTGTTCCCGCTTTCTTTCTTCCTTTTTTCCTCCCTTCCTTCCTGTTTTCCTACCTTTCTTCCTTCTTTTTGTGTCTTTTTAATATTAGTTTGAAGCCTTCATTAAAAGTTCATTGACAATCTTGAGCTCTCCATGCATACATAAGAGTGTGATACTAAAATAACAATTTTAGGTGCTGTGCATACATGTGGTTGTTAGCTGCTGACTGTGAGAAAACATTTTAAATGGTCCATTTTCAAGGCATGATATTCTAAGTACTGACAGCCAGCCTGAGGATGCAACAAAACCCATGGCTCATGCACCTAGAAAGTTATGATAAGCAAACAGAATGTAGAAGAGGGGTTAGCCCACTGAAGGGAAGAAAGTTTCATTATTGAGAAATCAAAACTTAAGTAGGGGAAGGGGACCAGGGTATAACCTTATAAGGGGGATAATAAAACTTAGCCAACATCCAAGGAGATTGTAACCTCATAGTACTTGACCAGTGAGGAACTGGGGGAGGGACATGTGTGCTAGGAGACAAATTACCTGCTATAACTGCCCTGGGTGTGAGTGCCTACCAGACACCTGATCTTGCAAGACCGCCATTAAAAGTCTCGCTTCTGCTGTTCTTTGTGTCTCCAAGTCCATTCTTTGTGTTTGGAAGGGTGAATGTATTTCTCACAAACCTGGGACCCCACCGGGATCCCATCCCTTCCACCTTTAACAGGGGAAACCATTCCATCTGTTTGTAACAGTAGACCAGGGTGTGGTCCTTGGGGTGCTCACTCAAACCTGGGGAGGGAAGAGACAACCTGTTGCTTTTGTCTCCAAGCTTCTTGATCCTGTCTCTCAAGGATGACCTGAATGTGTGCAAGCAGTAGCTGCCACAACCCTGCTGGTACAGGAGAGTTGAAAGCTAACCTTTGGTGGGGCCCTAATAGTAAGCACCCCACACCAAGTCAGGAATATATTAAATCAAAAAACTGGGAGATGGTTAATGGATTATTGGATTCCAAAATATTAAGCCACATTACTGGAAAAAGATGGTTTGGTCCTAACAGCAAATACTTGCCTGAATCCAGCCAATTTCCTATGGAAAGGAGAGGAGAACAAAGAGACATTAGATCATAACTGCTTGGATGTCATAGAATATCAAACCAAAGTTAGAACAACCTTAAGAAAACTCCACTCCATGATAGGATAAGGCTGTTTGTAGATGGGTCATCCTGAGTGATACACGGCAAGAGGCATAATTATTATGCTGTCATTTATGGAAATAAACAATCCTTATGTGAGAAAGGTAGATTACCTAATGGCTGGTAGGTCCAGACCTGTGAATTATATGCTCTTAACCAGGCCCTAAAACTCCTTCAAGGCCAGGAAGGTATAATATGTACTGATTCTAAATATGCCTATGGGCTGGTACATACTTTTGGAAAAATTGGAACAGAGCAGGGCCTAATAAATAGCAGGGGGAAATAATTGGTACACAAGGAACTGCTTTTAGAAAGCCTCCTGCTTCCAGCCGAGGTAGCCATAGTTTATGTAAATGGTCATAAGAAAGGGAATACTATAGAAGCTGTAGGAAACAGACTTGCAGATGAAACTACTAAGCAAGCCTCCCTGCAGGAAGAAATTACACTATTTAGCCTGATCCCAGACATCTCTAAGGTAGTATTAAGGCCCCAGTTTACCAGCGAGGAGAAGGAAGAATTAGACAGGATAGGGGTCACTCAAACTGAAGATGGGAAATGGGTACTACCTGATGGGAGAGAAATGATAAGTAAACCCCTGATGAGAGAACTAATTTCTATATTACACAAAGGAAGTCACTGGGGATCCCAGACTCTGTGTGATGCAATACTTAGCAATTATGGTTGTACAGGGATTTATGCCCTTGCTAAACAAGTATGTGGAAGTTGTGCAACTTGTCAAAGGATAAACAAAAAGGTGATTAGAAAACAGGACACAGGAGGAAAACCTCCCAGACTAAGACCATTTCAAAGTATTCAAGTGGATTTCACAGAAATGCCCAAAGGAGGGAGACTAAGTATTTACTGGTGATAATAGATCACCTCTCTGACTGGGTAGAAGCCTTTCCCCTTCCAAGAGCCACCACTGGGAAGGTGGTCAAAATAATATTAAAACAGAATGTACCTAGATTTGACCTGGTGGAAAATATTGACTCAGATAATGGGAGCCACTTTATCTCAAGGGTGTTAAGGGGAATTATGGAAGATTTACAAATTAGACGCTATTATCACACGCTTTGGAATCCTCCTTCCTCTGGAAACATAGAAAGAATGAATCATTTTCAAAAAGCATATCACCAAACTAATCTTAGAAACTAAAATGCCTTGGGCCAAATTTCTCCCAATAGCACCCCTTTGGACAAGGGCAGCCTTAAGAAACGACTTGGGATTGTCCCCCTATGAGTTATTATGTGGGCTCTCATATTTGGGCAGAGCTACAAACCTCCTTACTATGGAAACGAAGGATCATTTCTTAAGAAACTATATACTTGTCATGTCCTCGACCCTATTATCCATTAGATTAAAAAGACTTCTGACTCAAACTCTGCCTCTTCAATTCACAGTTCACCATTTCCAGCCTGGTGACTTGGTGCTGATTAAGACTTAGAAAGAGGATGAGCTCCACCCAAGCTCCACCACTGAGATGGCCATCCAAATAGCTGAACAGGGATGGATTCACTGTATTAGAGTCAAGAGACAGATAAAAGAGACCCCAGGAGGGAGGGAAAAAGACCAATGGAAAGTGCGCGAGTCACCTAAGGAACTCTTAACGTTAATTCTGAGAAAAATCTAAAAAGAAAACATGGGCTGGTCCCACTTCCGGAAGTTAATATGGCTAGGATGGGCTACCATACGAAGAACAGAAGGTCAAAATGGAAACTGGCAGGGTCTCCTCCCTAACCAATCAGGTTGGTAATTAATGTAACCAAGATGGTAGCAGCCCAGATTATAAGATGTGATGCTTACCAGGTCTTACCTTGTGAGAATTTAGAAAATCAAAGGCAGCTCTCACAGGTAGATAAGTATCTTTGCTCTGAATCAGATACAAGTTACAGTAGGGCATCACCCTGCCCCAGCTGGGATGATGTATGGTGGACTACCCAACTTCAGGGTTGGACAGTAAACATGGGGTGGGTAACTCCAAGCTGGAGATCCTTGAAGAATACACTACATCTGTCCAAGGGGTCCCCACCAAATAACTGCTAGAATTTAGAATGGAGTCCTATACTCATTGCCGTTGACTATCTGGCCGTTCTAGACCAAGAACCAAAAGTAGCATCTCGGGTATATGGCTTAGGGGCAGATATCACAGGGAAAGACCCCTCCACTTGCCCCCAGGGTAATTTGTTCTCAAAGAATCAAGAACTCAACCTCCCATTTTCCTGGGACTACTCTAACTCCACACCCTAAAAAATGCTTTAGTCCACCAAATAATGACCCTTAAAGAGTAGAAACAATTGAGGTAAAGGATTTAAGGCAACCCTTAGAAATTGAGAAAGGGTACAGAGATGTGAGTGCCTGGGTTGAATGGGTCAAATTTTTGGTACAAGCCCCCAGCAAGAGTAACTGTTACATGTGTGCTGGGGACAACCTTGGCACAGATGGTTTCATTTCCCCTAGGATGGGATATCAATCCTGAAGAATGCCTTACATATTGGCTCTATACCAGGACAAGGATTCATGGGGAAATGAGACTTGTAAGAGTCTGTCATTGCTCTTTCCTACATTGCAGAGGTCAGATCACAGAGCAATGCCCTTGTTCTCCATAGGGAATATGAACCACTCCTCTTGCCTCTCTAAGCAGGGGGCAGAGTTCAGTAAGCCAGTGGGAGAACTCTTGACTTGTACCCACATCCTAAACATCACTGGTGAGTCAGACAATGGCAATTACTCTGCTCTCCATATACCCCAGGCTGATATCTGGTGGTACTGTGGGAAAAGAAACTTCATAACTTGTTGCCATTCAACTGGACTGGGACTTGGGCTTTACTCCAACTGGCCATTCCCTTCACCCTGACATTCCATAAGATACATGAAAATAGACATGGACATAAAAACCAAAGAGATTTGACAAATTCTTTTGATTCCAATATATGTTGACTCAATAGGAGTTCCTAGGGGAGTGCCTAATTAATTTAAGGCCTGCAACCAAACAGCTGCTGGGTTTGAGTCAGCACGCTTCTGGTGGTTAGCTATTAATAGCATGTGGATTGCATTTACTATATCTATTATAATTAACAGAGATTCATCAATTATACTCAGGATTCCCTGGAAAAGGTGGCTAGTCAGTTAGATGCCACCAGCCAAATGGCCTGGGAAAACAGGCTTGTGCCAGACATAATACTAGCAGAAAAAGGGGGCATATGTGTTATGCTGGGTGGAAAATGGTGTACTTTCACTCCCAGCTATACTGCTTCAGATGGGACCATCACAAAAGCATTACAAGGACTGACAACTCTAGCCAACGAACTGGCAGAAAATGCTGGAATTGATGACCCATTTACGGTTTGGCTAAAAGGTTGGTTTGCAAAATGAAAAGACATAATAGCTTCAATCCTTATATCCCTCATAATGGTGGCAGGAGTCATAACATCAGGGGGATGTGGTGGCTAGCACGGAGATTAATTGAAACAGCTATTAATTAAAAAATGCCCATAATTTACCAGCAAAATAACCTGCTGCTATTAGAAACCTAATTAAATTCACTCTTCTATGAAAAAGAAAGTAAAATACTTCGAGAGCAATTCAAAGACCAAAAGCGTTTAGATGAAAATTAGACCAAAGGAAGTAAATAGAAAAGAGGAGGGAATTTGTAAGAAAACCTTTTAAATAGTCCATTTTCAAAGTATGATAAATCTAAGTGCTGGCATCTAGCCTGCAGATGTGACAAATTGCATGGCTTGTGCATCTAGAAAGTTATGAAAGGTGAACATAATGTAGGGGAGGGGTCAGCCCATAAAAGGGAAGTAAGTTTTGTTATTGGGAAATAAAAACTTAAGGGGGGAAAGGGACTAGGGTATAACCTTATAAGGGGGATAATAAAACTTAGGTGATGTCGGGGAAGATTGTAACCCCATACACTCAACCAATAAGGAACGGGGGGAGGGACTTGCATGTAGGAGATAAATTACCTGTTGTAACTGCCCCAGGTGTGCATGCCTACCAGACACCCAGTCTTACAAGACCACCATTAAAAGTCTCACTTCCACCGTTTTTCATGTCTCCAAGTCCATTCTTTGGGTTCAGATAGGTCAATGTGTTTCTCACACTTACCATCAGAGAAAATGATATAACTTGGTCATTAAATTGGAAAAACAAAAATTGTACTATTCTCTTAATTCCTGTATCTCGGGCTAGTAAGACTTAGAGAAATTTTACAAATCTCCTACCTCTTTCTGCATGACAGCATTCCAAGGGTCTAACAAGGAAAGAAGCTCAAAAGTATAATGGGTGAGCTGGATTTATAATTTATGGAATAATTTATAAAATGTACTGAAGAAATTGAAGACTATGAAACAGAAATGTATGCTCTTTTTCAGGAAACATATGCAAAAACCTGAATTATTGTCTATAAGAATTTAAAAATTGTGACTAATGTAAATCTCCATTAATAAGGAATTTAAAAATAAATTATTGAAAAATAATGTGGCAAAATATTATGTGACAATTAAAAACAATTAGCTAGATCTTTATGTATAAACCTACATAGATTTCCAAAACAAAAGGTAAGTTGAGAAATGATGTACACAGTTTGATATAATTTATATAATTTTAAAAAATAAAGTCTGACAATTATTTATGGTTGCAGATATACATATGTATATTCATAGAACATATGCATAAATGTACCTAGCAAACATATATTTGTCAATGCATGTCACATACATTTATATGTCTCCATAAACTATGTATATATGCCTAAACAACTACAAATATTTGTGTGTGTGTGTGTGTGTGAGAGAGAGAGAGACTATAAAAATTAAAATAGAAAAATATATGTCAATTATGGAGGTTTCCTATGAAAAGGAAGTTGTACTGTGGGAAAAAAAACAAATAAATCTCAATTTATCTGTAATTCTATTTTGCTTTATAATATGTTCTTGCGCAAAAATTACTTCAGGTTAACATTTGTTACTTCAGGGTGGTAGCCACACTAACTTTTTTGTAATATTGTGTGTTGGACTCTTGCTTTTAAAATTTTTTCAATATAATAATGATAAACTCTTTACAAAAGCAGTGTAATATGGCAGAAAAATGTGACCAGCGGATATGGTAACTCAAGGCATAGCCTGTACATGGGCATCTAGATAGGTGGGTAATAGGGGGCTTTTTATTCCTACCAAACTAGATATAACTCCCCAAATTTTTGAATATATGGTTTAAAAAAAAATCACTAAGGATTAATAGTAATTAAATAAAAACAATGACAATTTTATTAAACTTGACCTAAACAAATTAGATTTAATGAAATTAAATTTAAATTATAGATTTAAATTAATACTGATTAAATAAAAATTTTTATTTGTCATTCATTCATACTTATTTTACAATTTTAAACGTGTATAAAAATGTAGAAAACTTTCTCATTTTAGCCCTCTGAGGATTCTTGTCTCTCAGTGGCTAGATACTTCCCCCGAGGGTAAAAAACGGAATGAATCTTCATCTTATCTGGTCAATCACTTTACCCTAGAATTTGGAGTTTTGTGAAATAAGCAATATGCTCTGATTCTTCACCAAAACTTTAAAATATCTAAGTCATATCTTAAACGCATGTGGTAAAGTCATGCACGGGTTTGAATGATAGTATTTAGAAACCCTTTGAAAATATATTTTTTTAAATCTAATTCTTATATTTTTCTTTCTTTCTTGATTTTATTTTATTTTATTTTATTTTTTCTTTTCTTTTCTTTCTTTCTTTTTTTTTTTTTTTTTTTTTGAGACAGAGTCTCATTATGTCTCCCAGGCCGGAATGGTGAGGTCTCAGCTCACTGAAGCTTCCGCCTGCCGGTTCAAGTGATTCTTCTGTCTCAGCCTCCCGAGTAGCTGAGACTACAGGCACACACCACCACACCTGATTAATTTTTGTATTTTTAGTAGAGACGGGATTTCATCATGTTGGCCAGACTTGTCTTGAACTCCTGACCTCAGGTGATCTGCCCACCCCAGCCTCCCCAAGTACTGGGACTGCAGGCATGAGCCATTGCGTCCACCAATTCTTATGTTTTTCTAAGGAGCAGTGTGGCAGTTAACACGTTAAATTTCTCTACATTTAAGATTGAGTTTTTTCCTAATGTTTTTCATGTGACTAATTAGAAAGATGTCCAATCATATTTTCTTCCTCATCTATTTACAAAAACAAACAAAACAAAACAAAAAACAACAAAAACTGTACTATGAGAGACCACAACCATGCATTTTAAATAGCATCCTTTTATTCATGTACTACACTTCAAAAACAGTACTGGTGCAGTTGAAAAACAGACATAATTCAATACAATGACAATTTTCCAAGTGACTACATGCAGTATGCATATATTTTAATGTATGATATATTTTAATAAAATATATCAGATAATCCCTGTCTGTTCCTTACATATTGAGTTAATAAAGTTTACCTAAGATACTTCACAGGCAAAACCAAATAAATCTTGAAGAGCCAGTTTTATATATTGCCATAATCTTTTAAGAACCATTAATATTAAACATTAATGGCATTTTTATCAATTTTATTACCTAAGGTTATAGACTCCCTCCAAAGTAACTTTCCTATTAGCTGTGTTCATCTCCTCTGTCTCTTAAGGGAGCCATAATCAAGTACTAGTCTATTAATATGTTTTAGGTTGTTAGGTATCTATAACCCAGGTGATTAAGTCATATGTTAAAAATTTACAGAGCCAAGAGTCAATTCAGCAAATGATTAAACAATTGTAAATACACATGCACTCAACAACCAAGTACACAAATATATAAATACTATTAGAACTAAAGGGACAGATAGATTCCAATAATAATTGGGTACATTACCACCCCACTTTCAGCAGTTACACCAGTGATAACATATAGTAAGGACTGCAACTTGGGCAAAAGAAGTAGGGAAAAATGTATTACTAGTAGAATCAAGTAAACTTGATGACTGATTGAATGAGATAAGGAGTAATCAAATATATGCAAAGTTTATAAAGGAAAATGTACATTATTACAAAAGTCTATTATATCCTGATAAAATATAGAGGAACATGTTAATGTTATTTCCTATATTTTCCATAACAATGTAGATAAAATGTAACACTGTACCAGTTTTCTTTCCATTATGCACAATATTATTATAAACACATTATAGTTCTTCTTCTTAATTATAATATTAAGTTTCTTTGTTTTTTTAATTGAGAAATTCACCTAGTCAATTCATTTGTATTGGCTCATGTATGTAATTGTATGTTAATTATTTCTGAGAGGTTATTTTGTATGGTACTTTTTCTTAATTCTTTAAAGAAAAAAATTTGGATAAAATTACCCACAAAGACATTACATGAGAATCAGCATTCTTCTCTAATATGAAACACTTATATATGTGTGAATGATTATATAACAAAAATCTTAAAATTAAAAATTAGAGAAAAAGCTTTTATGTAGAGGCATAACTCATTTTGTTGTGCTTCACATAATTGTGCTTTACAGCTAAGTGCTTTTTATAAAGTGCATTTGTGGAAACTCTGAAGCCAATAAGTCTATCAGTGTCATTTTCCAACAGCATATGCTCATTTCATGTCTCTGTGTCATATTTTAGTAATACTCATAACATTTCAAATTGTATTATTATTATTATTATTGAGAGAGGAGGTAGTTAGAGGATGGCTAGGCAGATAGAGAGAGAGAGTCTTGGGAGAGGAAAAACACCCGTGGGACCACACCCTCACTGCCCTGCAGTTAGTTGTAATAAATGTGATTAAGAAATTCCTCTAATGCCAGAATGTTTGCTCAGAAGGGACTGTCCCAACCTAGGCACAGGTGCAATAAATCAACTTAAATGTCCCTGACTTAACCCAGATCATTATAATATCATTAACATGATATTAGGATTGTGGTTTTAGCCACCACCCCCACACTGACATGGGTTTCACTTAGGCACTCAAGGGTAATAACCAAGAAGTAGCTATAGCCAACCCCAGGCATGTGCAGATGCAACACCCATGGTGGGGAATGTTATCCCCCTCCTTAGGGTGGAACCCACAGAAGACTTCCTTGACTTTGCCACATAAAAGACTCAGAACTCAGCCCCATATCTGGCAACCCTCTATGGCTCCCCTCTCACTGCTGAAAGTTTTTCTGTTGCTTAATAAACCCTACTCTCATTTCTCACTCTCCAGTGTCCCTGTACCTTATTCTTCTTGGTTGAGGGACAAGAACTCAAACCTAGCTGAACTAAGGAGTAAGGAGGTGCAACATTATCTGTTATGGTGATCCGTGGTTAGTGATCTTTGATGTTACTATTGCAGTTGTTTTGGGGTACTATGAATTATGCCCATATATTTGAAAGCAAACTATATTAATAAATGTTGTGTGTGTGTGTTGACTGTTCCATGGACCAGTCATATTCCTGTCTCTCTCCCTTTCCTCAGGCTTTCTTATTCCCTGAGACACAACAATATTAAAATTAGGCCAATTAATAACCATAAAATGGCCACTAATTATTCAAGTGAAGAGTCATATGTCTCTCACTTCAAATCAAAAGATACATATGGCAAAACTTAGTAGAAAGACATGTTAAAAGCCAAAATAGATTGAAGGGTAAGCCTCTTGCACCACTTAGTCAAGTTGTGTATGCAAAGGAGAAGTTATTAAAGGAAATTAAAAGTGCCACTCCAGTGAACACACAAATGATAAGAAAGTGAAGCAGTCTTATTGCTGACATGGAGAAAGTTAAAATCACAACATTCCCTTAAGTCAAAACCTAATCCAAAGTAAGATCCTAACTCTCTTTAATTCTATGAAGGCTGAAAAGTAAAGAAACCACAGAAGAAAAGTTCGAAGCTAGCAGAGCTTGGTTCATGACATTTAAGGAAAAAAGCCATATCCATAATAAAGAAGTGCAATGTGAAGCTGCAAGTACTGATGTAGAAGCCGTAGCAAGTTATCTAGAAGATTTAACTAAAATCACTGATTAAAGAGGCTAAACAAAATAACAAATTTTCATTGAAGATGAAACAGCCTGATATTGGGAGCTGAGATAGCTGACTAGATGCAGCCAGGAAGTCCATCACCTACCAAGAGACCAGATCAAAGAAGACTGGCACACTCTGAACAGATCTTTGAAAGAAAGGCATCGACAGTGGACAGAGGAAGGATGCAGACTCTGGGCTGAAGACAGGGGAAGCTGGGAAGGAGTGAGATAAATAGTCCAGGAGTGGCCAATCCTTGCCACTGGCCTCTGAAATCTTGGCTGGAGGAGGCCTCACAACACCCACAGACATTTAAACTGACAGGGAGTGATTTTTGAAGAGGTCACAGGGAATGGTCTGTAGCCTGTTTAGAGCCCAGAGGATATGGCACAGAAATGGCTGTCATGTGAGCATGGCCAGGAACACCCATCCCCTAGGGCTCATCATGCTCCTCTAGATGGTATTAGACTTTGTTTACTGTTGCATCTGAACAGAGCAGGGCTATCTTGCCCATGGTACACAGTCAATCTTATATAAATGCCCCCTTGTTTGCTAGACTCTCCTGCGGTCCTTGCCTGACCAGGCCTACTTTCAGTGTAGCCTTGGATGCCCAAACAGGATGCTTCTGGCAGCTGCTGCCATAGATCCTTTGCTGGCAGACCATGTCATATCGTCAGAGAGTTCCAGCAGGTAATTCCCCCATCAAGTGTGCACATCCACCCACAGCATCCCTAATTGCAGCCTCCCCCCACTGCTTTGCTGATGTGCACTTGCCTGCAGCCCTCCATTGTTTTATCAGCACACGTGTATCCTGCTGACCCCCCAGCCCCATCAGCAACCTGCCCTTGCAGGAATACCAATACCCCACCCACACTGACACATGCATACATCTCACAGTGCTGCTGCTTTTGCCAGCATGCATGCATGGACACCCCATTCTGCCTCCACTGACACCCTGGCCCACTGCCCCACTTGTACTCTGCTGTGCCGCTGCTGCTGCTTGCACCTTGTGTAAGTGCAGACCCCACTGCCACCACATCAGCACATTGGCCAGGAACTCCTGTAAGAGTGCTGTAGCCAGTAGATTTGGAACATCTAGGCCCCTCCAGCAGAGCAGCTGCTTAACCTAGAAGGGCCATAAAAAAAAGCAGTGAGCCAGGTACCAACTCCCCAGGATTAGAGCAGGCAGGCCAGAAGTTCTGAACTGAGCCTTTTGGGAGGTGACAACATGCTAGCAGCCCTCATTCTCAGCACTTTCTTGACCTCGGCATCCACTCTGGCGGCGCTTGAGGAGCCTTCAGCCCACCGCAGCACCGTGGGAGCCCCTCTCTGGGCTGGCTGAGACCGGAGCCACCTCCCTCTGCTTGCGGGGAAGTGTGGAGGGAGAGGCACCGGCTGGAACCTGGCTGCTGGCTGCAGGCCAGTGCCAGTTCTGGCAGGCATGGGCCTAGGCTCGGGCTCGGAGGGCTGCACACTGAGTGGACCGCCTGCGCTGCCGGCCCAGGGCAGTGAGGGGCTTAGCACCTGGGCCAGCATCTGTGGTTGCCTGGGTCCCCCAGCAGTGCCCGCCCACTGGACTGCACTCAAATTCACGCTAGGTTTAGCTGCCTCCCCGCAGGGCAGGGCTCAGGACCTGCTACCCGCCATGTCTGAGCTCCCTGGCTGCATTGGGCACCACCCCCTGCTCCGTGGCATGGGGTCCCATTGACCCTGGAAGGCTGAGGAGTGCAGGCAAGGCTCAGGAGGGGCAGGCAGCTCTGCCTGCTGCCCCATTCAGGATCCACTAGGTGAAGCCAGTTGGGCTCCTGAGCCAGATGGGGACTTGGAGAACTTTTATATCTAGCCGGAGGATTGTGTGCGCACCAGTCAACACTCTGTATCTAGCTAACCTAGTGGGGACTTGGAGAACTTTTCTGTCTAGCACTCTGTGTCTAGCTCAAGGATTGTAAATGCACCAATCAGCACTCTGTGTCTAGCTCAAGGATTGTAAATGCACCAATCAGCACTCTGTCCAAAATGGACCAATCAGCTCTCTGTAAAATAGACCAATCAGCTCTCTGTAAAATGGACCAATCAGCAGGATGTGGGTGGGATCAGATAAAGAAATAAAAGCAGGCTGCCCCAGCCAGTCTGTGGTAAGCCATGTGGATCTCCTTCCCAGTGTGGAAGCTTTGTTCTTTTGCTCTTTGCAGTAAATCTTGCTGCTGCTCACTCTTTGGGTCCATGCTGCCTTTATGAGCTGTAACACTCACTGCAAAGGTCTGCAGTTTCACTCTTGAAGCCAGCGAGACCAGGAACCCACCGGGAAGGAGGAACAAACTCCAGACACACCATCTTTAAGAACTGTAACACTCGCCGGGAGGGTCTGCGGCTTCATTCTTGAAGTCAGTGAGACCAAGAACCCATCAATTCCGGACACACTTTGGCCCCTGAAATCTTTCAGAAACGAAGTGAGTCAGCTGAACGCACGTTATATCACACTCAAACCCTTAAGGGCATCAAATAATATAAAATATATTTTTAAAAAATGATCAAAGTGACAGAAACTTCACAAATTAAAGGAGCATCAACCCATGTAAGTGAGAAAGAATCAGTGTAAGAACTCTGGCAACTCAAAAAGCCAGGCTGTCATCTTACCTCCAAACAGCTGCACTAGTGTCCCAGCAATGGTACATAAACAGGGTGAAATGGCTGAAATGACAGACTTGTAAATTAGAATCTGGATAGGAATGAAGATCATTAAGATTCAGGAGACAGTTGAAATGCAATCCAGGGAATCTAAGGAATTCAATAAAACAATACAAGAGCTGAGAGACAAAATAGCCATGCTAAGACAGAACCAACTGAACTAAGGTAGATGAAAAACTCACCACACGAATTTTAAAATACAATCAGAAGTATTAACAATGGAATAGACTAAGCTGAGGAAAGAATCTCAGAGCTCAAAGACCAGTTATTCAAATTAACTCAGTCCCATAAATATTAAGAAAAAAGAATTACAAATGAAGACCTCTGAGAAACATGGGATTATGTAAAGAGACTAAATCTACAATTTATTGACATCCCTGAAAGAGAGGGAAAGAAAGTAAGCAACTTGGAAAACATAATTGAGGATATTATTCAAAAAAATTTTCCCAATCTTACTAGAGATCTTCATTCAAATATCGGAAATACAGAGAAACCCTCTATGACACCATACTAGATGACCATCCCCAAGATATATTGTCATCAGATTCTCCAATGTCAACATGAAAGAAAAATTATTAAAGTCAGCAAAAGAGAAGGGGCAGGTCACCTACAAAGGAAATCCCATTAGGCTGAGAGTGGACCTTTCAGCAGAACCCTACAAACAAGAAGAGACTGGGGACCTATTTTCAGCATTCTTAAATTCCAAACAAGAATTTCATCTTTAGCAAAACTAAGCTTCAAAAGGGAAGGAGAAATAAATTTCAAAAAAGCAAATGCTAAGGGAATTTATTACCACCAAATCTGCCTTACAAGAGGTCCTTAAGGGAGTGTTGAGCATGGTAACAAAAGACCATTACTGGTCACCACAAAAATAAATTTAATTACATAGAACATTGACACTGTAAGACAATTACAAAATCAAGTCTTCATAGCAAACAGATAACAACATGATGACAGAATCGAATCAATACATATCAATATTAACCTTAAATGTAAACAGGTTAAACGCTCCCACTTAAATGGCACAAAATGGCAAATTGAATAAATACTCAAGATCCACTGTATGCAATCTTCAAAAGACTTATCTCACATGCAGTGACACGTATAGTCTCCAAGTAAAGAGATGGAGAAAATATGCCAAGCAAACAGAATAAGAAAAAAAAAAATCAGGGGTTGCTATTCTAATGTCAGACAAAACAGACTTTAAACCAACTATAATCAAAAAAGACAAAGAAGGGCATTACATAAGGGTAAAGGGTTAAACTCAACAAGAAGACCTAACTATTCTAAATATATATGCAACCAACAAAGAAGCACCCAGATTCATAAAGGAAGTTTCTAAACACCTACAAAGAGACTTAGATTTTCACACGATAATAGTGAGAGACTTACACACATCACTGTCAGTATTAGGCAGATCATCGAGTCAGGAAACTAACAAAGATGTCTGGAACCTGAACTCGACACTAGACCAAATGGTTCTAATAGACATCTACAGACCTCTCTGCCCCAAAACAACAGAATATATATTATTCTCATCTGCACATGGCACATCTCTAAAGTCAACCACAAATTTTGCCATAAAAACAGTCCTCAGCAAGTTCAAAAAGAAAAAAAAAATCATACCAGGCATACTCTCAAATCACAGAACAATAAAAAAGGAAATCAATACCAAGACGTTATCTCAAAACCATACAATTACATGTAAATCAAACAACCAGCTCCAGAATGACTTCTGGGTGAACAATGAAATTAAGGCAAAAATGAAGAAATTCAAAATTAAGGCAGAAATCAAGAAATAGTTTGAAATTAATGAAAACTAAGACACCACATAACACAACAAAAAGTTAGAAAAATCTCAAATTAATGATTTAACATCCCACCCAGAGGAACTGAAAAAATAAGAGCAAACCAACCCCAAAGCTAGCAAGAGAAAAGAACCCAAATCAGAGCTGAACTGAATGAAATTGAGGCACGATAGGACCTGCATATGATCAACAAATCCAGGAGTTGGTCAAATTTAAAAAAAAAGACCACTAGCTACACTAATAGAGAAAAAAGGAAAGAATATCCAAATGAACGCAATCAGAAATGACAAAGGGGACATTATCACCCACCCTACAGACATACAAAACCGTCAGAGACTGTTATGAACACCTGAATGCACACAAAATGGAAAAACTAGAAGAAATGGAAAAATCATGGAACATACAACAGAAATTGAATCAAGAAGAAAATTCAACCCTGAACGTACCAATAATGAGTTCCAAAATTGAATCAGTAGTAAAAAACCTACTAGCCAGAAAAAGCTCTGGACCAACCAAATTCTATCAGACATATAAAGAAAAGAGAACACCATTACCACTGAAACTATTCCAAAACATTGAGGCAGAAGGACTCCTCCCTAACTCAATCTATGAAGTCAGCGTTATTCTGATACTAAAACTTGGAAGATACACAACAAAAAGAATACCTCAGGCCAGTTTTCCTCATGAACATACATTCAAAAATTCTCAATAAAATACAAGCTAACTCAATCCATCAGCACATCAAAAAGCTAATTCACCACAACCCAAGTAGGCCTAATTCCTGGGATGTAAGGATGGTTCAACATATGCAAATCAATAAATGTGATTAATCATAAATACATAACTAAAAACAAAAACCACAGTCATCTCAATAGACACAAAAAATTTTTTGATAAAATTCTACATTCACTCATGTTTAAAACCCCCAATCAACTAGACATTGAAGAAACATACATAAAAATAAGAGACATTTATGACAAACCCACAGTCAACATCACACTGAATGGGCAAATATAGAAACATTCCCCTTGAGAACTGAAAAAGACAAGAATGCTCTTTCTCACTGCTTCTATTCAACATAGTGCTGGAAGTCTTCGCCAGGTTAAATAGGAAAGAGAAAGAAATGAAAGGCATCCACCAGGAAGAGAGGAAGTCAAACTATCTCTCCTCACAGAGTATATAATTTTATACCTAGAAAACTCCATAATCTTAACCCGAAAACTCCTAGAACTGATAAAGAACTTCAGCAAAGTTTCAGGATACAAAATCAACGTAGATGCTGTAAATATTATTGAAATTACAACAAAATATTTAGAAAATTTTATAAACAGTTAATAAAGCGATAGCACGTTTTGAGAGAATTGACTCCAATTTTAAATTTTTAAAAAAGGTCCACTATAAGCAAAATGCTATCAAACAGCATCCAACACTACAGAGAATTCATTTGTGAAAGGAGGAATCAATGATGTAGCAAACTTTATTGTTTTATTTTAAGAAATTGCCAAGTCTACCTCAGTCTTCAACAACCACCACCCTGATTTGTCTGCAGCCATCAAAATTGAGGCAAGACTATCTACCAGCAAACTTTACAACCCGGTGAAGACTCAGATGATTGTTAGCATGTTTTAGCAATAAAGTACTTTTTCTCTAAGGTATGTACATTATTTAGACACAGTGTTATTACACACTTAGAATAAAGTATAGTATAAACATAACTTTTACATACACCAAGAAACCAAAAAAATTAGTGTGACTCACTGTATTTCAATATTTGCTTTATTCCTGTGGTCTGGAAGTAAAACAGGAATGTCTCTGAAGTATGCCTAAACAAGAGATTTTACTTTTGACAAAAATTTTTACTTGACCCATTGTAGATTCCAAGAGAAACATTTTATTTTGTTCTCTTAAGTTTTGTTGAAAAATTAACTCACAGGACCCATATTTATGGCAGAAAAAGGAATATCTACTGGAGAAAAAGCATAACAATTATTAATGTGTAAAGGGGAGGAATCACAGAGCAATTTACTTCTCCCCTCATGGTGTGTGGAAGCTTGTATGCTGTCTTGAAGTTACAGAAATAATAGGAGCTCAGAGTATGACCAAAATCAGGTTATAATGGCAAGACGTGTTATGGGTGAAAGAGAAGAGGCTTGGCTTGTAAAAGTGGTTTTGTTATGAATGGGAAGCCTCACAGGTAGTACTTTTAGAGAGAACAACAATAAATATTTTCACTAGACTTTTAGAGGTATCAGAATCTCAATGAATCTTTTCCAAATCTGAACAAGGGAAGGCTTGGCTGCATCAATGGAGATTTTCTACATTTGTAAATCTCCCCCACAAAAAACAGCTTTACAGGGCTATATCTGTTTGCTGGTTCTTGAACAGTCATCTCAAAATATGTCAATGAAATATATTTTGAGGAAAAATATTTTTATTTCCTTCACAGTCATAGTTAAAATAAGAAAATAAGGTAAAATAGCTAGAGCCAAAATATTTTTCAAATAACACAACATAGCGTTTTATCTATCTCTCATTATAGTCTTACAAAGAAGAAAGTTGAAATGGAATATTATGGCATTATATTTTAAGGTACATAGCTATTTTGTTATAAAATGCTATATATAATTTGACATATATGAGTACATTAAAATATCAAATTTTTAAAAATCACAGATAAGATGAAGCTAAGTGTATCAAATATTGAAGGTAAATATCTGGTTTTGTAATTCAGCTGGAAATTTGATAGAGCTAAGCATTTGGAGAAAAAATGGTAGCTTACACTTACACTTCAAATAAAATGCATATTTTAGCTTTTGAGTAAGTTCTATCAACTAAATTGTGCCATATGATTCCATATTATAACCTTAGAAATTCCCATGAAGTCCTTCCCTACTTTTGGCTGCTCTGTTCACCATTTTCTCTTTTTGTCCCAATTCAAACAGCACTATCTCATTTCTGTTCATTATTTTACAGTACAGAACCCAGATAATTATTGCCTTTTTTAGGCATTTATTGAAATGACATTAATAAAGCTAAAGCATTATTTTAAAAGGTTATGCTTTGGCATTAAACTGAACAATGATCTCTACACACCATAGGAAAACTGCAGTACTGACTATTTATGAGTTTATTGTCTGCATGAATCTATATTTTTTCCCCAAACTTAATTTTTATTTTTTTCTAATGCTGCACCAAAAATTTTATCTATTAAAGAAATTCAGTGTGAAACTGACTCTGCTTCACATTTGCCTTTGTGAACATAATACAGAAAAGATAAGAACTATTCATTTTTTATCACTTAAGATGCTTGATCTTTGCCTCCTCATAAATTATCATATTCACTCCAAAGAGTTTATTGCTCTATTTTAATATGCCAAGAACAAGACAGCTGTAAATTTTCTTTTAAAAAGACATTTTTTCATTCACAATAAATATATTTGTCATAAAGTGATAACATTCATGCTAGTATAAACTTTTGGGATAACAACTTTTCTCCTGATAATAAATGCTGGCTGAGCTTTGTTGTGTGACTACTTATGAAAAGGATATTGAGCAAAAGATCTGAAGAGTCACCTCACTAAAAAAGATATACGGATGGCAAATTAGCATATTAAAAGATGCTCCACATCATGTCCTTAAGGAATTTCATGTTGAAATAAAAATGAAATATCATTACACATGTATTAGAAAGGCAAAAATCTAAAATATTGATACCATCAAATTCTGACAAAGATGAGAAGCAACAGGAACTCTCAGTCATTGCTTATAGGAATGCAAAATAATACAGCCTCTTTAGAAGTGAAAATTTCCACTTTAGAAGTTGGAATTTTCTGAAAACTAAACATACTCATATCATTTGATCCAGCAATATTATATCTTGATATTCACCCAAATGAGTTAAAAATGTGTATAGACAGAAAACCTTCACAGAGATATTCATAGCAGCTTTATTCACAATTGTCAAAACTTGGAATGAATCAAGACAAGATGTCCTTTAGTAGGTGAAATAATAAATAAACTGGCATATCCAGGCAAATAAACATTTTTTTTCTGTGCTAAAATGAAACGAACTTTCAGGAACAGAAAAGGCATAGAGGAAACTTAAATGCATATTATTAATTCTAGGTGAAAAGAAGCCAATCTAAAAGGGCTACATATTGTTTAATTTCAACTATAATGATATTCTGGAAAAACTAAAACCGTGGAGACAGTAAAGATATCAGTGGTTGCCAGCATTAGTGGGCAGGAAGGGATGAGAGCACAGAAGATTTTTTAGAATGTGAAACAATTCTGCATGCCACTGTAATAGTGGATACATGCTATTATACATTTGTCAAAACACAAAGAAAGTACAATAGCAAGACAGAACCCTAATGTAATCTATGGACTTGGGTGATAATGACGTGCATGTAGGCTCAATGATTAGAACAAATGTACCACTCTTGTATGGGATGTTGATAGTGGAGGAGGCTGTGTGGTGATGGGGACAGACAGTAGATAGAAATTCTTCTGTCACATTGGCTGTGAACATAAAACTTTTCCAAATAATACTTATTTTTGAAAAGTACATTAAGTGGGATAGTAGAAAATAGCATCTAAAGAAATGTTACTAAACCAAAGAAAAAGTCTGTATTTATCCATATCTTGTGAAATACAAAAAAAAAAAAAAAAAAAAAAAAAAAAGACTGCGGTTGCTTGACTTAGATGTTAAAAATAAATATGGATATTTCATAGCCATCCTTTAAGTGCTATAGTCTTAGGAGCAATTATTCACTTCTTCCAGAGATTACTGAAGATGAAATGAGCACACATCCCTTGATCTTTGGCCAAACTTTAGTCAGAGACCTTTGGCATTGGAGTTGGCAGAGTGATACAGAGACAAAAAAAGTTTAATGTATCTAACAGTTCTCTACTTTATTAATGATTGAATTTTTTTTTAATTTGGGGAAACTGATGCCTTGAAAAACAATCATTAGGCTTTCTAGATATACAAAAACAAAGCAAACAGAAATGGAAATGTTTCAGAACACTGTACAGTTATATAAATTACTGCTTTAGTGATGAAGAAAACAAACAAAACCAAAATCATCACCAATACCACACAAAAGCACACGCATGCATATATTCAGACACATGAACACATGAACACACACAAGTATGAGGCACACAGTGTGAAGACATGGCAAGTCTTATTTCAGTAAATTAGTGTACACTTGAGATAGATGGACCAAAACTGAAGAGCAAGAGGTTAATAGAGTAGACACTTCAGCATTGGTTCTTCTTCCAATTTTTTTTTTTACTTCTGAAGAATCAAGGTCTGGAAGCCCAGTGACATCTTGAAGCTAGTAATAAGAAGGTTCCTGGGTGATAATATGTGTCCATAGTAAGGAAGGTGACTAGCTTGCCTGACTCTTTATGTACTCTAGTTCTTTAATGACACCCAGAAGACTGTATGAACATCTGGATTGTAATTTTTGAATGGACTTTACTTTCTCATGATAGTGACTTTTGAAAGTTTGTAGTGGTTACAAGGTTCTGGAAGGAGACTCATGAACAGGGGATATTAACATGTGATAGCCAGAAAGAGAAAAAAAAAAAACCATGCTGGACTGGTTATTAAAAATGACTAAATTCAAGGTGGCGGGCGCCTATAGTCCCAGCTACTCGGGAGGCTGAGGCAGGAGAATGGCGTGAACCCGGGAGGCGGAGCTTGCAGTGAGCTGAGATCCAGCCACTGCACTCCAGCCTGGGTGACAGAGCGAGACTCCGTCCCCCCCCCCCCCAAAAAAAAGACTAAAATGACTGATTTCTGGGGATTACACCCTCCCCGCCCGCAACACACACACATACACAAATAAAACCTGTAGAGAAATGGACATTAGGGGCTGTGTTTAGGAGGAGGTGAGAAAACTAATTGCAATTTGGACATTCTTGTTATTCATGCTCTTTTAAAAATATTTTGTTTTTTTAAAGTCTAAGCTGATAAATTGGTCAACATAAATTGAATTTATATTCACTTGGTTAAAAAACCAAAAATACCAGTGCTAACTTTCTATGACTAAGTAGAGGTGTTTTGTGGCTTTTTTGTTAGTGTTTGTGTATTTCTAGTCATGTATACATTTGATGATTGGACTTAAAAATAAATTCACAAGGACTGTATGATGGAAAAATAAGTTTATGAATTAAGCTACTTTTATTTAACATTATTCCTTTTCAATATTTTTTTCAAGGGCTATAGAATAAGTTTAGGGTTTTACCTTAGGGAGTATTGGGAAAGTAGAATTCATCATTACTCACTTAAAGAAGACTACTTACTTCGGTTACTGGATTTCAATGGATACACTTATAGAACATCTATTTTATAATTACTAAAAACTGTTTCAAATTGTTCTGGGGTATTTTATGTAGTCAACATAAAAAAGTAGAAAATTGAAACAACTACTTAGGTAAGTAAAGCATGCCTCTTGACTCTCTTCTGAAATGACAACAGAATTTCCAATAATATTGAAATGTTTCATTTTTCTAGTATCAATTAGAGTGACTTGCATCCAGTTTATTCACATAGAAATGTCCATTTTCTTTACGTTTTAGACATATATAATTACATATTTTCTTATTTTTTATTAAGTTTATAATTTGTAATTTTGTAATTTAAGTTGGATTATGACCATTAATGTAGCTAAATACCCTCCCTAGAAATATATTATGAACATATATATTTACCCAATATAGGTTTCTTTTAAAAATTCTAAATAAATGTATCTACATTTCTCTCCAAATTTAAAGTGCCACAGGACATGGAAACAGGAAACAACAAAAAATCTAAGGCAAAAATATCCAGCCAGTAGTCAAATAGTGTTACATTTCGAAAATCTACCAATTGCTTTTGGATACTGCATCTTTCATCTAATGATGAATGTGGTTATTCTTAAGCCAATTCAATTAAATCCAAATATAAAAACTAAAAATTAAATTCACTGCGTAAAACTGCTTTGAGACTCCCGATCTTTGGCATGACATACGGTTTTCAGCTGTTTAAATTGCTTATATTTTTCTTTGTTCATATTTAACGTGAATAATAATACTGACCCACTTCAAACTAAAATTCTGAGGAATAGTTCACAAACTCAAAACTTTTGAGATTTTATTAGACTTTCTAATAGATGTTTAGATCATTTTAATAAACTCATATGTCTTTCATTATTGTTAAATATTTTATCATCCTATGTTCTGAATGTTTTGATAGACACTATATTAAAACCATAATAAATGTGTAGTAAAATTATAACTGTAAATTTCAAAACAAAATGCTACTTCAATGTCATGTTTATCTAAGAGTGTAATAAACTTTCAGTTATTTAGCTCTATCATGCTAGGAAATCATAATCTAGTGTCAACAACTACATTTACAAGATTTATTTTATTTAATCATCAGAAATATAAAATAATATGGTAATTTATTACCATTTCATATATGAAGAAATCAAGCTTCTTTAAAGCAATAATGATGGAAGATACATTAGACATCTTCTAATTCTATCCTACATAGTAACATCTAATAGTTGGTCACTGTGGAAATCTGCAATATTTAAAAAATGTTTACTGTCTTTCCTGTGGGAAAGACATCCTCTCATCTTCAGCTTTGTCCTTTCTCACGCACATTGATCTCAAGCTTTGCCATTGAATTGCTTTGGCCAGTGAATTCTGATTGGGAATACCATGTGCCACTTCAAAACAAGAGCTTCCAGAGTTTTTTTTCTTGCTTTTTTTTTTTTTTTTTGTATTGGAAAAGCAATGCCCCAGAAGGAGGTTTCTCCATTCTCCAGGTCAAAGAATAAAAATAACATGAAACAGAATGGCAGTTCATCCATGATGGGTATATTGTTCAATCAGCATGCTACTCAAGGGACTGCTAGGTGAGGTACAGGGAGGAGAACACACATTTTCTGTTGTAAGCAACAGAAATGTGTAGTGACTCTTTGTTACTACAACATGAGTTAGTCTAAGATGATATACAATCATAAAGATTCTGATTGGATGCTTTCAACAGTTGTTTGGGGAAACTCTTACCTCATGAGAAATATCATGATATTTTAAATAACTCTAAAGGATATTCTACTTTGTTAACTGATATTCTCCACTTTCTAATTTCCATACCTTTAGCCAACTTCCTTATTTGAAAGTTTTAAACAATAATATCATCTATATGACTATACTTTAAATATTTGATTACATCTTATTCAAGGTTTAACATGAATCATATTGTTTACAGATATGCCAGATTTTGCTAATTCTCATAGTGAGAATCAAAATTATCTATATAACTCATTAGCTATATTAAGAGGCTAGTACATTGTTTTTATTAAAAAACAAAAACAAACAAAAAAAACTTTACTCTTTCAGGAGACTCTTAACCAAGAAGATTAAAAGTTGCAAATAAAACTTTGTTGTTAATTCTAGTAACTTCATGAGACTTAACTACTCTTTCACATAAACCATTAAAGTGCCAGTTTACCTTAACAGATGCTTTAATTCTCTCACCTCAAAATTCTCACCTTATTCTGCCATCAGTCCTAAATTATTAAATAATTATTATCACCTAATTCTGATCAATCCCCCTACATTTGAACCACCTTAAATCAGACTTCAAAATCTCAGTAAATATCCCAACATTGCCCTTTCTTCTCTGGGATGCTCCCTACACAGAATTACAGAATGATAACCTATTCATCAACAGATTGGGTGATGCCTTGGGAGCCCAGTGTTTGGCAATAAGATAGATAAAATACTTTCAAAAATGTCTCTCTAGCTGTTTGGGCCTCTGCATTTTGCTCACTCTGTCCCTCTACTATGAAGAGACAAGCAGAGGAGTTTAAAAATATTTTAATATTACAGTTAAACTGTGACTTAATGCCTTGAAATGTTATTCCAATTTTAATCCACAAGTAGTACATAAAAGAGAAAATAAAATCACATTTAAGTTATTACTATCAAGTTCTTTCTTTGCCAATATTGAAAACATTAACTTAGCCTCTTTTATTCTTGATAGTATGTTAGGAGACTCTGGAGAGGAGCAAATGAACAAAGTCAGATTACCAGAGAAGAAAAGAATAAAGAGCAAAAGAAATATAAACAAACTAAAAAGTTAAAAAAGAGGTTATATATTTTAAATATCAGACAGTGGAAAATGAGGCTAAATGGGGGTATAAGGTGTGCAAAATTTACCTCCACTAAAATACCAATGTTTGGAAGACTGTTATTAGGATCAAAAGTTTTTTTATAACTTATTTCATCTTCTTTCTGCACCCTCATCCATCCACTAGTTAACAAAGAGTAAAACAATGTTGGGTCATCCAGTTCTTTAATATAATAATTTAATAATGGCTATGTTCTCAAACATTCTCTCATTGGGATCAAAATCCTTAATTATTTGGATAGTTTTCCCTTCACCTGCTAAGTTAGTCTTACCTTGGTACTTTGCTGTTGACCCTTTCTGATTCTCTTTATCAAGAGCTGCGATCCCTATGCTACAAAAGAATCATAGGCAGTTCAGCGAGTTAAACTTCACAGCCTTCCTTTGCTTGATCATGCTGTGCTATAAAATTGCTGTTACCGAACCGCAGACTTCTCTTGGTTGTAAAGGGAGTGTTCTCTTTTCAGGTCCTAAATGGACAGCAGGGCCAATGACTCCTCTTTTCGCCCCCAAAAGTTATTTTATTTATCTAACGCATCATTCTCTTTTCCAAAAAGTGAGAAATCAGGACTCACATAGAATACTTATCTCTCTTCCTTTCCCCCCAATACCTTCAAGCTGGGAAATCAACTGACTTTGCTTCCACTCCTTTATTCTTTTTGCTTTGCAGAAACAGGTGAATCCTGATGCCTCTCCTGCTACAGGAAACCTGAATTACTGGAGTCCTCTAAAGTACATTTATTGATATGGTAAAGGAGAATAAAGAATTTGGGAAATCCATTCTTAAGACAACAGCCAGACATTTAAAGCTATTGTTTCATGTATAATCTGATTTGAATGTCAAAAAATATATATTGCTTATGTATTTCTTTTTGCATTCCATCTGCAACACATTTTAATATTCCTTTAAGTAGAGAAAGTAGGGTAAGCCAGAGCAATGGCCAGTACTCAGGAAATCGAAATGGTAAGACATTATAATTTTAATATCAGTCACTTCCATTAAAAGCTTATTTAAAAGCTCACCATATCTACCATTGAAAAATTATTCTTTTTGCTTAATTTACTATCACACTTAATACATTTCTTAGTTTTTAAAATTAAAAATAGTAGATATTTTAAAAGAGTAATACAAGCTTCATAATGAAATGCATTACTTCTCTCTTTTAACCTAACAAAATCCAGAAGCAATTTTTTAAGAAGTAAATACTATTTTCTGTTTTTAAATAATTAAGGTGAATGCATGAATTATAAGTTCACTTGGGTGTGTTTTGATTAAGGAACACACCCCTTAAGCCCACTCCTCAGAGAACATTTTCATCAACCTTAGAAAATTTCCTTATGTTCCTGTAGGATCAATTTTCCACACTCCAGAGGCAAACAGTGCTCTGATTTCTATCATGCCATGTTACTTCTGCCTCTTTTCTTAAAATTTATGAATGATTACCTAAACTACGAACCAGTACCATTTATATCTGATTCCTTTCACTTACATAATGCTTTTGAGTTTAATCAAGATTGCCACATGTGTTAGCATTTCATTACTTTGTAATGCTGTGGATTGCTGTAAATACCATCCACTCTTCCGGACCATGGGTTTGGCGTCCTTGGATTTAACCAACCAAGAGTAAAACATATTTGGGAAAAAAAATGTGTCTCTACTGAACATGTACAGATTATTTTTCTTGTCATTATTCGCTAAACAAAGCAATATAACAAGTGTTTACATAACATTTACATTGTTTTAGATATCATAAGTAATCTAGAGATGACTTTCAATCTATGGGGGCAGAGTCAAGAATGGGAGATGAGTGGAGGTCTGAGCATCACAGCGGCCCCCTCTTTTCTCTCCCCACCTTTACCGGTCTGCTCAGCTCACAGAATACCTTTCCACCATGACTCCCTCAGCAAGTTCCTGCTGAAACAAAGCATCAAGCAGATGTACATGTCCCTGCCTCAGGGTGAGAAAGTTCAGGCCATGTGTATCTGGATCATTGTGACTGGAGAATGACTGCACTGCAAGACCCATACCCTGGACGGTGAGCCCAAGTGTGTGGAAGAGTTGCCTGAGTGGAATTTTGATAGCTCTAGTACTTTCCAGTCTGAAATCTCCAACAGTGACATGTGTCTTGTGCCTGCTGCCATGTTTTAGGACCCCTTCCACAAGGACCCTAACAAACTGGTGTTCTGTGAAGTTTTCAAGTACAATCGAAAGTCTGCAGAGACCAATTTGAGGTACATCTGTAAATGGATAATGGACATGGTGAGCAATCAGCACCTCTGGTTTGGCATAGAGCAGAAATATACCCTCATGGGGACAGATGGGCAGCCTTCGGTTGGCCTTCCAATTGCTTTTTTGGGCCACACAGTCCATATCACTGTGCTGTGGGAGCAGACAAAGCCTATAAGAGGAATGTCTTGGAGTCTTATTACCAAGCCTACTTGTATGCTGGAATTAAGATCGCAGGGACAAATGTTGAGGTCATGCCTGTCCAGTGGGAATTCCAAATCGGATCCCATGAAGGAATCAGCATGGGAGATCATCTCCCGTTTCATCTTGCATCATGTATGTGAAGACTTTGGAGTGATAGCAGCAACCTTTCATCCTAAGCCTATTCCTGGGAACTGGAATGGTGCAGGCTGCCACACTAACTTCAGCACCAAGGCCATGTGGGAGGAGAAAGGTATAAAGTACATTGAGGAGGCCATCAAGAAAATAAGCAAGTGGCACCAGTACCACATCCGTGCCTATGATTTCAAGAGGCGCCTGGAAAATGTCTGTTTCCTAACTGGATTCCATGAAACTGATGGCAGAAGCGGCCCATCTGGAGCAGCTGCTGCCATGATGCTGGCTGCAGTTGGGGAGGCACCACCTGGGCTCTGTGCTCCATGGAGCAGGCAGGAGCCAAAAACAGGTGGGATCTCTGCCCCCTCCTGAGTTGGAGGGGTGGGAGCTCCACTCTTCCAGGTGCAGCTGTATCCTCCCAGCCATGACTGCAGACCCAGGCATCATTGTACTCTCAGGAACCTGGAAAGCCCCCTTTCCCCAAGACTCAGAAGTGCCTGCTTGTGCTACCTGGCCTCTCCTGGCTCCTGGTGCCCACTCCGATTTTGGAGCAAAGTTGATGCTGAGCCCAGGCACAGTTGCGCCCTGACTGGGTGTGTGCACACTTGGGGCAGTGCTGACATGCCAGGCTCCTGCAGCCTTGGGCCCCTCTGGACTATGGGCACCTGTGAACTCAGGAGGGAGGCCAAGAGGCATGAAGGAAGCTCCACTTGGGCCTGCAGGCACCCCTCGGCACAAACAGCCTGGATGCCATGGGTGCCTTGCATGGCAGGTTGATGGTGGTAGGAGGCAGACAGGCTTCTGGAGGGGAAGGGTTGGTTCCCTGGTGAAGCCCCACCTTCAAGCCAGAGAAGGCCTGAAGCATGGGGGCCGGGCTGCTAGTTCTGCAGACCGGAATGAGAACTTATGGTGCTTTTTCAGCTGTGCATGGCCACCCATGGAACCAATCAGCATGCACTTTCTCCACTCTGAAGCCCATAAAAGCCCTAGACACAGCTAGACTCAGGCAGACAACAAGATGACCTGAGGGCAACTAGGAGCTGCTCATCCTGGGTCTCCTTTGGTTGTATCTTTTATACTTGCACCAGCAATTAATTATAGTTCCAGTAGCTCCACAATTTCATCAACATTTGGTAGTATCAGTTTTTTACTTTAGTCATCCTTGTGAGTTCGTGGTGATAGATCAACTTTGTATGACATTATAGTTTTAAAGTTGTATTTTTCTGTTTATGAATAATGCTGAAAACATTATCATATATATTGCCCATTATTACATCTTCTTCTATATAGTATTTATTTTTATTGTTTTTTATTGTTGGATTATAGGAGTTATTTTATGTTCTGAATTGAGAGTTGTCTGATTTTATACATACACCCCCACATACAGACACACATTAATTACTTCTGCCTCTGTTCTTAAAATTTATTAGTGAAAATCTCAACTATATACTACTTGTCTCTGATTCCTTTCACTCATACAATAACTTTGAGATGAATCCATGTTGTGTTATGTGTTAGCATTTCATTCCTGTGTGTTGCTATAAGTACTATTGACCCTCCATATCTCCCTCTTTCTCTCTCTCTCTCTGTGTGTGTGTGTTGGGGGGTGATTATATATTCCCCGTCTGAGATTTACCTATTTGCTTTTTTATTGGAGGAGGGGCATAAGTCTTTGGAGGAGCATAAGTGATTTTTTTACATGAAATATATCCATTTTTATTATTTCATAGGCTTTCATTAGTTTCCTATTGCTGCTATAACCAATTACCATAAATTTTGTAGCTTAAAGTAACAGTAATTTATTATTTTACTTTACTGGAAGTCAGAATAATGAAAATGTGTTTGCTGGACTGCTTTCCTTCTGGAGACTCTGTAAGAAAATCCATTGTATTTCCTTTTCCAATGTGAAAAGGTTGTCTGCATTCTGTAACTCATGTCTCTTCCTTGAATTACCCTAACCTTTCTTCCTTTGTCACATCTATTCTGAGTCTACCCCTCTTCTATCCCTCATATAAGAAACTTTTGATTATATTGCTTCCAGCCTGATAATCCGGCATAATCTTCCAATCTCAGTATTCTTAATCACATCTGCAAAATCTTCTTTCCATGTAAAGTAACATGCTCATAGTTTCAAGGAATTAGGGCATATATGTCTTCATGGGACATTATTTTGTCTATCACATCACTTATTTAGTCTTAAGAAATATTTCCTTTTCCCAGGATTGCAATTATAGTTTCCTGTGTTTATGCTAGAAGTTATATGATTATAACTATTACCACTTGGTCTATTTTCCATCTCAAATTATAATGGTGTAAGGGATTGAAATTCATTTTTGATTCATAGATTTACCCACTATTTCCAGCAACATTTGTTAGAAAATGTTTCCTCGTCTTATCAAGCTGTTTTGAAACTTTTATCTAAATTTTTTTTTTTTTTTTTGAGACGGAGTCTCGCTCTGTCGCCCAGGCTGGAGTGCAGTGGCCGGATCTCAGCTCACTGCAAGCTCCGCCTCCCGGGTTTACGCCATTCTCCTGCCTCAGCCTCCCGAGTAGCTGGGACTACAGGCACCCGCCACCTCGCCTGGCTAGTTTTTTGTATTTTTTAGTAGAGACGGGGTTTCACCGTGTTAGCCAGGATGGTCTCGATCTCCTGACCTCGTGATCCGCCCGTCTCGGCCTCCCAAAGTGCTGGGATTACAGGCTTGGGCCACCACACCCGGCCTAAATTTTTTTATCATGTGTGCAAATCTACTTCTGATTCTCCAATTGATTACATAAATAGAAATACCTGTTCACCAATCGTGTGCCTTCTTTTGAGAGATGTCTGTTCAGATCATTTGCTCATTTTTGAATCAGATTGGTTTTGGGGGGTCGCTATTGAGTTGTTTGAGGTCCTTATGTATTCTGGTTATTGATTTCCTGTCAGATAATTTGCAAATATTTTCTCCTCTTCTGTAGGATGTTTCTTCATTCTCTTGATTGTTTCCTTTGCTTTGCAGAAGTTTGATTAGCTTAGTATAATCTCCTTTGTCTACTTTCACTTTTGTTGCCTGTGCTTTTGAGGTCTTACCACAAAAATCTTTGCTCAGACCAATCGATGTCCTGAAGTGTTTTCTTCTAGTAGTTTATTATTCTACTGATTTCTTCTAGTAGTTTCATAATTTTGGGTCTTACATTTAAGTCTTTAATCTATTCATTTGATTTTTGTGCACAGAGAAAGATAAGAGTCTAGTTTAATTTTTCTCCATAAGGATATCTAGTTTTCCCAATACCATTAAGGAGACTGTACCTTCCCAAATATATGTTATTGTTGTCTTTGTCAAAAATGAGTTGGCTGTAAATGTGCAGATCTATTTCTAAGTTCTCTATTCTGTTTCTTTGGTCTATGTATCTATTTTCATGTCAGTGCCATACCATTTTGGCTACTACAGCTGTAAATGTACAGATCTATTTATAAGTTCTCTTCTCTGTTTCTTTGATTTATGTATCTATTTTCATGTCAGTGCCATACTGTTTTGTGTACTATACCTTTGTAGTTACAGTTGAATCTTGAACAACACAGGGGGTTAGAAGTGCCAACTCCCACACATTTGAAAATTATTATATTTTTAACTTCCCAAAAACTTAACTAGTAATAGCCTACTATTGACCAGAAGCCTTATTAATAACATAAATAATGTATTAGCATATATGTTATATGTTGCATTTTTACAACAAGCTAATCTAAAGAAAAGAAAATGTTATTAAGAGTCACAAGGAAGAGAAAATATAGTTACTATTCCTTAAGTTTAAGTGGATCATCATAAAAGTATTCTTCTTGTATTCACATTGAGTAAGCAGAGAAGGAAGAAACATAGGAGCAGTTGGTCTTGCTGTCTTATAGGTGGCAGCAGCAGAAGAAAATTCAGATATAAACAGGTGGGAATTGAACAATGAGAACACTTGGACACAGGGTGTCCAAGGGGAACATCACACACCAGGGCATGTCTTGGGGTGGGAGGAGTGGGGAGGGATAGCATTAGGAGAAATACCTAATGAAAATGATGTGTTAATGGGTGCAGCAAACCAACATGACATATGTATACATATGTAACAAACCTGCACGTTATGCACATGTACTTTAGAACTTAAAACTATAATAATATAAATAAAAAATAAATAAATTTTAAAACAGAAAATGCAGATGTAAGTGGACCTGAACAGTTCAAACTCGTGTATTAAAGGGTCAACTGTACTTTGAAATCAGTTTGCATGATGCCCCAGCTATGTTCTTTTTGCTCTGGATTGCTTTGGCTATTCAGGGTCTTTTGTGGCTCCATACAAATTTTAGGATTGCTTTTTTCTATTTCTGTGAAGAATGTCATTGGTATTTTGATAGAGATTTTGTCGAACCTGTAGATTGCATTAGGTTAAGAATGGACATTTTAACAACATTAATTATTCCAATCCATGAACATGAGATATCTTTCCATGTTTCATGCCCTCTTCACTTTCTTTTATCAGCGTTTACAGTTTTTATTGTCGAGGGCTTTTACTTCTTTGGTTACATTTATTCCAAAGTCTTTTAAATTTTTTTGTAATTAACATAAATGATATTGTTCCTTTATTCCCCGTCAGATTATTCACTGATAATCTATAGAAGTAGCAGTAATATTTGTATGTTGATTTTGTATCCTGCAAGTTTAGTGACTTAGTTTTTCTGTTCTGACACCTTTTTGGTCGAGGCTTTAAGTTTTTCTAAATGTAATATAATATCCACATACTGGGGCTTATCATAGGGCGAAGGGTGGGTGGAGGGAGAGGATTAGGAAAAATAACTAATGGGTACTAGGTTTAATACCTGGGTGACAAAATAATCTTTACAACAAACCTCCATGACACAAGTTTACCTATATAACAAATCTGAACATGTACCTTGAACTTAAAATAAATGTCAAACAAAAAAAAGATGTCATCTGCAAACAACATCAATTTGACTTATTTCTTTCCAATTTAAATGCCTTTAATTTTTTTTTCTCTTGCCTAATTTATCTTGCTTGGGCTTTTGATACAACGTTAAATAACAGTAGTGAAAATGGGCATCCTTGTCTTCTTCCAGGTTGTAAAGGAAAGACTATGTTTTTCTCTATTTAGTATGGTACTGGCTGAGGGTTTGCCTTATATGGACTTGTTATGAGGTATGTTCCTTTTACACCTAGTTTGTTGAGAGTTTTTCTCCTGAAGAGATGTTGAATTTTATAGAATGCTGTTTGAGCATGTACTGATATGGTCATATGGTTTTTGTCTTTCATTTTGTTAATGTGATGTATCGTGTTTATTTATTTGCTTATATCGAATCATCCTTGCCTCCCCGGGATAAATCATACATGACTGTCATGTATTGTCTTCTTGATGTGCTGTTGAATTTGGTTTGCTAGTATTTTCCTTTTTGAAGATTTCTGCATTAATTTTCACCAAAATAAATTCACCAACTATTGGCCTGGAGTTTTCTTTTTTAATTATATTGTTGTCTGGTTTTTGTATAATGATAATGCTGGCCTTATTAATAAGTTTAGAAGTTTTCCTTTCCTTTCTTTCTTTCTTTTTTTTTTTTTTGAAGTTGTTGTAGTAGAACTGTTATTAGTTCTTCTTAAATTTCAGCAGTGAAGCTGAAAGCTCCCAGGCTTTTCACTGGTGAGAGACTTATTACTGCTTTCATCTCATTTCCTGTTATCAGGCCTGTTTAGACTTTCTCTTTCTTCTTGGTTCAGTCTTGGTAGGCTGTGTGTGTTCAGGAATTTATTCCTTTCTTCTGGGTTTTCCTATTTGTTGATGTATAGTTGCTCATAGTATTCTCCACTGATTATTTGTATTTCTGTAGTACTCCATGTAATGTCTCCTTTTTCATCTGTGATGTTATTTATTTGGGCCTTCTCTCTTTTTTCTTAGACTATCTAAAGGTTTGTCAATTTTTATCTATCTTTTCAAAAAACTAACTTTTGATTTTGTTGATCTTTTGTTATGTTTTAGTCTCTACCTTCTATATTTCTGTTCTGATCTTTATTATTTCTTTACTCCTACTAGTTTGGGTTTCTTTTTTTTGGATTTCTAGTTTTTTGAGGTGCATTGTTGGGTAGTCTATTTGAAGTCTTTCTACTTTTTTGATGTAAGTGTTTATTGCTATAATCTTTCCTGTTAGCATTGCTTTGGGGTATGTGGTATGTTCATTTTTACATGTTTTGAAAACTTTTCAAATTTCCCTCTTAATTTCTTCATTGACCCATTGATTGTTCGGGAGCACCTTGTTTAATTTCCATGTATTTTCATAGTTTACAAAGTTGATCTCATTACTGAATTGTACTTTTATTTCATTGTGGTAATAAAAGATATTTAATATGATTTGATTTTTTGAAATTTGTTGAAAATTGTTTTGTAGACTAACATATATTCCATCTTGGAGAATGTTCCATATGCTGATGAGAAGAATCTATATTCTATAGCAATTAAATAAAGAATTTTGTAACTGTCAGTTAGATCCATTGGGTCTAGAGTGCAGTTAAACTCCAACATTTATTTGTTGATTTTCTGTCTGATGATTTGCCCATTGATGACAGTGGAGTGTTTAGGTCCTCTACTATTATTGTATTGCATTCTATCTCTCCCTTCACATCTTTTAATATTTGCTTTATATATGTGTGTATGTATGTATACATATTTATAACAATTGTTATGTCTTCTTGCTGAATTGACCCCTTTATCACTATACAACAACAGGTTTTTTTCCTCTTTTTACAGATTTGACTTGAAGTTTGTTTTATTTTGTTGTTGTTGTTGTTGTTGTTTTGGTTGTTTGGGTTTTTTTGAGATGGAACCTCACTCTGTCATGCAGGCTGGAATGCAGTGGTGCGATCTCGGCTCACTGCAACCTCCACCTCCCAGGTTCAAATGATTCTCCTGCCTCAGCCTCCCGAGTAGTTATGACTACAAGCATGTGCCACCACGCCCAGTTAATTTTTGTTGTTGTTATTGTTGTATTTTTAGTAGAGATGGGGTTTCACGGTGTTAGCCAGGATGGTCTCGATCTCCTGACCTCATGATCTGCCTGCCTTGGCCTCCCAAAGTGCTGGGATTTGAGGCATGAGCCACTGCACCCGGCCTGAAGTCTGTTTTATCTGATATATGTATTGCTCATTTTGATCTTTTTTGGTTTCTATTTGCGTGGAACATCTTTTTCCAGCCTATTTTTAGTCTATGTATATCTTTATAGGAGAAGTGTTTCTTGTAGGAAACTCTGAATGGATGAAAAACAAGAAAAGACCCATATACTTGGGGTCTTGTTTTTAATCCATTAAGACATAATTTCTTCTTTTGGAGAACTTAGTCTACTTATTTGTCGTTTCATTACATGTCTTCCTTTGTGGTTAAGTAATTTTCTCTACCAGTATGTTTTAAATCTTATTTTTATTTTTAGTGTATCTATTTTAACTTTTTGCTTTCTGGTTACCATGAGGCTTAGAAAAAAATCTTAATATTATAGCAAGATTTTTTAAACTTATGACAGTTTAACTTTGATCATTAAAAGAAAAGAAACAACAAACAGAAAAGTAAAAAACTCTATGCTTTAATTTTTTCTGCTCCTAATTTTGACATTTTGCTCTCCCAATTCATTCCTTTTTGTATATCCTATCTCATAACAAATTGCTGTCATTATGATTTTTGTTAGTTTTTTATTATCCATATTAAATATATAAGTGGTTTGTATACCATAAATATACTATTAAAGTATTCTAAATTTGTCTGTACTTACTTTTACTAGTGAATTTTATACATTCAGATATTTTCTTGTTGCAAACTAGCATCCTTTTGTGTCACAGTAAATAACTCTTTTTTGTATTACTTGTAAGAAAAGTCTAGTGTTTGTTTGTTTGGAAAGTATCTCTACATCATGTTTGAAGAATAGCTTTGCTGAGCACAATATTCTAGGGTAGCAATTTTTTTTTTCTTCTTCAGCACTTTAAATATGTTATCTCTACTCCCTCATGGCTTGTGTCGTTTTCATGAAGTCTGTTGCCAAATGAATTGAATCTCCTTTATATTTTATTTACTTCCTTTCTCTTGCTGCTTTTAGGATCTTTTGCCTGTTCTTAACCTTTGAGAGTTTGGTTATTTTATGCCTTTGAGACGTCTTACTTTAAATGAATTTCTTTGATGATCTTTAACCTTCTGTACCTGGATATTTAGATACTTTTCTGTATTTGGAATGCTTTCTGTTATTATTTGCTTGAATAACCTTTTTACTCCTTGATTTTTTTCAACTCTCTCTTGAAAGTCAATAGCATGTATTTGCTTTTTGAGGCTATACTCTAGATCTTGTAAGCATTCTTTGTTCATTTTCATTCTTTTTCTTTTTTCTTCCACAAGTTTATATTTTTAAGTAATCAGTCTTCAAACTCACAGATTCTTTTCTTCTGCTGTTGAGAGCCATCCTGCCAATGCACTTTTCAGTTTGGCTATTGCATTTCTCAACTCCAGGATTTGTGTTTGATTACTTTTATTTTTTAATAAAATAATTGATTACTTTTATTATTTTAATAATAATTTTATTATTTTAATAAAAATTGATTACTTTTGGTTAAATTTTTCTGAGAAATTTCTAGATTGATTTATTTTGTTATCTTGCAATTTGCTGAGTTTTCTCAAAAGGCTATTTTGAATTATTGTTCTGACCCGTTTCATCAGGGTCACTCACTGGCTTTTGTTTTGTCCATTTGGGGAGGTGATACTTCCCTGTTTTTCCTTCTTGTTGCTAGATGACATCCTTAGTGCAGAGTTGACACAACCCTAAATTAAGTTTGGAATGTTGTTGTCCCAGATGGGATGGGGAAATCCCAAAGGAAATATTCCAGTTGTGTGGAAAGGCTGGCCAGGGCTTTGTGGCCAGAGGACCCATGAAGCACACTTCCTATAGTGTGCTGCAGAACAGTCACTCTGATTTGGCATTTCCTTTACTTGAGATGAAAAGCAGCTCACCAAGTTTTACACACTGGCTGATTCTAGCCTCCCTTCCACTGCCCTCAGAAGTTTTCACCTACATACACTACAAACACTTGACTTTCCCATGTGGTAAGTCAGAGATGGTTTTCCTGTGAAGGAACCCAAGATGATGGGAAACCTGACTTTCCACCTTGATCTTACTTTTTCCAGTGTAGAAATCATAAGTCTGGGGGAACTTTCCTCCACTGGACCTGGCAGACTTGGGGAGGGTTGTTCTGATTAGGGAGGTCCATTTCTCTTACCTTTCGCTGGTGTTTTCTCACTTCTTTGTGGCCCCTCAGATTTTCTCAGTGTCAAATTTTAATTCTGGGATATTTCTGGTTATAATCTTGATACTGTTTTGGTTTTCTGTTAGGGAGACTGATGCCAGATTGTTTCTACTCCATCATTTTGGTGACATCATAAGCACACTTTTAATATGATTTTATGTTGCAGGATCCTGTCTAGAATACCACATTGCATTTAGTTGTCATGTCTCCTTCAGCTCGTTTTTGCTGGAACAGTTCATCAGACTTCTCTTGTTTATAATGATGTTGACAGTTTTGAGATATACTCAACAGACATTTTGTAAAATCACCCTAATTGGAATGTACCAATGTTTTTCTCCTGTTTTGGACAGAGTATGAATTTTGAGAAGGAATACCACATAGGTTAGGTACCCTTTTCATCCTGTAATTTCAAGAGTACATACCACCAACATAATCAGCAGTGTGGATGTTGAAATGTTGACCATGATTGTCTGGCTAAGATAGTCTAGCCATATTTCTCAACTGAAAAGTTACCTATTTGCTCCGCTTTACACATTTCACACTTTAGAAAGAAGACATTCTGTGCAGCTCATACTGAAGTTGTGAGGGTTGTGCTCTACCTCCTTGGGGACTAGGAGCCTCACGAATTGTTCAGAATTCTTCCATAAGGAAGATCTATCTCTTCCTCTATTGACTGATTTTTTAAACATATCGAAGCAACCTTGTGTTAGTGGGATAAATAATATTTAATGATATTGTCAGGACTCAGAAAAGAATGCTACAAAATGTAGTGCTTTGGTATGCTGAGTGATTTTAACTAAGGAAGAACCAAACACCCTCCATTGCTCCCAATGCACAACTCTCCCATCCCTTTGCAAATAAGGGACATTCATCCAGAAGGAATGCAATTGTCCTAGGCCACCTCCCTATAATTTCGTCAAACAGAGAAGATTAATTTACAGGATAGAATACTAGAGTTAACACCACACCTAGACCCCAGAGGAACTTAATCCCAGGGTATTCTCTGTTCTTTTCTCATTCATCTTCCCTAAGAATAATTTACTCTTCCGCTAAAATTGCATACATCCCTCATTTCCCTCTCCCCTAAGAATAGGGTATTTAAGCTTCAACCATCTGGCCCTTCTTTGAGTTTTATACGTTGCATGACTCCTGTGCACTTGAACATTAATACACTTGGTATACCCTGTCTCCTGTTAATTTGTCTCCTGCCAGTTTATTTCTGCATACTCAATTATCAATCCTAAGAGGAAACTAAAACTTGTACAATATACTATTGATTTAATTTGTCATGATTCTCTTAAGAAATTTTGAAACACTGTTAATAAAAAATGTTTCTCTTTTTCTTTCCTTGTAATGTTGTGTACAGTCATGATATTATAGATATGCTGGCCTCCAACTAGATGAAAATAATTTGCACAGGGCTTATATTATTTCATCTTTGAATGTTTGATAAAATTCACAAATGAAGTCATCTAAGACTAGAATATCCTTTGGGAAAAATTTTGAATTGCAATTTTTTTCTTTTCTTTTTTTAGAGATAGGGTCTCACTCTCACCCTGTCTGGAGTACAGTAGTGCAATAAAAGCTCATTGCAGTCTCAAACTCCTGAACTCAAGCATCCTCCTGCCTCAGCCTTCTGAGGAGCTAAGACTCCGGGATCAAGTGATCCTCCTGACTAGCTAGAACCCAGCTAAATTTTGTAAATGTTTTATAGAGATAAGGTCTCACTGTGCTGACCTGGTCTCAAACTCCTGGCCTCAGATGACCCTCCTGCCTCAATCTTGCAAAGTCCTGAGATTATAGGCATGAACCAATGCACCTGTTCCACAAATTTAATTTTTTTTTAACATATATAAAGTATTTGGAAGTTTTCAAGGATTTTGTGCTTATTTCTAAGTTGTTAAATTTAATGGTTTGAAATACATAAAAACTTCCCAATTAAACAGATCATCTGTACCATTCAACATTTATTCTTCCTAGTGTTTTTGCTTTTGTAAAGTCCCCTCCTTTTGATTGTGGGATCTACGTAGTAACTTTCTTCTAAAAAGTGATGCATACTTATGTGTTCCTTATTTTATGTTCAATAAATGTGTCATAATACTTTAACTTCAAACTCTAAATTTTATTAAATTTCAAAGTACTTTTTGAATAAAACTACCTTGAACTGGAACATTAAATTGCAAAGAATTGAGAGAATCTAAATTTTAGGCTAAAAATAATAGAAAAGTGTATATCTATATTTATATATAAGATTTCATTGAGTTTTATAAAGTGACATGTTTTTAAAAATAATTTTTCTTGGTTTGATAGCAAATTCATTTGCAAAGAACAGATGTGTGACTTCTGCAGCATTCTCAAGTTAACACTAATGAAAACCACTGTCAAATAACAAAATAGTTTTGTTATGTGATTAAATGAATGCTCATGATTTATTTGATTACTTTAACATATTTACCTATATTTATACATTCTAAGTTCTACTCTGCTTTCTAAAGTATTAAGTCAAGTAAACAATCTTGACTGTTGTCTATAGAGCTAAATAATTATTATTGAGCAAAACATTATATATTATTTATTTACAAATATGTAAGTTAATTTTAAAATGTATTATTTAAAATATTTAATTCATGTAAAATTATAGATTTAAGATACAAAGTTATAAAGTTCATAATAAACAAATATCTAAAAACTAGCTTAATAAAATACATTGAAATGTTTTTCAATTTTACAGTTAAATGTTACTTTCCACTACTGTAATACTTTGCTTTCAAAACATTTGTGGCTTTATTATAAAGAATTTCACACTTAATTTTTGTTTTAGAAATTTTCAAATGTGTGTAAATTACATTATATTTTTGCATTTTTCTGTGCCTTTCTTTTGTGGTACAATACATATATTGTGGAATTCATTTATGTCACTCCATGTAGTTGTAGTTTTTAAATTTCACATATGCAGAGTATTTTATTGTATGATTATCCTATAATAAGATATTATATTCAATTAGGGAATTTCTATGGTTTTTACTCTTATAGTCAATGCTACTACGAATAGGTAAAATTATTCATTGAGTTCGTGTAAGAGTTTTCTAAGGTAAATACCTAGGAATGAGATTCAATCTTCTATAACAAACCTTTTTGTTTTATATCCTCATCAAAATTCGGAATTATGACATTCAAAATTTTGACCAATTGGTTAAGATTAAATAATATTTTCTCATGTTTTCATTTTTTACTTCAGTGATCACTAACATGGTTCACCTTTTTTGTTGTTGTTGTTTATATTTATTGTCCAACCTTTCTTCTTTCTCAGAAATTCTTGGACATGCATTTGATCATTATATTCATGCACTTCTATATTTTTAAATTAATTTCAGGACTTCTTTACAAATTCAGGGTATTAACCATTAATCGACTTTATTTTTATTCTATACTTGTGTGTCCAGGTTATGGATTGTCTGCTCATTTTCTTTTGGGAATTGTTGATAAACTGGCATTTTGAATTTAGTTTGTGTCAAATTTATTTATTTTTAATTTATGTGTTTTGTATCTTGTTTAAAACATTCTTTATTATTCTGAAGTTTTGCTGTTAATATTCAAGCCTTCATTTCAACAAGAGAATATTTTTGTGTAGTGTGTGAAATAGTGACTAATTGCTACTTTAAAATATTATGAAAATAAAAATATTTATAAATTTATTAACACTCCTAATATGGTTTGGTTCTGTGTCTCCACCAAAAATCTCATCTTGAATTACAATCCCCATGCATCAAAGGAGGGACCTGTAATCCCCACGTCTTTAGAGAGGGGAGTGGTTGGACATGGGGTTGGTTTTCTCCATACTGTTCTCATGACAGTAAGTGAGTTCTCGTGAGATCTGATGATTTTATAAGTGTCTGGCATTCCTCTGTTTGCACTTCTCTCTCCTGCTGCCTTGCTTCCCCTTCTGCCACGATTGTAAGTTGCCTGAGGCTTCCCCAGCCATACGGAACTGTGAGTCAATTAAGCCTTTTTCCTTTATAAATTAGCCAGTCTCCGGTATTTCCTTATAGCAGTGTAAAAACTCATCTATCCAGAGTTCTATCTCCATTTTTTATATGTCAAATTTGCATATATCTCTACTTGTCTGCATTTTGTTCTCTATTCTGTTTCATTTTTCTATTCATGAACAATTACACATCTTTTATATAGGAATTAAGTGAAAGAGAAAGTGCCTTCTTGTATTTTTAATGAGCATAGTTCTTATTCTTGCTGCTTGTTTTTCCTTTTATAATTATTTTATCAGGTTCCATAAAAAGCAATGTTGAAAGTTTATTACAATTACTATGTAGATGATCGATTGATAGATAGATCAGCAGGATAATTTTATTCTTTATGGTTCAATTTTTAATCTATAGGCATAGTACAATTCTTTATTTATTAGGTTTTCCTATTTTAGTTTTAAATTTTCTTCATATAGGTACAGTTTCTATAGTAGATATAAAGTTCTTTATGTTGTCTCTTGTTGGGTTAGCCTTGATAATTTGTAGTTTTTCAAGGATCTTGCTCATTTTATTGAAGAATTTATCTAAAGTTTTACAAAATGTTGCCTCTTTATAATTTTTGAGGTGTACATTACATCAAGTAATACTCTCTTTTATTATTGTAGTTAACATTTTGGACAGAACAGTGAAGTTGCATAATTACCACCCAAATCAAGATGTATAACAGCTGTATCCCTTTTAGACTGTTCCTTCATTACAGGCTGTAGTCAATTACTTTTACTCCAGGATCTGGCAATTATCTATTTGTTTTCCGTCCCTATGTTATTACCTATCTCAAAATCATATATGTATGTATCTAGCCATTTGAGTTTACTACCACTTAATAATTGCTCTGAGATTAATGTACATTGTTGTGTGTATCTGGATTTCATTGTATCTATTGCTGAATATCATTATAAGAATGTCATTATTTATTCATAAGATAAACATCATTGTGCTATTTTGATATAATAAGAAAATATATGTTTCGTCTTTGTTCTGGTTTCCCGGCGCAAAGCTCCCAAAACCTTTCTAGTTTTCTTAGAAATGAAAGTGAGAGAATCATCTTTTGTTACTTGTGATAAGTTCTTTTCAATCATACCTCAGTTTATGCTAATAAAATGACTCTTGGTGGTACCTTGATAGCTTCAGAATGGAGGCTGTTTGCCAGGAGAACAGACCGTGGGATTACAGGATTGAAACTTTCAGCCCCATCCCTGGACTTGTGGCCAGAGAAGAGGACTGAATATTGAGTTATTCACTAATGACCAGTTATTCAATCAATTATTCTTATGTAATGAGAGCGTCACTACAAAAAAAAAAAAAAAAAGACAGAAACCCTAAATGAAGAGATTTAGAAAGCATCTGAGTTGGTGAACATATTTAGGAGCCGAAGTGTCCAAAGAGAGTGTGGAAGCTCTGTGCACCCCTTTCCCTTATGCCCTACTGTATGCATCTCTTCCATTTGGCTGTTCTTGAGTTGTACTCTTTTAAGTAAAAAAAAAAAACAAAAAAAAAAAACAGTAAGCATAGGTAAAGTTGTTTTCTTTTTTTTTTTTTTCTGAGTTCAGTGAGCCATACTAGAAAATTATTGAAGCAGAGGAGGGGCTAATGGAAACTTTAGATTTGTAGCTAGTCAGAAGTACTGGAGACGCAAGTACTGTGATTAACACCTGAAGTGGGGACATTGTAGTGGGACTGAGTCCATAACTTCTGGAATCTGAGACAAACTCCAAGTAGATAGTGTCCAAATTAAATTTAATTATAAAACACCCAGCTAATATTAGAGAATTGTTTGGTATGGAAAACACACACACACATACACATTTGGTGCCAGAAGTGGTCTTAAAAAATAGGTCAGAGGTTTTTATACCCCCAGTTTTTGGAGATAATAAAGAAATTTAACATAAATGTTTGAACACAGAATTTGTGTATACATAACATTTAAATTTCTTTTAAGAAAGTACATAGAGGTGACATTGCTGGATTTTATGGAAAGTGTATATTTAATTTTACAAAACATTTCCAAAATGTCTTATGTTTTTCTGCTTCTTTGTGTATCTAATAATTTTTTATTGAAAGCTGGACATTGGAATTTTTGTAGTTTTAGTCGCTGAATTTTGTCATGTTTCTTTAGAGAGTTTTTTTTTTTTTCTTTTCTGGCATATAAATAAATTGTTTTAAATTCCTCAACAGTTTAATTTCATCCTAATAGGCCACAATTATACTTTTAAAGTATAAGTCAGAACATGTTGCTTCTTTGCTCAAAATTTCCAACGGCACCTCAATGTCTTTAAAATAGCTAAAAAGGACAAGTATGATCTGACCCCCAAATTAGACTTAGTGTGTAAAGTCCTGCTACACACAGGAAGAGGTCAAAATAGCAACATCAACAGAGTTTGGAAGATGTCAGTTCTAGCCTTTATGGATGACGTTGAGAGGGTTCAACACTTTAGTGGAAGAAGGGATTGCAGATGGGGTAGAAATAGCAAGAGAACTAGAATTAGAAGTGGAGCCTGAAGATGTAAGTAATTTCTACAATCTCAGGAGAAAAGCTGATTGAATAAGGAATTGCTTCTTTTGGATGAGCAAATAAAGTGGTTTCTTCAGGTGAAATCTACTCCAAGTGAAGATGCTGTGAATATTCTTGAAATAATGACAAAACATTTAGAACATTTCATAAGCTTAGCTAATAAAGCAATAGCAGGGTTTGACAAGATTGACTCCAGTTTTGGAAGGAACACTACTGTGGGTGTAATGCTACCAAAAAGCATCACATCCTACACAGAAAGCTTTAATGAAAGAATCAGTTGGTGTGGCAAACTTCATTATCGTCTTATTTTAAGCAATTCCCACAGCCATCTCTGGCTTCTGCAACCACCACCCTGGTCAGCAGCCATCAACACAGAGGCAAAACCCTCCACCAACAAAAAGATTACAACCCAATGAAGGCTCAGATGATCATTAGCACTTTTTAGCAATAACAGATTTTTAAATTAAGATGTATACTTATTTTAGACATAATGCAATTGCATACTTAATAAGCTATAGTACAGTATATATGACTGTAAGTTATATACGTGTATATACATTTTATATGTACTAGTAAACTAAAACATGTGTGACTTGCTTTATTGTGGTGCTTCTTTTATTGTGGTGGTCTGGAACTGAACTGCCTGTAAATGCTAGATCTGATGTATTGTGGTATGAGCATTTGCAAAACTGTTAAATATTTTTCAAAAAGTGATTCATGCATCCCAAATGTACTAAAGAGTTAATCAAAATAATGGCAAAATGCTCAAAAAAACAAATTGACGTAACAAATAAAATAAACAAAATGCCTGTTTATGCAAAATACTAATTAGTTGACAACTACTGTGACCTATTATAAGAAACCACTCTAAAATTTTTATTAGAGAAAAATTATGTGATTTGATTTCACTAAGTTAAACAAGTTCTCAATTACTGTAACCTGCTTTTGAACAATATTCACTGTCAGTCACATGACAACAAAGCTGTTTTTAAAGGTCTTATAGAAGAGCTGATGTGCTTTCAAAACCTTATTTATGCATAATATGTGCTGTGCACAGCTCATTTCTTTAATCTTGTTGAAAAAAATGCACAGCTTCTTAAGTTGTTGACTACTTTGGTATTTTGAAATAATTATGTGTTATTTTCAGTTCAGTGATAGATGGAGTATTTTAAACACACTTCAAGTTGATTTTTTAATGAGTAAATGTAATGATATAGTTTGCATGTTATAAAGCTCTCCAACTCTTACAATATGCATGAAGCAACATTTTAAAGACTCTAAGCTACATTTTTAAAGATTGGATGAGAAACTTAAATTTAAATGAAATGCAAAACATTCAAGACTCTAAGTTCAAAAAAATTTAAGAGCAATTTGGCAAGACATTTAGCCTATTTCAATAAAATGAAAGACATTGAAGAATTCTGACTTGTATTTATATGAATGGTAGCCTACTAATTCACTTTCACATTTATTTATTAAAGAACTGACAACAAATAACTAAAATGTAATGAAAAATATGAAATGAAGTGATAAAATTAACAATAACATAAATAAGAATCATTTTGACTTTTGGAAGTAAATTATAATAAAGTAACTTTTATATCATACCAAAAGCAATCATTTGCTAAAGGCAAGAGATATATTTTCATAAAAATTGTATTATATGTGAGCATTGGAAAGTATTTGTTTCTTAGTGATTTGATCCAAGTTACTAACCTCCATGAGCATAATATAAAATCATAGTAGTTCATCCTGTAATGAGAATTCAAGAACAAACTTAATTTAAGGATTAAAGAGAGTTGCCAATGCCAAAAGCCTTTAAGTTACTATGCCAAAAGTTTTGAAATGCACGGAGTGCTGTTCATACATATATGAAAAATAACAATAAAGGTTTTTTAAAATTTTACCACAATCTTGACAAGTTGCTTAAGATTTATGATAATGAGTTTTAAAGTTAAAAAAAACTTTTCTAAAGTATAAATAATAATTATTTACAAACAAATTTCAATTGCACTAGAAGAAATATGTATTATTTTCTAGCCTCTGTTTTAAAAATAATATTACAAAATTGTTGACATATGCAGATACACTCAAAGTATATGTAGCCAAAAGTGCAGAAATAAGAGGCAGAGAGCATGTTGTTGCTGATGATGTTAGACTCCATTGTCTGTGATTATAAAAGCAAAGTTGACTAACTGACCTATTTCAATTTTGAATCCAACACTATGGTTTCCTTTAGTACTCCTTAGCATGTTTTTAAAAACAAAGTATTCCCTAACTAAAACAAAATGTATAGAACTGGTAAAATATCTGTGTTTTTGTCTTAAACCTTATATATTTTAGAATAAGAGGAAAATAGGTTAAACAAAGCTTAGAAAGGCACTAGAGAAGTAATAGGGTTTAATGAATAAAAAACACTTTGCTTTGCCTATAAAACAGTATGTCTGTGATTGAACACTTGAAACAAAAGGAAATCTAAAATCTTAACATAAAAATAAAATTTAAATCACTAATTCCTTTCTAAAACCAATTATTAAAATTAAATATAATTTATAATATGATAATACTTTTATTTTTGTGAATTGTTACGATGTGTGTCCCCCACACCCAAATTTGTATGTTGAAATCCAAACCCCCAACATGACTCTCTTTGAAGATAAGGTCTTTAAACAGTTATGTAATAATGTTGAAATGAATGCATAATGGCGGGCCCTAATTTAATGTTACTGGTATCCCTATAAGAAGAGAAAGAGCCATGAGGGATGTGTCCACAGACAAAAGGCCAAGTGAGGACACAGAGAGAAGCTGGCTATGTGTTAGCCAAGGAGAGAGGCCATGAATCTCCTCCAGAGCTTTGAGAAGATAAATATCTGTTGTTTAAGCTACCCAGTTCGTGGTATTGTATATGGCAGCCCTTATAAGCTAATACAATACAATAACAATAAATTAAAAAATTAATTAAACTTTTTTCTGTCTTATGCAGTATCTACAATTATAAGTGAAAATGTGTACTTTTAAATGAATTACTTGAATTTTGAGAATTAAAATTTAGCTTTTACTTGTCTCTATGAAAAATAGTCTACTAATTGCAAAGTGCCCATAACTATTCCAAAAGTGGCCTGATCACTCATAAAAAATATATTCAGGGTTCTATGGTGATTTTTAGAAGGAATGTAGTCTATAGGTTTATATGTAAATGAAATAATAAAATCATGACATATTTATACCTTCAAAAAAAGGATTTGCATTACACCTAAAAGGACAGATTTATTTGTAGCTCTTTAAAGCCTCAATTTTTAATTATTTCAGCAAGTCATATTTTGATTACAGATAGTGACTGATTTTAATAAAATGTTAAATAAACCTTTATTTTTAATTTCTTTTTAATTAACTTGCAGAAACAATTCTGTATGCTGAACTTACCCGAGGCACTTATTAAAGTTTTAGTCCGGTAATACTGTAGGCTTGAGGGGAAAATGAGAGTAGATGCAGAAATCATATACGGATGCGTTAAGAATTAACCCTGTTGGTAATAAGCAATAAATGTCTTTATAACATGTAACATGTATTATTCACTATTCACTATTATACTCACTGCTATACAAGTATAATTCACTATTGTATACTACTATGTTGCTTCATGCTGGTTGGATTTGGCTTAAAAACAGTCAAGAAATCTCATGTTATTTTCTATTATTAAATAGAAAAATTAAGAAGATAGTACAGATAATTCTTATATATACCCCTGTAATCAGTTTCTTCTATTATTAACATATTATATTAATATGGAACATTTGTCATGTGATGAAGCAATATTGATATATTATTATTAACTAAAGTTTATATAGTCTATTCACATTACCTTAGTTTTGTCCTTTTGATGTTCCACAATCTCACCTAGATTAGCACATTATATTTAGTTGTCATGTGATTTTATGTTCCTCTTGGCTGAGTCCATTTCCCAGGCTCTCCCTTGTTTATGGTGTATTTGACAGTTTTAGGGAATATTGGTCAGGTTGGAATTTGCCTGATTTTTTTAATGAATAAACTGGAATTATAGGTTTAGGGGAGGAAATGACAGCATTAAAATGCCATTTTTATTCCGTAATTTCAAGGATACATATTATCAACAGGATTCAACATTAACATGATTGTTAATGCTAGTCTTAAATATCTGAGTTAAGTAGTATTTCTCAGATTTTTCCAGTTTAAAGTTACTCTTGTTTCTTTCTCCTTTCCCTACTGTACTCTTTAGGAGAACATCACTAGGTATATCCCACACTTAACAAGTGCAGAGTTGTGTGGCCTTCTTCAGCATCAATAAAATTCCATAGTTTATTTGGAATTCTTCTGCATGAGAGATTTGCCTTCTCCACCCCATTTATTAATTTCGTTGATCATTTATTTATGTATATATGCATTCATTAACATTTATTTTATACTTTGAGTTACAGCCTGACAGTACTATTATTTATGGTATTGCTCAAATTGTCACAGATTTGGCACTGGAAAAACTCATTTAATTGGTTAGTATGCCCCCTTCAACATCTCTATCCCAGAATGGAATTTTTTTGATGTTGTTTTTGCACATTTGGTTTATCTTGTTATTGTGGTGGTTTTTAAGTACATCCTTATTTCATAGTGGTATAAGATGTTTCAGGTTCATCTAATATATTTCCTGCCACAATTCTAGAAACATTCATTTCTCCAAAAAGCCCTGATTCATTTTATTGGAGGTTGGTATTAGAAAGGAAGATATGCATTTTAGGTGCTCTTCTTGCCACTGGGGTGTCATTTTTTAGGGCTCTTCAGCTGACAGAAAAAACAGAGATATATATATAGTAGCTTTGGGGTGTGTGTGTGTGTGTGTGCATACATATATACATATATATATATAAAACTATTAGTGTATGTAGCCATATGTATCTATATTAAGTTAAACATGAGTTCTTAACACCTGTTCTGACTCTATTGCCACATAGGTCATTCTAGCCTCCTCACCTTTATGATCTTTGAATTTCCACGCCAACATTGAAATACTGGGGTCTGAAATTCACTATGCATTTAATTATTCAATTCCAGTATACATGTATAGCAGTGTCAGATTTATCATTAAACCCTGTGGGAAACCTAAGTACACACTACTTATGTGTGGTTCTTTTGATTTTAGTCTTAACAGACTCTATTCATTTATAAAGTTACTTAATTCAGCATACTTTCCCCCTCCCTAAATTCCTTGAGATTTTTTATACATTTTTAAAACAGTTAGAATCTCTTATCATGGTCTGCCTTCTTTCCTGTGATCCTCAGATATATTTAATTTTTTTTAAGTTGCATATTTTAAAGTTCACTCTTTATAAAGTTCTATAGGTTTTGATAACTACTTAATGTTCCCCAAAGAAAAAAAATAGTTCCGGAAATAGAGGAAACACTTCCTAATTCATTTTATAGAGACAGAATTACCCTAATACTAAAATCCGATTAAATCATGGTAAGAAAAAAAAAACCAGACCAATATCTCTCATTAACATAGATGCAAATATCCTTAACAAAATATTAGTAAATAGAGTCCAGTAATAAATAATGAGAATTACAGAGTAGACCAAGTGAAATTTGTTCTGGTTATGCAACTCTGATTTAATGTTCAAAACCAATCATCATAAACGTGCTAAAGAAGAAAACATATGATAGTAACAATTGATGGAAAAAAATCATGTGATCAAATCCAACACTGATTCATGACAAAACTTTCAGTAAACTAAAAATAGAGGGGAACTTCCTCAAGTCAATAATAAAAAAAGAAACTTCCAAATCTCTATAGTAAACATAATTAATGTTAAAAAAAATGCTTTCCCACTAAGATCAGAAGCAAGGCAGATTTGTCTTTTGCTACTGTACCTCTTCAACGCTGCACTCAAAGTTTTAGTCACCATAAATTTTAAAAAAAGCATACAGAGTGTTTAGACTTGACACAAAAGCACAGTCCATCATTTTCAAAATGATAAAATTCAGTAAGTTTAAAAAAAGAATCTATGAAAAGATAAATAATTATATCTAAACATACTGTGATTTTATATCTTAATAATAGAATGACAAACAATTCAATAAAATTGGGCAAAAATCATTGAAAAGACAATCTACAACAGTGATGTGTGAGCATATAGCAATTAAAATAAACTCACCATTATTAGTCATCGGTGAAATACAAATTAAAGCCACAATAAGATACTATTATGTACCAACTAGAAAGGCTAAAATTTAAAAGATTGATAACACCACGTATGGGGTAAGATGTGGAGTAATTGACATTCTCACAAATTGCTGGCAGCAAGTTAAGTGGTAAGACCTCTTTGGAAAATAGTTTGTCAGTTTTTATAAAGTTAAACATAGCTTTGAGCAGAATTGATTCACCAATCCACTCCTAGGCATTGATCCAAAATAAATGAAAACATACAGGTATCTACACTAAGGCTCGTACAGGAACCTTCACAACAGCTTTATTTATAATTGGCTATTTTTCCATTTAATAGGTGAATGAATAAACACATTTTAGTGCATCTGTACAATGAAATTACTCAACATTAAATGGAAAAGCTGCTGATACCTACCACAACATAGGTTTCAAAAGATGATAGGTGCAAAATAGTACATACTTTATGATTCCATTTGTATGAAGTTTTAAATGAAGGAAACTAATATATAGTGAAAAAGAAGATCACTGTTTGCCTGGGATCTGAGGAGAGTGGGGCTGTATGTACAGGTGGCTAAGGAAACATTTTAGAGTGATAAAAAATTTCATACTTTATGTGTAGTAGCAGTTACACCATTATATATCTTGTCAAAACTGATAGATGTAAAATAGGCCTTTATATCCTATATAAATTATGACTCAATAAAGGTATTTTTTACAGAAATAATTATGAGATTTAGCCATTATAGCTTAAAAAAAGAAAGTAAGTTAAAAGCACAAAATATTAGCTCGATTTTTGATGTGTTATCTTTTATCTTCTGGGAATTTCTGATAGAAGTGTCCTGGTGGAAGTAAGAACTTCTGATCTGTACTTCATAGAAACTGATAATCTGTCATTCATAGATTTGGATAGATTCAAAACGATGTGTTATCAAACTCACAGGAATAGATAAAATTACCTGTGAGGAATGATTTAGTGTGACAAAATACTGCTACAACCTGCTGACGCTAGTGCAGACATGACTAAGCAACCTAATTCCAAGGCAGGGACATCACATACTTAGCAGAAGCATCTCAATGCCATAGTCTCAAAACACACACCTAATGTGCACAGCTGACTACCCCCAATCAGCGCAACGTTTAATCAACAGGTAAACCCAGGAATCAACAGCTAACCAACAGCATTCCAGGTAGTCCCAGGTCTTTGAGCTTTAAAGCATTTATCTAATGTATCCTCCCCTGAAACGTATGTCAGAGACTAACTCTGAACTTCATCATTCTGTATTCAAGCTTTGGCATCTGGGAGTGTATATATATGTATGTATGTATGTGTGTGTATATATTATATACACACACACACATATTAAAATATATATATATTTAAACAATGAAAGGAAGATAGAACTCTGATACTCATTTAAGACAAAAAATCGAATCAGAGGTACAAGGAAAATGAGAAGCATGGTAAAAATAATTTTCAAGGATGGGAGTAGTTCATTATCAAATGTGAAATTCTGGAAAATCTCAGTGGCTACAACACTAGTTAGTGAAACTGAATTAACCTTGCATCATTAAATAGTGAACACCAAGTTGCCAAATTGTGACAATTAGTGTAAGTAATTATTTAAGAATGATAGAGGCCGGCGCGTTGGTTTACGCCTGTAATCCTAGCACTTTGGGAGGCCTAAGCGGGCAGATCATGAGGTCAGAAGATCGAGACCATCCTGGCTAACACTGTGAAAGCCCATCTCTACTAAAAATACAAAAAAAAAAAAAAAAAAAAAAAAATTAGCCGGGCGTGGTGGCGCGCACCTCTAACCCCGGCTGCTTGGGACATTGAGGCAGGAGAATCGCTTGGACCCGGGAGGCCGAGGTTGCAGTGAGCCCGAGATTGTGCCACTGCACTCTAGCCTGGGAGACAGAGTGAGACTCTATCTCAAAAAAAAAAAAGAAAGAAAGAAAAGAAAATGTTGATAACTAGAGAGGCTTGAGAAGGTTGTGTGAAAATATAGCCAGAGAAAAAGATAAGGACATCATATCAGATACATGATAATGCCAATAAAAATGAAAGCCGAAAGCCAAATAGTAGCTGCTGAATGTATAACTGGCTGCTGGCTATCTAACCAAATTCTGACTGTGATAGGTGTGCCTGATGTTCTCGATATGTAAATATTTTTTATAGGACCTCCAGTTTTCAATTGAAAAATAGTATCTTACATGAAGTGCATAATTAAAGGGAATATATTAGATTAAAATATTTTTTAATTTTTTTTTTAGAGACAGGGTCTCACTCTTTCACCCAGGCTGGAAGTGGTATGGTCATAGCTCACTGTAGCCTCAAATTCCTGGGCTCAAGCACTCCTCCTGCCTTGGCCCGCCAAAGCATTGGGATTACGGGCACGAGTCACTGTTCCCAGCTCTAGGTTAATATTATTGGTGCTACTAGCTAAATTATTCTAAAAGTGAATCTTCTCACCTTTATTTTTAATGTATTTAAATATGGATAGAAACAAAAAAGAGGAAATGAAAGAGAAGCAGATAAAACTGTTTTGTCCTAGCGTGTAACTCCTTTGCATTTCTTGTTTTTCAGTAAGAAAATGACAATTTTTACCTCTTAATCTTAGCTTTGCTGTATTTTGTTATTTGCCTACTATCTCATAATTTATCTTTTAATATTATATATTTATAACTAATGTACCCCAAATAGTTATACTGTTCATAGTCTAAAACAAAACAAAAACAAAACAAGTTTGCTTCTAACCAAGGTTGTAGTTTTGTAAATCTTAGCTCTAGGAATAAAACTTTTAAAGAGCATATGCCAATTATATGTATTGTGTAAAGTTTTAACAGTATATAAAGTTGTTTTGTCCTAAAGTCAAGGGCATTAATAAGAGATAATTTATTCAGATAACTGCGTGAGAAAATCTCAAAATATTTCCAAGCAAGTCTGACTCAGCAAATCAAATATGAGTTTCCTATAGGCTGAAAATCCTACCAGATACAACCTATACTTTTAAAAATGAAGCCTGTTATTTGGCTTCTTTTTGTTGAACTACAGGGAGCTATATAGGCTTGTTGTTACATGTTGAGAAAGGATTTATTGTGAAACACTTTGAGTGCTGTAAGATAAAACGCTCTATTAGGCTACATGTACACAATCCTGCCACTTCCCTTTTTATTAAAGACCATTTCGACAGCCCAGTCAGGACTTTCTGAGGTTTGGAGAAGTGAAAAATGCTCTTCAGTGTGCCTTCACTCACAGAGGGCACAGACAATCAGGCACCACATTTGACCAAATACACTCTCAGGATTGCCAGCTTTCTGTAGCAAAAACTGGTAACTACTTTCTCCAACTTGCAGAGAGAACATTTTAGAGTGAAAGTACCAGGTGTAGGCTTTTTCTGCACAAACATATTAAAATTTATAACAGTGTATGTCCAGAGATATTTCCTAAATCATCTCTTTCAAATATCATTTATGAAACATGTGATGATCATTTACTATATGCAGGCCATTGTGCTAAGCACTTTATGTACATCATTTTATTTAACTCTTACATAATCCATATAAGAAATTAACTCCAAATAAAGATGAAAATATGCCAGACTAAGCAATTTGTCTTGTGGAGTCATTACTTAGAATTCAGGCCAGGCATACTTCAAAGCAACAAAGCTGTAGCAGCCTCAAGCAAGTGCGATCATGAGAAATTTAGAAATATTTATTTTTAATAATTGAGTTAAGAAAATTGATTTTAAAAAGCTCATTATCAGTGTTCAGCTTTTGTTTGGTGTTAGCAAAGCAATATAAAGCAGTCGTTGATCCAAAACAGTTCCCCACTTAAAGTGAGTTAGGTCTATATTTAAAAACATCTGTCAAATGTGGGTCCCTGGTTCTGATGTAGAAAACTTGCCCTGACCTCAGTGGTAAGTGGAATGAAAGCCATTTCTGTGGCAGGGAGGCTGGAAAGGCTATCAAGACATGATGCCACAATCACATCCTTCTTGTTCAAATGATGCTATGAGACCCCATTCAAGTCTTTGCATTCTTCTTCAAAGAATCTACTGGATTTAAAGGCCCAAGAAAAGCCTGACCATAAATTCAGAACTGTCCCTCCCATCGCAACTTCAGCCAGCCATCTGAGCCCTCGGAGAGGATGCCAAAACTGTCAGTGCCATCTTGAGATCAACATGGTCCTTGTTCCTGGGTTGCTACAGGTGGTTAGTGCTAATGCCCTCTGCTTGATCTGCTGCATCCCTGGTACTAAGTCACTGCTTTGGAGCTTGAATATTTGGGTTGTTTAATTTCTATTTTTTTAGCAGAGTGGTTGGTGGGGTGCATAAGAGTTGGGCAAGAATATGCTGCAATGATTAGGCATCACCGTTTCCATGACCCCATGACCACTGTGAAATTTGTTAAAATCCTAGTTTCCATTTCTGTGCTTAAGACCAAGCCCCAAGTGGGGTGAGGTCTTAGAATCTAAGACAACCTCCAGTTGCTAAAGGTACCACGTTACTTGTCTATAAGGTTGGGAATTGTTCTAAGATCAAAACAATATTGATTGGCTCTTTATCTCACAAGCTTAAGAACACTCTTTTTTCTCTAGCCAGCTTAGCACAACTCAGCAAAAATAGGAAACACTGGATAAATCGTGTTGGATAACTGCAAATTGATGAACAAATGAGTCGATAACTGTTTTTATCACGTCTCTTCAGATTCATTTTTTAATTTTTTTAAAAATCCAAATTGATGTTTCACAGAAAATATGTACTCATGAATCATTTCAAAGCATGCAGTATTTCATAAATTCTTCTCCATAAGTTTACTGCTATTATTTTCACCTTGCATTGCCATTTTCTCACTTTATAAATTATTGCATTGTTCAATACAGTTTCAGAGTGAGAAAAAACAATTATGTATATGGCTATAATTATGTAAAATTATGTATATACAAATTTGACTTAAAATGTCATTACCTTTGTTATTTGCTTCAGTATTTTAGTAATTGAAATACTCAATATAATCCTCAGACTAGGAATGAACAGATTTTTCTAAGGGCAAATACTTTGTCAAAATCCATATAAAAAACACACTCCCAAGAAGTAAGAACCAATGCTATAATTTTCAGATGCACAGGTAATTTACACAGTGCTGAGATCTGACCAAAATTTGCTGAACAAGGGCCATATTCCTGAATATACTGTCAGTCTGTGTAATACATAAAATACAAATAGTGTCACATGATGACTACTTCATGAAAGACCCATGTGAAAGCTTTGCCAAAAAGAGAAATGATTTTGTTATGTAAGTGCATGACCCTGGTAGAAAGAACATGATTTTTAAGCTAGCCATATAGAAACCTCAGAGCGATTAATAAATCCTCTCTGGCCTCAATCTTCCCCTCTCTTTGTTCCAAGTTTTACCACTTAAACTTGTATTTATTCATTTCTGTCATGGCTACCTTATGTAGGAATATTGTTGTCAGGTAATATTATATGAGGTTACAGCTATTAGAATTCTGTATGCAGTTAAAACTCTCTTTCAGAACCAGAAATGCATGCAAACTTTTAAAACATCAAAGTCCTTATTGAGATCTGTTTCTCTGTGGCTATTCAGAACATGTTAATCTTAATGTTATGCTGTGAAGTAATTAGATAGGAATTATAGAAAGATAAGAACAAGTTGTGAAATAGCCTCCATGAAAAATGACTACATATTTGGAAATTTTGTGTTTTGTGAGAAAGTACATATTTGGGAACATTTTGGGTTTGTTTTGTAAAAAATATTTTTTATATAAAGTAAAAGTCTTGGTATAAAAATATTGTTTAAGGCCAGGGGCGTTGGCTCAAGCCTGTAATCCCAGCACTTTGGGAGGCCGAGACGGGTGGATCACGAGGTCAGGAGATCGAGACCATCCTGGCTAACACGGTGAAACTTCGTCTCTACTAAAAAAATACAAAAACCTAGCCGGGCGAGGTGGCGGGCGCCTGTAGTCCCAGCTACTCGGGAGGCTGAGGCAGAAGAATGGCATAAACCCGGGAGGCGGAGCTTGCAGTGAGCTGAGATCCAGCCACTGCACTCCAGCCTGGGTGACAGAGCAAGACTCCATCTCAAAAAAAAAAAAAAAAAAAAAAAAAAATTGTTTAAAATAAAAATATCAGAAATAAACTATTTTCAGAAAAAAGTCATAAAGTCATAATAGATATAGATTTCCATAGTGTGTAGATAATAATGAAATCTTTAAAAGTGAATGAAAACAGACATTCAGAAGTTTCTGTAAGCACTGGGGAAATATAAGTAGCGATGAAATTATCTTCTGCTCTCAGAAATATATTTAGATGCATAAGAGAGGGCATTTAAAAATAAATGCTAGAATTAATCATCATTTGATGGCTTATTTTTGGATAAAACACTAAGATGAGAGGGGGAACATTACACAAATAACATTTTTGAACACTGCTCTCAAGAATTTCACATTCTTGTTGATTTGGGGATAATAAATAAAACTACACATAACGTATTTTTTAGTTTCAATGATTATTTGTATACAGTTTATAAGGCCAAAATAATATTTTCCCTGTTTTTGTCTTGTCACTATATTTTTTCCTGATTTTAAAAGTAGCTTTTTATGAGTATTGAGGTTGCTCTTTCAGAGTATTTTTCTTTTATTTTCCTTTTTGTCTAGGTACATATATATGTGTGCTTCTAGTTATAATAGAAAGAAACAGAAAATTAGGTCAATCTCTTTTCAGTAAAACTACAAAACTATATAATATAATTATCAGTCAACAAACCACATTGCACCCACTTATTTTTTCATGGCTTTATGCATATTGTTGTCAAATTGACAACAACAACAACAACAAAGCATAGATAAATAACAGAGAACAGAAACTGAAACAGAGAACCCATGTTTTCCTAGGACTCTCACAAGCCATTCACTAACAATAAGAATGATGAGTATGATGACATGCATATCAATGAATTTTCAACAACACTTTGCGTTTTGTTCATGCTCATATTTATCCAGTTGATTAAGACAATTTGCATAATTTAGAGGTAATTTCTTTAGGAAAATCATGATAAAATGCTCTGATTGCTGTATGCCAAGCTCTTTACACATGGAAGTTTTTCCAAGGAAGCCTAAAAATGAACAGGAAAAAAAAAAAAGGTGAAGATATTTGTATGCCCCAAAAGTAGTTTTCAAAATCTATCTATAACATTCATCTTCTTAAGTATTTAAAGCATAAAAGCCCACATAACAAAGGTATGATTTAAATAATAGCCCAGTATTTCATTTTGTGTTGCCTCTGAGTATGGTAGGTTAACTGTGAGACAGTCCTCAATATTTACACCTTGTGTTTATGTCTTTTGTGTTATCCCCTCCTCAAGAGTGTGGGTTGGTTTTGGGTTTAGTAACTAATTTTTAATGAATAAATAATGTCAGAAGTTGTGAGATGTTAATTATCTAATTAGGTTACCAAAAGACTGTGGCTTCTGCCTTGGAGGCTTTCTTCCTGTGTTTCTTTAATTCCTCTCTCTTGGAGAAACAAGCTGCATGTTATGTACAGTCCTTTAAAGAGATCCACTGGGCAAAAACCAAATGTCTACAGACAACAGACAATAGGACTTGAGATCTGCCCCAGCTGACAGCTTGACCATAGGTTCATAAGAGTTCTTAAACCAGGAGCACCCCAGCTAGTCCATGCCATGTGAGAGTTCCTGACTTACAGAAACTGTAATATAATAAATATTTATTTTTTTTCAGTTGCTAAATTTGGAGCTAATTTGTTACAGAGCAATAGATAACTAATATTTATATTATTTTATTTTTATTGCCATTTACAATGCTGTGAAGTGGTAAGGCCAGTAGATTACCTCTAAAATCTTCCATGGGTGGCTTTGGAGAAGGTTCTTCATACAACCTTAAGAAGCGTACAAAATGTCCATGAAGTATGGACTCCGCGTGGGCAGATTTCTTACCTTAAAGATGCCCAGGAAGACAAATTCCAGAGCAGATTCTGTTTAGATGGAATATGTTCAGGGCCTTGGATTGAATGGTTCTGCTAAAGTTCTCTATTTTTGGAATCCACTAAATGACTTCTACCTATGAATTTTCCTATCACTTTGCACTGGGTTAGATATTTTTAGAACTATTTTTTTATTGATATTCAAACATTCGTGAGTGGTAAATTTCATTCTAAATTCAAATTGTAAAGTACCTAAATGTATCTTGGTATTGATCTATTTGCTTTTAAACTTTTTCATTTACTTTAGAACATTTTAAGCTGTAGGATTAAAAAAAAGAGTGATTTCTTCTCCCATCATAAGGTTCATGGCTGACATTCCACAACAAAGACAGATTAACAAGAGCATAAAAATTATTTCACATAAATTTTATGTGACATGCATGGGAGACTTCATCAATGAAGATCCAAAGACCCAGGATAAACTATATTTTTATGGACAGTCATGCAGAAATATGATTGAAAAACAGATGGGTATGATCCAGTTTAGAATCATAAAATGGAGAAAATATTGTGAAGCCCATTCGTTTAGATTCTTCTGGGTGTTCCCTGTGACATTCTTTCCATTAGGGTGTAGGGCAAGATACCTACCAAATGAAGGTCTTCAGGAGAAAAGGGAGGGGGAAATTCGGACAGAGGCCTTCTTACATTGTGATTTCTCAGCTTCCTTCAGCTTAAAGTACTCAGTCTGCCAAGGTGTCATATTTTGTTCTAAATGCCAACAAACTCTTTTTACACATGTTTTAGGTTTGAAAAGACCTCCTGTTAGACGTCCATTACTCTAGTGTTTCATTCTTTTTATTCTATTTGCCTCTTTCCAGGAGGAAGAACATAATAGTCTAGTGTGTAATATATTTACAGAGGTATCTGTTAAAGTTTCATGAATTAAGGGTTAATAACCAACACCACAGTAATGCATCACCTGTTATACAATATTTGCCTGATTTATTAACTTAACACTTAATGACTAACCACTAGATTTGTATGCTAGTTATGTATCCAAATATATAGTATGGATTTCAGGAGTCAGAGAGCAGTTTTGAAAAATAATTTGTGGGAAATGGTAACCTTTTCTGACATTACTCAAAGCCTGTCAACAAAGCCATAGCCAACCACTAGGACTGACAGAAAAACACTCTCATAGGCTTTACTGAAAGCTGGCAGTAGGTAGATTCATTTGAAATACTGTCTGATATTGAGCTTTCTCATTTTTCTCAAAATAGCCCGCTCCACAGGGAACATGAAATATTAGTGTAATTTGGCCAAGCATGGTGGTTCACACCTGTAATCCCAGCACTTTGGAAGGCCCAGGTAAGCAGATCACCTGAAGTCAGGAATTCAAGACCAGCCTGGTCAACATGTTGAAACCCTGTCTCTACTAAAAATACAAAAATTAGCCGGGCATGGTGGTGGGCATGTGTAATCCTAGCTACTCGGGAAGTTGAGGCTGGAGAATGGATTGAGCCTGGGAAGTGGAGGTTGCAGTGAGCCAAGATCGCACCACTGCACTCCAGTCTGGGTGACTGAGCAAGACTCTGGGTCAAAAATAAAAAATAAAATAAAAAATAATTGTAAATTATTGTAATAATTTTGAGTAAAGTTTTGTAATTTTGAGTAAAGTTTCTATAAATATAATTGGTGTAAAGAGTAAAATAACATAGAAAAGAATATCTAAATGTAGAGAAAGTATCAGTCTAATCCAGTTTTTTGTTTGTTTGTTCGTTTTTTAAGAAAACATTATGATTCTTAGCCATGTAAATTTTGGCCTACAGGTGAGTTCTTTATTATTATGGTCCTTAGAGAGATATGTGTTTATATATTTCTTATTTAGTTGTGATTATCCAAGAAAAACTTGTTCAGAGAAGGGAAAAATTTCAGTTAGGGAGCAGGTTATCAATCTCAATGAACTTTGACCCAGTGTTTTTAACTCAATTCGCCTAAAATCTCACTTCTAAATTATGAATGAGTGAGTCATGGGGAACTTGGACTTCCCGAAATTGACATCGGTGCTCTTGACTAGATTATTGTGCCTACAATTACCGTAGCTGCAAAAAACAAAGAGATACAAAGTAAAGAAAACAAGTTTATTTGTAAAACTGCAGTTTTGTCTGAGTTCTCTTGATAATGCTGCTTACTTTTTCAAAATTAACATTTCCCTTCAAAGATTCAGGTGGCCTTAAAACAGACCCTTTGTACAACATATCTTTACTCTGGCACATAGACTTGCACTGCTCTGCTAAAAGTGAGACTGAACTTGAAATTCTTCTGTGTCTCTTTTTGTTTCTCAGGGACAAATTCTTCTGTGTCGCTATGTATTTCCCAGGATTTAACAAAAAACTTTGTTGTTCTATAGGTCTAAAAGCTATTTAAGAAATTAAATTTCAATAAATTAGTTTTGATTAAAAGGGTAAATATATATTAAAATTGGCATTAACAAAGCTATTAACAAGAAAATAGCTTATGACATTTCTTTGTATCTGAACTATATTTTGGATCACTTTAAAGAACATCAGTCATTTAATCATCAATGGCTATTACTTTAGGCACTGTTCTAGACAAAATACACATAGAGAAAGTAAGAAAAATACATATAATCCCTGACCTCATTGAGACAGTATGCATTATGATTAAGAATTCAAACTGCTTCTGTTTGAATCTTGACTGTCATTCACCAAGCTACAGGAATTCGAGAAAATTGCAAAATGTGTTGTGTCTGAATTTCTTCACTGTAAAATGGAATTAAATATATACAAAACTCATTGGGCCATTAGAAATAAAACATAGAGAAGAAATGATTCTTACTATATATCTTAAATATTAAATTTTAAATAATTGGTAAATATTAAACCAATAATTAAAAAGGTAACACATCTATAAAGGAGATGTTGAAGTCATTGTTAAAGCATAAAACAAGAATACCTAATTAAATCTACAGTTAAATTCTTTCAAGGCCTGCAGAACATCTTCTGGACATTAAATATTTTCCCTCTTATGAGTAGTAATAAAATTCTTAAAGATGGTGTAAGATCTCCCCAAATAATACTATATATTAACTCTCAAATATATACCATATATTAGTTCTATTAAAATAGAAATTTTAGATGAATTAAATTTAACAGAGTTTAATTGAGCAAAGAATAATTTGTGAATTAGGCAGGCCCTACAACCTGAACAGATTCAGAATGACTCCAGGACTACCACATGGTTGGATAACATTTACAGATAGAAGACGAAAGTGACTTACAAAAAATGGCAGTGAAGTATACAAACAGCTGGCTTGGTTACTGCTGGACATTTGTCTTCTTTGAACCTGTTTTGAACAGTTGGCTGCCTGTGGTTGACTAAAGTTCTACCGCTGTGATTGTTTGAGACTCAGCTACTTGTTATAATACAAGAGTAAGTGTATCAGTCTGTTTCCACGCTGCTGATAAAGACATACCCAAGATTGGGCAATTCACAAAAGAAAAAGGTTTAATGGACTCACAGTTCCACATAGCTGGAGAGGCTTCACAATCATGGTGGAAGGCAAGGAGGAGCAAGTAACATCTTACGTGGATAGCGGCAGGCAAAGAGAGAGCTTGTGCAAGGAAACTCCCCTTTTTAAAGCCATCAGATCTTGTGAGACTTATTCACTATCACGAAAACACTGTGGGAAAGATTTGCCTCCATGATTCAATTACCTCCTACCAGGCCCCTCCCACAACACTTGGGAATTCAAGATTAGATTTGGGTCAGGTCACAGTCAGACCACATCAGTAATTTACAGTCTATTTACACATCAAGTTGGGTCACAGTTCATTATTTATAGAGAAATCATTAGCTTAACCTTAAAATGGGAGGCAGCTTCAGGGCAAACTTAATTTAACAATAGTATCCTTTTTGAGGTTGACCAAAAATTTACACATTGACATCACTCTGCCATCATTTTAAATGGACTCACTTGGTCTCAAATCCCACTATAACACAGCAGAACAGTGTGTTTTGAAAGGTGGGAACAAGAAAAAAGAACAACAAAAAAAACCAAAAACCCGATTGCTGATTGACTAACATTGGGTTGCTTCAGATTTTTTTTTTTTTTTTTTTTTTTGGTAAGGCGCAAAATAAAGGAGACTCCCTCATTATGTTAGAATCTTCTGTTTTCAGGAGGAACAAAATTATCTGATCTGTTTAGGATCTATCTGCCTCCTTAAAGTTTCAGGTTGATTATGAAACTTAGTATGAATTATTCCATTTTGGTTTGGCCTCATCTGTTGGGGGCCTAGCAGAGTACCTAACTCTAAAACAATGGTCTGCCATTATTTTGTTAAACAGTTCCTCTTTCTTGGTTAGAGTCTCACTAAAGTGATAATGTAACCAAAACTTAGAGCATTTGTGCTACTCAATCATCATCCTTTTGTGTTTCCAGTCTCAACACGTCACTCATAGGTTACAGTGTCCTCATAATTACTTATTTAAGTTTTTGTTTTATCAATCAGACAGAGACCATTCAATATTCTAAAGATGGCTTCATGCAAATATTTAAACATTCTCTCTGTTTCTGAGAGAAAACAGAGTACTCCTATATTAGGAGGGTAATACCAAGTATTTTAAGTATGCTCCTTAACCAAGGTCCCCATGAACTAAACCAACTAAAACACATCAAAGAATGAGCCAGATTAAAAGTCTATATATTTTAAACAAACAACCCATTCATTAACTCTCTGGAACTAATTCCCTATCACACTTATAATAGCCAATGTAGTCATCTGTGTGCAACCAGAAGTATCAGCAACTACACAGATTCTTTCTTTTTCATGGAGTTAGTAACCTAGAGCAATTGTATTATCTAACTTGAGCAAGATAATTTAAATAAATTTGTTGTGCAAACATAGCCTTTGCAGTAGAATCTACTATAGAGCCTATTATTAGGTACACATTTCTAATCATCGTCTCGTTTACATTTACTCCAAACCATTGAACAAAGAGACCTAGCAAATAATGCCAATCCAAAAGAGTGAAGGCCTCTTCTTAACCAATATGTAGGTGAAAAGGAGGGGACTAGTTTTCTGTTTTTCATTGATAATGGAACAACACAGTCACCATTAAAATTCCTAGCCCATATTGGCCCTTCATCTTCCACCCATCAACGCATAAGTTTTCCCATGTATAACGCAGAATACAAAATCCTCCACGAATGTGGATCACGAGGTCTGGAGTTCAAGACCAGCCTGGCCAATATTGTGAAATCCTGTCTCTACTAAAAATACGAAAATTAGCTGGGTGTGGTGGCACATGCCTGTAGTCCCAGCTAGGCAGAAGAATTGCTTGAACCCAGGAGGCAGAGGTTGCAGTGAGCCAAGATGGAGCCACTGCACTCCAGTCTGGGCGACAGAGCGAGACTCTGTCTCAAAACAACAACAACAAAATGTATACCCCATGGGTATACACAAGGCCCCTTTTCCAGTTCTACTGTTTATACATTATTTAGGATGTTAAAATTAGCAGTTTCTAACCAAGCATCTAATGTGGAGTTATTATAGGTTTAAAGAACACTAGAGTAGCATGACATATAAAATAATTCACAAGAAACTCTGTATGGGCTTTTGGTGAAAACTTTTTTTTATTATGTTCTTTTTGGCCCTGTTTTTTGTGTTCCATTACAGGGTTAAATTCAAACAGGAGTGAGAACAAGTGGGTTTATAAATCTTACCACAAACAGAATTTGAACAATGGTTACTTTAGAGATATTGCTAAAGTTATCCATTGGGTGAACTAAAAGATCCCATAGAAAATGTAAAGATATGAGTTTGGCATGACAGATGGAACGCCACTTTAAGCTAATCACAGTAACTAGTGATTGTGAAATTATAATTATGGGATTATCCCACCAAGGATAAGTAATGAAAAATTAAGAGAGGTTAGTGTTAATACCAGAGAAGTCTTGATCTATCATTTTGATAGAGCTGCCCATATCTAGGATGTCATCTGCTTGTAGGGAGGAATTTCCCTGGTTAGATTTAGCTTAAGGTCTCCAATAGGTGTGCAGTTCCAAACACCTGGAGAGGCCCTTTTGAGTTTGAGATGCGGATTCAAGGTTTGAAGTATGAAAGTGTTGCTGAAGTGTGAGTGGCAGGGGGATGTCTTTTTCTGATGGCATTTCCAGAAGACCCAAATTTTGGGTTCTAGATCATGAAGAGTTTGATTGTCCTCAGTTAGTGAATCATTAAAATCTTTCTTCATCTGGTGAAAACACAATTTGGCATGATGCATTAAAGCCTTGTAGCACTTAGTCATATCAGTTTAGGAGAGCAGGAGATACCTGAAGTTCCAATATTAGCAGCATATATATTGCCGTGATTATTCCAAAAGTGGTAAACTTATGTTTTTCACTGGAAACGGAGTTGACTGTCATAAATCTGTAATACCTTCAACCAATGGAATCCAGTTGATGCAGATTGCTTTGTCTAATGTTATTACAGCTATAATAACTTAACTGTTTTACAAGTTGTTCAGTGAAACAAGTACCTCTATAGCTTGAGATTTCTCCAGGAATGTGCCATGAGGCAGGCTCACTTTCTACTAACTTTCAGCTATTTTAGCCTCAGCCTTCTTGTGTGGGGGTTCAGTCAGGATGGTTGGGAAAATGATAAGATGCAAACCTTCTTGGAAGGCCTGGCAGGTTTGCATAAGCTCCAATAATAAACTTGGCTGAAGGCAGCCTTGTCCCCTTAGTTAAATAAATTAGAGAAGAAAAGGGATGTGCTGAGTTTATCTAACTAGCTTGTTTACTCATGTGGTCCTAAGACTGACCTTTGATTTACTGGGGCACTTAATTGCTTTCTACTCAGGAAGTCCACAGTGTCAATTACCCTCTAGTGGTGTTGACTCAAGCCTTTGTCAATTAATGTTTACTAGCTGGTGGAGGCCATAGTCACAACTGTTTACAGCATTCTGCTTGTAGTCTGTAAGCGACTTGGAAGCTCTGCCAAACTGCCAAGGCAGAATATCTGTGTGTCAGTGTACTTTATTCATCCGTCCTTGGGTCAGGGTCTGTGGGACAGACCCCTGCATTCTTGCATAAGAAAGCTTCTATATAACCTGAAAATATGCATTGGCAGTGGCAATTGAATGAAATTCCTCTGTAAATGTTTAAATGGCCCATCAGATAGCATATATCTACCAGAAGTTTTTATTTTCTTTTGAGGATTATGGGTTTGACAAACCAAATATTGGTTATAAATAATTTTAGCAATTTTAGAACAGTCTCCACACCACTTTTTAAAAAAATAATTGGGATTATTTTTTCATTTCCATGATGAGTCATGGAGTACAGAGATTTTAATAATAGAAGCTTTAAGCACTTTAAGAATTCAGGAAGAACAGGTGGCCATTTGGGGTCCCAAAAATCCACAAATAATATTGGATTCATATCCTCTTAAATATTATTTTTCATGCAATTCAGCTGCATAGCACTGTTTATTAAATGGGCTATCATATGTAATTTGACTTGGATTATGGAAATCATTAAAATTGCATATCTGAATATTTTAGTACTGCCTGATTTAGCATGAAAATCTCATAAAGTATTTCCTTGGCATTTAATTAATTATTGAAATGCTTGCATTAGTAGTTTTATAAACCAGTCATTCTCTTTAATAGATTTCTAGGAATTCTTATTCAGTCCAGTGGTATGATATCAAGGTTGTTAGAAACCTGTACTTGTCAGAGACATTTCCACCCTTTCCCTGAAACTTCTTGAAGACACAACACATTAGGATTATAATTGCTTGTAAAGAGATTTCAGAAAAAGCATCAGAATTAAGCAATTAATTGTAGAGAAAAACACTTACAATGACCATGGTTAATAATGCAATTGACAAGAAAATTTAGTTATTTCTGTGGCCTACAATAATTCAGTATAACTATAATTATGACAGATAATATATACCAAGACATATCAAAATTTTTAGGAACTTCATGCAATTTTGAAACAGAAATTAACAGCATATCCATACAAATATCACTCAAAAAAGGATAATTTTTAAATTTTATAATGTTTCTAATATAATTTAACATGTTAGATAAGTATGTTTACTATCTCTCTTTTTTATGTTTCAGAAGCCCCCTGGAACATCCCAAAATTTGCTTTGAAGTCAAAAAGACTTAATTTTCATTCTGAAATTTGATTTTGGGAAGCCTGTCAAATATGTCAACGGTTTAAAATATTTGATCAAAACATGATCTCAGATCACTGTAAAATATAGTAATTTATTTAGCCAAAGTGATTATTAAAAGACTTTAAAAAGCAAAAACCTTTACTCTTTGAGAGAGAGTACACTCAGTTTTCCAAACAATCAGAAGACCTAATAAAGACAGCAGGAGACACTCAACATCTGTTGCTTTCTCCCCTCACTCTCTTTTTACCTTTTTTTTTATTATTATTTTTTATTTTTATTTTTGCAATTTACTCAGGAGTTGAAATAAATCTTTTACCATCTCTTATTAACACTACATACAAATCTTATTTAAAATAGGAAACCAAATTTTGGTTTTGTACTAGTATACTTTTGATACTAAGGATCAGTTTTAAAAGCACTTATAATAAATTCATTTAATCTTAGTTTAACCATATAAGATATTTATTTATTTATTGAGACAGAGTCTCACTATGTTGCCCAGGCTGGTCTTGAACTCCTGGCCTCAAGCAATCTTCTTATGTTGGCCTCTAAAAGTGCTGGGATTACAGGCATTAGCCACTGTATGTGGCTTATATTACTCTTTTTTTAAATTTATTTTTATATCCACTTAACTTTATCTATATTACTTCTTCCTTATTTCTTCATTTTGAAACATTTAAATAACCTTTAAACTAGATAAAAGTTATTTTTCTTTTAAGAAAAATCACATTTTTATGTCTTCTTTACAAACTTTCTCACCAAAAACATATCTTGCTCTTTCTGTAAAATTTACATACAAGAACCAACTCAAATGTCCATCGATGACAGACTGGATTAAGAAAATGTGGCACATATACACCATGGAATACTATGCAGCCATAAAAAGGATGAGTTCATGTTCTTTGTAGGAACATGGATGAAGCTGGAAACCATCATTCTCAGCAAACTATCGCAAGGACAAAAAACCAAACACCACATGTTCTCACTCATAGGTGGGAATTGAACAATGAGAACACTTCAACACAGAGCGGGGAACATCACACACAGGGACCTGTCGTGGGGTGGGCAGGGATAACATTAAGAGATAAACCTAATGTAAATGACAAGTTAATGGGTGCAGCACACCAACATGGCAGATGTATACATATGTAACAAACCTGCGCATTGTGCACATGTACCCTAGAAATTAAAGTATAATAATAAAAAAAAATCACAAAGAAAAAAATTTCCTTTAGTTTTAATTATATACATTAATGACAATTTTAACTTTAAGTAATTTCAATTTTCAGTATTAAAAAAACTAGGAAGTAAGCAATTTTAAACTATGTTATAGCAGTATTTACAGATAAAAACATTTTATAATTTCAGAAGAATATGTTTCCTCAATTTTTTATGTTTCTCAACACATGCAAATATATTTGTCTTAGTTATATCATGTAAAAACAATTTATTAATGTATTTAGGCTTACACGTACTAGTTAATGTTTTCGTACTTTAACTTAGAAATTACTCAGATATTTAATAAGTGTTTACCATTTAATTTAACATAACTTTAAGATTTTAAATTGCTGAAAAAAAGTTTGAGACTATGACAAATTCATTTATAAACTTTTCTGCCAGTTACCTTTACCTAATTTACACATTCTTATCAATTACCCTTGGATTGCTTACTTAACAAAGCTAACCATTGAAGAAGATTAAGAAATAGCATGCTAAAATGTACCTTGCTAAATATATGCTAAAATATAGTCACTTTGGTATATTATTGCTACCAACAGGTAATCAGAGCCAGGCTCTTTGAATTCCCCTTATCTGTCTAAAGACAGATTTTCCAAAGGAGCTCAATTGTCATCAATTCTGTCTTCAGGGAGTTCCAGCAACCTTTTCTTTTATCACAAGAAAAGACACTTCATCACACCCAGACAAACCTTTTCATAAACCAGCACCCTGTCTTCTAAGGGCCCATTTATCTTTCCTCAAACTCATTTACTTCTTCAGGCCTAAATTGCATCATTTGTCCAAACTAAGGAAAGAGAGAATAGGAAAAGGCCCACTTAAGATGGCCAAGAAAATCACCTTAGGCAAAGGTAATGCTTTGTAATTTTAAACTAATATTTTTTTTTCCGTTATATAAGTTTCCAGTAACCCAGTGCTCCCTCTTTTCCAGGTGCACAAAGGCAGACATCCTTACAAAAGGGGATTACCTTCATAGACGTAAACTTCATTTACAAAAGGGTTTCAAGCTAGCTAGCTCAGTGCCAGAAAGGTATGTTTTGGTGACCAATTAAGTTTAATATAAGGGATTTTTTAATTTAGCTCCTGTTGTTTAACAAAAATGACTGAGTTCTAGGCAGGGCCTTTTAAGGAATAGGGCAAAGAAAGCCTTTCCTCTGCCTAGACTTAGTATTAACCACTGTGAAAAAGAAGCAAGTCTACTTTACCAGAGAGCCTATTTTTTAATAAATATTTTATCCAATTTTATTTTCCCCTTGGGTGGGGGCAGGAGAGTTTAATAACTGAAGCAAAAAGTTAGCAGATTCAAGTTTTCTTATCAATTAATCACTTAAGTTTTTGTTTGCCTTTTGGAAGAGTCTTTTAAAAGAAGCAATATGAATATTAAAATCTTTTTAGAAGCTTCTGCACACCAATAGACGTCCCTGGGTGAGCCTAATTCAGAAGCCCTTATTTTTAAATGCACTTCTTACAGTGAAGTGTTGTTTATTTCAAACATTCCATTACAATTTCAAATTCTCTTTAATTCGATTTTGTCATTCTGCAAACATTTGCTGCTTCAGGGGCCTAATACTTATCCATGTAAAGGTAGGTGTAGTTGGAAGGTGGAGTACCCAGTTCTTCAGAAATTAAGATCTCATTTTTATGTTTAATCTTGGCTTTGGCTCTGAGATCCACTTGATCAAATTAGTCAATTTTTTCCCTCTACTCAAATGAGCAAGAAAAAGAAACAAAGGGAGTAGAACACAATATCCCTACAAATTTCCAACATCTGGAGTTCAAACCCCCTGAGGTAATAGCAGTTTACTCTAAGTTTCTGTCTGACTCAGTCAGATATGTGAGGCCTCTAGCTGGATTGAATCCAGTTAATTATCAGATTTAATTCAATCCTGGATCCTGTCCAGCTCCTATTGTGATTTTCAAACCCAGTCCGTATCAAAAATGTGCTCAAACAAACTCAGATAGCTCAAATCTCAAATCCATGGAGCTTTTAAATCCAAGAAAGAACTTAGCCCTCATTCTCAGTTGCTGCGAGAGTAATGGGCACATGGGCCTGGCAAGGACCTTACGTCATCACTTGGGGGTTGCTGGAAGCCCTACTTCAGATCCCACTTCTGATGCCAACTGTTAAAAGAAAAACTTTAGACAAATTAAATTTAACAGAGTTTAACTGAGCAAAGAATGATTTGCAAATCAGGCAGCCCCCAGAACCAGAATGGGTTCGGAGCTACTCCAGGGCTACCACATGGTCAGTTAACATTTATGAACAGAAAAAGAAAGTGATGTGCAGAAAATGGAAGTGAGGTACACAAACAGCTGCTTTGGTTACAGCTGCGAATTTGCCTTATTTGAACCTGGTTTAAACAGTGGGTTGCCTGTGGTTGACAGAAGTTTGGCTGCATTGATTGGCTGAAGTTGGGCTACTTGTTACAAGAGTAGGTTACAGTCTATTTACACATGAAGTCGGGTTACAGTTTATTATGTACAGAGAAACCATTAGGTCAAATTTAAAATATATAAGGAGGCAGTTTTAAGCTAAACTTAACAGTTCTCTAATATTTCCACCACTGATGAGCAAAAAAGGAAATTGCTTCATGCACATATATCAAAAATACTGCTAAATAAAGTAAAATTGAATTTCTTGTGCTGTCTTTTTGAAAAAAAAAAAGAAATTCAAATTTTACTTTGTGTTGTAAATCAGACAATGACAGATTTAAGCTGCAATCATTTTAAAAGTTTTATTTGCTAAGGTTAAGGACATGCCCAGGAAAAGAACACAGAATCACAAAAAGAATTGGTGGGTGTGCTTTTTCTGAAGAGGATCTGAGGACCTCAACAGTTAAAGAGAAAAGAGCAGGTACTGGGAAAAAGGAGAAGAAAGAAAGAATAGGGTAGGTATCCTGTTCCTGCATTATTGCTTATTAGTAGGAGCTAAATGATAAGAATTTATGAACACAAAGAAGGAAACGACAGCACTGGGGTCTAGTTGAGGTGGGAGGGTGGGAGGAGGGAGAGGAGCAGAAAATATAACTATTGGGTACTGGGCTTACTACTTGGGTGATAAAATAATTTGTGCAAAAAAACCCTGTGACACATGTTTACCTGTGTAACAGACCTTCACATGTACCTAAAACAAAACAAAACAAAACAAAACAAAACAAGAAGAGGGTAGGTAGATCAGAAGCAAGGGGTTGCATTCTTTTGAGTCTTTGGTCAGTGTTCATTGAATACACATTTTACATATGAGGGTGGGTAGAGAAATAGTAACATAGTAACATGCATTTGTCTCATGCTTGGTGAAGCTGCATTTTTACAAGTAAAAATAAACATAGGTTAGAGGAAGCAGTCAGATATTCATTTGTCTCAGGGGAGCATTGGAATGACTTTTTAGTTTTGTCCTTTGTCCCTTACATGTGAAGATAAACTATCAATTTAGATTGTCAGGGTAAAGTTCAACAGAACTATTTTAGGGTAAAGATCTGGGGCCCACAAGGAATTTCTTTGAGGGCAAATTGTGAGGGAGGTATGCAGTTTTTTGTCTTTGAACCTATCTTATTAAGAACAAAGTGAGAGGTTGGTGTGTATAACCAAATTCCCAACTTGATTTTTCTCTTTGGCTTAGTAAGATTGGGGTCCTGATATTTGTTTTCCTTTCACATTTTCTTTAAGTTATCTTTTAAATCACTTCAGCTCTTCTACTTCAAAGTAGCAACTATATTTTCTTAATATGTACTAAAAGTTTATTTTGAATTTTACTTTTTTTAAAGGTTAATTGAAAATTGCTTCAAACTCTGCCGCTGAAGAAATAACTCTAATCAAGAATGGTGTTTGCATACAAATAATATTTTTGCATACAAATGAGTATTTGAGGTTGCATTATTTCATTCGTGGTATCTATATTAAAACAAACAGAAGCAGAACATTAACTGATCCCTATTACTTCAAAATACCTTTTTTTTTTTTTTTTTGAGACAGTCTCGCTCTGTCACCCAGGCTGGAGTGCAGTGGCACAATCTCGGCTCACTGCAAGCTCCGCCTCCCAGGTTCACACCATTCTCTTGCCTTAGCCTCCCAAGTAGCTGGGACTTCAGGCGCCCGCCACCAAGCCTGGCTAATTTTTTGTATTTTTAGTAGAGATGGAGTTTCACCGTATAAGCCAGGATGGTCTCGATCTCCTGACCTCGTGATCTGCCGGCCTCAGCCTCCCAAAGTGCTGAGATTACAGGCATGAGCCTCTGCTCCTGGCCCAAAATATCTTTTAATACTTGCTTTTCAAAATTATGTTTTGATTAGTAACAATAAATTGTAATGTTTGGTGTAAGATTAATTCGTATTTGCTATTTAGATTTAAAAATAACTTTGTGCTCATAATTCAACACCATTATCAAGAAATAACAACTATATATGAGATACTCAAACAAAAAAGATTCAATAATCCATTTTGCTTGGAATGGATAGACCGAATTTTCTGTACTTCTTCTCTTACTTTGTGCTATTACAGATTTTATTGGTTAAATTTTACTTAATAGAGCCTAATGATGCCCATATAGAAATAAAAGCATTATATATATTAAAACAGAATGGGGGGGCATTTTGCTGCTTCAAAATATATCTAATATTTATATGGAAGTTAACTTAGTTGGGATAGAGAAAATAAGAGAAGTCCAAGAGCAAAAGGACAGATTCCAGAAAGAAAAAGTAACCAGATACAGAAAAAAGAGATATAATTGAGCTCCAGTTTAAGAAAATATTGTTTTCCAAACATGCTTGTGTTTCAAATATTTAATACACTATTAAACATATATAAATTAATATTTTTGAATCCCTTGTAATTACTGTCTACCTTTGTAAAATATACCCTATATTTTTAACGTCTTTAACAACTTTTTCTTTGTACCTTTGTTTCTTTGATCATATTTTTCTCATTTTGATTACTGCTAATATATATTAGAAAATATGAGTTGCAACTACTGCTTTACAATCATTGTAGGGAAAATATTACATCTTGGTAAGTAGTAAATTTGTAGGGAAAATATTACATCTTGGTAAATAGTAAATTTAATATATGTTTTCAAATACCCCATTGTCTGCTATTGGAAATGTAATCCAAATATAAACCCTGTCATAGTGATAGAAACAAAAGACAGACAAATGCCTAGGCAAATAGTGAAGGGCCCCCAGAGAATCTCTGGCTCACCCCATAAGTATTTACACCCTGACGTTTTTGTGCAGATGAGGGAATCTGCACAAGGTCTTACTGGGCGTGCCAGCAATGGACTGGAGCAATGGACTCCAGCAATGGACTGGAGGCCCACATGCACTGGGAGAATAAGGAGGAGCCACTAGGAATTTGCATCTTGTGCAGGGGAGGAGCTAGGCCCCTTCAACTGGTGTGTAGTGGCCTGGTATTCAATTTGTGAGGTGGAAATCTGTGTGCAGGACTCCTCTCTTTTGCTGAGAGCTTTCCTTTCATGTAATCAATTCTGCCATCCTTACCTTTCAATTTGTCCATGTGCCTAATTTTTCTTGGTCATGAGACAAGAACTCGGATTTAGCTGAACTAAGGAGGAAAAAAATCCTACATCAGTAGTTTATCCCAAATCATTCCATATTACCTATTAAAAAATAAAATAAGAAAATACTCAACAGTGTAAAGTATGATGACATAAAGACAATGATATACTGTTATTATCTGAAAGGAATTACTGCTAAGTTGGAGGGTGATAAAGCTGGAGGAAAAAGGTAAGTATTTTACTCTCCATAGAATAATTTCGATCTGATAAAGTAAAAGGCACCGCAGGGTTTTCTCATTATCTGTAAAACCGTAAAACAACCATTCTTCTTCACTTGGAACATTTTTCACTTTTTGTCATTGTTGTTAAGTCAATCCCTGTGTTGTATAACTTAGGTTTGTGTTTCCTAGATTTAGACTTTAGTCAAAGGGAGAACTAGAAGGAATTAGGAATTGGAAGACAGGCAGTAATATATACTTTTGGGGAGAACATATCATCTGAAATTTAATTGCTAGGTAATGAACCAAAAGAAAGAATACTGCTAGATGAATTTATGGAGATACTCATTTCCCCTGTAATTTGTTAGAACTGTTCCACCAGAAGGCATGGTAACAACAGAAATTTGGTTATAAAAGATAAATAACCACCCACTATTCAGATACAGAAAATTTTACCAATGTCTAATTGGGCTCAATGTAGGGACAAATTAAAGGCAGAAATGTAGTCTATTAACAATGATCAAATATGATTATGTCTTATTTTGAACTAGCATTACGTCTTGGTGAATATAAAGAGATAAGCATTACAGAATCAAGAAACATAAATAAGATCCTGAAAGATAAATAACATAGCATCTGTGAAATATATATTTGCTACAAGAAACCAGAAACATAAAAAAATTAAAATGGGCCGGGCGCGGTGGCTCAAGCCTGTAATCCCAGCACTTTGGGAGGCCGAGACGGGTGGATCACGAGGTCAGGAGATCAAGACCATCCTGGCTAACACGGTGAAACCCCGTCTCTACTAAAAAATACAAAATACAAAAAACTAGCCGGGCGAGGTGGCGGGCGCCTGTAGTCCCAGCTACTCGGGAGGCTGAGGCAGGAGAAGGGCGTAAACCCAGGAGGCGGAGCTTGCAGTGAGCTGAGATCCAGCCACTGCACTCCAGCCTGGGATACAGAGCGAGACTCCGTCTCCAAAAAAAAAAAAAAAAATTAAAATGTAGTTTGAGATATTGAAAAAAATTAAGGATAAGAAGGGCTCATACAGGAGATACAATAGCATGATAGATGTACAAGGTAATATCATGAAGCCAGGAGAGCAAGCTGAACAAAGAAGGAAAATGAGTAAAAAAAACTTCAAGCAAACTCAAATGGCAACAGAATCTTCAGCAAGAAAAGCCAGGCATGATATTGTACTGACTATATTATTCCATTTATGTGAAAGTTCAGAAGAGGCATAGTGACAGAAAGCGTGTCAGTTATCACTTTGGCCTAGGGCAGAGGAAATGACTGAATATTGGCATGGGGGAACTTATGGTGGTGAATTTCATATATTGATTGTGTAAAATTTACATGTGTAGATGTGTAAACATTTGGTATAAATCAACATTGAGTACTTTTGATTGCACATTTTTATTCTAGTAAAATGGTTAAAATTAAAAATACCTAACCATTTGGGAGAAAAAAAATTAATATTAATACCGCCTTACTTCAAAATAAATAACATTTTTTTTCCTCATAGTTAATCTTTGAAGATGAAGGAGAAATGTCCTTGTTTTGTGGAAATGAAACTGTTACTTTTCTAATATTATTACCACAAAAAAAATTTCTTAGCTGATAAGAAATCAGAAAATTAATCTTACTGCTTTTGGTGGAAATGTTTGAAAACATTCTCCAAGTACATAAACATTGGATTATAATTTATGAATCAAAAAATATTGAATATAAAATTTGGTGAATATTAAAATCAGTTAGATGATTTCTATGTTGTGATTCCAAAAAAAGAATGCAAATATCAAAACAAATCTTTAGAATGGAAAATGTATAATAGTATTTGCATTAGTATAATTTGGTTTTAAATTTCAGATTGTAACAAACTATGACATTTATTAGAGTATCACTTTTTCCTTATTTAACATTAAAAATTACTTGTGCAGACCAAATATATGTTATTTTTTAGATTAAAAAATCTTTAAAAATGGCATAGATATGTTAAAGCTGAAAAGTCAGGAAAATTGGTAGGTGAGAGATACAGGTTCATAACTGCTTATTCCTGTTACCTATCTTCATGAATAATCAAAAGAACAAACGGTTAAAAATAATGGCAGGATTTCAGTCTAACTTGACCGCTAGATCAGAGGCTAACGTATACACATAAACTTGTGATTCGAAGTAATGATATACTCACTAGCCATTAAGAGAGGCAACTTCTGTATTTTCTTGTGCATAACATGCAGGAAGAATCACCAGTTTCATGGCTGCATTGGAATTCAATGAAATAGGGTGGACTGAATCCCCTGGAACATGGAAACATCTTGTTCCCACCAACTACAGCAAGTTATCCCATGTTTGAAAGAATAATAGCTGGACTATAAACTGAATCTAACTATATATCTATTTATCATTTATCCAGTTATTTGCCTATCTGTTATCTTTTTCTCTAAACTTCTGATTTTAAACTATAGTTATCTCTGGGAGTTAATTCTGGGAGATTTACATTCTGGGAGATTTTAATTTTATTTGTTATATTTTTAATGTTTTATATACTTTAATATGAGCAACTAATTTTACATGATTTAAAAGTAATAATATTAAGCAAATGATATTTTATTACTTTGACTTCTTTTAATAAAATTCATGAATAAACAATTTTTAAAAATTAAATTTTTATTTTCACTTAGGAAAGTGTTAATTCTAAATTGAATAATTATACCTCAACCACCAAAAGACAGTAAATTGGCAGTAGAAAATCCTAATAATAATGGTGTACATAGTAGATATTTAATTTGTTAAAAAATTGACAATTCAAGCCAAGCGGAGGTATCAAGTAGAGAAATAATAAAGGAAATGGTATATCAGGTAGTTAATTACATTAGTTTTTAAGCCTGTTATAACAAATTACTCCAACCCGGGGGGGTTAAAACAACAGAAATATATTCTCTCACAGTCTGGGAGGCCAGAAGTCTGAAATACTGTCAGCAAAGCTTGTTGCCTCTGAAAGCTCTGAGGGAGAATGTGCTTCCTGCCCCACTTACAGCTCTACGTGGCTGTGAGTATCCTTAGCGCTCCCTGCCTTACATATTTGCATTACTCCAGTGGCTACTCCTGTATTCACACTTTTTAATCAGTGTATTTGTGTTTCTGTGTCTAAATTTTCCTCTCGTTTCTCTTATAAAAACATTAATCATTAATTTATGGCCCATCTTATTTCCAGGATGATTTTATTTCAAGATCTTTAATGATACCCACAAAGACTCTTATTTCCAAATAATGCCACATTCTCAGGTTCTGAGTGGACATGGTTTGTGGGGTACTATTCAGTGCACTACAATAATACATTATTAAAATCTGAAAAATTAGCTGCCTTTCTGAGAACAAACAACTTTTTATTTAATTTTATTATTTTAAAATATTTTTATTTAAGAACACAACATAAATAAAAGTCTATCTACACTTCTGATTATTTTGGTGGTGATTTGCAAAAATAAGTAGAAAGTTTAAAGTTTAAATACTTGAGTATAAATATTGTGAAAATAAATCCATAGTATTTTTATTTATTTTTGAAATACTGCTTTTATCTCTTTAATTTTGAATATTTTGCTTTTGCTGATCAACATATATAATTTCTAAACTTTAGCAATACTTTAATTAATTAATTATTGTTATTATTATTATTATTATTATTTTTGAGACAGGGTCTCACTTCATCACCCAGATTGGAGTGTAGTGGCACAATCACAGTTCACTGCATAGTTGGCCTCCTGGTAGGTGATCCTCCAGCCTCAGCCTGCCAAGTAGCTGTGTCTACAGGCACATGCCATCATTCACGACTATGTTTTAATTTTTTTGTAGAGGTAGGATTTCACCATGTTTCCCAAGCTATAAACTATTTCTGTTCTTGTACATTTGCTGAGGAGTGCTTTACTTCCAATTACGTGGTCGATTTTGGAGTAAGTATGATGTGGTGCTGAGAAGAATGTATATTCTGTTGATTTGGGGTGGAGAGTTCTATAGATGTCTATTAGGTCTGCTTGCTGCAGAGATGAGTTCAATTCCTGGATATCCTTGTAAACTTTCTGTCTCGTTGATCTGTCTAATGTTGACAGTGGAGTGTTGAAGTCTCCCATTATTATTGTATGGGAGTCTAAGTCTCTTTGTAAGTCTCTAAGGACTTGCTTGATGAATCTGGGTGCTCCTGTATTGGGTGCATATATGTTTAGGATAGTTAGCTCTTCCTGTTGAATTGATCCCTTTACCATTCTGTAATGGCCTTCTTTGTCTCTTTTGATCTTTGATGGTTTAAAGTCTGTTTTATCAGAGACTAGTATTGCAACCCCTGCTTTTTTTGGTTCTCCATTTGCTTGGTAAATCTTCCTCCATCCCTTTATTTTGAGCCTATGTATGTCTCTGCGTGTGAGATGGGTCTCCTGAATACAGCAGACTGATGGGTCTTGACTCTTTATCCAGTTTGCCAGTCTGTGTCTTTTAATTGGAGCATTTAGTCCATTTACATTTAAGGTTAAGATTGGTATGTGTGAACTTGATCCTGCCATTATGATATTAACTGGTTATTTTGCTCGTTAGTTGATGCAGTTTCTTCCTAGCCTCGATGGTCTTTACATTTTGGCATGTTTTTGCAATGGCTGGTACCGGTTGTTCCTTTCCATGTTTAGTGCTTCCTTCAGGGTCTCTTGTAAGGCAGGCCTAGTGGTGACAAAATCTCTAAGCATTTGCTTATCTGTAAAGGATTTTATTTCTCCTTCACTTATGAAACTTAGTTTGGCTGGATATGAAATTCTGGGTTTAAAATTCTTTTCTTTAAGAATGTTGAATATTGGCCCCCACTCTCTTCTGGCTTGGAGAGTTTCTGCTGAGAGATCTGCTGTTAGTCTGATGGGCTTCCCTTTGTGGGTAACCCGACCTTTCTCTCTGGCTGCCCTTAAGATTTTTTCCTTCATTTCAACTTTGGTGAATCTGGCAATTATGTGTCTTGGAGTTGCTCTTCTCGAGGAGTATCTTTGTGGCGTTCTCTGTATTTCCTGGATTTGAATGTTGGCCTGCCCTACTAGGTTGGGGAAGTTCTCCTGGATGATATCCTGAAGAGTGTTTTCCAACTTGGTTCCATTTTCCCCCTCACTTTCAGGCACCCCAATCAGGCATAGATTTGGTCTTTTTACATAATCCCATACTTCTTGCAGGCTTTGTTCATTTCTTTTTCTTCTTTTTTCTTTTGGTTTCTCTTCTCGCTTCATTTCATTCATTTGATCCTCAATCGCAGATACTCTTTCTTCCAGTTGATCGAGTCGGTTACTGAAGCTTGTGCATTTGTCACGTATTTCTCGTGTCATGGTTTTCATCTCTTTCATTTCGTTTATGACCTTCTCTGCATTAATTACTCTAGCCATCAATTCTTCCACTTTTTTTTCAAGATTTTTAGTTTCTTTGCGCTGGGTACGTAATTCCTCCTTTAGCTCTGAGAAATTTGATGGACTGAAGCCTTCTTCTCTCATCTCGTCAAAGTCATTCTCCGTCCAGCTTTGATCCGTTGCTGGCGATGAGCTGCGCTCCTTTGCCGGGGGAGATGCGCTCTTATTTTTTGACTTTCCAGCTTTTCTGCCCTGCTTTTTCCCCATCTTTGTGGTTTTATCTGCCTCTGGTCTTTGATGATGGTGATGTACTGATGGGGTTTTGGTGTAGGTGTCCTTCCTGTTTGATAGTTTTCCTTCTAACAGTCAGGACCCTCAGCTGTAGGTCTGTTGGAGATTGCTTGAGGTCCACTCCAGACCCTGTTTGCCTGGGTATCAGCAGCAGAGGCTGCAGAAGATAGAATATTTCTGAACAGCGAGTGTACCTGTCTGATTCTTGCTTTGGAAGCTTCCTCTCAGGGGTGTACTCCACCCTGTGAGGTGTGGGGTGTCAGACTGCCCCTAGTGGGGGATGTCTCCCAGTTAGGCTACTCAGGGGTCAGGGACCCACTTGAGCAGGGAGTCTGTCCCTTCTCAGATCTCAACCTCCGTGTTGGGAGATCCACTGCTCTCTTCAAAGCTGTCAGACAGAGTCGTTTGCATCTGCAGAGGTTTCGGCTGTGTTTGTTATTGCCCTGTCCCCAGAGGTGGAGTCTACAGAGACAGGCAGGTTTCCTTGAGCTGCTGTGAGCTCCACCCAGTTCGAGCTTCCCAGCAGCTTTGTTTACCTACTTAAGCCTCAGCAATGGCGGGCGCCCCTCCCCCAACCTCGCTGCTGCCTTGCCGGTAGATCACAGACTGCTGTGCTAGCAATGAGGGAGGCTCTGTGGGTGGGGAACCCTCCCGGCCAGGTGTGGGATATGATCTCCTGGTGTGCCTGTTTGCTTAAAGCGCAGTATTGGGGTGGGAGTTACCCGATTTTCCAGGTGTTGTGTGTCTCAGTTCCCCTGGCTAGGAAAAGGGATTCCCTTCCCCCTTGCGCTTCCCAGGTGAGGCAATGCCTCGCCCTGCTTCAGCTCTCGCTGGTCGGGCTGCAGCAGCTGACCAGCACCGATCGTCCGGCACTCCCCAGTGAGATGAACCCAGTACCTCAGTTGAAAATGCAGAAATCACCGGTCTTCTGTGTCGCTCGCGCTGGGAGTTGGAGACTGGAGCTGTTCCTATTCGGCCATCTTGCTCCGCCCCCTTCTTTTTTTTTTTTTTTAACTCATGCCCCTTCCTTCACCCTTCAGTAGTCAACAGTGTCTACTATTTCCATGTTTACATCCATGTGTGCTCAATGCTTAGTTCTTATTACAAATGCAAACGTGGTATTTGGTTTTCTGTTTCGGCATTAATTTTCTGTTTTATTATTATACTTTAAACTCTAGGGTACAGGGGCACCATGCGCAGATTTGTTACACAGGTATATATATGCCATGTGGGTTTGCTGCATCCATTAACTCGTCATTTATATTAGGTATTTCTCTTAATGCTATCCTTACCCCTGCCCCCCACCCCATGACAGGCCCTGGTGTGTGATGTTCCCCACTCTGTGTCCAAGTGTTCTCATTCTTCAATTCCCACCTATGAGTGAGAACATGCGGTGTTTGGTTTTTTGTCCTTGCGATAGTTTGCTCGTAATGATGGTTTCCAACTTCACCCATATCGCTGCAAGGGACATAAACTCATCCTTTTTCATGGCTGCATAGTATTCCGTGGTGTATATGTGCCATATTTTCTTAATCCAGTCTATCATTGATGGACATTTGGGTTGGTTCCAAGTCTTTTCTATTGTGAATAGTGCTGCAATAAACATAGGTGTGCATGTGTCTTTATACTAGCATGATTTATAATCCTTTGGGTATATACCTAGTAATGGGATCACTGGGTCAAGTGGTATTTCTAGCTCTAGATCCTTGAGGAATCTCCTCACTGTCTTCCACAATGGTTGAGCTAGTTTACAGTCCCACCAACGATGTAAAAGCGTTCCTATTTCTCCACATGCCCTCCAGCATCTGTTGTTTCCTGACTTTTTAATGATCGCCATTCTAACTGGTGTGAGATAGTATCTCATTGTGGTTTTGATTTGCATTTCTCTGATGACCAGTGATGAGGAGCATTAATTTTCTTAAGATTATGGCCTCCAGCTCCTTCCATGTTGCTGCAAAGGACATGATTTCAGTCTTTTTAGTGGCTGTATAGTATACCATAGTATATATATACCAAATTTTCTTTATCCAGCCTACCATTGATGGGCACCTGGGTTGACTCCATGTCTTCGCTATTGTGAACAGGACAGTGATGAACATACAAGTGCATGTGTCTTTTTGGTAGAATGTTTTGTTTTCTTTGAGGTAATTTATTTTCTTTTAATTAGTGATGCTGCACATTTTGTGTATGTTTGTTGGCAACTTGTATGAATTATTTTTAGAAGTGTCTGTTTATGTCATTTGCTGACTTTTAATAGGGCTTTTTTTTTGCTTACTGATTTAATTTATCTCTAGATTCTGAATATTAAGCGTTTGTCAGATGTATATTTTGTGAATGTCTTCTCCCATTCTATTGGTTGTTGGTTTGCTCTGTTGATAGTTTCTTTTCCTGTGCAAAAGTACTTTAGTCTAACCAAGTCTCACTTGTCAATTCTTTTTTGCTGCAACTGCTTTTGGGGACATAGCCAAAAATTCTTTGCCAAGGCCAATGTTGAGAAAAGTATTTCCTACATTGTCTTCCAGGATTTTTATAGTTTGCGGTCTTACATTTGAATCTTTAATCCATTTTGAGTGAGTTTTTATGCATGGTGAAAGGTAGGAATCCAGCTTTAATCTTCTGCAAATGACTAGCCAGCTGTCCCAGAACCATTTATTGAAAAGAGATTCCTTTCCTCATTGCTTATTTTTGTCAGCCTTGTCAAATATCAGATGCCTGTAGGTATGCACCTTTATTTTGGGGTGTTCTATTCTGTTCCATTGGTCGTTGTGTCTCTTTTTGTACCAGTACCAAGCTGTTTTGGTTACTACAGTTTTCTAGTATAGTATGAAGTAGGGTAGTATGATGCCCTCAGTTTTGTTCTTTTTACTTAGGATTGCTTTGGCCATTCAGGCTCTTTTTGGGTTCCATATAAATTTTAGAATTTTTTTTTGAATTCTGTAAAAAATGACATTGGAAGTTTGTTAGGCACAGCATTAAATCTGTAAATTGCTTTGGGCAGTATGGTCATTTTTGTGTTATTGAGTCTTTTAATCTGTGAGCATATTGTTGGCAGGCAGTGGGCCAGAGACTGCACCAAATACTGCCTTAGTACTTGGGATGGCACATATCCCTCAATGTAGCACTTGCCTTCCAGGTAATCATTGAGTTCCTGGAAGTTGGTGGGGCTTCTCAGGTCTCCAAAACCCATGGCATCAGCTGTATCTGAGAGCCAGGGAGCAAAAAAGGAAAGAAAAAAAAAAAAAGAAAAAAGAAAAGAGTACAAGTTGTTGATGTCCAATGTTAAGAGGGGACAAAGGCTATAAAAAATCTTTATAAACATATAATACAATGAACATCCATACACCAATCGCTGTTTTTAAGTAAAATAACTAAACTCAAACATCATTTACTTTAGAAAAAAAAATATTTTATGATCAGTGCACCCCAATAGGTCCTCTTCTAATGGCATTTTTTTCCCCACAAGGTGACCATTTTTTCCTGAAGTATATATATATACCACTCCAAAGCATGTTGCTACACAGTTATTTTTTACTATATATAGTTTATATGTATGTGTGTATATGTATGTATATATATACACACAGAGACATATATATATATACACACACACACATACATATACACACACAATATCTCTAAAAGCTCTAGACTTTTTTTACTGTCTAGGTTAATTTCAAGATTAATGCATTTATTCATAGATTTATAGATTTCTACCCAAAAGTTCTCATATTCCTGATATTAGTGTTAGTATCTGTGAATAGCAGTCATGTCTGTCTCATTTTCATTCTCTTTTATTCTGTAGAAAACACTATGTAATTTTATGCAAAAAGTTTTTGCATTTTTTCATAGATTTATTTCTAGATAATTTATGACACTGCTATTGTAATGGTATGATTCCCCAACACATTTTCTAAATGCATAATTCTGGTATCATATATTGGATCACCAAACACAAACTAGTTGCCTACATTTTAAATGTAAATTTTCAAGCACAGAATCAGCCAAGCACTCTGCATTCCTCGAGCTCTCATTACCCCCAAAGAGCTGTGCTTAAGCCAACTCTGAGGAAGCACATAGAGAATACCCCTCCCTCCCTGGAAGAGGGGTCCACCTAATAGTTCCACAAACAGAAGGGAAGAAATGGAAACTCCCTCATCAAGGACATGGCCTTTTCAGAAGGAGGAGCTTAGCTGCTTAAGAAGAAGGTCACTAAAACTGATGAAATAGTTTCTTGGTAAACTACTAAATGGGGGAGGAAAGGGGCACCTGTGATATGTAGAGTTGTCTTTTTCAAGAATAAATTTGATAACTATTTTTTTTTATCTTGCATCGTGAAACCTTACAATACTCTTAGTAAACAAACTATATCGTCTCTACGTTTTTTTGATGATTTATATAAACAATCATATCATATGCATATGTGGATAGTTTATCTTTCTCCTCTACTATAGCTATCTCCCATGTCTTGTATTTATAAGGATGTTTTTAGATTGACCTTTAAACGTACTATGCTCCTTGGTACCAGCAGAAATATTGTCTTCAAAAGAAAGAAATAAAAAATGTGCTTGCACTGTAGCTTTTTGCTGAAGATATATGTCACTTTAAAAAAAATCTCTTTAATATTTAGATTGCTAAAATTCATTTTAAATTCATAAACTAGCATACAAGTTTATCAAATAATTTTATGTCCTCACCAATATTATCTGTACTGTCATATGGATCATAAAATAATTCTGCATTCTGATATAAACCATACTTACTCACTATGTACTTTTAAAAAAATCCTACTCTATTTGATTAGCTGATGTGTTATTTAAAATGGTTAAATCTGTGTTTTTATGTGAGATTAGTCTATAATTTAAGTATCTTGAACTTCCTCTCCAATCTGTTTTGGTATCGAAATTTACTCATCTTCAAAAGATATAAGATAAAAGTTTCCTCATTGTTTAGAAATTTTATTTCAGTTCTAATGGTCAATGACACATTTTGATTTTGTCTTCCTATTTTAGTCAATACTTTTTAATCTGTATTTTCTAGAATTAAAAAATCTTACATTTTAAAAAATTATTTGCCTTTTTAAAATGTATAATGTTTCAAAATTCTCAAAAATATAAATTTAAAAATATGATTAAAATCATAAGATATATTCAAAATGCTATTTTACAATCACCCTTGTTTTTCTTAGGATTGTTTAATCATTCTCTAAACAATTTTTACCTCACAAAATATATTAGGGGTTTGAAAGTATACACAGGCTCAAGAATAATGGCCAGTGACAAAACAAAATCTAAAAGCTACCTTAAGGTAGATGAAGTGTGCAATTACATAACAGTTTGAAGGAGGACACTCAATATTTAACAACAATATCTGCTTCAAAGTAACAAACACATCTAGATAAAATCCCCTTAAAGACCCCCAGTAGCCTAAACTTGGTAAGGATTCAGAGGGGTCTTTTATTTATTTTCTTGAGGTTTTTCTGATATTCATAATCCTGCCAATTACTTTTCAAGTTTCTAGGTGTATCCTTACTTATCACCAGGTGCAGACAAAGAACTCAGCATACTTCTGAGTGTATAAGAAGAAATGAAAAGGGGAGATCAGCAGTACCTTTTCTATGATTGCACCCTTTTATAAAAAATTATAGCAGGCTCAAGCTATAATTTTTAGAATTTGTCACTTTGATTGATATTCTTAACGATTATGCATTATTGATCTTTTGTCTTGCTTTTTGCCTATTTATTAATTTGTATGCTTTTATTCTAATATTTATTTGTAAATTATTTAGTATAATCCTTTGCTTTCTGTGTTGCTTCTAAAGTTGAAATATAAGCTCAATTATTTTCAATGTTTTCTATTTAAAAATCTACGTATAATCTGCAAATAGAGATTATTTCAGTTCTCCTTTTCAGTTTCTGTGCCCATTATTTTCTTTTGTCTAACTGAATAGGTTAATAGCACCAAAGCAATGTTCAGTAGTAATGGAGATAATGGCTGTCCTGACCTTCTTTCTGAGTCCACATATTTAAAAGGGGCATAAGAGCTGAGTTGAGAGGACTTCATTGCCCACATTTGAGATAATTGAGTGCCAAAATAATAATGTCAGAAGTGAATTATAGTGAGTAATATAAAATAATTTTGGAGCATATAATGATGCATTAGTCTGTTTTTACACTGCTGATAAACACATACCTGAGATTAGGAAGAAAAGGAGGTCTAATTTGACTTACAGTTCCACATGGCTGGGAAGGTCTCATAATCATGGTGGAGGGTGAAAGGCACTCTTATATGGTAGCAGCAAGAGAGAATGAGGAAGAAGTAAAAGTGGAAACCCCTGATAAACTTATCAGATCTCTTAACACTTATTCTCTATCATGAAAATAGTATGGGAAAGAGCAGCTCCCATGATTTAATTACTTCCCCCTGGGTCTCTCCCACAAGTGGGAATTCTGGGAGATACAATTCAAGTTGAGATTTGAGTGGGAACACAGCCAAACCATATCATTCCACCACTGACCCTCAAAATCTCATGTCCCTACATTTCAAAACCAATCATGCCTCCCCAACAGTCCCAGAAAGTCTTAACTCATATCAGCATTAATCCCAAAAGTCCACAGCCAAAAGTCTCATCTGAAACAAGGCAAGTCCCCTTTGCCCATGAGCCTATAAAATCAAAAGCTAGCTAGTTACTTCCTAGATACAATGCAGGTACATGGATTGGGGAAATATAGCCATTTCAAATGGGAGAAATTGGTCAAGGGTTACAGGGCCCATGCAAGTCTGAAATCCAGTGGGGCAGTCAAATTTTAAAGCTCCAAAATGATACCTTTGACTCCAGGTCTCACAACCAGGTCACACTGATGCAAGAGGTGGGTTTCCATAATCTTAGGTATCTCTGCCTCTGTGACTTTGCAGGGTACAGCCTGCCTCCTGGCTGCTTTCACAGGCTGGCATTGAGTGTTTGTGGCTTTTCCAGGCACGTGGTGTAAGCTGTCAGTGGATCTATAATTTTGGGGTCTGGAGGATGATGGCCCTCTTCTCACAACTCTACTAGTCAGTCCCCCATAGGGTCTCTGTGTGGGGGCTCTGATACCACATTTCCCTTTCACACTTCCCTAGCAGAGGTTCTCCATGAGGCCCTGCCCTGCAGCAAACTTTTGTCTGGGCATCCAGGAATTTCTATACATCCTCTGAAACCTAGGCAGAGGTTCCCAAACCTCAATTCTTGACTTCTGTGCACCCACACACTCAACGCCACATGGAAGCTGCCAAGGCTTAGGGCTTCCACCTTATGAAGCCACAGTCTGAGCTGCACATTGGCCCCTTTCAGCCATGGGTGGAGTGGTTGGGACACAGGGCACCAAGTCACTAGGTTGCACACAGTACAGGAACCCTGGGCCTGGCCCTTGAAATCACTTTTTCCTCCTGGGCCTCCAGGCCTGTGATGGGAGGGGCTACCATGAAAGTCTCTGAAATGGTCTGGAGAGATTTTCCCCATGTTCTTGGGGAATAAGACTTAGCTCCTTGATACTTATGTAAATTTCTACAGCTGGCCTGAATTTCTCCTCAGAAAAAAAAAAAGGGTTTATTTTCTACTGCATTATCAGGCTGCAAATTCTCTGAACTTTTTTGCTCTGTTTCACTTTTAAAACGGAATGCTTTTAACAGTACCCAAGTCACATCTTGAATGCTTTGCTGTTTAGAAATTTTTTTCACCAGATACACTAAATCATCTCTCTCAAGTTCAAAGTTCCACAAATTTCTAGGGCAGGGGCAAAATGCTGCCAGTCTCTTTGCTAAATATAACAAGAGTCACCTTTGCTCCCACTCCTAACAAGTTCCTTATATCCATCTGAGACCACCTCAGCCTGGACATTATTGTTTATATCACTATCAGCATTTTTGTCAAATCTCTAAGAGTTTCCAAACTTTCCCACATTTTCACGTCTTCTTCTGAGTCCTCCAAACTGTTCCAACCTTTGCCTGTTACCCAGTTCCAAAGTTGCTTCCACATTTTCGGGTGTCTTTTCAGCAACACTCCACTCTACTGGTACCAATTTACTGTATTTTTCCATTTTCGAGTTGCTGATAAAGACATACCTGAGATTTTGAAGAAAAAGAGATTTAATTGGACTTACAGTTCCACATGGCTGAAGAGGCCTCAGAATCATGGCAGGAGGGAAAGGCACTTCTTACATGGCAGCAGCAAGAGAGAATGAGGAAGAAGCAAAAGCAGAAACTCCTGGTAAACCCATAAGATCTCATGAGACTTATTCACTATCACGAGAATAGTACGTGATTCAATTACCTCCCCCTGGGTCCCTCCCACAACATGTGAAAATTCTGGGAGATACAATTCAAGTTGAGATTTGGGTGGGGACACAGCCAAACTATATCAAAGGACATCTGAATAAAGGTAGGTAGAGAGAAGATAGAAAGCATTACTGAATGTCATTCATTTGTCTTTTATGTTGACATTGTATTGACTTAGTACATGTAATGATTACAATATTCTGAATTTCTTAATACACAGGGTCATTTCCTTTTGTAGTTCATTTTGTATTCTAATATATCTGCCCCTTGATGCTATATTGAATTTTCTGTCTTTTTCAAACAAACCAAAGAGTTTTATGCTTCTGTGATGACTTATCTTGCTTTCCTACCTAAAGTTCCACCAAGAGGAAGGGAATTATTCCTCCTATCAGAGTTTTCGCTCCCCCGTTAATGGCCTCTGCCTAGGAACAATGAGGAATTACCGTGTTGCTGGTTTGTGAGACAATAGTGAAAATAACAGCAGAAATAAAAACCGAGGAAGGAGCATATTTCCATACTTTGTTTCTGAATTTTAGGAGCTTCTCTTTTTACTCCTCAAGCAAAAACTAAAAACTCTATTCCTGAGCTCTTCCCATCAGCACCACAGGGCTTCCTTCAGAATTTCCCGAAATAAACTTTTCCCCATACCTTCTGTCTTGGCTTTATAAATTGTTTTCCAAGGAAAATATAATATGAACAAAGCTTATTGTCTCTTACCAAGAACTGGAATGGTATTCTGAACATTGTGACTAATGTGTTGTAATGTACCCCTGGGACCTGGTTAATTCCTATGGCAAATGTTCATAATTTTATTTTGGCAGGCTATTCACTAGGTTAGATTCAAAATGTCAGTTCTGTCTGACTGCTGTGGCATGAATTCCAATGTCTATTGAATTTCGAAAGTCTTCTCAGACACTAATTATTTAGGTCTGCCGCTCTATACCAGACTCAAGATACGATTTTGAACTCAGCAGTGTTCCTATTTTAATTCAGTTCTCAAAGTCTTTCTTATAATTCCTTCAATTACTTCCATGCATGTGCAGTGTGGAGCTGAGCCCAACACGTGTCCATTCATGCACAAACTGAGGTATCTCCTCTACCTCCCTCTTCTCAGTAGTTTCCTTCACACTCTCTTCATGTGAGGAATATCTTTCATGAATTGCTATGGCTGCAAAGACTGATTTCTCTTAGAGTTTTGTTTTAGAATCCAGCACTGTCACACAGTTCCACACAACTGAAACTTTCTTCAGAGTAAACAGTGAAGAAAACAGAGAGATAAAATAATTATATCAATCAATCAACAGGGATTTTCCCAAGCACTCTTTGCACAACCAGGGCTTTTCCCCTGATTTCTCTACCAGAGGGACGGATTTTTCTCACATGGTGCCTGTGCTTCTGTGATGACAATGGTAGTACAGATCTGGGACTGGAGCTGAATGCAGGGCAGGTATAAAAGAGAAAAAAGAGAAATATAATAAAAATAATGGGAATTACTCTACATTCTTACTCTCAGAGCCCTTGATACCTGATGTACCTGATCCCCCATCCAAAAAGACTGGCCTTCTTTGACAATTTTCCTGATTCCTCCTGGCATACAATTATAGATTCAGTACAGCTTTGGCCATAGCTGGGACATAAAAAAGAAACAAAAGGGAAAATGAAAGGAAAAAAAAAATCAGATCTCCACCGTTGTACTAATATTTCTTTGAATTTTGACTTTTTCCCATAATTCGCCTGCTTTTAATTACTTTTCAGAGTATTCAGGCAGTGTGTGTTTCATTTTGGCCCAAAGTTTTGTTATAATCAGTGGGAAGGAAAGGCTGCAGAGGGATTAATTCATCTGAAGAACTGCAGAACTGGAATCTGCACCTTAAGGTTTCTATTAAACTTCATCTTAACTGCTTATGTTAATTTCACACTAAAAATAAAAGCTGTTATTGCATTAGATTTTGTTTTAATTATTTTATGAAATACCCCTCTTCTAGACTATGGGTTAATAAATCCTTTTTATATATTTGCCAAAAAAAGAAATCCTTACAGAACAATACATTCTTCATAAAAGATATTCTTAAAATATAAGGATAAAAATATTGAAAGCAAAAAGAAAAGGTATATTTACACTTACCAAAAGAAAGATGCTATAAACTTTAAGGAGGAAATATTACTATATATTGAGAAGATCATTTGTGACTATAAAATAATAAATTCAACAGGAAAATAGGTAAAAATTATATGCTAGTAATATCTTCAATATATATTTAAAAGTAGACATAAAACTCCACATACATAGTTGATTTTCCAGCTCGTGTCTTAGTATATGATGCAATAAGCAGATCAAGATAAGAAGCAATTTTTTCAAATGTATAGAGCATTTACCATGATAGACAATATAGTGATGCATAGAACAAGTCTTGATAAGTATCTAAGGATTAAAATATTAGAAAGCATGGTTTCTGACTACAGTGACGTATATAAAAATGTATGTTTTCTGACCACTGTGGGATGTAGGTACAAAACAATAACAGAGAAAATTACAAAATGTCCAAATGGTTGAAAATTTATGAAAAATCACAACGGAAATTATAAAATACTTTGAATTGAATATTCATGAAGGAATGTCCTAGCAAATCTTATAGGTTCATCTAAAGCTATTCTTAAAAGCAAATATCTAGCATTAAGTAAATGTAATAGAAAAAAACAAAGGCTGAAAATCAATATTTATTTGTTTCTGTCTATCCTAAGAAGTTAGAAAACAGAGTAAATTAAAATTACCTAAAATGAAATAAAGAAATAATAAAGATCAGAAATAAATGACAAAAAACTTTTAGAAGATAAACATAATTTATGATTAAAAAGAGTGGGAGAGAAGGTACAAATCACAATAACAGGAATAAAAAGCAAAGATTACTACTATGTTCATTGATATTAAAGAGATAATAGTGTGTTTGAACACCTTTATGTCAATAACTTCAAAATTTTACATGAAATGGAATAATTGTTAATAAAAAACTAACAAAATAAAGATACAAAAAGAAATTTAAAATCTGAATATTCATTCATCTATTAAAAAATAGACCAGCGTTTTTTAAATCTTATAACAAATAAATCTCCAGACCAGTGCAACTTTGTTGATGACATCTATTAGATATTAAGCTTACACAAACTATTACAGAAGGTAGGAATACAAAAAAGACCTGGCAACTTGCTTTATGGTGCCAGTAGCATTGAAAAAAAGGACATTTCAAGAAATAAAAATGTTTGACTACTCTCAAACATAAAAATAAATATCTTAAATGAAATATTAACTAATCAAATCTAGTTATATGTAAAATCAATTATATAACATGACCAAGTTTTAATTATCCCCAAAATACAAGGTTAGTTTCACTATACGTTAGTATTTGTGTACTTAATATTTATTTAAAATTTAAAGATAATATTTTTTTAAAAGTATATGTTTAGTAAATCATGGTGAAAATTTGTAGTCTATGTTTGTTTGGTAGAGAAGATGACTTTTTCCCAGGAAATTCACTTAGAGGATTTATTTCCACTCGTAAACACAAAACACTGAGTATCAGAAATTGGACAGTTACTTCATCATTCTCTGATTTTCATAGACTTAAAAAGGAACAAAATTCAACTACTTTTTGTAATTCTACATAGTTTTCATAAGTGTACATGGCATTAATTATATTGATCTTTCTGCGTTTTCATCAGTTTTAATATTCTATATGTAATATATTAATTTATATTCATTGTATAAAAGATTATAGAAGCATATATTATATAACGTGAAGTTTCTTTGTAACTCTTTCTATCCCAATTACTTTTCCTTAAATACAAGCATATGTGTGTAATCACCAAAACAGTTAGATTTCTATTCTGTTTTTGTTGAGAGGAAGGTACAGATATTTCACATATACCACCTGCCCCCACACATGCATAGCCTCCCCTATAATCAAGATCTCCCACCAGAGTAGTACATTCATTACTATTGTGAACCTATGATGACACATAATTTTCACCCAATGTCCACATTAGAGTTCATTCTTGGCATTGTACATTCTTTGCATTTGGACAAATTTATAACGACATATATTAATCATTATCGTATCATATAGAGTAGTTTCACTGCCTTAAAAATCCTTTCTGCTCTACCTGTTCATCCCCACTTCTCCAATCCTGGCAAACACTGATCTTTTTATTAACATGATCTTCATATTTTTGCCTTTTCCAGAGTGTCGTATAGTTGGAATCGTGTAGCATGTAGCTTTGTACAATTGGCTTGTTTCAGTAGTAATGTGCATTTAGCTTTTCTCCACGTCCTTATGTGGCTTGATTGCTCATTTCTTCTTTAGTGATATGTATTCCAATGCCTAGATGGATAGTTTATTTATCTGTTCACCTACTGAAGGACATCTTGGTTGATTCCACATTTTGGCAATATGAGTAAAGATGCTCTAAATAGTGATATGCCAGCTTTTGTGAGGACATAAATTTTCAACTCCTTTGGGTAAATATCTAGAAGTATGATTGCTGGATCATATGGCATGAGTAAGTTTAGTTTTTATAAGAAACTGCCAAACTGTCTTCCAACTGTCTTGTCATTTTGAATTCCTCCCAGCAATAAATGACAGTTCCTGTTGCTCCACATCCTTGTCAGTATTTGGTGCTGTCAATGTTCTGAATTTTGGCAATTCGAATCAGGGTTAGTGGTATCTTATTGTTGTTTTAATTTGCATTTCCCCAATTACATATAATTTAAAGCATCTTTTCATATGCTTACTGCTGTCAGTATGTCTTCTTTGGTGAGGTGTTTGTTAGCATCATTGGTGCATTTTTAAATGGAGTTGTTTGTTTGCTTAATATTGAATCTTAAGAGTTCTTTGTATATTTTGTATAATTATCCTTTATCTGAAAAGTATTTTGCAAATATCTTCTCCCAGATAATGGCTTGTCTTTTTATTCTCTTGATGATGTGTTTCATAGAGCAAAATTTTAAATTTTAATAAAGTTTAGCTTATTTATTTCACAGACTATGACTTTGATGTTATAGCTAAAAAGTCATTCCTAAACCTAAGGCCATCTAGATGTTCTCCTGTTATCTTCCAGGAATACTATTATTTTGCATTTTACATTTGGGTTTGTGATCCATTATTAGTTCATTTTTGTTAAAACTGTAAGGTCTGTATCTAGATTCTTTTTGTTTATTGCATGTGGATATAAAGTTGTACTGCCTTTACTCCTTTGTCAAAGACTAGTTGACTCTATTTATGTGGACTATTACTGGACTCTCTATTCTGTTCCATTGATCTATTTGTCTATTTCTTTGTCAAAGCCATACTGTCTTGATTACTATAGCTTTACACTAAGTCTTTAAATAGGATAGTATCAGTCTTCTTTGTTCTTCTCCTTTAATATTGTGTTGACTATTCTGGGTTTTTTGCCTCTATGTGTTAACTTTAGAATCAATTTGTCAATGTCTGCAAAATAACTTGCTTGGATTTTGACTGGGGTTTGCATACTTTTAAACCCAAATAAAGTTCTAAGTGTATTTTAAATTGTTTTGATCACATCACCATTTTCTTTGGAAACCTTTCCATATCAATTCAGATAGACCTATCCCATGATTAATTGCTGCATGTTTAGTTTTGTATAGTATGATATTTAAAATCAGTCACCTTTTTAAAGCATACATAGTATATTTCAATTTGTTTTGTCAATATTATCCTATGACTCAATAATCATATATATGTAATTTTTTATGCACACACACAGGCATGCACACACATATATGCATATGCTTATTTTATAGTCTTGAATTTGTCTATTTTAATTTGACATATGCTGCCAAATTCTTCCAAAAATGTTTTAATACATTGCATTCTTGCAAATTGTTTATAAATGTGTCCATCTCACCATATGCTTGCTTACATAACTGTTAGTAAACTTTTGGGTGAAAAAGCATATTTTTGCATTTTCATATTCCTTATTACTCCTGCAATTGAATATGTTTTCCTAAATGTACTAGCTCTTATAATTGCTTTGTCATTTGACCAGCCACGTTATAACTGTCTGAACCTCAAAGTATAATTATGGCTGTATCCTCTACTTCTTTCAAATGTATCATGGAAGATAAAAAGGATAATTTTCTTATTTGGTTGTAAATATTTTTTGATGTGTGTATTTTTTTCTTTTTTCTTTTTTTGTTTTTTTTTTTTGAGACAGACTTTCCCGCCTCAGCCTTCCAGGTAGCTGGGACAACAGGCATGAGCCACCCTGCCCAGCCTGACTCTTTTTTTATGAGCCATCAATATCTACTGTTAAAGCCAGGGAGTACAATCTGATATTTGTGTGGTCAGACAAGGAGGAAGATGGAATATAGTCAGTATTCATGTGAATGAAGTGAAGAGTAGTTTATTGAGAAGTGAATGCATACTAGAAGTGAACACTGCCTGTGTTAAAAGTTATATGATGGCAGTGTGTCCACAGCACTAGGTGTGAGGATATCCTTCTCTTGATTTTAGGGCCTCTTGATTATACACTGCATGCAAGATGAAAATCCATGTCTGACCTTTTCACTGTCCCCCATAAGACCTGTAGAGAATTTTTATTTTTTTCTATCCAGATATTTCCTATAGATTGTATGGCAGCATATGACACTCATTAATCACCACCACAGATGTATGCATTTACTTGCTTGGTGGCTTAAAGAGGTCTAAGAACAACTTTTGTACATTGTTTCCATGATAGTGGAGCTGAGTGTTTGCTGCTGCACCTGCTCACCATCTTCTGGCTTCCCTAGCTGCTGCTTGGATAATCCAGCTGATTCAATCTGGAAATGTGCGAAGTGGACATCTATAGGGCAGATTTGGATTCGTTAGAGGCAGCCAAAGGTAGTATCTTTGGACTGTTGTAACAAAACACCATAAACTGGGAAACATACAAACAACTGGAATTTATTGTCTTGCAGTTCTTGAAGCTGGGAAATTCAAGATTAAAGCGCCATTAGATTTGGTATCCACTTTCTCATTCATAGATGATACCTTCTTGCTTTGTTCTCACATGTTGGAAAGGAGGAACAAGTTCTCTGGTATTTATTTTTTATACTAATCCTATTCATGAGGATTCCTCCCTCACAATCTTATCAACTCCCAAAGACCCCACCTCCTAACACCATCAGTTTGAGGGGCTGAGATTTCACCATGTGAATTTTAGGAGGAAACGAACATTCCAGACCATAACAGTCGGGGGTCCCAAACATGCTTGGGTATTTTCTTTGCTACTTATAAACCACATTCTGACTTTTCACAAATCTCACAGAAAGTTATTTCTTTCTCGTGTGTTCTATAAAGCCCAGTGTCTCTGTAACTGCCAAGGATACAACTAAAAAGTTATAAACTCCACATAAACTCCACTGCTCTCCACTAATGAGCTTGAAGCAGCAGGGGACGTGGTTCCTAAATTGTTGTTCCTTCTGCCAGGAAATTTAGTAGCATTTCAATATTGTTTATAGAAGGCCAATGTCTACCAATTGTTAAATATTAAGGAGAGAATAGAGTCTAAGAACAATGTATTTTGAACTGGGGAATCCTAAATTATAATCTCATTTTTGACCTTGAGTAACTGTGTGTCCATAGGAGTGTTACTTAACTTTCCTATGCCTCAGTTCCCTCCTTTGTAAAATGGAGATTATAGTAGTTGTGAGGTGGCTATGAGGATGAAAAGACATAAAAATATTTAGAACACCATCTGGTTCAAAGTAATTACTATATAAGTTTTAGCTAATATCATTTGTTATAATTATTGTTATTGTCTCTTTTAATTGAAAAGCTAACAAAGTATCTAGTTAGATTCTCCCCATCCCAAAACACAAACAAGGTAATAAATAAGTCTCTAGGCAATATATTCAAAGCCAGGAGGATTAAAAATAAAATAAAATAAAAAGTTAAGTACTCAGTTGCAACTAAGGGAGTCCTACTACATATAGTCTAATCAATACCAATGGTACTCCTTGACTCTAGGAGACCAGAAGACATCTGAAAAACCCCACTCTGAACATTTACATCAAGTAGCCTTTTCCCAGTTTCCAACTCATGAATAAAAATATTTTGTTAATTCTATTTCAGGAAACTTATTGCAACTTCTGTTATTTACAATGTGAACCTCTTCAATAAAGTTGTTTTTTTTTTTTCTCTGCCAAACTCCATGGCTCTTTTATTTTATAATTTACCGTCTGTGATAGTTAATGTTGTATAATATATTTATTTATTTATTTTAAAATTTTATTTAACAGTTTTTGGTAACAGCTGGTGTTTGGTTTTGGTTACATAGGTAAGTTCTTTAGTGGTGATTTGTGAGATTTTGGTGTACTGGTCACCTACGCCATGTCTACTATATCCAATGTGTAGTCTTTTATCCCTCACTCCACTCCTACCAAGTCCCGAAAGTCCATTGTATCATTGTTATGCTTTTGTGTCCTCATAGCTTAGTTCCTGCTTTTAAGTGGGAATATACTGTACTTACTTTTCCATTTCTTAGTTACTTCACTTATAATAATGATCTCCAACCCCATTCAGGTTGTCATAAATGCCATTATTCCATTCCTTTTTGTGACTGAGTAGTATTCGATGGTATGTATGTGTGTGTGTGTGTGTGTGCAGATATATATGTGTGTGTGTGTGTGTGTGTGTGTGCATATAGATAGATAAATAGATAGATAGATAGACAGACAGACAGATAGATATAATCACATTTTCTTTACCCACTAATTGGTTGGTCGGTATTTAGGCTGGTTCCATATTTTTGCGATTGCAAATTGTCCTGCTATAAACATGCATGTGCAATTTTTTTTCATATGACTTCTTTTCCTCTGAGTAGATACCCAGTGGCGGAATTGCTGGTTCAAATGATGGTTCTACTTTTAGTTATTTAAGGAATCTTTGTACTTCTTGCATTGCCACCAGCACTGTAAAAGTGTTCCCTTTTCATGATATACATGCCAAAATTATTATGTTTTGATTTTTTAATTATGGTCATTTTCACAGGAGAAAGGTGGTATCTCATTGTAATTTTGATTTACATTTCCCTGATAATTAGCAATGTTGAGCATTTTTTCACATGTTTGTGGGTCATTTGTATACCTTCTTTTGAGAACTCTCTATTCATGCTCTTGCTCACTTTTTGATGACTTTTTTCTTGCTGATTTGTTTTGGTTTATTGTAGATTCTGGATATTAGTCCTTAGTTGGATGCATAGCTTGTGAATATTTTTTCCTATTCTGTGAGAGGTCTGTTTACTCTGCTGATTTTTATTTCTTTGCAGAAGCTTTTTTGATTAATAGATTAATTAGTTCCCATCTATTTATTTTGGTTTTTCTTGCATTTGCTTTGGGATTCCTTATTAACTCTGCCTAAGTCAATCTAGAAGGGTTTTCTAGATGTTATGTTCTAGAATTTTTATGGTTTCAGGTCTTAGACTTAAGTCCTTGATCCATCTTGAGTGTATTTTTATATAAGGTGGGAGATTAGAATCCAGCTTCATTATTCTACTTATGGCTTGCCAATAATTCCTACACCATTTGTTGAATAGGGTGTCCTTTGTCCACCTTTTATTTTGTTTGCTTTGTTGAAGATCAATTGACTGTAAGTATTTGGCTTTATGTCTGGGTTCTCTATTCTATCCCATTGGTCTGTGTGTCTATTTTTATACCACTGCATGTTGTTTTGGTAACTATAAACTCAGAGTATAATTTGAAGTCACGCATTGTGATACCTCCAGATTTGTTCTTTTTGCTCAATCTTGTTTTGGCTATGAAGGCTCTTTTTTGCTCCATATAAATTTTAGGATAGTTTTATTCTAGTTCTGTGAAGAATAATGATGTCATTTTGATGGAAATTGAAACTAATCTGTAGATTGCTTTTGGCAATATGGTCATTTTCACAATATTTATTTTACCCAGATGTGTTTCCATTTATTTGTGTCATCAAATTATTTCTTTTGGTAGTGTTTTATAGTTTTCCTTATAGAGATCTTCCACCTCCTTACTTAGGTATATTCCTAAGTATTTTACTTTTTTTTTTTTTTTTTTGGCAGATGTTATAAAACAGATTGAGTTTTTTTTTTTTTTTTTGGTTCTCAGTTTGGTTGTTGTTCGTCTATAGTAGTGCTATTGCTTCATGTACATTGATTTGGTATCCTGAAACTTTGCTGAATTCACTCATCAGATCTAGGAGCTTTTTGGATGAGTTTAAGTTTTTCCTAGGCATATATTATATCATCAGCAAACAGCAACAGTCTGAGTTCCTCCTTACCAATTTTGATGCCCTTTATTTTATTCTTTTGTCTGATTGCTCTGGCTAGTACTTCCAGTATTATGTTGAACATAAGTCGTAAAAGTGGCATCCTTGTCGTGTTCCAGGTCTCAGGGGGAATGCTCTCAACTTTTCCCCTTTCAGTATTATGGTAGCTGTGGGTCTGGCATAGATGGCTTTTATTACCTTGAGGTACGTATCTTCTATGCCAATTTTGCTGAGGGTTTTAATCATAAAGGGATGCTGGATTTTATCAAATGCTTTTTCTGCATCTATTGAGATGATTATATATTTGTTTTTAATTCTGTTTATGTTGTATATCACATTCATTGACTTGCATGTGTTACACAATCCCTGCATCTCTGCTATGAAACCTACTTGTTCATGGTATATTATCTTTTATTTTAAAACACTAGGTAACTGAATCCAACAGCATATCTTTTTAATATGCAGTTCAATTTGGACTGAATCCAACAGCATACCTTTTTAATATGATGTTTGATTTGGTTAGGTTTTCTTTTTCTTTTCTTTTTTTATTATGCTTTAAGTTCTAGGGTACATGTGCACAATGTGCAGGTTTGTTACATATGTATACATGTGCCATGTTGGTGTGCTGCACCTATTAACTCATCATTTACATTAGGTATATCTCCTAATGTTATCGGTCCCCCTTTCCCCCTCCCCACAATAGGACCCAGTGTGTGTTGTTCCCCTTTCTGTGTCCAAGTGATCTCATTGATCGATTCCCACCTATGAGTGAGAACATATGGTATTTGGTTTTCTGTTCTTGCGATAGTTTGCTGAGAATGATGGTTTCCAGCTGCATCCATGTCCCTACAAAGGACATGAATTCATCCTTTTTTATGGCTGCATAGTATTCCATGGTGTATATGTGCCACATTTTCTTAATCCAGTCTGTCACTGATGGACATTCACAAGTCTTTGCTATTGTGAATAGTGCCACAATAAACATATGTGTGCATGTGTCTTTATAGCAGCATGACTTACAATCCTTTGGGTATATACTCAGTAATGGGATGGCTGGGTCAAATGGTATTTCTAGTTCTAGATCCTTGAGGAATCGCCACACTGTTAAACCCTAGAAGAAAACCTAGGTAATACCATTCAGGACATAGGCATGGGCAAGGACTTCATGTCTAAAACACCAAAAGCAATGGCAACAAAAGCCAAATTGACAAATGGGTACTAATTAAACTAAAGAGCTTCTGCACAACAAAAGAAACTGCTATCAGAGTGAACAGGCAGCCTACAGAATGGGAGAAAAATTTTGCAATCTACTCATCTGACAAAGGGCTAATATCCAGAATCTATAAAGAACTCAGTCAAAATTACAAGAAAAAAACAACCGCATCCAAAAGTGGGCAACGGATATGAACAGACACTTCTCAAAAGAAGACATTTATACAGCCAACAGACACATGAAAATTGCTCATCATCACTTGCTATCAGAGAAATGCAAATCAAAACCACAATGAGATACCATCTCACACCAGTTAGAATGGCAAGCATTAAAAAATCAGGAAATAACAGGTGCTGGAGAGGATGGGGAGAAATAGGAACACTTTTACACCATTGGTGGGACTGGTTAGGTTTTAATAGTGTTTGGTTGAGGATTTTTGCACCTATGTTTATCAGGGATATTTGTCTGTAGTTTTTTTTTTTTTTTTTTCATTGTTTTTATGCCCTTGTATGGTTTTGGTTTTATGGTGATGCTGGCTTCATAGGACACTTTAGGGAGGATTCCATCTTTCTTTCTCCTTTGGAGTAGTTTCAGTAAGATTGGTACCAATTCTTCTTTGAATGTCTGAGAGAATTCAATGGTGAGTCCACCTGGTCGTGGACTTTATATTGTTGACATTTTTTTTTTGTTACTGTTTTAATTTTGCTACTTCTTATTGGTCTGTTCAGAGTTTCTATTTCTTCCTGATTTATTCTAGGAGGGTTATATATTTCCAGGAATGTATTTATCTCCTCTAGGTTTTCTAGTTTGTGGCATAAAGGTGTTTATAGTAGCCTTGAATGATCTCTTGCATTTCTGTGGTATTGTTTGAAGCATCTTGCATTTTGTTTCTAATTGAGTTTATTTGGATCTTCTATCTTTTCCTGGTTAATCATGCTAATGTTCTATCAATTTTGTTTATCTTTTCAAAAAAAAAACAAGCTTTTCGTTTCATTTATCCATAGTTACAATTTTATTTATTTATGCTCTGATTTTTGTTATTTCATTTCTTCTGCTGGGTTTGGATTTGGTTTGTTCTTGTTTCACTAATTCTTTGGGGTGTGACCTTAGATTGCCTATTAGTGCTCTTTTAGACTTTCCAGTGTAGATATTCAATGCTATAAACTTTCCTCTTGGCACCCATTTTACTGTATCTTGGAGGTTTGATAGGTTGTGTCACCATTATTTTTCAGTTAAAGAATTTTTAAATTTCCTTCTTGATTTCATCCTTGACCCAAAGATCATTCAAGAGTAAATTATTTATTTATCATATATAGTTTTGAGGATTCATTTTGGAGTTAATTTCCACTTATATTTAACTGTGGTCTGAAAGGATACTTGATACAATTTCAATTTTCTTAAATTTACTGAGACTTGTTTTGTTGCCTATCATATGGTTTATCTTGGAAAATGTTCCATGTACTTATGAAAAGGATGTATATTCTGCAGTTGTTGGGTAGAATGCTCTGTAAATATCTGTTATGTTCATTTGTTCTAGAGTATAGATTAAGTCAGTTTTTTTGTTGTTGACTTTCTGTCTTGATGACCTGTCTAGTGTTGTCAGTGGAATATTGAATTCCCCTACTATTATTATGTTGCCATCTATTTCATTTATTGGGTCTAGTAGTAATTATTTTATAAATTTGGGAGCTCTAGTGTTAGATGCATATATATTTAAGATTGTGATATTTTCCTGCTGGACAAATCCTTTTATCATTATATAATGTCCCTCTTTGTCTTTGTAAACTTTTGTTGCCTTAAAGTTTGTTTTGCTTGATATAAGAATAGCTACTCCTACTCGCTTTTAGTTTCTATTTGTGTGGAGGATCTTTTTCCACCCTTTTACCTTAAGTTTATGTGAGTCCTTATGTGTCAGGTGAATCTCTTGGAGACAGCAGATACTTGGTTAGTGAACGTTTAGCCAACTTGCCATTCTGTATCTTTTAACGGAGCATTTAGGCCATTTGCATTCAATGTTAGTATTGAGATGTGAGGTATTATTATGTTGTTGTTTTATAGGTCCTGTGAGATTTATGCTTTAAGAAGGTTCTATTTTGGTGTATTTTGAGGTTTCACTTTAAAATTAGAAACCCCTTTTAGCAATTCTTGTAGTGCTGGCTAGGTAATGGCAAATTCTCTCAGCATTTGTTTGTCTGAAAAAAAAGAAACTTTATCTCCTCTTCATTCATGAAGCTTAGTTAACTGGGTACAAAATTCTTGGTTGACACTTATTTTCTTTCAGGAGGCTAAAGATAAAACCCTAATCCCTTCTCACTTATAAATCTTCTGCTGAGAAATCTGCTGTTAGTCTGATAGATTTTCTTTCATAGATTACCTGATGATATTTGTCTCACAGGATTTAAGATTCTTTCCTTCATCTTGACTTTAGATAACCTGATAATTATGTGCCTAGTTGATGAGATTTTTGCAATTATTTTCCCAGGAGTTCTTTGACCTTCATGTATTTGAGTATCTAGTTCTTTAGCAAGGCCAGGGAAGTTTTCCTCAATTATTTTCGCAAATAAGTTTTCCAAACTTTTAGATTTCTCTTCTTCCTCAGGAACATCAATTACTCTTAGGTTTGGCCATTTAACACAAGCCCAAATTCCTTGGAGGCTTTGTTCATTTTTTTATACTTTTTTTTTTTTTTGTCTTAGTCTGATTTCGTTAATTCAAAATCCTTATCTTTGGTTTCTGAAGTTCTTTCTTCATTTTGTTCTAGTCTATTGTTGAAACTTTGCTTTGCATTTTTTATTTCTCTAAGTGTATCTTTCATTTTCAAAAGTTGCCATTGTTTTTTCTTTGATATCTATTCCTTTGGATAATGTTTATCCATAAACTATATAGTTTTTATTAATTTATTTAAGTTGGTTTTCACCTTTATCTGGTAGCTCCTTGAGTAGCTTAATAATAAACCCTCTGCATTTTTTATCTGGCAATTCTTCAATTTCTTCTTGATTTAGATTCATTGCTGGGGAGCTAGTGTCATCTTTTGGAGGCATTATAGAACCCTGTTTTGTCATATTATCAGAAATACTTGTCTAATTTCTTCTCATTTGGGTAGACTATCTCATTGGAAGGGTCTGGAAGTCAAGGCCGTCAAGGCCTGTTGTTCACATTATTTTGTTCCATGAGGTGATCTCTTGATGTGTTGCGCTGCCCCTTCCCCCCAGGAATGGGGTTTGTTGAATGCTGGACTGCAGTGATTGGTATTGCTTTTCTGGGTCTAGCCACCTAGTGGACTACCAGGCTCTGGACTGGTGCTGGGAAATGTCTGCAAAGCATCCCATGATGTGATTCATCATCAGGTCTCCCAGCTGTGGATACCAGCACCTGATCTGATGGAAGTGGAAAGGGAGTGAAGGAGACGCTGTGAGTCCTTGGTTGTAGATATGTTTAGTGTTCTAGTTTTATCAAATGCTGGTTATGTTAACAGTGAAGTTATCACGTAAACAGACTCAGGACCTCTGGTTAGCCAGGATGTTGAAGGCAGTGGTATTAGCTATTGTTTTCCTTTTCCTGGGAGCAGGGTTATTCTGTCATGAGTTGCTGTAATGGCCTGAGTTGGTTGGCCTCCAGCCAGGAAGTGGTACTTTCAAGAGAGCATCAGTTGTGGTAGTAACAGGGGATCTAAACTTGCCCTAAGTTGACCAGGGTAAATATTCTGTTTCCTTAGGCAATAGGGAGTCCCATAAAGCTCACAAAAGTTTATGTCTTCTGTATTCAGCTACCAGGGCAGATAGGGGAATACCATTAGGAGGGGGAAGGGTTATGCTGGTCTGGTCTCAGACTTCTCACCATGGAAGTTAGGGGGTGATTCTCAGTTCAGTGATGTTATCCAGAGAGAATTATGGCTGCCTCTGCTGTGTCACATAGTTTGCTATGGAAGTACGGGAAAACTGGTAGTGAAAAGCCCCACCCAGTTCCCACACAGTTTTTGAGGCCAGTCTCGTTCCTGCAGTGCCCCACTCAGAACTTGCCCTAGGCTGTAAGCTTCCCTGCTGAGAAAGAAAGCAGGGGTTTAGGCCTCACCCCTCCCCATCTGCCTACACTATCTACCGCATATCCTGCACTAATATTTGCAGCAGTTCCTATTTGCCCCTGGATTCTGCTCGAGAAAAATGTGTCCCCTGTTGCAATTAGTATAAATTTCAGTTGGAAGCTTCTTTCACCCTGTGACAGCTCTCTGATTCCTCTGGCTGCCTTACCCAAGGGCTCTTATAAGATAAGGCCAGGAATGGCTTCCCTGGGCTTGAACTGGAGACTGGGAGTGCCTACAAGGTTCTTCCTGCTGCTGCTTCTACTTTTATATTTCACATGGCTCCCTAAATCCATTTCAGTTCTAGGTAAGGTTAAATTTTATCTTGAGATCTGGATTTTCAGATTCCCCAGTAGGAATATGTGTTCGGTGGCAGGTTATTCCCTCTCACATTGTGGGAACTCAGTTTTTCACCTGTCTCACAGATTTTGCAGCAGCATGCCGCTTCTTTCAAAGGATCTGTGAATTCTTTCAGTTTTCCTGATACAAGTTCTCAGAGCAAAAGTTCAGTGTGAGTGTCCACACGCTGTTCTGTTCATCCATGTGGGAGCTGCATGTTAGCCCTGTCTCCTATCTGCTGTCTTTCCAAAAAAAAAAAAAAAATTAAAAAAAAGGTTACTAAACTCATTCTCATGAATCTCCTCAGGAGTTATTGTTTTGTTTTGTTTTGTTTTTATTGATCATATTGGCAACTGTCTCACATGTAACATCAAGCAAACTATTGAGAAGTGGTTTTCAGCCAAAAGAAGTTCAAAAAGTGTTCCTTGGTCAAATTTCAGAAATTTCTGTTCCCAAACAGGGATATCACCTGTTCACTTTCCTTTGTTCTTGTTATCTTCAGATGGAGGAGAATCAACCTTGTGGTGGCTACACCACTAAATGACTTTTTCTTTAAGATTGCTGAATTAACACTTGGTAAAGGAGATAAGTCAACATCTCCTTCAACCATTCCCACATCTTCTAACATGTTCTGGATAGTCACAAATCATTTGGCAATTTCCACATCAACTTCAGCACGATGCATGCATGGTGTTTGGTCTCATGAGTTGATGAGAGCTGGGCGGTGTCAGCACAACAAGACAAAGGCAGAAAACAAGGCCACTCAAGTATTATTAACTAACATATTATAGGACAAATAAGGCTCTATGGCAGTAAGACTAATCATGGCCATTAAAGAAGTTCTTTAAACTTAATTTAGACTACTTAACATATCTCAAATTAAAATGATAACAAAAAGATTCTATTTTCTCAAATTCTGCAACTAATTTTTGAACAGTATAAAATAAAATGGAAGCAGAATGATAATAAGAACATGACTGTTTTTATTCTCAGAACCTTGCTCTTGAAAAATTATTTATAATATAGATATTAAAAATGAATTATTTGGACAGCTGTAGGGAATTGAAATGTTCTATACATAATTAAAATGATTAAGATAAATATGTAATGCAGATAAGTATAGCATATCCAAGACATGCAGTAAATAACAGGATTTTTTTCAGTTGGTGTTTCACTGATGTATCTTTGGAAGTGGACAGAGAAAATTAAAAAAAATAATAAAAACCTCTAACAGGAGTGTTTCAACAGCTTCATTTATAAAACAATGTCAAGACTCTTAAAAAATACCATGGAAAGTTATTCTTTGTTTATTTTTCATTTTTAAATGGATAAATGACTTTAAACATTAAGAATATATGTTATAATTTTAAATTATGATATTAGAAGGCTTCAATTACCTGTCAACTTATTATCAAATAGCTAAAATATGAAATACATATAAAAAAAGTTTATCAAGGGAATTTATGTTAACACTACAAAATAAAATTTAAATAAACATGTATCAATTTAAAACCAACACAGATAATATGCGTAAACAAAAATTAATAAAATACAATGATTATTTACTTTGTAAATTTTTATTGGAGTATAAAATATATTAAGAGAAGTGTATAAATTAAATATAAATCATGGATTATTACAAGCTGTAATTACTCATGTCACTCCACACAAGTCAAGAAATAGAAGATTAGCAACGTTTGTTAAGTCTCTCCTAAATTTGACCAATTACTGTCCTCCATTCAATCACAAATGTAACCATTATCTTGTAGATCATTTTCTGTCTTTTTGTTTTTTGAACTTGTTATGAATGGAATCACACATACATACTCTTCTGTGTTTGACTTTTATTTATCAATGTCATAATTAATGATGATTTTTTCAAGTATATGTATGAAAAAATTCTATTAGATAATTATAATACATATTATTTCTACCGTTGATGAAAATTTGAATTGTTTTCAGTTTTTTACTGCACATAATAGTACTTTGAACATTACAAAATATGAGATATCAAAATTTTGCAAATAAAAATGAAAATATGACGTACTAAATATTATGTTATACAAGTCATGCTGTGCTTAGAGAAAAAAATGCATGCTTATCTATCTTTTTATTATGTTAGCAATTCTTGATGACCAACATCCAAGTCTACTCAATTATTAGAGTTACAAATTAGTGATTTTTTAATTCCTCAACTCTTAATTTCTAATTTTTAAATTTCCTCTGCATTTACTAGCTAACGTTATTTTGTAAAGAGAAACTTGATATTTTCTTTTTCTTATGCAATGACATATTTCATCTAAGAAATGTAGAAAGAATACTTAACTATTTCATTTTCCTGTTTCCAAAACATTGATTTAGATTATTAGTTTGATAACATTCTATAATAATATTTAATTAGTATTTTTCATGTCAGAGATTTTTAAAAATATTTGAAGTGTTCAGATCAGTAATAATAATAATGATGATGACTATGATCACTATTTCTTAATGGCTTATTTCGAAGAAGATACATTTTATAAATTCTTAAATTAAATACTATTTTCCTTTGTTTAGTACTTTTATTTCTATTTAATACATCTTTACCTTTGCAAAAGTCTTGAAGTTCTTGTTTTCTTCTAGAAGCCAGAAGCTATTGAAAAATGTACTTTTTACTTTTTGCATATTCAGGGCAATCTATTTTTCTTTAATACTGTTAGTGTTAGGTCCTTATGATTTTAAGCATTTAAAATGTAGTGAATCTTGTTTGGTGCCCAGCATATGAAAATTGTGTTTTTTGTATATAGTCCATAATATGTGCATCTAAAAAGAATGTGCATTCTTTAGTTTTTCAATACATTGTTTTATACATCTGTATATGTACATGTGTTTACTTTTGTCTGCTCCTTTTATTAGTAATTGATAGAATTTTGTTAAAAATCTTTCTTTTTCTACAGAAAAAAGTATACAGAAATCTTTCTCTTTCTTGGCACTTTTTCCTGCCATCCTATGAAGAAGGTGCCTCTCTCCCCTTCACCTTTGGCCTCAATTGGAAGTTTTCTGAGGCCTTCACAGACATGCAGAATGGTGAGTCAAGCCTCTTTTCTTTATAAATTACCCAGTCTTGGGTATTTCTTCACAGCAACGTGAGAACAGACCATTACACCTAGGAACCGGTGTAATAATTTCTTTAAGATTTTAGCTGTCAACTTTTGCTTCATATGATTTAGAGTGTATTATTCTATGCACACAAATTCAGAATTAGTACATCTTTCTGGTAGATTGTCCATTTATTATTACAAACTATCCATTCTTGCTTACTTTAAAACTCTCTACGTCCTTAAACTTCACACATTATTTTTCCCTTGTGATTTTATTTCTTAATCTAGTTTGAAAGTATCATCTTTCATTTGGAGCATCCAAACTATTTTTATTATATATATTTTTTGAATTTAAGCCTTTCATATCACCATTTGCTTTTTCAATGTCTCAATACTTCATTTCCTGTAGCCTAATTTTTTGCTTTTACTGAATGTTTTACTATTTTATAACATGAAATCTTTCCCTTCTTTTTTTTTTTTTTTTTTGAGACAGAGTCTCACTCTGTCACCAGGCTGGAGTGCAGTGGTGCAATCTCAGCTCACTGCAATCTCCGCCTCCCAAGTTCAAATTATTCTCCTGCCTCAGCCTCCTAAGTAGCTGGGATTACAGGTGCACACCACCATGCCCAGCTAATCAGCTAATTTTTGTATTTTTAGTAAGACGGGGTTTCACCATGTTGGCCAGGATAATTTCAATCTCCTGACCTCATGACCCACCCACCTAGGCCTCTCAAAGTGCTGGGATTAAAGGCGTGAGCCACTGCGCTCAGCCTTACTATCCTTTTATTTGGACCTTCTTTTACTAATTTTAGAGAATATTGAGTAATTAAATAATGCATTCTTACTAATACAAATTATCCCTTCACAAATTCCCGTATTTTATAAGACCTCAGAACATATAAATTATAAGTATGACACACATACATGCCTTAGTCTTATACGATATTTTATGCCTTAGTCTTATACTACATTTTTTCCTTCTTCATATTTTAAACACTGAAAGAATTATTATTGTCTTCTGCAATTATTAGTAATATTTATTTACAATTCCCACATATTTTGCTTTTCCATTTCTGTTGTTTTCTTTATCCCTAAGCTTATTTCTTGCATGTTTTCTTCTGCCAAAATCATTCTTATGTATTTTAATTAAAATTATTTTAATAGGGATGAATTCATTTAGTTGTGTTTACTAGAAAAGTCATGTTATTCTAGGTTGGCAATTCCATTTTTTTTCCAAACTTTGAAGATAATGTTCCATTGTCTTCTGGCTTCCATTATCTGTATTGAGAAGTCATCTGTAATTGTTGTTTCTTTCAGGATTATAAATATAAATATGGCCGGGCATGGTGTAATAACAACAGTTTGGGAGGCTGAGGAGGGCAGATAGTTCAGCAGTTTGAGACCAGCATGGGCAACAGGGTGGAACCCTGTCTTTACTAAAAATAAAAAAATTAGTCAGACATGGTGGTGGGTGCCTGTAACCCCAGTTACTCAGGAGACTGAGGCAGGAGAATTGCTTGAATCCAGGAGGCAGGGGTTACAGTGAGCTGAGATTTCACCACTGCACTTCAACCTGGGTGAGAGAATGAGACTCTGTCTCAAAAATAAATAAATAAATAAATTAATTAATTAATTAATTAAATTTTTTTTTTATCCTCTAGGAGTCTATATAAACTGTAGGGTTCATTAAACTTTTAAATGCATAGTTTGTAACTTGCTCATTTTGTACAATTTTCAGCCATTGTCTCCTCATATTTTCCACCCACTCCCTTTTTTTCCCTTTATCCTGGAAAACTAAAAAATTATATCATAATAATTTCTCATATTGCAAAAGACTTGTCTATCTGCTTTCCTCTATATTATCTGCTATTTTTTTTTCTCTGGACATTTTCATGTAACACACAGAGATCACTAATTTTCTCATAAGCTGAGACCAATACATTGTTAAACCACTCATTGAATTTCAAATATGACTTTTACTATTTTATTATTTTTATTATTTTTTCCTGTTTTGTAGAAAATAGAAAAACACTTCATTGTATTTTTTGTATTATTTTTATTTTATTTTTATTTTTTCTATTTTGTAACATCCCAGTACTCTGCTAAAGTTACGTATTTTGTCTATTGTTTAAATGAATATAAGAATAGTTATTTCAATGTCCATATTTGATGACTACATTGTTGTATCCTATTTCAGTTATTTCTATTGAATGCTCTTGACTTTTGGTCAATTGTTTCCTCTCTTTGTAGTTCTAGTTAGGTTTGGTTAAATGCCACATATTGGATGTGACAAATTACATAAAATTCCATTTTCTGGATGATGAAATCTTACTTCAGAGACTTCAGTTCACGTCTGGCAGACAAATCAACATTGTAAAAGTATTGTGATCTCATGAAAGAATAACATAATTTAAACAGAATTTTAGTCAATAGAGCTGGTTTATTTTCATCCTAGTTTTATAATTATGATGTAAACTAGAGGTCTCAAACCAAGTCCAAGAATAATTATTTTTTCCATTTGCTGTGTAAGCCATGACATGTACCTTTCTTTTCACACCAATGAGGTTTTAAAAGCTCAGTTTAGCTTCTTAGTTTCAAGTAACGGACTCAACTTTCTAGATTTTCTTTTACTTTCAGAGTTTAGCCCTGTAATTTCTCACTGATCCAGAGAAAATAAAGCTTTGATAACATGTGAACATGAACAAATTGTTCATTTCCTATTTAAAACTTAAAATTTAGCAAATATTCTGTTTTAACTACTTTATTGAGTTTTAATACACATATTATAATACTGTCCCTTTTAATGTGTACTATTCAGTGTTTTTAGTATATTTACAATGTTGTACAACCTTTACTATCATTTAAGAAACTAGTTATCATCCCTTTTCCAAAATAAATCCTGTACCTGTTTATAGTCCCTCATTCTGAGCTACTGCCCAGGCCTGTTCGATAACTAACCTAATTTCATTTTCATAGACTTACTTATTCTAGACATAACATTTACATGTGGTTATATGAATACCTAGTGAGCATAATATTTTTGAAGATTATGCATATTATTACATGCATCAGTGCTTCATTTGTTTTATTCCTGAATAAGATTCCATAATATGAACACATCATATTTTGTTCACAAATTCATCAATCCACGAACACTTGAGCTGTTTCCACCTTTTGGCTATTATGAATAAGGCTTCTATGAACATTGTTGTACAGTTGGCATGTGGGCATATGACTTTACTTCTCTTGGATATATATGTGGATCAGATAGTATTGCGATATCTAACAATTTGAGAAAGTTTCGAAATTTTGTCCATTTTATGATCACTCTAGCAATGTATGAGATTTCCAATTTCTCTGATTTTTAAAAAATATTTTCCCAACTGTATTAGTTGGCCAGGGCTGACATACTCATGCACACACACACACACACACCCTACATAGGCTGAGTGCCTTAAAAAACAGATATTTATTTTCTCACAGTTCTTCAAGATAGAAGTCCATGATCAAAGGTCCAGCAAGGCTGATTTTGCCTTAGGCCTCTCTTCTTGGCTTGCAGATGCGACCCTCTTGTACCTCTTTACAAGGCAGTACCTCTGTTCCTGTATGTCCCTGGTGTCCGTCTCTTATCAATAGTACCCCTGTGCCTGTATGCCCCTGGTGTCTGTCTGTTATCAGTATCCTAATCTCCTTTCCCATAAGAACATCAGTCATATTGAATCTGGGTCCACCTTAACAGCCTAATTTTAACATAAATACCTCTCTAAAGGCTCTATCTCTGAATACAGTCACAGTCTGAGGTACTGTGAATTAGGGCTTCAACATATTGAATTGTGTGAGGACACATTTAGCTCACAACACAAACACTGGTTACTATCTTGCTTATCGTAATAATCCTAGTAAGTTCAAACTGATATCTCATTGTGGTTTTGATTTGCATTCCTTAATACTTAATGATGTGCAATTTTTCTTAAGTTTATTTTATAATTATACATTTTTGTAGAGAAATGTCTATGTGTCTCCTTTGCCCATTTTTAAAACCTAATATTAAATTGCATTATTTGCCTTTTTATTATTGAATTGTAAAATTTTCTTCTACATTAGGGATACAAGTCTCTCATAGCACATATGATTTGCAAGTGCTATCTCACTTTCTGTTGTTGCCTTTTTACTTTCTTGATGGTTTTATTTTCAGCACAGGCGTTTTTAATATTGAGAAACTTCTATTTATCTGTGTAATAATTATTTCATCATGAGTGCTTTGGTTTTGTATCTAAGAAGAACTGTAACCCAAGGTTACAACAATTTACTTCTACATTTTCTTTTATGGGATTTACAGCTTTTTGTTCTTACGTGTTGATCTCTGATCCAGTAGGAGCTAATTTTTGTGTATAGTGAGAAGTAAAAGCCTAGCTTTATTCTTCTGAATGTGGATATCCAATTCTTTCAGCACTATTTGTTGAAAAGATAATTTTCCCATTTAACTGTGGAAAATAGGATCTGCCCTTGTTCACTGGTTGCTGTATTCATGCAGAAAGTCTTCCATCTCAAAAAAGAGAAGGATTCTCTTGACTTCTGAGCAGTAGAAAGCCTTTCTCCAAGGCACAGGCATGTGGGGGATGGGTGAGTTTGTACTCTGGATTGAATGCTATGCCCTCCCACTGTTCTTACTAAGCTTCAGTTTTTATAAGAAAATTATTTCTTAATATGCGGTAAGCGTTTTTATCAATCTCCAAAACTTTAATGACTATTTTTATTCATTTTGACTAGTTTAACAGAAAATTACTGATCATAACTATTTTAACATTTTACAATTATTTAAAATGTTTCTGCATTTACAAATTGATATATATTCTGAAAGAATAAAGATAATAATATATTGAACAACTATAAACTCTCTACCAAAACTCATATATGTGAAGACTATTATTGTTAGATACATAGAATTTTAAAATTATAGATACGTCTCAGTGAATTTTCTCATGTGTTATGTTGGTGGCATTCTGCCCCTAATACTTTTTATATTAAAATATACTTTATTTTATATTAGTATTATTATCTCTAGTTTTATTTACTAGTGTTACCAGATCTACTTCCATTTTTAAAAAAATATATAACATTTCTGTATTAAAATATTTTATCATCTGTGTATTACATGTTTTATATAGCTGAATTTTTTATATTAATCAAAAAATTAAAAATATTTTTTAAAAATGTTTTTCAGTGATATTTGTTGGAACCCCTGATAAAATTAGATTTGATTATATTATTTAATTTTGTACTCAATCTTGATGTCTTTATGCTTTTTTGGGTTCCAGATAATTTTAGTTTATAATGTTATTTTTAACTATTCCGTTAGTTATCTTTTTACTATGGCAGTTAATTTTTAATTCACAAGTTTGCAGCTTCTAGCTGGAAATTCCTAATTAGAAGATTTACATTGTTTTGTTTATAAATGTAAAATTTTCACATGGATTGTAAAGTTCACAAAGTATAAGCTTAATAGATACTGTTTGACTTTTCCAAAACCAATATAAGAATATGAGAATACTTGCTTTCAATGGCATTAATTCTATGTCACAGTTTGTTTGTATCCATTCTTTAGCCCTGTTTGTTTGATTATCCATGTCAATATCTCAGTTCAGTGTTTGGATACTAGGAATATTGCTACCATGAACATAATTGAACATGTGTGGTGACAAAGGCTTGTTTTTCTAAGATATATGCCAAGAGGTAAAATTGCTTATTTATTGTTAATTTACTTCATTAGCTGAAGTGCTCTTTGTATTAGCTCTTAGGGTCTCAGAGTGATTTTTAATAATGATAAAAATCTTAAATAGAAAGAAGAGAGTAAACAAAAGCAGTCTGTATCCTAGTGTCAATGTGAAGAAATATAGACTCTTAAAACAGTAGTCAAAGTTTAATAAAAGCAATTAAGAATCTATGTGTATACATATGTATAACATGCTAACTTTTCAATATATTATGTAATATCGCATATATTATGGAATATCATATATGATACAGTTGTGTTAATCTTCTGATATCATATACCATATAACATATTTTATTATAAATGTATATTACTCACATCAGCTATTGAATAATAGTTACATAAGATATGCTATGTAAAAATCAAAGTATAGTTACCTAGATTAAAACTATTACGGATAATTTCCACTATTGTAAAAAATATATATAATGGGTTAAATTAAAGTGAGCCCTTGTTTCCACTGATTTTCTATTCAAGACTTAACACTCTTTAAAAATTTGATATTGAAAGACACTATAATTCATTAATTTTGATATTTATTTCATTTTTTTCTGTTATTCATTTCTATATTAATGAAATTTCTAGTGTTAACATGGATTATTTGGTACATATATGAGTCCGAAATATCTAAGTAATATAAAAATATATATTATTTTTCAGCTGCATAATCATATGTGTTATTACAATTCTGCATAGTCAATTATTCTAGTTTTCTCTTTTTTCAATTTCAGCTGGTTCTTTTTATTTATTTATGAAAATATTAGAATTTATTATTAAATAATTAAATAAAAGCTGTCACATAAGTCATTACAAAAATATTGCTATAGACAGAGACAATAAGTTCTATTTTTACATATGCTAATGAATTCTATCAATCTATCAACAGATATCTGAGCACCCAAACATTAAACGTATTGAAATCTAAAAGCGTCTCTAATTGGTCATAATTTACTAAGCAACGCACGTAACTTACTAATTTAAAATGTTCCCTTTGGCAATGTATGTTTTTCCTCAAACTACTATAAAGATAATATGTTGATTAGCCAGTAGAAATACTATGATTATAAATTAGTTATATGGTAATTTAAATAACTGAAAATTGTGTGCGGAAAAGCATACCTAATTTAAATTCTGAGGATATGCTCTACACAGGCAGTTCTCATTAGAAATGGCAAAAGCAGTAGGTAGAAAGCGCCAAAATGACACAGCCCGTGCATTCAAATACAGATAGTATGCTTGTATTTAATAAGCACAGCAGGTGAGCAATTGGATTTGAAAGGGAAATTAAATGGGCTGACCCAAGTGCTGAGACATTTATTGTGTTGCTCCACACTTTTTATTCTATGATTACTGCAAAGCTCTTTTGTAAACCAATATGAAGGCACACTATTAGAGCAATTGTGCATCAATTAAGTATTGTAGCTACAGGAAGAAACACAAATACATTTTCAAAGGAAGTCAAATTCAATGTGTTGTTATGTCCAAGCTGTTGTCCTATCTAATCTTTTATTCTTTATGCTGCAAATTGGGCATTTTCTTATACTCAGACCATTTATTGATAGCTGATAATAGCTTAGAGTGAAAACTTGTAGGACTTGATCTACTACTTTTCAACATAATACACTTTTCAAAAGAAACATTTTGACCCTTCCTCCTTCCTGTGTCATTTATATTATGAAGCATTCTTTTGTTCTGTTTTTGCATATATTGTGTAACATGGATGAAACTTTCAAATAAAAACTATTTGCCATTATATCGAAAAAAGTATTAATTTATTTAAACCATTCCCTTTCCAAACTGAAAATAACTAGCTTACTACAGATGTACATAAGGATCATATATGTTAAAGTAAAAAGCTAATATGTAATGAGGAACAAAGAGCTGGAAAATTGGAGATAAGGTGGGGGCTCATCTGTGGTGTTTTATTATTGGGCATCTAGCAATTATTCCCAGATATATTTATGGACAGTACTGCAGGAGTCAAAGAGCTATCCTAAAAGCATTCTGGCCATAAGTCCATGTTTTAAATGGAAAGGAAATAATTCAGGCTTAAAGCAGCATAGAATAATTGAACTGAGAGCAGAGCGAAAGATTCGAAAGCAGGACACAAGATATCTCAAGTAATTATAAAGATGCATCTAATCTCTAGTTACTTTTGACAAACTGTTTTTGTGATTTATGGCAGGTGCTTGTTTATAAACCCATTTCTACTCAGACACAGTGAAAAACATTTATCATTCTGCTTGGCTTTTCTTATTAGATAAATGTCACCTAAACATAACCTAAATCTGGAATCTTGCTAGTGTGGCATGTGAACTGGTGGTGTCTCTTTGACCACCTTCATTTTTCTATTGACCCACAGCAGCCAACAGTATTTGACCGTGAGTATCCTTTAGCCCCTGTGCTGTTTTGTCAAAAGAAGAAGAAGAAGAAAAAGCCATTCAGAGTAGTGGAGGTCAGCAAGGTGATGTTTATCAACAGACAACTCAATATTGATTTTGTTTTAAATTTTCTACCCTGTAGCTGTTTTCAGTTAGTAATTCATAATAACCAATGAAAGGGCTTTTATATATTAAGGAGATATGTATGTTGACAAAATCAAATCAATCAATAAAAGTATCAGTCACCTGGAAACCAAGAGCTAAATGAATTGTCCAGTAAGGATAGTAGGAAATTAGAGTAGCTTTTAAAGTCTTGAAAAATTTGATTTTCTATGAATTTCCCCACTCCGCCCAACATTATCCAACTTTTAAATTGCCATTCTCCTTTGTATTACTCTGTTTCCGTGTTGTTAATAAAGACATACCCAAGACTGGGTAATTTATAAAGAAAAAGATGCTTAAGGGACTCAGAGATCCATGTGGCTGGGGAGGGCTCAGAATCATGGTGGAAGGCAAAGGAGGAGCAAAGTCATGTCTTACATGGCAGCAGGCAAAAGAGAGCATGCGTAGGGGCATGTGTGGGGAGATCTGATGGTTCATGAAACCATCAGATCTCATGATACTTATTCACTATCACAAGAACAGCATGGGAAAGACCCAACCCCATGATTCAGTTACATCCTATCGGATCCCTCCCATGACAAGTGGAATTTATGGGAGCTACAATTCAAGATGAGATTTGAGTGGGGACACAGTCAACCCATATCACTTCTTTACAATATTCGGTCCATAATTGTTAATGTATTGAAATTTAAAAGCATTTTCCACACCTATATTTAATGATTTGTAATTATTATGTGAAAGCATGACCTATATTTAACTGTAAATGGCTAAGGATGTATGTAAAATTAGTAATAAAAATAAATCAAGTAAATCTATACAATATATGACAAATAATGAAGATAGGTAATGTAATAGAAAATGGAGAACTGCATTCGTTTTGCAAATGACATGGATACATTATCATGTTAATTAACTTCTTTTAAAAGTAAGTATTGGCTGAGCATTATGGCTCAAATCAGTAATCCCAACACTCTGGGAGGCCAAGGTAAAAAGTTTGCTTGATGCCAGTGGTTTGAGACTAGCTTGAGTAACATAGTGAGACCTCATCTTTAAAAATAAATTAAAAAGTAAAAAAAGTATTAATAATTCAGAAAATGGATGCTTTAAATAATTATTAAATAACTTAATGTTAATTTTCATGTAGGTTTTATGGCTAACTACATAATTTAATTCATTAAATAAGGTGCATAAATATTTTTAAATATTTTCTGTTATGATACTTAAAATGTAAAATAAAGTTTGTAATGGTAATTTTTATTTCCTTATCCCATTTTAAAATTGGAAGAATCTCCTCCTTTTATAGAGTTGGATATTATTTATTTACTTATATATTAACTTTCATTTTAAATTTTGGGTAACATGTGAGGCTTGTTATATAGGTAAAATTGTATCCTGGGGGGTGTTGTACAGATCATTTCGTCACACAGGTATTTAGTCATACCCGTTAGTTATTTTTCTTGATCTCTCTCCTTCCACCCTCCACCCTCCAACAGGTTTCTGTGTGTGTTGTTTTCCTTTATGTGCCCATGTGTTCTCATTATTTAGCTCCCACTTACAAGTGAGAATATGTGGTATTTGGTTTTCTGTTCCTGCATTAATTTGCTAAGGCTAATGGCCACCAGCCCTACCCATGTTCCTGCAAAGGAAATGATCGCATTCTTTTTTATGGCTGCACAGTATTCTGTGGTGTATTTGTACTACATTTTCTTTATTCAGTCTATTATTGATGGACATTTAGGTCGATTCCATGTCTTTGGTATTGTGAATAGTGTACAGTGAATATTCCCATGCATGTGTCTTTATAATAAAATAAAGTTTTATTCCATTAGGTATACACCCAGTAATGGGATTGCTGGGTCAAATGGTATTTCTGTCTTTAAGTCTTTGAGGAACTGTCTTCCACAATGGTAGAACTAATTTACACTCCCATCAATGGTGTGAAAGCATTCCCTTTTCTCCAAAACCTCACTAGCATCTCTTATTTTTTGGCTTTTTAAAAATAGCCATTCTGACTGGTGTGAAATGGTATGTCATTGTGGTTTTGATTTGTGTTTCTCTAATAATCAATCAGTGATGTTGAGTTCTTTTCATATGATTTTTGGCCATGTGTGTGTCTTTTTTTTTTTTTTTTTTTTTTTTTTTTGATAAGTGTCTATTCATGTACTCTGCCCACTTTTCAATGGGGTCATCTGTTTTTTTCTTGTACATTTGTTTAAGTTCCTTATAGATGCTTTATATTAGACCTTTGTCAGATGCAGAGTTTGCAAAAATTGTCTCCCATATTGTAGGTTGTCTGCTTATTTTGTTTATAGTTTCTTTTACTATGTGGAAACTGTAATTTAATTAGATCCCATTTATCAATTTTCTTTTTGTTGCAATTGCTTTTGGCATATTAGTCATGAAATCTTTGATTAAGTCTATGTCCTGAATGGTATTGCATAGGTTTTTTTTTTTTTTCTAGTGTTTTTATAGCTTTGGGTTTTACATTTACGTCTTTAATCCATCTTGAGTTAATTTTTTATATAATGTGCAGGAAAGAGATCAATTTTTAATTTTCTGTATATGGGTAGCAGGTTATCCCAGAACCCTTTATTGAACGGGGAATCCTTTACCCATAGCTTGTTTTTGTCAGGTTTTTGAGCCACCACACCCAGTCCATTTTGAACTTTTGATGTAACAATTACATATCTTTTCTATTGCATATTCCTTAACAAGTTTTTGTAGTTATTATGTTTTAATAGTTTTGTTTTTATCCTTCACACTAAAGATATGTGATTTACACACCACCATTATAGACTTAGAAAATTCTAAATTTGACTGTGTACTAAGTTTATCAGTGAGTTTTATACTTTCAGATGAGATGTTTTGGGTTGCTCTTTAACATCTTTTTTTTTTTTTTTTCTTTTGAGACTGAGTCTCGCTCTGTTGCCCAGGCTGGAGTGCAGTGGCGCGATCTCGGCTCACTGCAAGCTCCGCCTCCCGGGTTCACGCCATTCTCCTGCCTCAGCCTCCCGAGTAGCTGGGACTACAGGCGCCCACCACCGCACCCGGCTAGTTTTTTTGTATTTTTTTAGTAGAGACGGGGTTTCACCGGGTTAGCCAGGATGGTCTCTATCTCCTGACCTCGTGATTCGCCCGTCTTGGCCTCCCAAAGTGCTGGGATTACAGGCTTGAGCCACCGCAGCCGGCTTTTTTTTTTTTTTTTTTTTTTTTTTTAACCTTTAAGAGCACTCTTTAGTATTTCTTGTAAGAGAGTTCTTATAATGACAAATTCCCTTAGCTTTTTAATTTTTGTCTGTGAGTCTTTATCTCTCCCTCATTTTGGAAGAATAGCTTCTGGATACAGTATTCTTGATTGGCAGGCTTTACCCTTCAGTATTTTGAATTTATCATTCCACTCCCTCTTAGCCTGTAAGGTTTCTGCTGGGAAGTCTGCTGCAAGGTATATTGGAATTACTTTATATGCTGTTTCTTTGTTTTGACTGCTTTCAGAATCCTCTCTTTGTATTTGATCTTTGGCAGTTTGATTATAATATGTCTTGGGAGTTTTATTTGTATTGAATTTGATTGGTGACCTTTGACCTTCTGGTACCTATATATTTATGTCTTTTTTCAGGTTTGAAAAGTTTCTGCTATTTTTTAATGATGTTTCTACCACTTTGTCTTTCTTTACTATCTCTTACACTCCAATAATGCAAATATTACCTCTTTTGGTGCTATCCCATACATCCCATAACCTTTCTTTATTCCTCTTTATCATTAATTTCTTTTCTTCTCTGACTATATTTTCAAATAACTTGTATTCAACAGATTCCTCTCTTTAATCCGTTCTTCTGTTGATGCTGTCTATTACATTTTTCATTCTGTTCATTGTATTTTTCAGCATCATAATTTGTTTTATTTTTGTAAAACTCCAATTCTCTATTAAATTTCTTGTTCTGATCACTTCTTGTTTTTCTTATTTGTTAAATATTTTATCTATATTATCTTGAGGTTTGCTGAGCTTCCCTAATACAGCAATTTTGAATTATTTGTCAAGAAGTTTATATATCTCCATTTATTTTGGGTCAGTCACTGCCACTTTATTTTGTTCATTTGTTTATGTTCATGTTTGCCTCACTGTTCTCGATTCTTGTCACTGTGCATCTATGTCTGTTCATTGAAGAAGTAGGTAATTATTCCAATTTTTATAGTTTAGCTTTTTCTGGGAATGACTGTTAACAGTAAGCCTGTGCACAGATTCTGGGCAGGTTGTCTGATGTCTTCTCTAAGCTTGTGACCACAGCAGCTGTTGCAGTGCTAGTGGGACTACTAAACCCATGATCACTGCATTTGGAGTAGCCCAGGGTTGTAATCCTGTGGCCCCCAAAGCTCGTGTAGCACTGGGGTGCACGCAAAGCCTTTGAGGCTTGCCTGTTGCTGAGGTTTGTCTGGACCCAAGTCCACTGCAGTCAGTTGGAGAGGATTTGGGCCAGAGATTGAGTCTATTTTGCAGGGACTATGGGTTCTCACCTGATCATGGGGAAGTACAGGAAACTCTGTTTATGGGTACCAGCCTGGATTCTGGAACTGTAGGGGTCTGTCTGACACTGGATTTTACCATGGTGGGCCCAGTATTCGGTATCAAAGCAAAGTCCTATGCTCACTTCCTTCTCTTTCCCTCAAGCAGATGGGTCTGTCTCTGATATTGTTTGGCTGTGTCCCCAACCAAATCTCATCTTGAATTGTAGCTCCATAATTTCCTCGTGTTGTGAGAGGGACCTAGTGGGAGGTAATTGAATCACGGGGTTGGTTCCCTCATACTGTTCTCACAGTGGTAAATAAGTCTCATGAGATCTGATGGTTTTATAAGAGGAAACCCTTTTCATTTGGCTCTCATTTTCTTCTCTTGTCAGCCACCAGGTGAGATGTGCCTTTTGCCTTCCATCATAATTACGAGGTTCTCCCCAGCCATGTGGAACTGTGAGTCCATTAAACCTCTTGCTTTTGTAAATTGCTCAGTCTTGGGTATGTCTTTATCAGCAGCACAAAAATGGACTAATACACTCTCTATGTTGCACTACCTGGAGTTGGGGGAAGGATGATGTACATACTTAAAACTATCTGCTCTACTCTCTTTAATACATGTTTTCTTATTATTATGCTACAATCAAGTATTGTGATCTTTCTCTCACTCTTTCTCTCTCGATAATCTGTCCTCCAGACTTAATCATACAGAATTTTGTCATATGAAGATTCTATAGCACTATGTCCTCAAACTTTTTAGAAGCTCTTTTGTGGAGCTAGAAAGATCCACTACACAGCTTCAGAGGTCTTAGAAAAGAGTGTCACAACCATACTGTTGATTTTGTCTTCCTATGAAACTTTCTCTTCATAGCCAGAAATTTGACTTGTTGAGAAATGGTTTTATTTTCCACCTCTGAAATTTTTAGTCTATCCATATTTCCTCTAAATTCTGCTTATAAACTGGCAAATTCTTTTTAGACTCTGTTTCCTGATTTGCTACTACATAAACCAGTTACACTTTTAATATTTGACCAAAAAGTTACCACTAATGCTACAAGTTCATTAAGTAAATGTCCACTATTTCAACTTTTACAAAATTTTTCGCTACTGTCTGACATCCATTAGCATTTTTCTGGTCTCCTATAACAGTTTCCTGATGCCAGTTTTCAAGACAATGTCACATACATTCAACCCCACGCCTTGCACCAAATTATGAATTATTTTGCATTGTCCTATGAATATAATGTAAGGAATTCATCTCAAAAATTCCGCAACATACAACAATGATCATTTAATTGTTCATTTTCTTTTTGCGTACACATGGGTATGTTAGCTAGCATTTAATTGATATAATCTGGACTTAACTTTGTCTCAGAATATAAGTTTGGATCATATATGCTCCATGTACCTTAAATACTAACACCGGTGAATATCTGAGCCATATTCTTATGGTGAAAGGCAGGAATTCAAGACTACTAATCCAACTGAACTAGTACATTCAATTCACCAGTCATATCACAAGTCCTATTATCCCATTGGCCAAAGCAAGTTACATATTAAGTCCAGTAGCAATAAGATAAGGAAGTATACCTTTCCTGTGGAGATCTAGGGGTAGTGGTAGTAAATATTTCTGGATTTTCAAAGCAACTGTAGACATGGAGTCAATTATTCAATTTCTAGAAGCTAACCATGAAACCCAATTATTAAAACTTATTTTCTTCGTTTTTGTGCAAAAAGCCAATGTGGAAATCTGGAATTACATACATTATTTCCTTTACCAATTATATTTCTTGCTATTAATTTTCTGAAATCAGAAACAAATAAATTTTTTACCATGCTTGGGTCTGAATGACTCCCTAATATTCCCTGCAGATCAGACTATGACTGATATACTTCGTGTTACATATGCCTTGTATTCCAAACAAATGATCGATATAATGTTGCTCGCAGAAATTAATAGGCCAAAGGAATTGTTGGCTGTTAAGAACATGGACTTTGAATCAAATAGATCTTTTTATTTTATTTTATTTTATTTTATTTTATTTTATTTTATTGTGTGTGAGATTGAGTTTTACTCTTATTGCTCAGGCTGGAATTCAATGGTGTAGTCTCAGCTCACTGCAACCTCCTCCTCCTGGGTTCAAGTGACTCTCCCGTCTCAGCCTCCCAGGTAGCTGGGATACAGATATGTGACACCATGCCCAGCTAATTTTGTAATTTTAGCAGAGACAGGGTTTCACCATGTTGGTCAGGCTGGTCTTGAACTCTCGACCTCAGGCGATCCACCCACCTCAGCCTTCCAAAATGCTGGGATTACAGATGTAAGCCACCACATCTGACCCTGAATCATTATATCAATTTTGACCTTAGTATTTATTAGGTATAGGACTTGTGTAAGTTATTTCACCCTTACTATATTTCAGTTTACATACTGTTAAGTGTGAGCTGTTGTGAAGATTAAATGAATATTACATGCACCATAATAAATAAAGTGCCTCAAAGTTACAATGGAATGTCAGCTAGCTGTTTTTCAACACAAGGCATTATAAGAGATATTACAAAACAATGCTCATGTGTTCTCATACAGACATTGACATTCTCAAAATGATGTTGAATATTATTAATATTCAGTTTATTTTTTCAGACTATTGCATTGTACTATATACTTCTCATGCAATACATATTGTGTATTGTTTTCTTCAGTTATATACATCTAGGCAGCCTCAAACTCCTTTATTCCCTAAATGCCACAGTGACCTTCCTAATGCAGGGTTTTTTAGAAGCCCAGGTGAAAGTTTCACATGATCAGAATAACAGGGCAATGAGACACAGGTACTTAATTTCACAGAATGTTACCAGATTGCTCTTCATAATGCATACAAGCTCTTTTTATCCCACCACTATCTCAAGAGAGCTCCTGTTGCTTACCTAAGTATGTGCAATTTAGACTATCTTCCCATGTTTGCCAATTTCATTAGTGTAAAGTAAATTTGAACTTAGTAAGTTAATTGAATATTCAATAAAATGTTAGCATATGATATAATGCCTAGCATTTACATATGCTTTCTTAATTATTTCTTAGAACAACATTTAAATAATGTACTGTTGTATCTCATATTTCATGTATAAGAAAGCTGAGACTTGAATTTACAAAGCTTGTACACAAAATAGTTGCCTAGCTCTAAATTTTCCAATCTAAATTAGCCAGTGAAATGTAAGAATTTGTTATATTTCCCTAAAATATGGCAGCTTTTATAATCACATAATGCATATTTAGAGAAAAATAATTGAACAGAAGGAGAATTTTTAAAAACACTACGTGAGCAACATCACATCTTTATTTTTATATGAAACTACTTGTAATGCTTTCTGTGTGTGAATTATAGTATCTTGACATTTTTCTAAAGAAGGAAAAATGATCTAATTTAATTAAACTGTTGAATTGAAATAACCTAAATTATAAATCCAAAAATGCTGCTCAAAGTTAATTTAATCCCTGAAAACAGAAACATTGCATTTAAAAGTTTTCCAGATAAAATAAAATGTGACAGATCAGATTTTTGGTCTTTGAGAAATCTTAAAATCTTAAAATTATAATGTATGAAAATCTCAAAGAAAAGTTTTGTGTTACCGTGACATGACATAAAGAAACGTAATGGAAAACACAATGATAAGCGATTCTACTATTTAAGAAGTATGTTAGCAATTTCAAAACAATTGTCACAAAAATTTTATTGAATTTTTAAATTAAAAAAATCAGAAGGTTTTTTTGGGGGGTGGAGGGGTACAGACTCCTGAGTTCTTAGGTTTAAGCCCTTTAAAACTTCATTTAACATTAATTGCATCACAATTTGACTTTCATATCAAAAATGTTAATTTAACTATGGTTTGAAATTTCAGAATTAGTAATTCAACCTTTATAACTGCTATGAGTCATATGCATTCCTTTTCCTTACAGAAGAAAAAATTATAACATACGGCTGCCCATTTTTTTAGAAGCATTATATGCAATATGAATGGAAAGTGCAAAGACTCATCACATATTATTTCTAGATAATCTAGAATTAGAAGCATTCTTCAAAAGAACTGTCATATGTTAAGAGGAAACCTTTAAAATTATGCAAATAATGCAAAAAATCCCTATTCAACTATATACCATTATGAAGTACAGATCTTGTAATATTTTCTAAAATAGATGTTGCCCCACTACTCTTCTTATGCTAATTATTAGATTTTTTCTCAGAAAAACATTTACCAAGTGGTCATTAAGTTAGTATGGTAACATACGCAATTGGCAGCAATTCATCCATCATAGCCCAAAGTAGAAAATTCCATCCTTGGACAATGCTGAAGGTAATGTAAGAAACTTTATAGACAAAATAAAATGTGATAGATACATGTATTTTTCTTTAAAATTATTGTTGTAACTTCATTATTCTTCCTGTATTACTATAATGATGGTTTCCCTGTTTGTATCCATGTTAACTACTGGGCCATAGAGATTTTCTAGAGAATACACGGAAGGGCTATGTAAAGACAGCTTTCTCACCCCTATTGCCCTAGAACACTCAGAAAAAGAAACTTCCCTCGTTTGTTTAAGCAACACTGATTCCTTTCAGTGTTCTTCACTACAGTTTAAGTTCTACTTTAGTGAGAATCTTTTAGTCTGAGTGTATAGATTGCACTTCAGGCTGTTAATATCCTTTTCGGAGCCTACATAGTGTTACAAAGTTGTAGTCAGTGTTTCACATTTATATGCCCTAGCTTTCATACACAATATGGTTGTTGTGTATAGAACATGTGTGACTATTTGACATCCCACTAATATTCACTAGCACAACTTAAAGGTGACCTGGCAAATGCATGAGTTGAAATTCTGTCAGATGATGAGTAAGGGAAAACATTTCAATGAGAATGCTGAATAACAAACTCTCTCAACAAAAATATTTGCCTCAGCTGAATTTGCAAAAGTACAATTTTTTGTAGTTTTTGTTTTAGTTTAAGCAGGGACAATTGAATTATTTTTTCCCTCTTATGAGCATATTTATTATTCTCAAACAGTTTATAAAATGTTAAGCTTTAATATATTAGTGATGTTAATTTCTATTTTATATTTCAAGAATTGCAGTATTATCTAGTTAGCTTGGCAATTTAATTTTTTTCCAAACATTTTATTTATTTATTTATTTATTTATTTATTTATTTATTTATTTTTAGTTTTTTGAGATGGAGTCTCGCTCTGTCACCCAGGCTGTTGTGCAATGGCACAATCTCCACTCACTGCAACCCCCACCTCCCGGGTTCAAGTGATTCTCCTGCCTCAGCCTCCCGAGTAGCTGGGATTACAGGTGCACGTCAATACACCCAGCTAGTTTTTGTATTTTAAGTACAGACAGGGTTTCATCATGTTGGCCAGGCTGGTTGACCTCAAGTGATCCACCCGCATTGGCCTCCCAAAGCTCTGGGATTACAGGCATGAGCCACCATGCCTGGCCCAAACATTTTATTTATTTATTTATTTATTTATTTATTTATTTATTTTTATTATACTTTAAGTTCTAAGGTATATGTGCAGAATGTGCAGGTTTGTTACACAGGTGTACACATGCCATGGTGGTTTGCCACACCCATCCACTCGTCATTTACATTTGGTGTTTCTCCTAATACTATCCTTCCCCCAGCTCCCTACCCCCAACAGGTCCTGTGTGTGATGTTCCCCTCCCTATATCCATGTGTTCTCATTGTTCATTTCCCACATATGAATGAGAACGTGTGGTGTTTGGTTTTCTGTTCTTATGTTAGTTTGCTGAGAATGATGGTTTCCACCTTCTTCCATGTCCCCGCAAAGGACATGAACTCATCCTTTCTTACAGCTGCATAGTATTCCATGGTGTATATGTGCCACATTTTCTTTATCCAGTCTACCATTGATGGGCATTTAGGTTGATTCCAAGTCTTTGCTATTGTGAACAGTGCTGCAAAACCATACGTGTGCATGTGTCTTTGTAGCAGAATGATTTATAATCCTTTGCATATCTACCAAGTACTGGGATTGCTGGGTCAAATGCTATTTCTGGTTCTACATTCTTGAGGAATTTCCACACTGTCTTCCACAATGGTTAAACTAATTTACACTCCCACCAACAGTGTAAAAGCATTCCTATTTCTCCACAACCTTTCTAGCATCTGTTGTTTCCTGACTTTTTAACGATTGCCATTCTAACTGCCATGAGATGGTATCTCGTTGTGGTTTTCATTTGCATTTCTCTAATGATCAGTGATGATGAGCTTTTCTTCATGTTTGTTGGCTGCATAAATACCTTCTTTTGAGAAGTGTCTTTTAATATCCTTCACCCACTTTTTGATGTTTGTTTTTTTTTTTTTTTCTTGTAAATTTGTTTAAGTTATTCGTAGATTCTGGATATTAGCCCTTTGTCAGATGGATAGATTGTTAAAAATTTTCTCCCATTCTGTAGGTCGCCTTTTCACTCTGATGATAGTTTATTTTGTTGTGCAGAAGCTCTTTAGTTTAATTAGATCCCATTTGTCAATTCTGTCTTTTGTTGCCATTGTTTTTGGTGTTTTAGTCATGAAGTCTTTGCCCATGTCTATGTCCTGAATGGTATTGCCTAGGTTTTCTTCTAGGGTTTTTATAGTTTTAGGTCTTACATTTAAGTCTTGAAAGTGACAGGGAGCATGCAATTTAAAAATTTTAAGCCAAAAATGTGGTAAATCACATGTGTAACAAGTTTATGCGAGTAAAAATAAAGCACCACTTTAACTTTACTTCCTTTGATACATACTGAAAATAACGTATAGAAGAGCTCTGTGACAAATGGTAGATTAGCCCTAACTGCAACTTATCCATACTGCCTTTATATATCCTGTACATGATTTATAATGATACAGTGATCTCTCGTGGATATTTTCAATCCTATGTAGATAGATTTGGCACTAGATTTTTTTTTTTTTTTTTTTTGAGACAGGATCTTGCTCTGTTGTCTAGGCTGGAGTGCAGTGGTGTGTTCATAGCTCATTGTTACTTCGAATTCCTGGGCTCAAGTAATCCTCCCGCCTTAGCCTCCCAAATGCCTAGGACTACAGGCACATACCACCATGACAGGATAATTTTTTAAATTTTTTGTAGAGATGAAATTTTGCTATGTTTTCTAGGCTGCTCTCAAACTCCTGGCCTCAATAGATGCTTCTGCCTCAGCTTCTCAAAATACTGGGATTAGTTTTGGCAGAAAATTTTAACAATTTTTTGATTAAGTTGTATGATCATGAAAGTTGCTTGCAATAAAACCAAGTGTGATTTCTTTTTGCAAGCAGCTTTTATGATCGTCCAACTTAATCAAAATTATTCAAGATTTGTTCATATAGATATATGTATACACATATACTCCCTCTATATATAAACTATATATAACAGTTTAGCTTGCTTTTCTTCCACATTAGTATAGACATTTCTTAGGACTAGAGACAATTCACTTGAAACATTGTTTCTCAGACATTCAAGAGCAGTTTCACTTAAGAAATTATGACCTTACAGTTATATTCTTTTCAAATGAACAAAAATTGACAAGCACAGTCATAATAATTTCTGCCACTTGAAACAGGGTGAATAATATGGTTTATTCAAGGTTTCATGGTTGTTATAAAATATTCCTTACAAAAGCCACTGTATATCTTTATTTGCCTTTACCTATTTTGTGTAGTCAGTATATCCATAATAAAATGTTTGCTGTATTTAAGACTATACTACTTCTTTTATTCTCTCTCATATTATTCTAATTAGGAAAATTTTCACACATACATATTTTTTTCAAAATGTTTGCCTTTGTAAAATTATTTGGATGAAATATATTTGGGGTAACATTGTGTAGGTTTTGATTTTACCTTCAAATTTATCAGTTATTAGTAATCACCTTGTATATAATAAAATGCTTTTAAAGAACATATAGATAGTGATATATGTATATTTCAGAACCAGGTAATTAAGGTTCCAGCATTCATGAATCTCGCTTTCTAGTGGAAAATCTAAGTGCTACAAAATGCAAATGGGAGGCACTTGGTCAGTATGAACTACTAAACTTACCTTATTTCAAAACATAAACATGCTACATGAAACTAATATTGAAGAAATACATTTCTCATTTCCTTGATTGATTTCAAGGAAATGGAAATTCCCAGTCACTGAGTACAAAGAGGTAGCAACATCAGAGAAGTGTGTGCTTGCTGAAGCTCTCCAGATAATTAGGAATATGTTTAATCCTTATTACCTGAAAATGACACTTTAATATTCAGCAAGGAAGGAAAATCATAGCCATGTGCATTGTATTAATTGAGTGCAAGACCTTCTCTACCCAAAAAGCTTAGAATCACAGAAGATCACCACCAACTGGCTGGATACCAGAAATATCCCACCAGCTTAGAGTAAGAACTGAGATATTGCCATCTTTCTGGAACTGCATGGAGAGAAGTTGTTAAACAAGATCTGTGCAGTGTGGACATGAAATCTAAATTCAGTCTATCTACATGATAAAGAACAACACAAAGTATTAAATCATCGCAAATGGTGATCCAGGACAAAAGCAACATAGTGGTAAGGGAGAGCCCACCTGCACAGAAAGTCAGCAACAGAAGTTTCTTGTAAACAGCAAACATTTTAAACTGTGCACACAGTAAATGACTTTCGGACAAACAATTAAATTACCATGAGAGAGAGAGAGAGAGCAGTATAGTTTGCATTAGAAAAATAAGTGATAATTATTTATCTATAAAGATACTCAATTACTGGTATTTAAAATTTTACAGAAAACTAGAAAATAACAGAACAATAAGTCAAGAACACGATAGGGAATCACACCTGTTATCCCAGCACTATAAGAGGCCAAGGTAGGTGGGTCATGAGGTCAGGAGATCGAGACCATCCTGGCTAACATGGTGAAACCCCATCTCTACTAAAAAATACAAAGAAAAAGAAAGAGAAGGAACACAGACTTAGAACAAATAAATATATCTTAAATGAAACATAGTCATTACTCTAAAACTAATACCTGCATCAAAGAGTTGGTAAGATAAAGTTTGAATGATGAAAACTTAAATGAAGGTAGTTCTGAGGAAATATTCTCAAATGTATCACAGAGGTAAAGAGATATAATACTCCAAAGAGATGATGAGAGATGTTTAGAAATTAACAAAATGATATAACCTATTTTGCAGAGGGGATTGAGAAAAGAAAAGTTGATGAATTGGAGAAACAAAATTTGAAGGGCTTATATCTGATAATTTCCCAGAATGAAAAACCTGTATTGTCTTATTCAACAGTCAGAATGAATGTGAACAGTATTAATTAAAATAAAATCCCATTCCCTGGACATTGCAGTGAATCTCCCATGCAATGTTATCTTAAGAGCAGACAGGTAACAAAGGGCAGATTAGCTACAAAAGAAAGGCAATTATACTGACCACGGACATTGCCATAACAGGAATAGAAGACATTTAAATAATACTTCTAAAATGTTTGAAGAAAATAACTGTTAAACTAAAGCTTTATGCCCAGGTAAATTTAAATTTCATTCAGGAATGAGAGTAAAAGAAATATATTTCCCAGCAAAGAAAAACAGAGATATAGCAGCACTCGAGAGGCACTGATGAAGTACTTTTTGAAGACAAACTCTCAAATGCTAAAATAACTGATGTTACTGATGAAGATCATAATCGGTTGATATTTACAAAACTCTATTGAAGTTATTCATTATGGTTTACAATAGGATATATGTATATATCCTGAGTGTGTGTTTACATGCATATATATACACATACATATATATGTATATAGATATAAAAAATATGTTGGCACATACTGGATATTATTAAATCAAACTTGATTTCCTTCCACCTGATATTGTTTGACTCTGTGTCCCCACCCAAATCTCATCTTGAATCATACTCCCATAATTCCCACATGTTGAGGGAGGGAGCTGTGGAAGATAATTTGAATCAGCGGGGCAGTTTCCCCATACTGTTCTTGTTATAGTGAATAAGTCTTATGAGTTCTGATGGTTTTATCAGGGGTTTCTGCTTTTGCATCTCTCTCATTCTTTCTTGCCACCACCATGGAAGAAGTGCCTTTTGCCTCACACCATGATTCTGAGGCTTCCCCAGCCATGTGAAACTGTAAGTCCAATTAAACCTCTTTTTCTTCTCCATCTCGGGTATGTCTTTATCAGCAGCATGAAAATGGATTAATACAGTAAATTAGTACCAGTAGAGTGGGGCATTGCTGAAAAGATACTCAAAAATGTGGAAGTGACTTTGGAATTGGGTAACAGGCAGAGGTTGGAAGAATTTGGAGGGCTCGGAAGAAGACAAGAAAATATGGGAAAGTTTGGAACCTCCTAGAGACTTGTTGAATGGTTTTGACAAAAATACTGATAATGAATTGGACAAAGAAATTCAGGCTGAGGTGGTCTCAGATAGAGATGACAAACTTGTTGGGAACTGGAGCAAAGGTGACTCTTATGTTTTAGCAAAGAGACTGGCAACATTTTGCCTCTGCTCTAGAGATTAATGGAACTTTGAACTTGAGAGAGAGGATTTAGAGTAGCTGGCAGAAGAAATTTCTAAACAGCAAAGCATTCAAAAGGTGATTTTGGTACTGCTAAAGGCATTCAGTTTTAAAAGGGAAGCAGAGCATAAAGTTCAGAAAATTTGCAGTCTGACAATGTGATACAAAAGAAAATCCCATCTTCTGAGGAGAAATACCAGCTGGCTACAGATACTTGCATAATCTGAATGTTAATCCCCAAGACAATGGTGAAAATGTCTTCAGGGCATGTCAGAGAGCTTTGCAGCAGCCTCTTCCATCAGAGACCTGGAGGTCTAGGATGAAAAAATGGTTTTGTGGGCAGGGCCCAGGATCCATGTTCTGTGTGCAATCTAGGGGCTTGGTGCCCTGCATCCCAGTCACTCCAGCCGTCGCTGAAAGGGGCCAACATAGAGCTTGGGCCATGGCTTTAGAGGGTGCAGGTCCCAAGCCTTGACAGCTTCCACATGGTATTGAACCTGCGGGTGCACAGAAGTTAAGAATTGAGGCTTGGGAACCTCCGCTTAGATTTCAGAAGATGTATACAAACGCCTGGATGCCCAGGCAAAAGTTTGCTGCAGGGATGGAGCTCTCATGGAGAACCTCTGCTAGGGCAGTGGGGAAGAGAAATGTGGGGTTAGAGCCCCCACACAGAGTCCCTACTGGGGCACCACCTAATGGAGCTGTGAGAGGAAAGCCACCATACTCCACATCCCGGAATGATAGATCCACCTACAGCTTGCGCCCATGCACTTGGAAAAGCCACAGACACTCAATGCCAGCCTGTGAAAGCAGCCAGAAGGGAGGCTGTATCCCGCAAAGCCACAAGGCGAAGTTTCCCAAGACCATGGGAACCCACCTCTTGCATCAGCATGACCTGAATGTGAAACATGGAGTCAAAGGAGATTGTTTTGATGCCTTAAAATCTGACCGCCCCACTGGATTTTGGACTTGCATGGGCCCTGTGACCCCTTCGTTTTGGCTAATTTCTCCCGTTTAGAATGAGTGTATTTACCCAATACCTATACCCCCATCATATCTAGGAAATAATTAGCTTTCTCTAGATTTTACAGGCTGGTAGGTGGACTTGCCTTGTCTTAGATGAGACTTTGGACTGTGGATTTTTGGGTAAATGCTAGAATGAGTTAAGGCTTTGGGGGACTGTTGGGAAGGCATGATTGGTTATGAAATGTGAGGACATAAAATTTGGAGGGGTCAGGGTGAAATGATATGGTTTAGCTCTGTTCCTCACCCAAAATCTCATCTTGAATTGTACTCCCATAATTCCCAGGTGTAGTGGGTGGGACCTGGTGGAAATAATTTGAATCATAGGGGTGGTTTCTCCCACACTTTTCTCTTGGTAGTGAATAAGTCTCGCAAGATCTGATGGTTTTATCAGGGAGTTCTACTTTCGCTTCTCTCTAATTTTCTCTTGCCATCACCATGTAAGAAGTCTTTTTCGCCTCCTGCCGTGATTCTGAGGCCTCCTGGGCATGTGGAACTGTAAGTCCAATTAAACCTCTTTTTCTTCCCAGTCTCAGATATGTATTTATCAGCAGTGTGAAAATGGGCTAATATATCACCTCCCTAATTTATAATTGACAATAAAAATTGTATGTATCTATGCTGTATACTGTGATGTTTGATACATGTAAACATTGTGAAATGATTACAATAAAGCTAATTTACATATCTATCATCTGATATACTTATCCTTTTGTGTGTGTGTGGTAAGGACATTTAAGATCTATTCTCTTAGCAATTTTCAAGTGTACAATACTGCACCTGTTGATTTTGGTATTCAGATCTTCTATAATTTGAACATTTCCTTAACCTATTAATTATCAAGTGCGATTGACTGATGATTTCTCAGTAGGCTAATGGATTTATCAGTTTCTCATATACTTGTAATTTGAAGCTATTTTATTGGTTGAAAATTTTCATCAGATTGTTGTACTTTTTCTCATGAACACTGGTATGATTCTATGACGCTCCTCACCATCCCTAACCAATCTTACAGTCTATTTTATCTAATGCTGATTCAAGTAATCAATATTTCATTTAAGTATTTACCTGAATATTTTCCTTCAATTTTCAAATTTCGTATGCACTTATATCATAGAGATGATTATTTTAAGATACTCATATTTATATTTTATATTCAATTTGTCAAACTTTATCTTCTACTTGTTTAATCAATTTATACTTAATGTAGTACTGATATACATAGTTATCCCTTTTTCATGAGTGTAGTGAGGACATTTAAGATCTATACTCTTTGCAATTTTTCTCTTGCTGTTTTTCTAACCTTACTTTAAGCATATACACAGGCATGTACCCTCATCTGTTTATTCTTTTTTAAGCATATATTTGAATATATATATATTTATCATAAATGTTAGATTATTAAAGAAATAATTTCTCTTAATTTCTTCTTACACATTTTTTAAGATAAGAGTCTGTAGTTTGTCTTTTCCTACTCAAGTGTTTTTTTTCTTTAGAGGAAAAATATTTAATTTTAATGAAGTCTAAGTTATCAATGTTTTTTTTTTACTGTCATTTTAATAGCAAGCCTAAGAACTATTTGCCCATCCCTAGATCCTGAAGACTGTCTCCGATGTTTATGTTTTATGTTTCTAAAACTTTTATAATTTTTATTTTACATTTACATCCATGATGCATTTTGTCTTAAATTTTGTATAAGGTGTGTGTTTTTTTTAAATTTTTATTTTTCTGAAAGGGTATTTTTTCCCATTAAATCACTCTTTCATTTTAAATAAATATCAGTTGGTCATATTTGTATGTGCCTATTTATTAATTCTCTATTCTGTTCATCCTTGTGTCTTCACTAATATCATACCACATTGATTACTGTAATTATATTATATCTTGAAATTAGATTAATTGAATCTCTGAACTTATTTTTCTTTTCTTCAAAGTTTTTTGGCTATTTTAGTTCCTTTGCTTTCCAGATGTATTTTAGATTAATCTTGTTTATAGATGGGGGAAAATATTTTTAATCCAAATATCCAAAAATTTAATAACTAGAATTTAAAGAGCTCTTAAAACTCAGCTGTAAAGAACTCTTAAAACTTAGCTGTAAAAATAATCAAGCATGAAAAAAAATACAAGAAGAGGCATTTCGCCAAAAAAAGACATATAGATGACAAATAATCACATAAACATTTTACATAAATTTCACATTAATATCATAATGAAATATTACAACACACCTCTGAAAATAGCTAAAATAAAACTTAATGAAAACACCAAACGCTGACTAGGATGTGAGGAAACTGCCACTTATAGATTGCTGTCAAGAATGTAAAATGTTGCAGCCACTCTGTAAAACAATTTGCCAGTTTCTTAAAAAAAACAGATACACAAACAAAACTAAACGTGGCAACCACAAAACCCAGAAATTGCACTTCCCGTAATTATCTCAGGGAAATAAAACCTTATTTTCACACCAAAACCTGTACACAAATGTTTATATTAGTTAATTCTTAGTAGCCCAAAGCTAGAAACAACCCAAAAGTCATTTAATGAGTGAATGGTTAAATAAACAGCAGGACTTCCATACCATAGAATGTTACTCAACTCCCAAAAGGAAGCAACTATTGATACATGCAACAACCTGGATGAATAGCCAAAGAAACATACTGCATTTAAAAAGCCAAGTCCAGAAGTTATATACATGTGTCCCTTCTACCTTGATATTTATGGGGAATTGGTTCCAGGACCGCCATGGATATCAAAGTTTTGGGATACTGAAGTCCCTTATATAAAATGATATAGTATTTAACCTCTGCATGTCTTCCCTATACTTTAAAACATCTTAAATTACTTACAATATCTAAGACAATTTAAATGCCATGCAAGTAGTTGTCATCTTGTATTTAAAAAAAAATTTTTTTTTATGATGTAGTTGTTTATCACAGGGGAAACTGGGTATAGGATACATAGAATCTCTCTATATTACTTCTTACAACTGCATGCAAATCTACACTTACCTCAACATTTTTTAAATGCTCAAGAAAAAAAGGTAAAAGATAACAAATATCAAATTATGTGATATTTTTGTAAATATTTTTATAGTATCTAAAGGACTTCTCTCTTCTATTTCTACTCATTTCCAACAATTTTCAAGGTTTTTTTTTTTCTTTGGCAAGTTTCCTGCTGCCTACATGCCTGAGAATGTTTTTATCATATACTTTTTTCTGAATGGCAGCTAGCTGAATACAAAATTCTAAGTTGTTTCTCTTCTTCCAATATGATCCCAGTATTGTCCTGCAATCATCGTTTTTGTGGAAAAAATGATGTTGATTTGACCTTTATCCCTTCTCAGCTGATCTATTTTATCTCCGATATAATTTAGGATTCGCCTTGCCATTGATTCATTAAAATTTCACTATTATGTCTAGATGTGTTGTTTCTTTTTCTGATCTCTCTCTTTGCTACTCAAGTATCTTTCAGTATGAATTATTTCACCAGTTTTTTAATTACGGAAAATTCACATCTGTTTATTATTCAAAATATTTTATGAAAAGTTTTCTATGTCCATTTTAATTTTTTTCCACTTTCTAAAACTCTTTAGAAATGGATAATAGTACTTCTATTTCTCAATTGTCATAACTTTTGTTTTTATATTTTCTATTTGTTTCACTTAATCTTTGGGAAGTATTAAGTCTCTTTCCATTTCTTAATTTATTTCTATTTGTGATTACTTTGCTCTTAAATGTGTCTTTAATATACATAATTTAAACTACCGTATGCTTACATCTAATAATTCACCTTTTTATTTTTTATAAATTTCACATTTTTAATAATTATTAATATATCTGTTCTAAAACTTCTGTTCCTGTGAGACCTGTAACCTAATATACCATTTTTCTTTTAGAGTGAATGTATTCTTGAGGTATTTTATTCTTTGGTTTTGAAAGCTATTAAGATATTAGCCATGCACCAGTAATCATGTCAAATGATGTTTTATTAAAGCACTTTGTAACAGTAAATTTTTGGAAATAAACAGTGTATCTGTCAACATGGTAGAGTAAAATTAAATTGTTTAACATTTAATTAAATAAATAATATACAGTAATAACTTTAAAAAGTAGTTCTATATTTACAACATTGAAATTTGAAAACACTTAATAAAAAAGTCAATAGCTAAAACACACAAACACACACTCGCTAATTTTGTAAGAATTGACAAAAACACAGAAAATAGTATTGTATATTGCTCAAGAATGTACACACACTTGTATATGCACATGCACACATACATATACCTTGGCTTGAAGGATTTATATATACTCACTATTTTGGTCTTACAAAGACCATGCTAAGATTGGAAGAAAAGAAAAGGAAGACTTCACTCAGTCTACAATACTACTGTATTTTATAATATGTATATTATGTATTACATACATTGAATATATATAATATGAAATACCTATATCTATCTCTAGGAATCTATAGGGCATTGATTCCAGTACTCCCACAAATACAAAAATCCACAGATGCTGAAGCATATAAAATAGTGGAGTATATACATATAACATATACACATATTTCCATGTGTTTTAACTCACCTTCAGATTACTGACAACACCAATCCTATGTAAATGCTGTATAAATGGTTTTGGTACCATATTTCTTAGACAATAATGACATGAATATAAGTTTGTGCATGTTTGGTACCTACACAATCATCCTTCTCTCTTTTTTTCATTGATATCTTTGATCTATGATTGATTGAATCCATGGATGTGTAACCAACTCATGGGAAAGGTTGACTATACAGTCGTAACTAAAAGAAATTTGCAGGTTACATTCCAAATTACCACAATGAAGGAAAAATTGCAATAAAGAAAGGAACACAATTGTTTTGACTTCCCAGTGCATATAAAAGTTATGTTTATGCACTGTGGTAGTCTAACATTGTGCAAATGTTAGTGTGCAAAGCATTATGTCTAAATAACAATCCACATACTTTAATTAAAAATAATTGCTAAAAATGCTAACGGACATTTGAGCCTTTGGCGAGTTGGTAATTGTTTAGCTGGTGGAAGATCTTACCTTGTTAAGCCTAGCTTTTGACTGATCAGGATGGTGGTTGCTGAAGGTTGGGGTGGTGGTTCCAATTTCTTAAAATCAACAACAATGAATTTGCTTCATTGAGTGACTCTTCCTTTCATAAAAGATTTCTCTGTAGCATGTGATGCTGTTTGATAGCATCTTACCCACAGAAGAACTTCTTTCAAAATGGAAGTCTTTCCTCTTAAAACTTGCTACTGTTTCATCAACTAGGTTTTTGAAATATTCTTAATATTTTCAGTCCTTTCAACAATGTTCACAACATTACCAGGAGTAGATTCCATTTCAATAAGTTACTTTCTTTGCTTATCCAAAAGAAGCAATTCCTCATCGGTTCAAGTTTTAACATGAGATTGCAAAAATTCAGTCACATCCTCAGGTGTCACTTCTAATTCTAGTTCTCTTGCTATTTCCACCACATTTGCAGTTACTTCCTCCACTGAAGTCTTGAAACCCTCAAAGTCATCGATGGGAGTTGGAATCAACTTCTTCCAAATTCCTGTTGTTGTTGCTAATATGACCTTTTCCCATGAATCATGAATGTTTTCAACAGCCTCAAGAATGGTTAATCCTTTTGAGAACGTTTTCAGTTTACTTCACTCAGATCCATCAGAGGAATCACTATTTATGGCAACAATAGCTTTAAAAATGTACGTGTTAAATAAGACTTGGAAGTAGAAAGTACTTTTTGATTCATAGGCTGGAGAATGAAAGTTCTGTTAGCAGGCAAAAAAAAAAAAAAATTAATCTCTTTGTACATCTTCATCAGAGGTTTTGAATGAAAAAGTGCATTGTTGGCCGGGCGCGGTGGCTCACCTCTATAATTCCAGCACTTTGAGAGGCTGAGGGGGGCAGATCACGAGGTCAGGAAATCGAGACCATCCTGGTTAACGTGATGAAACCCCGTCTCTACTAAAAATACAAAAAATTAGCCAGGCATGGTGGCAGGCACCTGTAGTCCCAGCTACTCGGGAGGCTGAGTCAGGAGAATCGTGTGAACATGGGAGGTGTTGCAATGAGCCGAGATCTCCCCTCTGCACTCCAGCCTGGGCAACAGAGACAGATCGAGACCGTGGTGGAAGAATAAGAAAGAAGGAGGAGGAGGAGGAGGAGGAGGAGGAGGAGGAGGAGGAGGAGGAGGAGAAGGAGGAGGAGGAGGAAGAAAAAGATAAAGTGCATTGTCAATGAACAGCAATATATTCAAAAAATTTTTTTTTCTGAGCAGTAGGTTTCAAAAGTGGGCTTAAAATGTTCACTAAACCACACTGTAAACAGATGGGTTGTCATCCAGACTTTGTTATTCCATTTATATAACACAGACAGAGTATATTTAGCATAATTCTTAAGGGCCCTCAGTATTTTTTTGAATGGTAGATGAACATTGGCTTTAAATTAAAGTCACCAGTTGCATTAGCCCCTAACACAAGAAACAGCCTGTCTTTTGAAGCTTTAAAGCAAGGCATTGACTTTTGCTTTCTAGCTACGGAAGTCCTAGGTGGCATCTTTTTCCATTAGAATGTTTTATCTACATTGAAAATCAGTTGTTTTGTGTAGTTACTGTCTTCAATGACCTTAGTTAGATCTTTTGGCTTGTTTGCTGCAGCTTCTACATCAGCACTTGCTACTTCGCCTTGCACTATTTTTTTATTATGGAGATGTCTTTCTTCCTTCAATGTCATGAACCAAACTGTGCTAGTTTCAAACTTTTCTTCTGTAGTTTCCTCACCTCTCTAAGCCGTCATAGAATTGAAGACAGAGCCTTGCTCTAACTGGGCTTTGACTTCAGGGAATGTGGCTGTTTTGATCTTATATTTAGACCACTAAAACTTTCTCCGTATCAGCAAGAGGGCTTTAAAAAAAATCTTATCATTTGTGTATTCACTGGAATAGCATTTTACATTTTCTTCAAGAACTCTTCCTTGACATTCACACTTGGCTGTTTGTCACATGAGGTTTAGGTTTCAGCTTATCTAGGCTTTTGGCATGCCTTCCTGACTAAACTTAATCATTTCTAGCTTTTGATTCATAATAAGAGGCTTGTGACTCTTTTTTCATTCTTTTTTTTTTTTTTACCCGGAGGCCATTATAGGGTTATTAATTGGCCTGATTTCAATATTGTTGTGTCTCTGGGAATACGGAGGTCTAAAGAGAGGGAGAGAAACAGGGGAACACCTGATCAGTGGAGTAGTCAGAACAAGCACATCTATTGATTAAGTTTGCCATCTTATATGGCATGGTCTGTGGAGATTCCAAAGAATTTACAATAGTGACTTCAAAGATTACTAATCAGAGATCACCATAACAGATAAAATAGTAACGAAAAAGGCTGAAATATGAGAATTCCCAAAATGTGACACAGAGACAAAAAATAAGCACATCTTGCATATCTTGTTTAAAAAAAAATACTGTCGATACTCTTGCTGGCTGCAGAGATGCCACAAGCCTTCAATTCATAAAAAGAAAAAAAAAAACAGTATTTGCAAAGTGCAATGAAGTGAAGCACAATAAAGGTATGCCTGTATTTATTTCATTAGTTTTGGGGGGGCTTTGTAGGGTTTAACTAATGCAAATGGCCAAGAAAAATGTATGGCTAATAAATAATAGAAAGAAAAGAAATGTTTTCATTAATTGTGTGCATGTGATAACAATTATATCTGAAAAATCTAAATGAATGAAATATGTGTTAAAATTTGGAACCATAAACACAAAACTAACACAGAAATAATTATAAAAATTATAAAGTAATTCTTTAGCTAGTACAATTCATGTAACCAAGAGTAAACTTAATCACAATTAAATGAAAAGGATACATAGGAAGATCAATATTATATTTAATGCAAAAGACATAAATAAGACGTTAAAGAAAGAGGAGAGAACATATATACAAAAGTAACATGCCTTGGAATGTTGGTTCGTATTATAGAGTGGTCAGTTTTACCCAAACTGGTCTTGACAAAGTTGATATAATATTTATTTATTTATTTTTGTTTTTGTTTCTGTTTTTTGAAACGGAGTCTTGCTCTGTCACCCAAGCTGGTGTGCAGTGGGAGGATCTCAGATCACTGCAACCTCCACCTCCTGGGTTCAAGTGATTCTCCTGCCTCAGCCTCCCAAGTAGCTGAGATTACAGGCATATGCTGTCATGCCCAGCAAAGTTTTATACTTTTAGTAGAGACAAGGTTTCACTATGTTGGCCAGGCTAGTCTGAAACTCCTGACATCAGGTGATCCACCCACCTCAGCCTCCCAAAGTGCTAAAAATATTTGAATAATAACTGAAAGAGTATTGCAAATGCTCATCATCACTGGCCATCAGAGAAATGCAAATCAAAACCACAATGAGATACCATCTCACACCAGTTAGAATGGCGATCATTAAAAAGTCAGGAAACAACAGGTGCTGGAGAGGATGTGGAGAAATAGGAACACTTTTACACTGTTGGTGGGATTGTAAATTAGTTCAACCATTATGGAAAACAGTATGGCGATTCCTCAAGGATCTAGAACTAGATGTACCATATGACCCAGCCATCCCATTACTGGGTATATACCCAAAGGATTATAAATTATGCTGCTATAAAGACACATGCACTCGTATGTTTATTGCAGCACTATTCACAATAGCAAAGACTTGGAATCAACCCAAATGTCCATCAGTGACAGATTGGATTAAGAAAATGTGGTACATATACACCATGGAATACTATGCAGCCATCAAAAAGGATGAGTTTGTGTCCTTTGTAGGGACATGGATGCAGCTGGAAACCATCATTCTTAACAATCTATCACAAGAACAGAAAACCAAACACCGCATGTTCTCACTCATAGGTGGGAACTGAACAATGAGATGACTTGGACTCAGGAAGGGGAACATCACACACAGGGGCCTGTCATGGGGAAGGGGGAGGGGGGAGGGATTGCACTGGGAGTTATACCTGATGTAAATGACAAGTTGATGGGTGCAGCACACCAACATGGCACAAGTATACATATGTAACAAACCTGCACGTTATGCACATGTACCCTACAACTTAAAGTATAATAATAATAAATAAATTTAAAAAAAAAAAAAAAGCAATGTGAAGCCACCCACTCCACAGTATTAAAAAGCATTATAAAGCCAGGCAAGAAAATTATACTCAGTGGAACAATCACAACAAATAAGTGCACGTGTGTGCATGTGTTTATGTATATTTTGTTTGTAATGTTATTGTAATAGAAAGATAGGAATTCAAATAGTAACTTCCAAAATTAGTTAACCTTGTTAAAATAAATTACAGATCTATCAGGTATTTAAATATAAGAAACAGAAATAGATAGGAATTAATATTTATACAAGCTTGTTGTAGCAAAGGTCTTTCAAAGCAAGACACCAAACCAGAAAACACTGGTGCATTTACTTTATAATACAAACATCCCTTTATATCTAAAACAATATCAACATTTAAAATGACAAATTCCAAAATAAAGAATAAACTATTCATTTCTGAAATAGTTTATCGTAAAATTTTAACATAGAAGGAATATATAAATATTAGGAAATACCAAAATACTTATTAAAACATTAGTAAAGGAAATAAATAGGCAATTCAAAAGGAGTATGATTGAGTAGTACAGATATTTTAATGTAAAATGTTATTGTAAATAAATAAAATACATATTTATACATGTTAATTTATTTCATTCATCCAATCCACAAATGTTCAACTATGCCAGTGCTGGGAGTTGGCAGTGACACGGGAAACAGACAATTTTGTGTACTGCTGCAGGGAGTGTGCATCTGTTCAAACTTTCTGGAGGACAGTTTGGCATCACTAAATACTCTCTTGCCTGACATGATGTCGATCACTAATCAGTAGGTTAATTGAGCAAGTATTTGACATTCCTATTTTAACAGTTTTATTTTAAGCAAAAGCACAAGCTATGTTTATAAGTCAGCTCAGATGTACGAACAACACTGTTTCTTCATATAAGGGTTCCTTGAATATACAGAACAGATTAGAGCCTACTCTTGCTGATTTGTTTCTTCTCTCTTCTTCACATGAAAATGATACTTCTATATGTAGGCTGCAAATTCTAATGCCAAAGCCTTAAAAGTGTGCTAAAACAACTTTCAAAAAATCTCATGGATGCTTTTCAAATTCCTGTGGATCTTTATAGATGATATACCTGCCAATAATTACATAAGTTTTTATTGATTATTTGAATTTACCATGTTTTTGAATTATTCAACAATATTATCAAAGCTATATCTTTCACACTTATTTCACTAGTTTGGTTACTTTTAATTAAATTGTGTAGTTATAAAAACATGTATAAATGAAATAACTGGTTTGCACACAAATGTGATTAACTCCATACCTACAAATGTAAGTACGCATGCAGATGAAAAGATAGCCCCTTAGCTGCAAATATTCAGTTTGAGCGTTAGTCTGTATTTATTTCAAGATAATTGAAAGCAGTAACCTGTCAAGTCAGTTAAAAGTCATTTAGAAGGCTTTCTACTCTATGTATAATAATCTTTAAAATGTTATTTATATTTACTTAGCATTAGATAACAGTAGCAGATTTATAAGCTTACAGAGAATAATACATAAAAGAATAAATAAAATAAATGAGAGGATTTCATAATTAATACGTTTCACTTTCGGAAATATAATGCAACCATATTAATCAACATTATGCACAATATATTGAATTGTGTAGACCACAATTTATCTCTGAAATTAGAATTATTCATGATTATTACCTTGTGTTTTCCTTATCATACTTGCTCTAAAATATTAATACATGAACACGAATTACTGTTATACTCCTGCAGTAAAAACAATAAACTTGTTTTCTAAAAAATGGTAAGTTTAAAAAAGTATAGAAAATATGTCTGTTATTGCCTGTGCTCTTTTTCTCTGTTGAACTATTTTTGTGTCTTTCTTTCTATAGAATAAGCATACATCAAAGTTTCCAAAATTGACATTTGACTTTTCTCACAAAGTAGTGAAAATTAATGATAATAGAATATCTTAATGAAAAAAAAAAAGCAAGAACTTATCTGACACTCACCAGGAAAAGACAGCTGCTGGGTATTCATCGGGGATCTTACAGGATAGCATTGCTGACATGAATCCACTAATAAAGAAGCTTCACAACTGAACTGTTAAGCAAAACAAAACTAAATCCATTATTCCATGGCAGAATTACATTAAACAACATCCCAGAGGTTGAAATGTAAACCAGAAAGCCAACTTCTTATTTTTCAGTAAGATATATTGCCACCAATTAAGAGGAATAATAAAGTCAACTTCACTTACTCTTTCTCTAAGTGGACATTCCTTGGAAGTTAAGTTATAATAAGAAGATTAAAACATGGAAAGAAAAAAATATAGTAATATATTTTTGTGACTATAAATGGAATTATATTCAAATGTATTGATACATCAACATCTTCAAGAGATTGCCCTTGTAGATTGTTTTACCGTATTTTTATATCCTGGAGAATTCCTTGATAGGTTCTGCTAATGTGTACTTTTACAATCTTTACTTTTCTGTGCTTCTACAGTTTATTTACCACAACTCTAAATAATATATTATATAATTACCTTTTGTAGAATTTTATCTAAACTAAAATACATTCAATGAGGTTTGCATATCCTATTATTTTATTTAGTTAATTGATTGATGTCCTGTCTTGTACTGGAAAATAATTAAGGATAGTGTTATATATAGATTTTGAATATGGATATTATTGCTTAACATTCAGAATTACTTCTCTTTTCATTACTGCCAAGTTTCTGGAAATGAAGGGTTATTTTACACTTATTTAAACCAACAATGAGGTGCTAACTGAAAAGAAAGAATTTTCTTAAAACATCATGTAGAAGTTGCAAGTAACAAACTCCATCTATTGTGTAAAAGAATTATTGTTAGTGACAATTGTGGTTCAACTTCTCCTGAAAAGTTGCTTCTTTAGTGTTCAGTTATTCTAGTTGGTAGAAAGAGCTACAGAGCCTCCATCATCTACACATATCGCTATTAGTTTGGTGCAAAAGTCATTGCTGGTTTTTGCCATTGAAAGAAATGGCAAAAACCGCAGTGACTTTTGCACCAAACTAATAGACACTTGCACAATTCAAACCCCTTTCAAATGCAACCAATAACATATTTTAACACTTTTTTACATAATGATACCTAAATGCTCTAAATATTTGGCCCCAAAAATAAAATTTATGCTTCCTTCCAAAAACCAAACCAAATTTTCTGCTGGAGTTGAAGGATATGGTACCCACTCACGTGCTATAACTGAGGGTCTTTGCATCTTTGCCTTGTGAGAGCCATGATCCTATCACATAATCAGTATAGGTAAAACAGAAATAGAATTCCTATAAATTAGGATTATTGAAAAATAAAAGTAAAAGCAGGTCCCACACATGACATGATATACAGGAATATTCATTATCATGCCATCTTCTGCCAATGGAACATCACATTTTCCCCTCCTAACATGAACTAAATCACATACTACCCATATGCCATCATGTCTCATGTTCCGGCTGTTCAGTTCAATAAAGACCTTGAAAACCCAGCTATCTGTAGTAAACCACATGGGCTCTTATACCATTTACCTAAGTACTATAAAAACACAGCATGATAATTCTGAATTATATTTACGAACCTACCCTAACCAATGCAGAATTGGACATTTTAAATACATTATGTTTTATATATTATGTAATATCTTGCTAATGACCCTAAAATATCATGTTGAATAGTTCTCTATGGGTTATATAGCAATTTAGAAAGATGATACAAAAATATATGTGAGTATTCAAAACTTATTCCATTTATTTATAGTTCTGAGAATTTATCTTTTCCCTCAGAGGAAACTTAGGCTCAATTTCTTCTTTTATGTTAACGGAAACTTTTGTCAATTTTCAACATCACAATACCCTTATTTTCCTTTTCCACCTTTCAGTTTAATAGTTAATTTTCAGGCAAGAAATTGCACCCTGATGTGAGACAAAATATAAGAACACTGTTTCTGTGAATATCATTTAGATTAGTCACATTAGTCCGTTTTTCTCCAAATTCTTCATATTTTTTCTCCTGAATACTCCTCCCCGAATAAATTTTAAAAATTTGCCTCTGATATTTTTAAGCAAACATTAGTCACAAAATTAAGTGGCTATATCTTGGAATTACTGCACACTATAACTTAATGTTTAAATACCCATGCAATAAACCAAAGCTTCTTGTATTCACTTGGGCCGCCATAACAAAATACTATAGACTGGGTGATGTAAACAAGACATTTTTTTCTCACAATTCGGGAGCCTAGAAGTCCAAGCTTAGAGTGCAGCATGATCATGTTCTGTGAGGGATCCATTCCATCCATATCTAGATTGCAGACTGCTGCCTTCTCTCTGTGTCTTCATATGGTGGAGGCGAAAGCTCTGATATCCTTTTTCACTTCTTATAAGGGCACCAGTTCTATCTGATCAGGGCTCCACGCTTATGAACTCAGTTATCTGTAATCACATCCTTAAAGGCCTTCTCTCTCATACCAGATAGGTTGTCAGGACTTCAACATATGAGTTTTAAGGAGACATAAATTAATTAATAGCACTTTGTTTCAACCTCTCAAAATGTATGTTCTTCTCACATGCAAAATACATTCATTCTATCTCAACAGCCCCACAGTCTTAACCCATTCCAGCACCCACTCTAAAGTCCAAGTCTAAAGTCTCATCTAAATTTGTGTGATCTAAATCAGATATGGGTGACATTCAGGGTATGATTCATCCTAAGGCACAATCCAATGCCTCTCCAGATATGAATCTGTGAAAAAAGACAAGTTACAGATTTCCAAAATACAATGATGGGACAGGCATAGGATAGATATTCCTATTTCAAAAGGGAGAAATAGAAAAGAAATAAGAGATTATGGGTTTCAATCAAGTTCAAAATCTAGCAAGGCAAATTTTATTAGATCTTAAGTTTCGAGGAGGATAACCATCTTTGTCTCAATGTCTCACCGTCCAGGCCCGCTAATGCAGCAGTCCCACTTTCTGGACCAATTGTCATGGTGACCCTGGCCCCATAGCTCCTCAGGGTGAAGGTTGAGACCCTGAGGCTCTGCTGGGTGGTCCTACTCCTCACAGTTCTGCAGGGGGATTCTGCCCCAAGGCTTTAGGTGAATACCATTTGGTCTGTTGATACTGAGGTGGTAGCCCCACTCATTGAAATCAAGGAGATAGTTCTGATGGTCTGAGAATCACATTTGGGGTCATAGTTCACTTATCAAAAAATAGCACATGTTTGCAGCCAAGTCACTCTATGGTCCTGTCTTGTAGAAACCAAGAAGTCTGCCAGTCTTCATTCCAGCTCACTTTCTCTTTCTCCTTTACTTCAAACTGGCAGTGTCTGTGCTGATATAATCCCATCTCTATTCCTGGCTTTCAATGACATGCCGTTTATGTTCCTGAGTCACTCTCATGATCTCTTTATAAAATGGTTGCTCAGTCACGTCCTTAGTGTTCTCTTTAGAACAAGCTTTCTCATTTTTTGCAACGTAGGTATGCTGAGAATTTTTCATATCTCCAAGTCCTAGTTTCTTTTTGCTTAATAATTAGTTATCCAATTAATTGCCCCCTTCTTGCATTTTAATGTAAACTGTCAGGAGAAGCAAAGCCACTCCCTCAATAATTTGTTTAGAGATCTCCTCAGCTATATATCCAATTTCATCTTTAACAACTTCTACCTTCCACAAAACATTAAAGAACAAGTCAGTCAAGTCCTTTGCACCTTTATTACAAAGATTGCTTTCACTTCTTTCCAATAACGTGTTTCTCAGTTCTGTCTGAAACCTGACAAGAATGTCTCTTAATGTCCATAGGTCACTCACATTCAATTCATTATTATTTACATATTCTTTAAGAAACTGTCTCTCCAGTCCTTGTCTTTTCTTTCTGAACCCTCACAAGAATCTCCTTTAAGGTCCCTATTTCTAGAATACACCTCAAATATTCTTCCAGCCTTTACCCATCATTCAATTCCAAAACTGCTACCACATTTAAGTATTTGTTACAACAGCACCCCACTTCTTGGTACTAAAATCTGTCTTAGTCTGCTCAGGCTACCATAACAAAATTCCATAAATTAGATAGCTTAACACAACAGAAATTCATTTTCTCTCCCCCAGCTTTGTAGGCTGGAAGTCTTAGATCAGGGTGCTAACATGGCTGGGTCCTCGTGAGTACACTCTTCCTTGCTTGCTGATGACAAAAACTCATGAATTTTGCTGGAAAGATTCCCAAGCAGAATATACAAAGTTTAAATGCTTATTCTAACTTCCTATGTTAAAATATGAGAAACAAGATATTTGCTAAGGGAAGAATTGTCAGTTTTTAGCAGAGCCTACAGGAAATATAAAAGAGCCAGAGTCTTCTAGATTAAAATAAAACTGTTTCTAAGACCCAGTCCCTCTAGATGGCAAAAGACTTGTAAAATAAGAAATACACTCAAGGCAAACATAAAATCCAGGACACATTTTATATAGTATGGTAGCTAGATAAATATTTCAAGGATACAGTTTCCAGGCACTTTGTTGACATCTCAGATAAATATTAAGGAAATGCACATTAGAACTGTAAAGATTCTTATTGTCATCGTTCCACAGTATGTGACTCCATCAAAGCAGAGCTAGACTGTTTTAAAGAGATTTGTGTGTGCAGCTTTTGTCTAATGTATAATAGTAACCCTTAGAACCATGCACACATAACTCATATAAAACATGAATATATATATATACACACACACACACATATATATATATATATATATATATATATATGCAGAAACAGTCTTTGGTTTGAAAGACTGATTAATGAAAATCACCCCCAATTCCTCAACCTTAAATATTTTAATATACAGGAAATAGACTGAGAAAGTATTCAGACCATCTGCAAACACAGACCATCTTTATGGAAAAGAAAAGATAATTCAGGAATTGTAGCCAAGACTCCATAATATGAAGCTACAAGCAATGAAGAACTACACCCATAAAGTAGAACAAGCCCCTAATCAAAGAACCAGCATTGTGTACTCTGGTGAATTTCAGAATTGATATGGATCAACTATTGTTCTCTTCTTCCCATATCCCCCTGTTCACGACAGCAGTGCCTCTCTATGTTCATTCATTGTGTGCTGGGTATGTCAGTGGCAAATATCTTGTCTCTTTACATCTTAAGTTTTCTAAAGGAGAGATGTTGTACTTGATGAACTCCAGTCAAGAAGATTCAACTGCACCTAGACCTGATTTAGAAGGTGAGAATCTGGAATTTGAGTCAACCTCGTAAAAACGTGAGACTTCAGGAGTTTTTGGAGAGTGTCTTAGTCAGCTTGGGTTGCCATAACAATATAAAATAGGGTGGATGAAACAGCAAAAATACATATCACATAGTACTGCTAGAAGTATCAGCTTCGGCTGCCAGCATGGCGTGTTTATGGTGAGGGCCCTCTTCCTGGATTGCAGATGGCAGCCTTCTCACTGTGTTCTTGTATGGTGGAGACAGCAAGCTCTTGTGTTTCTTCTCTAATAAGAATAATAATTATTTCATCATGAAAACCTCACCTTCAAGACCACATCTATTTCCCAAGGACCTCTTTTTCAAATATAACCACATTGGAGGTTGAGGCTTCAACCTATGAATTGAGGAGAGACACAATTCAGTCCATAGTAAAGGGGGTGAGTATATTTTATACGTGGGAAAAATGTAAATGTTTTTTGACTAGATATTGGACTGTGGTAGATTAAAAATGTCAACAAATTCTTTGATACTTCCTTCATCAAAAATTAAGGCCTATTTTCCCTTCTTTTATTACTACTTTGAATAAATATATTCCAGATCTAGTCCTTTAGAGGACTACAAATCTCTTCCTTTTACTTTAGAGTTCTGAGCCACCATAGAATTCAGACTATCCTGCTGGAAAAGAGATTTGGAGAGCAAATGATACTACCAGGAGATGGAAAGGAGCTTAGCTGAACCTAGCCTTCCAGAATTCCTGGCATGCTTCAAACGTGAGTGAAGCTATCTTAGACCGTTTACCCAGCTGACAGCTGAAATCTACTGGGTGACCCTGCAGTTACCATATACAGGAAAATAGATCCGGTGAGATTTCTCTGAATTACTCACCTACAACAATACTAGATGCAATGAAATCATTATTATTTTAATCCAGCACATTTTTGGGTTGTTGGTTAAGAAGCAGAAGATAACCAAAACAAAGCAGATACTACCACACTTCTTGTATTCCAATTGTTTACAGCAGACATTTTCCTTAGAGGTTCCAGTGGGTCTGAACCAACACAGAAACACATATTGGCTTGATTGTCAAATTAAGTAAAATGCATAGGAGGGGGATCACATTTTTTGCTTTCTATAATTGAGTCATATTTTATAGAGAGCCTACCTGAAGAATCCTTTTTATTTTATTATTTCATTTTATTTACTTTCATACGGTCTACATTGTATTAACTACACTTCTAAATTTGCACATAAAATTATCTATAAATATACATTAGTTTCACTTATTTGCTAAGTTTAGTGTTGATTTTCATTTCCAGTCTGAAATTGAGAATGCTGCTGATTTAACAACCTGCCCATATAAAAAAGACCATTATTCGATACGATAAAACCTGCTGGGAACAATTTCTTGGATCGCATCACAAATGTTGTCAATGATAAAATGTGGAGACTGTGACAGATGGAACACACAATCACTAAAAAGCATTCTTACAATGGAAAATTGCATGTGTGCACTCCAGTCTTCCTATTAGGTGACAAAGTGAAGATTTTTGCTTCTGGATCTTGAGAATAACACCTTACTTAGTTCTATGTTGTTGGTTATTTTTAGGAATCTATGCCCACACTAAGGCATTGTATTCAACATATTTTTAAAAGGTACTATTATTTCTCTTTATGACTCCATCTGGTTTAGTAAGAACTGTAATGACAATACCTGTAGAGAACATTCTAGGAAGTGAAAATATCAGCCTGGCTTCCAGCATTTCCCATGGATATGTCATGCAAAGCAGATGGCCTGAAGTCATTTGATATTATTTACTATCCTTATTACAATTTGTATGAAATTTCACCAACAATTTAGTCTATCATGTTAATATATATATGTTTATTTAATCATAATTAACCAAACCTTTCACTTAAGCATTTCCCAACTTCTTCAATATATTGCTTATAGATGTCAGAAGAACCACTGAATTTAAGAAATCCTGGTTAAAAAATAAATCATAATTTTAACCTCAGATTTCTCATGGATGCTATTAGGCTACTCACCATCTGATCATTGTGAGTTTCCAAGGGGCTATAAAATAACAGTGTATTCAAAGGTTATTGGCTCTTGGGGCAACTAATTCATGCAACCTCTTTTGCAACTAGAATCTTTGAGTGTTGACTTATTCATTTAAATTTTTCTGGAATTATTGAAAACAATTATAATCAAAGCTATAAAATATAGGATGAATCAGTGTTAGGAGAATGTTAAATTCTAGAATCAAATTATAATCTACAGTGAGAAAAACTTGGCAGTCTTCCACACCCCATGCCATCTAAAAGTGCTATGCTACATATGACATATGCTCCTCTTGGAAAGGGAAAGAATAAGGAGGAATGGCTTTATTTGTGAGCTGCTTCACCTGGCCATCGGTTCATGATTGGCTTTTCTTTTCTACCTCAGGACAATTTATATTATGGACACAGCAAGTTGCTGCACAGGGAAAACATTACAATAACCCAGAAATGAGCAGCGAATTGCCCTCAAGTGGAGAGTCCCAGCAGTGTAGCTGCCAGATGTCAGGCTCACTGCAGTTAAACTGTGGGAACTTCTATATTTCCACATTTGTAATTTGTGGTTCCAATACACGTGGAGTTCTATTTCCACATACTCTGCACAAGAAATCATTTGTATGAAGCATAATCTCATGAGTGGGGTTGATATTCTTTAGGAGTATTTGTATAGTTAAGTGATAATAGAATTTCAATATGAAAAGGAAAAGCTTTTAAAAAATTAATACCAAAATTTTAGATTATATAAAATAATCCTTCCTATCCTCTTGAAATATGACTCCTTAACTTAATAGTTAGGTATGATTTAGTGTTAGAAATAGATACTTTTCCTTCACTTTTACTTGCTACACTCTTGTGATATTTAAAATAAAACTTATTTAAAGAACATTTAATTCAAATAAAAAGAGATATTTTGGGTATCATTGCCGAATCTCTTTTATTAGAAAGAGTATAGGTAGATAATAATCATTAATATAGTTTCCAAATTCTCACAGAACCATTTGAGGGAAATACCCTAACATTTGAGGGTAATAACCTAAAATAGATTAAAGCCTGTTATTACAAATTAATAAATAAGTTCTAAAAGAATTTGACCTCAAAAGCTTTGTATTCATTAGTTAAAAGGCAATGAGAGTAACTTATTTTAAAAAGTAGTACTCATTTGGAATATGCATTACCTATATGCAACAAAAACACATTTTAGTCTCTAGAAATATAATCAAAAGTCTATATTCTGAAAACTAGCAAAGATTTCTTCGTATTTTTTAAACAGCTTATGTTTTCCATAATTAAATAGAACAGCTTAGATACAACAAGTGAGAGTTGTTAAACTAGTTATTTTGACTTTGCTTCTGTACCATTTGCTTCTATGACAACTAAAAAATGATTGAAAATAAGCTAAACTTTTGGGTCCTACAAGTAGCACATAGAAGCTTCTTTATTTAAAATGATCAGAAGCTGGGAAAATATGTCTGAGAGTATAATTTCACTGCAATTTAATTGATCTGTTTTCACTATTAGACCCCCTATTTTGCAATGAAAAGCTCTTAATCCAAGAATAAGGCATTTTGAATATAATCACGAGAAGGTGAATTACTTCTTTATTCTGGAAAATAAAACGTCACTTTTAAATAGTCTGGACTAACAAGAATGATTTTCTTCTCAAACGTCAACAACAACAGGTAAGGCATAACTAGGTCAACAAGTATTGCAAACATTATACTCAACATTCACTTACCTAGATTTTTGCATTATTATTAAAATATTTTGTTGTACTTTTGTTCCAGGGAAAAAGAAAGACAGTTAATATGTGAGGATCAACTAAGCTGAAGATTGGCAGGAGTGTGTCTCTCTCTGACTTTGAATTTGCACAGTCAGTCTCAGTGGCAACCAAACCTCACCAGGTCCCTGCATTGCCATCTGCCATGCCTGTTTCCTTCTAGGCGTTAAACTTGGATAACCGAAGTAAGGCAGATTTTTCATTTTACTTTGCATTACACTTTGGGCTTGAGTGAAGTGATTTCATAATAATTTAATATTTTAGTCTAAAAAAGACTATTAATTTTATTAAAGAATAATATTAGCTGACATAATATATTTAAATTAATTTACATTTTAGTGTAAATGTTATACAGAATTCATTTAAATTTTTGGTTTTTTAAAAAATAAATTAAGCAATCAATCATTTATCATAAATAATATAAATATCACATAAGTATTTGAAAGAAAGGAAAATATCTACTCATAATTTTATTTTCCTTTCCTATAGACAAAAGACTTTATGATTTTCATCAGAGGTATAAGGTTCATGGCAAGACTAGTGACTTAACCACAGAAGCGTGATCCTTACCAATTGGTCCATTCATTCATTCATTCATTCATGTGTCTATTTGTTCAGCCATTTAACTGATACTTATTTGCTACTTTCTAGATGTCAGAAAAATATTTGGTACTGGACATATAATGGATACAACCTATTGAGCAAAAGACATGTCCTTATGAAGTTTATCTGGCCATACTCTTCTAAAATGTGAAAAATATATATAGGAGTAAAGCACACAGGGATGCCATAACTTCCATGGGAATGTTGAATAGAAGTGGTGAGAACAAGCATTCTTACCTTGTTCTTAATCTTAGGAGAAACACATTCATTCTTTCATTATTAAGTCTGATAATTTCTGAAGATGTCTGTACGAGGTTAAATAAATCGATTTCTATTTTGTGAAGATTTTAATGTGGAATCAATGCATGATACTGTTGAATGCTTTTTCTGAATATATGTAGATGATAATATAATTAAAATATTAATATGGTAAATTCCATTGATTGATTTTCCTATGCTAAACTATCCCTTTATCCCTAGAAAGGCTTCATCAAAATATTTTATCCTTTTTATATATTATTCAACTCAAAAATACTAATTTTTAAATAAATTTTACACCTATGTTTATGACTTGTGCAATATTCTTTTATTATAATAAATTTTCTGGTTTTACTATTTGGGTAAAACCTGTTTTTTAGAAGGAGTGGGGTAGAATTAATTCGTTTTCAATTTTCTCAATTTTTTTTTGGTGTAATTACTATTATCTCTTCTTGAAAAATTTGGTAGAATTTACCACTGAAGCAATCTGGGGCAGAAGATACCTTTGTCAGGAGGTTTTAAATAAATTTAATATATGACCATTCAGGTTATTTATCATCTTAAGTAAATTTTTATAGGTTGTATCTTTTAAGGTACAGCATTTATCTATTTAACCTAAGCTGATCAACTTTTAGGCATACAGTTGTTCATCATTTTATCTTATTATTCTTTTAATTTATGTAGAGTTTTTAGTAATGTCACCTCCTAGCTCTTAATTGGTCTTGGCCACTTTTGCTCTTCTATTTTCATAGTCTGGTTAAAATTGCATCAATATTACTGATCTTTTTTCTCAAAGAGTCAGGTTTTATACATATTTTTGTTTTATACTTTGCTGTATTCTGCTTTGTTTTTATATTATTTCTTCCAATTATTTTCTGTTCCAGTTGCTTTCTACTTCTTTCTCCTTTTTTTGAAACACAGAAGCTGATATTATTGATTTGAGACTATTTTTTAAATTTTTTTGTAGGCATCTCATACTCTAATATCCCCCTAAGTAATGTTTCAATGCCATTTCAAAAGTTCTGGCATGTAGTATTTCTATTCAGTTCAAAATACTTCATGTTTTTCCTTTTACTCATGGGTACTTAATTAACGTTCATTATTTGATTTCCAAATATTTGTGGTTTTTCCAAAGACACCTTTTATTGTTTCTAATGAATTTAGTTGGGTCAGATAAAATATTTGTAAGAATTGAATCATTTCAAATTTACTGAGATCTGTTTTATAACCCACAATATTTTCTAGCTTGATGATTGTTCCACCTGCAATTAATAACAATATATATTCTGTTGTTGTTAGGTGGAATGTTCAGTGAATGTCAACTTGATTAAATTGGTCAATAGTCATATTCTAATTGTTACGGAAACAATTAGAACAAACATTCTAATTATTATGGAAACATCAAATTGTTATGGAAACACGAGGTCCTGCTGCTCACCTCATACAAAGCCAGTCACTGAGACAATGACTAATGCCAAGAAAGAAGGCTTTAATTGGGTGCTGCAGTCAAGGAGATGGGAGCTCAGTCTCAAATCCATCTCCCTGACCCACTGAAACTAAGGGCTTTAATCAGCAGGGAAGAAATGTAACAATATGTAAGAAAACAGGAACCCAGGAGGCCTAAGGAAGCAATCATAATGAATGAGGGATCTGGCATCTAATTGTCTGGAAGTGGTGATCTGGTGAGTTTTAGTTCTTTGATTCTTTTTTTGAGAGGTATGAAGGTTGGTTGTTTTCTGAGAAAAGAACTCAAATAAAACAAATATAAATTTCAAACTTTAAGACCAGAAAGGTCAATTTCTACATTTGCAACAAAAGGCCTACGGGACAATTGGGCAAGTTTCATATTCAACTATGTTCCTGTTGATTTTCTGTCTGTTTGTTCTACCAATTATTGAGAGAGGTCTATTTAAATCTTTGGATATAATTATTAATTTCTCTATTTCTTCTAGCAGTTCCATCATCCTTTCCTTTAAGTTATTTCAAATTCTCTTACTGAAGGCACGCATATTTTAGATTTTTATGTCCTTTTGATAAATTAATCCTTTTATCCTTAAAAAAATATCATGTTTATTCCAGGTAATAGTCTTTGTTCTGATACCTATTTATTTACTTTAACAGCTCCTCCTTCCTCTACTGAGTTATTTTTGTCCATCTATCAAAATTTGTTAATCGTATTTGTGTAGGTCTATTTTAGAGTTCTTCATTCTGTTTCTTAGATTAAGCTTATCCTTCCATCAATACCACACTATTCTGATTAATGTAGCTATATAGTAAGCCTTAACATAATTTTAAGATAATTCCCCCCACATTATTTTTCTTTGTCAAGATTGTTTTGCCTATCATAGGGTATATACATTGCCATAAAAATTATATAAGCTTTTCTATGTCTATACAATCCTTGCTTGGCTTTTAATATAAATTGTATTAAAATCTGAAAAAGATCATTTTGAAAAAAAGTGATATGCTTACTCTGTTGAGTCTTCCAATTCTTGAACATGATATGTCTCTACATTTGTTTAGGTTTTTGATTCCTTCAATCAGCACTTTGTAATTTTCAGCCTACAGATACTGTACATATTTTGATACATGTCTACTGAAATAATTATTTTGTTTTCAAGCAATTGGAGGTATTACTGTACTTCTTAATAGCTAAAATACAGAAATATATGCATATTTATGTGTTGAACTCATATATTGTATCCTGAAGGCTACACAACTCACTTTTTAGTTTCAGGAGTACGGTTTTCTCTTTTTGTCTTTTTTGGTTTATTTTTTTAAAATTTATTTTGTTTATTATACTTTAAGTTCTGAGGTACATGTGCAGAATGTGCAGGTTTGTTACATAGGTATACACGTGTCATGGTGGTTTGCTGCAGCCATCAAACCCTCACCTACATTAGGTATTTCTTCTAATGTTATCCTCCCCTAGCCCCCAACCCCCACCACGCCCCAGTGTGTGATGTTCCCCGCCCTGCGTTCATGTGTTCTCCTTGTTCAACTCCCATTTATGAGTGAGAACATGTGGTGTTTGGTTTTCTGGTCTTGTGATAGTTTGCTGAGAATGATGGTTTCCAGCTTCATCCTTGTCCCTGCAAACGACATGAACTCATTCATTTTTATGGCTGCATAGTATTCCATGGTGTGTATGTGCCACATTTTCTTTATCCAGTTTATCATTGTTGGGCATTTGGGTTGGTTCTAAGTCTTTGCTATTGTGAATAGTGCTGCACTAAACATATGTGTGCATGCGTCTTTATAGTAGAATGATTTATAATCTTTTGGGTGTATACCCAGCAATGAGATTGCTCAGTCAAATGGTTCTAGTTCTACATTCTTGTGGAATCGCCACACTGTCTTCCACAATGGTTGAGCTAACTTACACTCCCACCAACAGTGTAATACCATTCTTATTTCTCCACATCCTCTCCAGCAACCGTTGTTCCTGACTTTTTAATGATTGCCATTCTAACTGGCATGAGATGGTACCTCACTATGGTTTTGATTTGCATTTCTCTAATGACCAGTGATGATGCGCATTTTTTCAAATGTTTTTTGGCAGCATAAATGTCTTCTTTTGAGAAATGTCTCTTCATATACTTGCCCACTTTTTGATTTTTTTTTTCTTGTAAATTTGTTTAAGTTCTTTGTAGATTCTGGATATTAGCCCCTTGTCAGATGGATAGATTGCAAAATTTTTCTCCCATTCTGTAGGTTGCTTGTTCACTCTGATGATAGTTTTCTTTTGCTGTGCAGAAGCCCTTTAGTTTAATTAGATTTCATTTGCCAATTTTGACTTTTGTTGCCATTGCTTTTAGTGTTTTAGACATGAAGTCTGCCCATCCCTGTGTCCTGAATGGTATTGCTAAGGTTTTCTTATATAATTTTTATGGTTTTAGGTCCTATGTTTAAGTCTTTAATCCATCTTGAGTTGATTTTTGTATAAGGTGTAAGGAAAGAGTCCAGTTCCAGTTTTCTGCATATGGTTAGCCAGTTTTCCCAGCACCATTTATTACATAGGGAGTCTTTTCCCCATTGCTTGTTTGTGTCAGGTTTGTCAAAGATCAAATGATTGTAGATGTGTGGTGTTATTTCTGAGACCTCTGTTCTGTTCCATTGGTCTATGTATCTGTTTTAGTACCAGTACCATGCTGTTTTGGTTATCATAGCCTAGTAGTATAGTTTGAAGTCAGGTAGCGTGATGCCTTCAGCTTTGTTCTTTTTGCTTAGGATTGTCTTGGCTATGTGGACTCCTTTTTGGCTCCATATAAAGTTTAAAGTAGTTTTTTTCCAGTTCTGTGAAGAAAGTCAGTGGTAGCTTGATGGAGATAACAATGAATATATAAATTACTTTGGACAGTATGGCCATTTTCACGATATTAATTTTTTGTATCTATGAGCATGGAATGTTTTTCCATTTGTTTGTGTCCTCTCTTATTTTCTTGAGTAGTGGTTTGTAGTTCTCCTTGAAGAGGTCCTTCACATCCGTTGTAAGTTGGACTCCTATGTATTTTATTCTCTTTGTAGCAATAGTGAATGGGAGTTTACTCATGATTTTGCTCTCTGTCTGTCTGTTATTGGTTTATAGGAATGCTTGTGATTTTTGTACATTGATTTTGTATCCTGAGACTTTGCTGAAGTTGCTTATCAGCTTGAGGAGATTTTGGGCTGAGATGATAGGGTTTTCTAAATATACAATCATGTCATCTGTAAACAGAGACAATTTGACTTCCTCTCTTCCTATTTGAATACCCTTTATTTCTTTCTCTTGGCTGATTTCCCTAGCCAGAAATTCCAATACTATGTTGAATAGGAATGGTGAGAGAGCGCATCCTTGTCTTGTACTGGTTTTCAAAGGGAATACTTCCAGTTTTTGCCCATTCAGTATGATATTGGCTGTGGGTTTGTCATAAATAGCTGTCGCTATTTTGAGTTACATTCCATCAACACCTAGTTTATTGAAAATTTTTAGCATGAAGGGGTGTTGAATTTTGTTGAAGGCCTTTTCTACATCTATTGAGATAATCATGTGGTTTTTGCCATTGGTTTTGTTTATGTAATGGATTACGTTTATCAATTTGTGTATGTTGAACCAGCCTTGCATCCCAGGTATGAAGCCAACTTGATTGTGGTGGATAAACTTTTCCAGGCTAGCTAGATATCTCTACCTGAGACCCTCCCTGGTGTTAATGTTTAGCAGAGTCTATCACTCCTCTGTTTAACCTGGTGTTGCAGAGGGTGTCATAGTGAATCAGGGGAGGAATCAGCCTTTATTGCTGCCTTTTGTTGCTAAGTTGGGGACAGTAAGTACTGTGTCAGGGTTTCCTTCTTCGGGTTTGCAAGGGCATGTAAAAACCTTCTGACACTAATCTTTCACCAGTCCTTACTACCTTTCAGATTTCTCATTTGGTTGTTTATGTGTTTTTTGTTTTTTTTTTTTTGAGAGTTTATAATTGTACTAAGTACTCTATATAGTATTGTCCAAACCACAAATAAGCATATATTTATAAAGACAATTATGAGTTTGTTGGGTTGTTATGAAACTTTCTTCTCTCCATTGATTGGGTTTATTCAACTTCATACAAAAAGTATAATGATATAATCAACAAGGAGTTGAAGAGCTTGGTATTAGTAAGTCCAATGCGGAAACTTTACTTTTCAATTTGTAAAAGATAGAGGATTTTCCACAAAAATACCAGATACATTTTATTATCACATTGCTTTCATCAATTACCTTCTTCTGGTGTTTTTTAATTGAGTAGTAAATATCTAATTTTAAGTGTGAATTGCCTTTGGTTTAGTAACTCAGTGAAAACTGTGCTTAAATTTTCAATTAGGATAATGCCACTTAATGTTAAGAATTGAAAGTTAATTTCTTATATTTCTTACTATCCAACCTGGATGAATGAATAATTTTGAATTAGTTGTCCTTTTTGAAATAAAGTCTAAATTGCAAAGACTGCAATTATTTACCATTATTGTAGAGTACAGCAAAATACATCTTGAATAAGCAAAGAAAAACAATTATTCTGCTCAATGATGAGAGTGTACTACAAATCTGATGCTTTTAGTTTCAGTAATAAATATATTTCACAACCTGACTTACAGCAAATGAAAGAGGTTTGTAAAATATTTTTAATTAAGACACTTTAATTTTTTTTATTACAAGACCACAACTGAAGGGAAGATGAAGTTTTGTTAAAGGTTGAAACTGTGTAGATATGGAAATGACCTGCTTTGTTTAAGTAAACTATTATTTTTTAAAAGATGCTACTTATGATATAGAACCTCTTATTTACATAATTTTTGCCATGCTGTTCTCTACCAAAATGCAAAGAGGTATGGTTAGAAAACTAGTCAAAAGTTCATCAAGAATAGCAAGCCATGTTTGCAAAACTATATGTCATAGACTTTACAAAACTAAAAGGTTTTCACAATATTTCTCTTTGAAGTTCTTCTTACCATAAAGTGTCAAAAATATACTCCTGCAAAAGATTCTTACTGAAAACAATTGTATAGTATTATACTTTTATGTGTCCAAGACCAATGTTATTAATTTATTTTTATGGATTTCATTAAATCAAAATGAATTATTTCTAAACTTCAAATAATGTTTCTTTGGGGAATGTTTTCTAACAAAATATGTTGTTAATAAAGCTACTGTATCATTTTATATTCAGATTTGCCAGTTTTTTTCCAGCTAATCTTTTTTATTCAGTATAGAATTTTACTAATTTATACAACACCCCTGCCTTAGTAATAATCACAAGTTCACAGCATTTATTTCCTTACAAATGTTTTACATACACCAGTGAACACATAGATTATTTAGATAATTTCAAATAATTACAACTGCTTTCAGCTTGGCTACAACACTTATGTGATTCAGTGTGATTTGATAACATTGTCAGTTACTGGTAATCAACAAAAAAATTGGTTTACATTGGATTGTAAAATTAATATATGAAAAACAAAACTAAGCAAAATTAAAATGGGATACATAAGCAGTGAATTGTCAGTGTCTTTAATTATCATTTTTACATATCATAAAGTTTCACTGCAAAATTAGAGCATTATAAGGTCATGGAAAGGTTTGGAGTAGCCTTACCAAAGTGCATGGGATCATATTGTTTTACTTCTTACCATTTTTATAGGCATATAAGTACTTTCAAAAGAACAAAGATGAAATGTATAACTAAAAAGAGGCAAACATTGCATTATGCTCAGAAGTTGACCCTGAGGTAGCCTATCATCTCAAAGCAAACAATGACACTACCTGTGCCTGTAAAATAGGAAGTCAGAGTTCCCTTGAAAAATTCATTTGTTCCTATATATTAAAAAAAATTCAGGATGGAAAAATACTGTTGTCGTTAACAAAGCAGAACATTCATGCTCACATTAACAAGAATATGCATACTCACTTTAACAAGAAAAATCACTTTAATATGGCACACAATATATATATTTCTATTTTATAAATTAACAATAATATGTAAAAACCGGTTATGTCAAAACATCATTTTTTTAAATCTAATACACTGATTTATTCGCCAATTATCCTATTTGCCTCAGAAATTGTCTGCATTTGGTACTCACAGTTTAATGGTTTTATTTTTCTAAAAATATGAATAGAAATGTGAGCCAAAATCCCTGTGCTTGGATTCTAGCTCTGCCACTTACTGTGTGACCTTAAGCATGGTACTTACTAATGAACCTATGTGTAGGGCTTTTTATGCACACAAATGGATAATAATAGTATATAATTCATAAGATTGCTGTGGAAATTATGACATATTAAGAGCTTAATACATATTTTTATTGTTAACTACTGTAATATTTGTGAGAAATATGTAATACATGGAGCTTTCAGTCTCCTGTTTTGGGAAGAGTGCCTTACAAGTATTATACTAAGCATCTAAAGCTTTCTAGGGGCTAATCATAAATGTTGTTATTCAATAAGAAATAAAGTTTGAAAATTTCAACATGAATTACTGATTATTTTTAGATAATCTCATATTAGTTCATTTTCATGCTGCTGATAAAGACATACCCAAGACTGGGGAGTTTAAAAAAGAAAGAGGTTTATTGGACTTACAGTTCCACACAGCTGGGGAGGCCTCACAGTAATGGCAGAAGGTAAGGAAGAACAAGTCACATCTTGTGTAAATGGCAGCAGGCAAAGAGAGTTTGTGTAGGCAAACTCCCGTTTTTAAAGCCATCAGAGCTGGTGAGACTTACTATCATAAGAACAGCATTGGAAAGAACCTCCCCCATGATTCAGTCATCTCCCACCGGGGCCATCGCACAACATGTGGAAATAATGTAAGCTACAAAATGAGAATTGGGTAGGGACACAGAGCCACACCATATCACTCCTCAATACTTTCACATCAAATAACTTGAATTGTATCAGCTTATACTTGTTTTTGAGCTCTAGTGTGAGTATTTTGGCTAGATCTACATGTACTAAAAAAGAACTGGAGCAGGGTCTACAAAACTATATGAATACACATGGTTCCGATGACACAAAGATTTCACATTTTTAATTTTTACTTACCAGAACTTGGCACACCATTTATTTGCTATAATGTGCCTCAGCTGATTTTCTTAATCTGTTTCCCCTAATAGAATGTACACCCGGTATTTGCAAAATCTAACTCTACTAGGCTTTAAATTTTAACGTATAACACAGCCTCACATCTCATGTTTTAAAAAATCTATACCCAACATCTTCTCATTAGCTTGTATAATCAATATGGCATGACCTCAAATGCATATAATATCTGGTTAACTACCACTGATTATGCAATGGTTGGCCATTTCGTATGATTCCTGTTATGGTTTGGATATGGTTTGTTTGTCCTCACCAAAACTCATGTTGAAATTTGATCCCAATTTGGTGATCTTGCGAGATGGGGCCTGGTGGGAGGTGTTGGTTCATGGGAGTGGATTACTAATAATTAGTCTGGTGCCATTCTTACAGTGGTAAGCAAGTTCTCACTCTGGCAAAACTGGATTAGTTCTTGTGGGAGTGGATTCGTTCCCTCTTGAGAGTGAGTTATTATAAAGCCAGGAGCTTCTCTTTTCATGACGTTCTTTGTTGGCTTCCCCTTTGAATTTCTCACTGTATTTTTACCTAAGATGTGGTTCTTTCACTCACCAGATGCTGAACAGATGCCAGTGCAATGCTTTTGGTACTCCTCAGTCTGCAGAACTGTGAGTTAAATACATCTGTTTTCTTTATGAATTACCCAGCCTCAGGTATTCTGCTACAACAATACAAAACAAACTAGCACAATTTATTTACTGATTATTTTTGGTAATAACACCATTGCTATTCAGAGTTATCCTAAGTAATAGTTTAGAAAGTTTTAAAAACAGAGTCCGAAGTTGCTCCTTTGGTAAGAGAATCTTTTGTAAAAGTATGTGTAGTGATACTATCAGCCTAATATTCTTTTCACTACAGCATAAGGCAGACAGTATTTAAGCACAAAGTAATCCAGTTGGCCAAGGTTTAAAATTTTCCCCATGGTTGGAGTTGTATCTCAATGTTCCACATTCTTGTACCCTTTCTCTGAAAACTTTTTTGAGATAAACTATGTATGACAAATGAAAAATAACAAATCCAACCAGAATGCTTTTGAATAGTTCCAATTTTATTTTTAATACAAATGCACAACTGAACCAATTGTCAAGTTGCAGATTTAACAAACTGCCTGTGCAAAAAGTATAATGATTGTTAGTAAATGTAAATTTAAAGAGGTCACTAGGACAGTCCTCAATCTATCTGTGGTGAAGGATACATTTTATTTTTCAATTTCTAGTATGTTTAAAAATATTTGGCAAAATGCAGTAAAATGACTTGCAAAACATAAAAATATTAAAGAGATCAAATGCAAACCCAAATTATTAACATGAGAATCCACAGACATAAAACAATATTCAGTAAATATACTCAGAATAAATATAACACAGGAGGAAAGAAACCATTACTTAAAAAGATAGATTTTTATTGAAGGTGTGTATAGATAGTATCATATATAATCAATTTTATGTCTATAGCTTGTTTTGCACTTATAAATAAATGAAAGTTATGAGTGAAGTGATTTGCTATATTTAATGCCTATGTATGTAAACATTCAGCTTGTGTCTTGTTTCTAAAATATGTTTATATAGATTAGACTGGTGATTATGAAATTCTCAAGAGGTAGTATTTATCTAGATGGTTATTATGTTTTCTTTTATTATATTCATAGTAGAGAAACATATGCCACAGAAATAAAATAAGAAGCAAAATAACATGAATTGATGAGAAAAAAACAATTTTAAACATAACTTGACAATGCTTAGGTCAGTAATTTTTGTGTTATGTAAAATGATGCAAATAATTCTATATTTAGGTTTTTAAAAATTAATCATAAATTGTTTTTCAGTAGATGATTTTAGTGATGTATCCTGTAAATGTGTCATTAAAATTGATTTTTTAATAGAGATTATTCTGGATCTATGAATTTTTTTATGCATAGATAATATTTTGATAGAAAAAAGAGAAATATTATACTCCAAATTTAAAGCAATTGGTAATAATTATATACAGAATAAGCATCACTCATAATTTTATTTACAATTGTTAAATTATTGAACTTGTCATTATGAATTATAGTAACCTTATTCTCTCAAGAATTGCTTCTCTTTTGGCCCTTTGAAAATATATTTTACTTCTGTATTTTATAAAAATATTAAGATTATTTTCAGAAAATATATAAAATAATAGCTATGGAAGCCCAATTTTACATTATTAAATACATGTGACCAAATTGGTTTTTTTTGTTTGTTTGTTTTGCCTACTGATATGGTTTGCCCCTGTCCCCACCCAAATCTCACCTTGAATTGTAGCTCCCAAAATTCCCATGTGTCATGGGAGGGACCCGGTGGTGGGTAATTGAATCATGGGGATGGATCTTTCTCATGCTGTTCTTGTGATAGTGAATAAGCCTCATGAGATCTGATGGTTTTATAAAGGGAAATTCCCCTGCACAAGCTCTCTCTTGCTTTCAGCCGTGTAAGATGCTCCTTGCCCTTCCGCCATGATTGTGAGGCCTCCCCCGCCATGTGGAACTGTGAGTCAATAAAACCTCTTTCTTTTATAAGTTACCCAGTCTTGGGCATGTCTTTATCAGCAGTGTGAAAATGGACTAATATACCTACTCAATAAGAGTTCCTCATATAATTAAAACATTTTCAATAACTTTTCTGGACTGAACTTTATAATAAGCTTTCATATTAACATGTAATAAAGAGATCATCTCAAAGGTAACACATTGGGTTTTGTATGAATAACTGTTTTTACTTTGCCATTTGCCACATTAGATAGTTCAACTGATATTTTTCTTACCAAGAAATTCTCAGTGAAGGAAATAATATGTTGATTTTTGTTTTGGTGCATCCTTCTTAATTTGAGTAACTAATTATGCTTTCCTATCATTGTACTGCACCATTGTAACATAATTGCTATGGCTTAGATCAAGTCTGTCCAAGCAGGCAGCCTGTGGGCCACCTGTGTCCCAGGACAGCTTTGAATGCGGCCCAACACAAATTCATAAATTTTCTTAAAACTTTTTAAGATTTTTTTGCAATTTTTTAAAGCTCATTATCCATTGTTAATATATTTTACGTGTGACCCAAGACATTTCTTTTTCTTCCATTGTGGCCCAGGGAAACCAAAAGATTGGACACCCCTGGTTTAGATGTTTGTTCTTTCTAAACCTCATGCTGAAATTAAATCCCCAATGTTGGAGGTAAGGCCTAATGGGAGCTGCTTAAGTCATCATGGTGCATCCCTCATGAATAGGGTAATTTTATTTGTGGAATAGTTCCCTTTGTAGAATAAATGACCTCTCATTTTATTAGTTCCCTGTATACCTGGTTGTTAAAAAAGAGGATGGCACCTCCCCTCCCACTCCATACTCTCTTTGCCTCTCTCACCTGTGATCTCTGCACACAATGGCTCCCCTTCACCTTCTGCTGTGAGTGGAACCCACCTGCCGCCCACACCAGATGCTCAATCTTAAACTTTCCAGCCATTAGAACTGTGAGCCAAATAAACCTTTTTTCATCATAAATTAACTGGCCTTAGGTATCCCTTTATTATCAACACAAAATGGAATAAGACTATTGATACATAGTCTTTCAAATTCATAAGTATTCTAAACTAGGGAAAAGATAAATATTTTTTATTATTACTCTTGCTTTGCTACAGATTGATTCAGCTTTTCTAAGCAGATATGTTGAGGTGTTATTTTGGGTTTGGAAATTATATCTTGTTTTATATGTTAAACACTGCTTACATTTGATAGTTTCATTGCTTAATTAGCCACTGCAATTCTGCAAATAATGCATTATGGTTTTAACACTTCAAACTTGATGGCTACAAAATTAAACTCAATACATAAGGGATCACAGTTCTGAGTAAATCATTCTATATTTCTTTGGAATTACTTCCATTACACAGATTTCCTATCACTACCTTATACAGAAAAGCATATACAAAGAATTTTTTTAGAAACTCTCAAAAACAACTTCTAGAGATAACTACAATGTTTGAGATGAAAACACACTAGACAGAGTAATGACGAATTAAACACTGCAGAATAAAAGATTATTAAACTTGAAGGTACAGTAAAACAAAAATCTAAAAAATATGCATAATGAGAAAAAAGGATTTTTAAAAATGAAAATAGCATCAGTGAGCTGTGCTATATCTTCAAGTAGCCTAATACTGCAAGTGGTGATTGCAGTCCTTGTAAATGGAGTTGGGGGAGGGATTGCAGAAAAAATATTTGAAGCCACAATAGTTGACTGCATTCCAAGTTTGACAATAACTATAAACCTAAAGGCCTAAGAAGTTCAATAAACCCCAACACAAGAAACATGAAAAAATACAAAGCACATCATCATTCAATTGCTTAAAAGTCCAGATAGAGATAAAATTAAAAGCAGCCATACATTTTCTGTATAGAACAGATGGGATAGACCTGTCTCCTTAGGTTCCTCCCTACCACATTCAACTATAAGCCTTGAAAATAATGCAAGAGATGACCAAAGAAAAATTCTGAAAGGTGATAAGAGGAAGGTGAAGATTAGAGGAGTCAGGAACAACATTTTGGCAGCGTATCTTATTATCCCATCAGAAGAAAGTGACAGAAGTTTGATGTTTCCTGATCCTCAGTCTAATAAGAGAGTTTTTCCCTGGTAGATTAATCCTATCACAGGATCAAAAGAGAGTCCCATAGGCAACATCAAGTGAGCCTGAAAAAATCAACGAGGACACAGATTTGGAAGCTCATGATAAGGATAAGGAAACAGAAAAAGTACACTTCTTTACTGTGTGGACTGAACCTCCTCTCCCACACTCAGAGACAGCATATGGCCCAGGGGTACCTACAAAGGAGGTCCCATCACAATAAGAATTTAGCCATTGAAGTCACCTTTTTTGCTGAACCCGAGAGTCCTCTTCCCCACCAAGAGACATATGGTGGTGGTAATGGTGGTGGCCGCAGTGGTATACAGGTAAAAAAATCCTACCACAACAAATGCTGAGCCTATGAAGACTTTTTGTCTCCAAGGCCTTACGACTCCTACCTTTCACATAGGAGCACCTAGCAGGCAAGCAGCACCAGCAAGTTTTATCTAAGCACAAAAAAATGCACAGCCTAGGAGGTACTCTCCATCCCCTAAAGGCAAGTGAGATCATATCACAACAAACACCAGGCCTGGAAAGGGCTCTTGCTGGAAAGGGCTAGTGATAGCTTTTCCTCATCAAGGAATACCAGGAAGACTGGGCTGAGAAACTCCTTCTACCTCCTCAAGCAGCACCAGCAGGAAACAGTGGGAACTCCACTAATAAGAAATAAGCCAAGCAGATAAGAATAGCACTACAAAGTGTCTGAAAATTAGATTTTATTATAAGTACAGTTTACAAATATAATCCCAGACCCGAATGCTAAACCTAAATAGCAAGACTACATACTTAAATAAATTATTTCAAAAAGACTGAAAGTATCCCAGCATCATAGCCAAACTATTTAGGAATGACTAAGAATCTCCTATAAAAACAAGACCAAGAAAGTCACACAACTGGAATAAGTAAAGATAATCATCTCGCATCAGCACCAAGATTAATCAGATTTCGGAATTATCTGGTAAGGATTTTAAAGCAGCCATCGTGACAATGCTTTCATAAATAATTTTGAATTCTCTCCAAGCAAATGAAAAATTAGACAATCTCAGCAAATAAATATAAATTCTAAAAAAAAAAAACATAGAAAATTACAATAACAGAAATAAAAATCTTCCAAGTTGGCTCAATAGTAAAGAGAAGACGGAGGATAGAATCATCAGGTTTAAGGGTGGATCAGTAGAATTTATTTAATCTATACAACACTGAGTAAGTAAATTTTAAAAAATAGCCTCAGACCTACAGAAATTAAAAAATAAAATGTCAGAGTTAGGCCTTAACATATCAATAATTACCATAAATATGAATGATATGTTAAATGTAAAATTATGAAATTATGAAAAGAAATACAGCACACAAACTAAATACAAACCCCAATATCAAAAATAAAATAAAGGATATTACTAAAGATCATGCAACTATTAAAGTGATAGTAAGGATATAGTACAAAAATTTTACTCATACATTCAATATCTTAGAAAAAATGAACCAATTTATTTGAAACTGCAGTGTACCAAAACTTAACAAAGATGAAATAGATAATATGAATAGTCTTTTAATCATTAAATACATTTAATTAATACACAATTCTCAAAATAGAATCCAAGGCCCAGATAATTTTAAAGAAAAATTCTATAAAACATTTAACTAAAAATTAACACTAAATGTATACACACTTTTCCAAAAGCAATAAAAGAGGTGGGAATGTATCCCAAAACATTTTTAAGGCCAATAGTACTTCAATACTGAAATCAACCAAAGACATTACTAAAAAAAAAAAAAAAAGCAAAACTGAAATATAAACATTATCAAGAAAATATTAACAAGTGAAATCAACTAATATGTAAAAATATTAACATATGATGACCAAGTGATGTATATTCTAGTTACACAAGGCTGGTTCAACATTTGCAAATCAATTAATGGAATTCACTATAAAAACAAACAAAAGAAAGCAACATGATCCTGTTAATTGACCTAGAAAAAAGTATTTGACAAAATACAGCACCTAGTCCTAATAAAAACTCTCATTAACGTGGGAATATAAAGGAGCTGCTTTTGCTTGATAGAGAACACTCACAAAAAAATTCCAGGTAACTTATTTTACAGTGAAAGCATATTTTCCCCTCTCAAGATTGGAAACCACACAAGGATACTCACCTTCAGCACTCTTGTTCAACACAGTACTAGAAGCTTTATCCACTTTGAGGAGATGAGAAAAATAACTAAATGGCATACAATTTGGAAAAAGGAAACAAATGTGTGTATGTTGACATAGGACATGATTGGCCACTTTGAAACTCCCAAGAAATGTTATAAAAACAATAACAAAACTCTTAGAACTGATAAGTTAAAAAGTGAGTTCAGCAAAGTGTTGGGATTCAAGATCAGTAGTACAAACATCAATCACATTTTTATACACCAACAATGAACAAGCAGAAACAAAGCTTAAAAACACAACATCATTTACAAATATGCTAAATGAAATGAAATACTTTTGGTGTATACTGAGCAAAACATGTACAGAATCTGTATGCCAAAAAATTACAGAATACTGATTAAATTTCTGAAAGACAAACAAATGTAAAGAAATATTCTGCTCAAGTATTGTAAACCTCAATATTGTAAAGATATCAATTTTCCACATACTGACTTATAAGTTTAATGCATTTTTTTTCAAATTACCTGTAGGGTATTATTTTATAAATATTGACAGTCTTACTTTAAAATTCATATGGAAAGTCACAGGCCTCAAATAGTTAAAACAATTTTGAAAGAAAAATTTGAGTGAAAGAGATCACTGTAGCTAATATTAAGCCTTACTCTACAGTCATTAGGAATAATCAAGACAGAGGAGTATTAGTAGAGGGGCTGATACATAGAGGTCTGAAACAGAATAAAGAACCCAGATACAGACTCAAAACAAATAAACCCAAGTAATTTTTTACAAAGATGAAAAAGCAATTCAAAAGAGGAAGGAGAGCCAATTCAACAAATATAAGAACAGTAGAATATCCGTAGGCAAAAATAGAAACTTCTACCTAAACATCACAACTTATGTCAAAATTAATTCAAGGTGAATAGTGAACTTGCATGTTGAATGTGAAGAACTAAATATTTTATTAAAAATCTAGGGGGAAATTTTTAGCATCTAGGGATAGACAGTTTTTTAAATTGACAACAGCATGATCTAGACAAGAAAATTTGATATATCAGACCTCAACAAAATTAACAACTTTTCCCTGGGACAAGACCATGTGAAGAAAGTGAAAATTCAAGCAATAGACTGGGAAAAATTTTATGCAAGTCACATATACAACAAATGACTAGTGTCTAGAAAATATTTTAAAATGATCAGAAATCAATAATAAAACAATAAGCATCTCAGTTACAAAATAAGCACAAGACAAGAACACAAATTTATCTAAAGAAAATATACAAATGGCAAATAAGCACATTAAAAGACCTTCAATACCATTAGCTAGTGGAGAAATGCAAACTGAAAAATCAGCTGACATCATTACATAACTACAGGAATGGTTAAAAAAAAATAATGACATCAAATGCTGGCCAGGATGTGGAGGAAGTGGATCATGTATAGATTGCTGTAGTGAATTTAAAATGCTACACCCAATGTGGAAAGACTTTAGGCCGGGCATGGTGGCTCATGCCTGTAATCCCAGCACTTTGGGAGGCCAAGGTGGGCAGATCACCCGAGGTCAGGAGTTTGAGACCAGCCTGGCCAACATGGTGAAGCCCCATCTCTACAAAAAAATACAAAAAGTAGCCAGGCATGGTGGCACTTGCCACATATATATGTATGTATGTGTTTATCTGTAGGTAGGCATGCATATATGTATTTATGTACTTATATATGCATGTAGAACTCTATGTATGTATTTAGAAATATAGATTAGGCAGTCTCTTTAGGGAAAAGAAGACATGGAAGTTGTATATCTAGACATGACCACAGACACATCATTCAAAAAGTCAAGCTTCACCTTAATTCAGAAAATTAATTCACCTTAATTCAAATGAGAATTGAACAGCATGGAGAAAACAGCCCCCATGATTCAATTACCTCCCACCGAGTCCCTTCCATGGCATGTGGGGATTATCGGGATTACAATTCAAGATGAGATTTGGGGAAGGACACAGCCAAATCATATCAATTAGGGCAAGAGCAATGGTAATTTTTACTTAAGAACCATGCCTCCTCCATCTATCAAATATTGCAAAGAATTCATGGATCCCCAAAAAGAGTCCCAAGGGAGCAAAGCAAATATAGCCTCGTTAAATAATACTGAAAGGGACAGGACTTTATGTTATCCAGGTATGAAACTCAGGGCAAGGTTACACGTCTCCTCTATGTAGAGCAATGCATCTCTCTAGTTTATTGTCTAACTGTATTGGTTTGTTGGGTCAGCTTTTACAAAATAACACAAACTGGTTGGTTTAAAAGAACAAACTTATTATCTCACAGTTTGGGGGGCTATAAGTTCAAAATTATGGTGGCAGCAGGGCCATGTTCTTTCTAAAAACAGAAGAGAAAAATACCTTATTGCTGCTTCTTCGCTTTTGGTGGTTGCCACTTCAAATCTCTGCCTCTATCTTTTCATGGCCTTCTTCCTTGTGTTCATGTCTGTGTATCTTCATATGGCATTCTCCTCTCTTTACGTCTCCTATAATGGCACCAATCATTGGATTAGGGTAGACGTTAATCCAGTCTGACCTCATTCTAACTTGATTATGCCTGAAAGGACCTAATTTCACAATAAGGTTACATTCACACTTACCAGAGGTTAGGACTTGAGGTATCATTTTGGAAAACACAATTCGATCAATCTATGCATCTGTCTATCATGTTTATCAAATATGCTTAATATTATAATTAAAAATAAATAGGTGTATGCCTCAGAATCTTTAAAGAAAAGATTACTGTCATATTACTTTATGTTTGCCACAGAAAGTATTTTTAAATTGTGCATTTCCTCTAGATCCTGGGAGACACTATTCTTTTACAAGTAGCTTTAAATTTATTTATAGAATCTATACTTGTCTTCTTAACATTGACAATAAAACTGTATGCATTTATGATATACAACTTTATACATTGTGGAATAAGTCAAGCTCTTTAACATGTGACATGCTTCACATGCTTATCAGTTATTTGTGATGAGAGCACTCAAAATTTACTTATGTTCCTTTGACTGATGGCAAATCAATCTAGGCCCTGTGTTTCCTTTACCCAGTTTTTGAGGCATGCCTTAGTCTCTTCTATATTCTCCAATCCTTTTTTAGCTAGTGTGTTTTAAATTATTGTCTTTATATGCACATTTAGTTATATTACAGATATCAATGACTTGTACTAAGTACATTTGTATGTCTAAAAGTAATTCAGTATATTGGGGAGGAACACAATGGGGCAAACTCCTTTCAAGTTGTGGTTGTTCTAGAATCAGGGATCATGTGACAACTCTTCGTTCACTAGGTTTAATATATAACACATCTAATCAGGCACAGGTCTATGCTCTTCCAAATTTCAACCATTACAAAATTCCTCTGCTGACAAAACTATGAATTTTTATATTGAATATACCACGACCTGTTTTCTTACATGGTCTGCCATATTTTCATCTTGACAGCATTTTAAGAAATGTAAAAAGAGATCTTTGGTGTAGGTAGGACTCTTGCTGGCTTTTGTGCAGAAGGTTTGACACCTACTTATTTAACCAGTGTTATGCCAGCCTTCCCCACTTAGGGGAGCTAGTGCCAAGAATTGAAGCATTTCTGAACAGAGCTGCCTTTATTATGGTTTAGAGGATAAAGCATACATAAATTAGCTATTCCGAAACACCGATGATGCAATCAGTGGGCATTAGTTTAGGTATTTTCCTGTAAAGAAATTAAACAAAAAACATTGTCAATAGTTGTCTACAGGAGGATCATTGTTAAAGCTATATTTAGATTCTACTGGTTTGCTACAACATAAATGTATCTACAATACTTTTTTCAATCCCATTTAAGAAGGATTTAAAGCTGTGTACAAAAAAAGTACTTATAATATTTTAAAAACAGAAAATTGAAGTAGAAAACCCAGACAAGAAAAAATATAAATATACATAGATACTGCAGACCAAGTACTTGAGGAGACAAGTATGCAGATTAGAAGAGACAACATATTTTGCAGGCCAAGTTAAAACAGAATGAACTAATTTTCATAATTAGAGAAAAGTAAACCTATCTATTTTAGAGAAAACATTTTTCTAACATTGATTTCTAAATGAAATATTTCATGTGTCACATTTTTAGAAAGGATACTGGATGACATAATGTACACTTGTGACAAACCCATCTTGAAACAGGTGCAGCAAGGGATTTCATATGGTTATTTTTTGTCATATTCTGAAATAGAAATCAAGCAAGCAACATTTTAAAATGAAATTCTGTAAAGGATATTCTGCAAGGTGTAATATTACTTTCTGAAAACCTATAATAAATGTAGTAAGTAACCTGCCCATGGCAGGGAATGTTTACATGAAAATTGGTACAAAACAGTTATTTCCTGGCTTACTCCCACTGGCTAGATCAGTGGAACAATCTTCTGTGTTGGCCCTATTTGCTGCACCTGAACTGTTGGGGAAGCCACTCATACATTAACTGATCTAATGTCCAGATTACTAAAGATGGCCCTGAATTAAGCCTGTTGTCTCAGAATAATTATTAATAGTCCCTTTTCATCCTCAAAAGTGTTCAGGTCTGGATGATAAATTATATTGTCAAACTCATTATTCATAAGAGATTATTGTCTTAACTACCACAGTTACCAACTCAAGTAATTTTCAGCCTTATCAATGTTAGGCACATACAAGTATCTCTTTTGCACTTACTTTTGCTATCACACCTGATACTCGGTAGTACTTTTAGTATAATGATATAATATAACAATAACAGCGTGTGCTGTGGGGCAGGCAAACTACTAGTGTTCAAATTTTGCCGTAACCACTTGTTGACTGCAAGACCTTAAGTTACTTATCCTCTCTATGACTTGATTTACTCACTTATAAAATGAGGATAAGAATGGTGCCTATTGTAATTATAAAGGTGTGAAAGTTCACAAGCAGAAAGGACTAGGGGTTTAGTGAGAACACAACCAGTGTGAACATTTTCCTTTGACGTTCTTGGTTATACTCAATCTTCTCTCTTGTTTGAAACATTTTTCGGTTTACATACCTGATTTTCAGTGTCCTCTCATGTCACATCCTGTGACAGAAGCCCAAACTTGTTCTTCCTTAATTTAGGAGAAGCTCTCAGGAACTAAAGGCATTCAAGTGTAAAAAAATCTAAACTGCACTGTGCCACAGAAAGATTTAATTTTTCGTTTGTGCTGATATTCATAGGAAAGTTAAAATTTTAGAGAGAACTTATCATCAAAAGGAACAGCAAAACAAGGCAAAAACACAAGGTGATAACCTGAGTCAACCTACCCAATAGGGTAAACAGGGAGATTAGAAACCAAAGGCTAAGGATCTGCAATGGGGTTTAAACGTGACCCACAAAACTTGGAGTCTACAGCCAACAAAAATGTATCCCAATCTTTATAGGCTGCAGAGGCTGATGCCCTTTTTCAATTTTGTGCCTGCTGGTGTTTGTCATAAATCGGACCCCTGATGAAGCCTTGGGGTGAAGGATATTAGTTCGTTTATGTGTATAAATATGAAGAAAGTGAAAACTGAAAAATCATACTTATTTCATTCTTCATGCTGTCTAATTTGGTGCATTAACTATTATTGATTAATAATAATGCTTACTGTTGATAATAATACAATTGATTTGTGAAAACATAATCAAAAAGTTAAAAAACCTCATATGGCAAACATTCACAAAATATATAATAGAGAAGGGAGTAATAATTTATTAAGTGAGGAGATGGATTTTGGAGACAGATTACACATATATTTGGTTAGAATAAAATTATGTAACAAAGTTAAATTTTGTAAAAAAAAAAAAAAAAAAAGATGACATGTACAGATGAGTAAAAATCAAACAAAAAGAATCTTGTGAGCCAATATGAGGAAAATAAACATCATTAGACAATATAAGGCAAAACACATTGATGAAATCATATTGCATGCCCTGGCTAAAAATGGCTGAAACACTGAGACATGGGCCTGTTCTATCATTACCCAAGGAGTAAATATTGGCAGAGGCAAAGGTAACAACACTAGCTAAAACAAAGACAGCTATGTAGGGGAAAAAAAATCCCAAATCTATTTTTGTTATATGCAACATATTGAAATCTTCTGTCCCTCTTGACCAGCTGTGAGAATTCCAAACCCCTTTTCTGCCAACAAGTTTTCATATCCGAAAAGGCAGGTGACTCTGATGGTGACCTTGCTATTGAAACGAGGTAAATAGCCTGCAGCAGCAACAGGATCTTGACACTGAAGTTAAAAATCTCTCTTGTTGCAACTCTCTAAGCACTTAGCCCAATACATTGTTGCATTTGTCAATTAGACAGAAATAGCCCATTCAGTCTGGCACTGTATGAAATGTTAAAGAAACTGAAAAGAACAAGCATAAAACATAATATATAGTTTACATATTTGTCACCTCCTATTTCTAATAGTCCAACGTGACACAAACACAAGTTATAATAGTGAAATCCCTGATGTCAGATGCAGAACTATCTCAGAGTTATTTTAGCAATAATTTAATAAATAGGTCGGAGCTCTTGTTTTAAGTTAGTAAAATTAGCTCATCAACTCTAATGATGCCATGCAAATTAAAAGATCCTAAAAATTGTCTGCAATTAGCAATGAATATAATTATAGTAATATTCATAAATTGGCTAGTTACTGAGTATTTAATACTTGTCAAGAAGTATGCTAAGTACAGTCAAGCAGTATACTAAATACAGTATATGGAATAAGTTAAATACTAACAAAAGTAAGTGAGATATATAATATTATTATTCTTTTTATAGAGTAGACAATAGTTTTAGAGAGGCATTGTAATTACTGAAATATGCAGAGCGTGTCAGTAAGTGGCTCTATTTGAACCTAGACACAAAGAAAATATAAAATTAATTATATTGATATTACAGACCCTGAAAGTAATCAAAACAGAATCTGACCAAACCCTTTCCTGACACAGTGGTCATATTCTGTATTTAAAAAGACAATTACAATGAAGAATTATGTTCGCTTTCTTATATGTAACTTAGTAGCAGGAAGTACATAAGTTTTCAATATTTTGAAGATAAAATTATCAAAAAATAATATATATACACAGTGGAATTATGTGTCATTTTAGCTTTCGACTTGTGAAAATTTGTCGATGGGTAGGTTTACTAGAAGTTGGGAGAGAGGCAGAGAGAAGAAGGGTCTACACAAAGGAAGAGTATAAGTGAAGTAATGAGTGAGGGTAAAAAATAACTATTATTTTTATCAGTAATTGAGCTATCAAATAATGCTTGGTTCAAAATAATAAAACAATGTATTCTATGATTATAGCTTTATAGCTTATGGATATGTGAAATGAATGACAGCAATAATATAAAGTATAGAAGAAGGAATTGGAAATACATTGTTACCTGTATTATAGGGTACTTGTATTATCCATGAAGTTGTACAATGTTATTTAGAAATAGACTTGAAGTAGTTGCAAATGTATATTGCAAACTCCAGGACAAACATTTTAAAAAGTGGCAAAAAGAAGTGTAATTTACTTCTTTAAATTCAATTAAGGAAAGAAATTCAATCAAACAAAATGCTCAATTGGTAAATGGAAAATGAAATAAATAGAAATGCTAAAAGTTATAAAGATCATTACTGAAGTTAAAGGTATTGGATTTCAACAGTAGATTAACAGGAAGAAAAGATGTTTAAGCTAAAATACAGGTTGACAGAAAATATATTTTTTTTTCTGAATCTCACAGAGAAAAAAAAAAAAAAAAGGATAAAATACAGAAAAATGTTCTACCAGACACATGGGAATCAGTGACAAGGCCTGACATATACATTACAGGAGCACCAGAAGAGGCAGTAGAATGAATGTGTCAATGGCAACAGTTAAAGATATACTGATCAACATTTCCTGAAATAGATGGACACAAAGCCATAGATTCATCAGGTTCTATGAACTCCAAGCTGAACAACTAGATAAGTAGAAAGGAAATCACATTTAGACAAATGCATAGCAAAACTCCAAAGGAGCAAGGAAAAAGTCTACATTTTTAAAATCAGCTTGTAAGTACCCTTTCTTTCCAATACTCAGATTTGTATTGAAAAAGCAATGAATATAGAAATCAATTTGGGAAAATATAACAACTACAATTTGGGGTCTTCCAAACCACTAATACAATAGATTCTACTATTTATATAGGTCTCCTCTACTTTCTTTTCAAAGCAAATGGTTTTAGACTGAGTAAGATACACTACAAATAATATAAGGCATACAAGAGATATACAAAGATTAAGAGCATGACTATTTGAGAGTAAAAGAAGGGAAAGATACACTAAAAAAGGTAGCTTGAGGAAAAACTGATATATATTTAATATATAGAGTTAATACATCATATCAAACATATTAAACTTTAAGCTGTAAAATATGACTAGTGATGAGGATAGATATTCCTAAATGATAAAATATTAAATTAGGCAAGGAGATACTTCAACTCCAATGCATATACAAGTAATAATACAGTTTTAAAATACAAAAGCATGTAGTAACACATCAGCAGAAATAGAAGAATAGGGAGTTCTAAAGGCCCATCGCCCCAAAGAAACACTAAAAAATTCAGCACAATCTGTCAGAATCAACTGTGTCAAGATAACTCATGTTTTAAATGTATTCCAAATTTAATACATCTCTTAATTTTGTATGTGTATTAAACATAACATCACTGCTTTCGAAAAATTATGTATAAAGAAAATTCATAAACAGGCATGGTTAGAAAACAGTCAAGTAGTACCAGAAAAAAACAAGATCTGCCTTTATAACTATAACTAAAAATTCCTTACATCTATCTATCTGTCTGTCTATCTATCTATCTATCTATCTATCTATCTATCTATCTATCTATCTATCTGTCTATCTATCCATCCATCTATCATCTAACATATCTAACCTGAAAGGTGATACTTGGAAAACATGGCTACCTAAAGCCATATAAATTGGAAAACAAAAGACTCTCTTGTCTCTCCATGGCAATAATAATAGTGTATATTTCTGCAGAAAGTATATAAAATTTTAAATATTTTAAAACAAAAACTGAAGAATATTTATTTAGAAATAGCGAGTGGTGTTTCTGTGGAAGAAACACCTGGAGCTGCCTGTTCTGCGATTTTTGCTGTTGTAAAGTGGGAGCTAAACATTGGTACCCATGGACATAAAGATGGCAGAGTAGGGCATGGAAAGAAAAACTAACTATTGGTACTATGTTCACTACCTGGGTGACAAGATCATTCATATCCCAACCCCAGCTTCATGCGACGTAACTGTGTAACAAATCTGCACCTCTTTCCCTTAGATGTAAAATAAAAGTTAAAATTGTATTAAAAAATTAAACATTTATAGCAATCCAGCAAATACTGAATCAAAAATAAAAGTAAAATGTTAGAAATAACTTTATCTTGGGGTGATTAAAATATTTTGGAATTCACATATGTAGTAGCTACACATCATTGTTAAAGCCCATGGAAATGTACATTTTAAAAGAGTTAATTTTATAATACGTGAATAGAACATCAATAACAAATAATTAAAAAGCAGATACAGAACTAATAAGAGAAATAGACACATCTACAACACACTTAAATATTTTAACACACCCTATTTTTAGGATCTGAATAAAATCACCAAAAAGTGTAAAGATATTGAAATACATGTAATTTGCATCCAGCAACCACACATTGCTTACAAGTACACAAAGAATACTTACCAAAATGGACTATATCTTGGGCCTTAAGTTAAGTCCAAACAAATTTAAATTAGTAAAATTATATAGAGAAAATATGTTTCTGACCACAGCGGAATGATACCAGTAATCCCTTTACTGGGTATTTACCTAAAGGAATATAAAATGTTCTATTATAAAGATACATTCACGTGTATGTCCATTGTAGCACTGTTCACAATAGCAAAGACATAGAATCAACCTAAATGACCATCAATGATAGGCTGGATAAAGAAAATGTGGTACATATACACCAGGGAATACTATACCTCCATTAAAAGGAACAAGATCATGTCCTTTGCAGGGACATGGATGGAGCTGGAGGCCATTATGGTTAGCAAACTAACACAGGAACAGAAAGTCAAATACTGCATGTTCTTACTTACAAGTGGGAGCTGAATGATGAGAACACATGGACACATGGGAAAAAACCATACACTGGGACCTGTCAGATGGTTGGGGGTGGGAGGAGGAAGGGTATCAGGAAGAATATTTAATGGATGCTGAGCTTAATACCTGGGTGATGGGATGATCTGTGCAGCAAACAAACATGGTACACGTTTACCTATGCAACAAACCTGCACATCCTGCACGCGTACCCCTGAACTTTAAAGTTGGAAATTAAATAAAAAGGAAAACCTTCAAATATTTCTCTCTGCAGATATATAACGACAGGTTCATTATCTGTAATCTGAATTTTATCTGTCTTCAATTCAAGAAACTAAAAAAATAAAAAAATAAAAAATTTAAGAAAGTGGGAGAATAAAACAAAATAAATGAAGAAAGCAATGAAATAGACAAGAAAAAATACAGTAGAGATCTAAAAAACTAAATCTTGTTTTTTTAAATAATAAAATTTACAGATATTTAGAAACAGGTTAAGTAAAAGTACTAAAGAGACAAAACATACGAACAAAAAGAAGTAAATGAAAATTATTATAGGTGTTTTGAAAAAATAACAAGTTAAAAAAAGACTAATGTGACCTATGCAGCTGCAATAATGTTGAAAATTCATATTGGTACCATGAAGGTTTAATTAACTAAAAAAAAATTTGTGTATTTAATTAACCAAAGATGTATGTGTGTAGTACATCGCTTGTAATAAATACTTACATTTTTGTTTCTATTTTTGAAGCTATAGTTTTTTCTATTTACATTGTCATATATTTTCAGATACCTGAACTTTTAAATACTGATTTCTAGAACTTCAGAAATATTTTTCACAAGTTTATATACAAAAAACATATAAAATATCTCCTTTAGAGACTTATTATCAAATGTAATCTAGTAGTTAACATAAATATATTTAAATAAAAGCTGTCTTTAATTTAAAGGGCCATCAAAATCTATCTTTACAAATTAGAAAATTGTATCATTTACATAGAAATGTACAAATAGTTGTTGATATTTAGAATCTTTCGATTTAATATAACTTACATATTTACCACATTATTAATATTTTCTATATCAAAGAAAGAAAGCAACCCTAAATTAAAAATCAAAATTAAAAATTTTCAACAGTGGCTGAAAACCCAGTATAAAATTTAAACACTGCTTACATTTATGATTGCTTTTTGTTCTATATGAATGTCTTTTTCAATTAAATTTTAAACTAGCTTTAGTTACTTCACTAAATACAATTTATGCATTGTAGATTAACACCCTATTAGCAGTATTTGAAATAAGAAGCCATGATGATTAAACTGTTAATATTATTTAAATATATGTTATGAACAAACACACTCCAATGGTCATAATATGTATTGATGGGATATTAACAATTGTAAAACCCTCAAAAGTGTATAGATAGTATATCTTTCAACAACTAACAGTTGTTTTTAAATTATTTAAAAGGCAAACATGAAATACCACAAAATTATCCTTGAATATTCCTGCCAATCTTTTAGGTTCAGTAACATTTAAACCAATTACTCCCACTTACAGTCCATTAGCTTTTGATCCTAGAGCTGAGACCTGCAGGTGATATTCGTTAATTTAAAGGCATGAAATAAACCTTTCTTCTCTCAGATCCAGCCCACTCCCTCCCACTCCATACAACTCCTTTCCCCAAAGGGAGTATCCTTTCCATTAAAGCTAAGTGGACCCTAACTTCCTATGACTGTACCTATATTCCCCTAAATAACTGATGATAATAGCAAAGTGATGTGAAGGAGGAGGATATTACCGTAACCTCCTAGTTAGCTAATCTATAATACTCAGTTTTTACTACTCATCTATTAAACATTTTTGAAAAAACAACAAGTCAATCCACAACAGTCTTCTGCTATAATCAATTTTCTCAGTGTTTACAGAATACAATATAATGACCCAAAGGTTATATACTGACAAAGAGTGGAAAGAAGTGCCATTATCTATTATATTTTATGATATTCATTGATATTCACTAATCTATCCTATAACCATTTAAATATACCAATAACATGTGACCAGGACTCTAATCTTTATATGTGGTGATTGGTGTTTTAGTGAGCACAATTAATTTTGCTACTTAAGTTTGTGTAAAACAAATGGTAAATAGGATTTCTTTCTGGTCATGCTTCTAAAAGCATATATTTAATTTTTGTATAGGTTTAGATTAGAGCAAGTGTTTTCTTGATATTTCATAAACAACATATTTTATTTAAAAATATTATCTTAATGAAACCTAAAATATATTTCCAAAATTATTTACATGTCTTCTGATCACATGCTTTTATTCATTAATTTTAATGATAATATCTATTCTTCTTATAGTGATGACAATATAAGGTCATTTAATAAGTTTTGTCACATAAAGTCAGTTGAATAAATAGTTTGATTACTTGCTAGTTACTGTGCTTGTCACTGGAGACAGAAAGACAAATACAACGTAATGCTCACATATGAGTAGCTGGTACTGAGAGCTCAGCATCATCTGTGTCTCATACAAAGCCACTCTACTGTTTAAGTAAGGCTGCTTTGTTGTGTGCTCACAAAGATCATCTGTCTTTTCTTCAGAGCAGTTCTCTCAGATGACAACTATAAATTAGTTAGCATGATTAGCTAATAGCTATCAATTTTGGCAGATAAATTCCATTACTAGAAAAACTCATCCTTATTCTCCAATATTCCTAGCAGTGCATAAGTTAATTGATGATTTTAAATATTCATTAAATATTTATCAAACGAATGAATAATATACTGAGTACGTACAAAAACTCTAAGAATATATGTGAGTGTAAGTATTCCTGTACACTCAAATCCATCTCTGATAACCCAAGTGTCATCAACCCAAGGGCAACAAAAGTCAATATAGATATATTTGTTATTATTATTAGACAAATCTAGAAAGTAAAATATCAAAATTTAAATAGTAACTCACTTTAAAATTCCATATAATGTAGTAGTTAGCATTTTGTTACTATTTTTAGGAGTTGAATCGACATAGATTTTGGCTGAGAGTTCATCGTTTCACACACTAAGGAAAATAATAAGTTGAAACACAACACCGATTAATCACAAATACCAGGAAGTAAGCCAAATATTTTCTGTACATTTTTCCAATTTAATCTTCATAAGATTAAATTATGGGTGGTTGTAGGTGGTAGGTTGTAGAGAAATAAAAAGGCCTAATGATTTTTTCTTCCTTGAACAGATAACTACTTGAAGAAATTGAAGCCATTACTGCTCCATGTTGACCAAACAAGTGTGCTATTTTTTAAAAATATTTTTTCTTGGATAAACCCAATGGTTTAATATCACGTGGACATTTCTAAACATATGAATTCACATTTTATTATTTCTAGAACAACTTTGTTGAAATTTCATATTTTATGTTCAAATAAATAAATGCTTTCACCAAGCTTGGTACTTTCACAGTACCTTTTAAAATATATCATTTCATTTCTCAAGGCAGAGCATTTCAGAGGATCATTTATCAGAGAACACACATACACACACACAGACATACACTGTCTTAATATCAATATTGACATGCAGGCTCTATAATAAAATAATTTTAAGTTTTGTTATTTAAGTTGCCATCAAGCATATTGGTTTAAATGTAGCTTACTTGAAACATCTTATTTCCATGGTAAACTAAAAAAAATGCATAAGTGAATTAGTAATGATGTTAGCAAGGTTTTACATTTAAAAAGCAATGTAGATGTGGCGTGAACTGATTTTTAAAATTTGGAATGTGATGCCAGACAAGAAAATTCTGGGAGCTACTTGCTAAGAAATGTTATTAATTAAAAAAGAAATCACAACGAAACCTCAGGAGTAAATATTTCTCAAATAATACATTTAATAATTGTAATAGGCATTGTCGGCTGCTGGATCACTGAACAGAAAAATTAACATAAATCAATTATATACATATTTTTGAAAGAATGAAATTATATATAAAATACGTAGTTTTCCAGCGAATCTGTTTCTAAATATAGCAATTGTATGTCATTGTTGATTAGCAAAGTTAATCAATATGTGAATGCATTTTTCTATGTTTTGTATGTGGATGTGACAGATTACAAGTAACCAAAATAAATGAAAAAATTAGTTCATAAAAATTTCAAAAGAAAGGTAAAAAATCAATGTTACTTTGTGAAAAAGAAGGGAAAACATTAAAATTATATTTTCAAACACATTTCTGGTAAGGATTTGATTTCTTTTTAAAATAAATTAGGTTCAAATAATTTTCTCTAATTTTTTATGCAGTGAAGATTTCAATTGAGGTAAACAAGCAGTGAGACATACCATATGAATTGATTTTTCCCAATAAAATGAAAATTATTTCATTAAAACAAAGAGTAAAAGTGACTAATGACCTATTAAAATTAAAATGACCAATTAAAAATATTTAAGTAACTAAATGATTTTTATTTTATTTTATTTTAAATGATTTGTATTATCTTTTTTATTTTATTTTAGATAAATAAAGTAAATAAATAAAATAAAAAGTTTTTATTTTAAATGATTTAATATTGTTATAAACTTTCTGAGGAAGTATTATAAATTCTTATTGTTATGGTTCTGAACAGAAAACAGAACTTTTTATCTTCTGTTTATTTGACTCTAGGTAGCCAAGCTTTCCAATATCACTTTTCTTAGATAATAAATAGATAGATAAATAAATAGATAAACAATAAGACATTTTAGGTGTATTTATAGCTAAAAACACAGGTATTATTTTTGTCTGCAACTAGTTTACTGTTTTGTAATCAGGCCTGCTTTTGACTCTCCTTTATACATTATTTTTCAAAAGCAGTGATATGTTTAATACATATAAAAAACTAAGAGAGAGTTGAAAGAAATTTGAAATATACACGATCTTAATACATAAAATAAAAGTTTTCAAAGTCAATAATTAATAACAACACTTAATAGAAAAAATAGGCAACAAAAATGCATAGGCAATTCACAGAAGAAAGTAACCAATAAAAATAAAACAAGAAGGCCAGGCACGGTGGCTCAGGCCTGTAATCCCAGCACTTTGGGAAGCTGAGGTGGGCTGATCACCTGAGGTCAGGAGTTCAAGACCAGCCTTGCTAACATGGTGAAACCCTGACTCTACTAAAAATACAAAATAATAGCTGGGCGTGGTGGCAGGAGCCTGTAATACCAGCTACTCAGGAGGCTGAGGCAGGAGAATTGCTTGAACCTGGGAGGCGGAGGTTGCAGTGAGCCAAGATCACGCCATTGCACTCCAGCCTGGGGAACAAGAGAGAAACTCCGTCTCAAAAGAAATAAATAAATACATAAATAAAATAAAACAAGAAACATATTTAATTTTAATATTAGGAAAGAAATGTATTTTGTTTCCAAATTGACTAAGATTAAGTGCCTTATTTAGTATTGTTTATGTGACGTTCTCAATCGTAAATATCAGAATACACTGTTGAATTTTATATAAAAATAAATATATAGATTATTCAGTCTTGAAATTCTACTTCTTGGGAAATTCAACATATACAGCTAATTCATAATGCACTAATTCCTGAGAAATTTACAAACATCACTGTCATTGATTATATTAAATTCAACATTAGCCACATTAAAATGGAAGTGACCTCATATTACTAGCTGTGCAAAATTTTCAATAAACATATAATTTAATATTATGCAAATGATAAAATTATAACATTGAATAATATTAAATGGAAACATGCCAATCCAAACAATGTTTTACAGGAGTATATACCATGCTATGCAGATATTCTGAATAAAACATGCCTTACATAGGTATATAAAAATTATTCATCTGTTAACTCCAACTGAGGTTATCATAGTTGGTTGAATTATACATCATTTACATTTTTCTTATAGTTATTCTGTGCTTCATAAATATTTTATTATGAACATGCATCACTTTCATAATGAAGAAAGGTGTTTTAAAATAAATAATAAAATACAGTCTGAGAAGCAGATCTGTAGCAGATCTCTTATTTCATTAATATGTCATCATAGGATAAGCAGATCTCTTATTTCATTAATATATCATCATAGCTTCATGTATAGGTTAGCTATTTTATGTCTTGTACAATTAGGTGATTTAGAAAAAAGTATGTTTTAATGGGGGAAATAGCTTGTGGAGACATAAACTATTAAAAGGGAAATACATATCGTAAGCTTTCTATTGTGCCTAGAACTCAAACCACCAACATACCAGAGCCTAGTATGACTCTTGGATTAACATTTCGAAATTGAACCAACAATTACCAGTGGTTTAATTTTTATGAAACACAAAATATAATATTCCTTTGTTCTTTTAAATTTGAGTGCATTTAATAGTCTTCAAACAATCATTTGCGGTTTAACAATTGTGAAATATACCTAAATTCATTACAAATTCTATGAAGCGTTAGAGTCTAACATTCTTTTTAGACAAGTCTCAAGAAAAGTTTCAAGGCACTGAAAATAAATTCATTATTACCTTTCTAAAAATAGAAAATAAATAATTTTCTATTTTTAGTAGACTTAGAAGACACCACGTTTGAATGAGCTTTCAAATTAACCTGTGTAGTCTAATATTTACTTTGAGATTAAATCAGATATTTTTTCTTTTGACAGGGAGTTGACAGTCAACAACAAGTCATGACACCATGATAAATATTTTAAAAGAGGAAAATTTAAGAAAATCCCAGTGCATTCATCTATGAAGTGTAAAGTCATGAGCAACATGAGAACAATGCAACTATGGTACACATTTAGACGCTGTTACATGAGTAACAACAAAAAAAATTTTACAGAGTTTGAAATTATATTCAGCGTAATTTTTTGCACTTATATACACTACTACTCTATACATTTAAAAAATTAAGGTCATTAATTTCCTCTAAAAAGTGATTATTTTTATTTGGGACAGTTTGTTTGCCAGGAAAACTTTCATGTACATTTTATTGATTCAAATCAATAAAAATCCAGGAATAATGTGAGCTAATTTTGCTTTAAAATGTGAATATAATATTTATATCATAACAGGAGATCAATAAATGATTGTTGCCTCTGACCTTCCTTTTCCCACCCAACACACACACAGTTACATTTCATACTTGTGTCATACACAAATTTTTTGTATGTTTTGGTTCAATGTAGTATTCTTTTTCATTCTTAGGCTCATAAGCTCTGGAGTTCACTGCTGGAGACAAATTCAAACTGCAGTGTTGTCACTTCTGGCATGTAACTTAGGAGAATTCATGTAACTCTTTGCATACCAATTTCTTCATTATAAAATAGAAGCAATAACACTTTCTCCATGATGTTGTCACAAACATTAAAAGACATAATATATAAAAAAGCCTAGTACAGTACCGAGCAAGTAGTAAGTGACAGATGTTAACTATATTATCATTCTTTTTATTATGATGATTGGTATCTAATATGTCACACAATTCCCTTCCAATTTCCTTCTCAACTTTATATTGTGTTGCTTATTATTACTTTCAACTAATAAAATTTCTCTGTAGGCATGTATGTTCTGTTTTTAATTGAATGTAGCAGAAATGTTAAATACTTGTTGAAAAATTGCATAAAACTATAAGCATATTATTCACAGAAAAGGAAAATCAACTGTTAGTGTTCCCGTTCATTGAGTTCACAGGTATGGCCAATATGGAGTATGTATTATTATTGGTCGAACCAAATGAATATTGTATAGGTTAAAAAGTAATTTAAATATAACAAAATCTGTATATATTTTTATCCAAGCTCAATCTATGCATGTGTAAATGTAGCAGGAATGTATTATTGTCTTGAATATATTCACAGCAGAATTCATTTCACAGCAGATTCAGAATAATGGTAAAATAAAACCATAAGCATTTTCCCCATCAAACATGTCAACTGTTCGCAGAAAATAAAAGAAAACCACAAATTTCTGTCCTCTGCTTTGCCATTCAGTAGCATATGTTACTACAGACTTTAACGGCATGCCTTTTAGCATGCCTCTAATAGCCAGCAAGATAGAAATTTGAAACAAAAAGATGAGAAATGAAATAGAAAAAAGCTGGGCAAAACTGTCAACCTAATCAGAAATTATCAAGCAGAAATCTGAACTGACAGATTTACCTTTGGGAGGTATAGTCCTCCTGGAGGACTGACTAGCAATCACTATCAATCAAAATAAAAATGTGTATGCTGATGATGAGAGAAATAGAAGTCATAGCCAACTAAATCTTGAATAGAAAAATCATACATTTTGAAACTTTGCAAAAAATGTATGAGAATATGATATAAGGATGCAAAATAAAGGTGTTGAGTATCTTGAAGAGAAGGAGAGAGAAGGAGAGGAGGAAAGGGAGGGGAGAGAGATAAAGAGAGAGACACTAGATTAGGTAATACAGCCTTTCCAATAAAAAGGCAGAATACAACTCAAATTTTTACTTTCCTTGAAAATCAATATTAATGAAATTCATGCTCTACCATGAAAAGAACCAGAAAGGTAAAGTTATTCATAATCTAGAATAAATCATGACAAATCAATGTCATTTTTTTAGTATTCCTAACATTTTATTTATTTAACCAAGAAGGGTAGCTTAAGAATTCCTTGTCTATGTAGATAGTAGTAGAGACAGTTAATTATAGAGACTGAGCACTATTCATCATTTGTCAGGACTGTTCCAAGCAGATAAAAGGAAAATTATATGTCAAGTCTTTTAATCCATGAAACTCTAATCTATTAATTAAAATGTCATATTTTATTTATAAGAGGTATGTTCAAAAACAAGTGTCATGAGGAATATTGAGCTAGTAAGGATACTACAGTGGGGTCTCTTTCTCCCTCTCTCTTTATATGCATATATATTACTATTTTATTCATATGCTAGTTACTTCCTATAGTTGCCAAAATAAATTACAATTAAATATATGCAAATACAAATAATAATATATTTTTCTTTTTGTGCGTTTGAAAAATAAAACTGAGCATTCAAGAGCATAGGCAATTGTCTTAAATTCATTTGGACAACGATTTATAAAGAAAACATCAGATTTGTAACAAAAAGAAGCAAATATGACTTATTTTATCAAGAAATTATTTAGAAATGCATTTCAATTAATACATTCAAAATCAATGAAATAACATCAGTATATTAAAAGACTGGTTATTGGCAAAGAAATATTTTTATGAAAATGTTAAGTATTCTTGTCAAATTGTATCTTCTTTATAATGTTGAAAAGATCACAAATGATATGTCAAATAGATTTACGTAGTATACTATATAATTAATATTATTCTCTACTGTTTCCATATCTTTGAGGATGAGATAATACATGTAGAAGATTTTTGAAAATTGTGAGTTTTGCTGTGATATATATTCAGAATTATATACAAAGTTTTAATTTCTTAATACTTTAGAGAAGGAAAACCTTTTTCTCTGTGCCACCCTAAGTTCTCTGGCCAGACAATTTGCTGAGAAAAGGAGGGAAGAGAAAGGGCACTTATGGAAAAACGAATAACGTTTTGATAAAATAAATATTTTCCAAAGAGAATAGATGGGAAATATGAGAGTCCAGTTGACTATGTTAGAGTGTGACGTAGACTCCTCTGAGAAGATGAGAGTCGCTCCTGGGGAGGGTGTTCATGACAATTGAGTTCTTTTGGGAGACTCTGCTTTTATAAAATAGGGAATTTTAGGAATTTACATGCCTTTTGCTAAAAATAATTATCATGCCAAAGTGTTTGGAATGCCATATCCTGATCTCCTCCAATACCAAACTCTGAGTCTTATGTTTTGATCCTATTAGTAGTTCTGGTAATTCATTGGATATAGAGAATGAGAGAGTGTCATTATGACATCTGCAGATTTTAGATGAATGAATAGTTTGCATGCCATGACATCTACTATGTAGTGTTTCTAGGCTTTTTTTTTCCTTGGTTAGTCTTACTCTTTCAAAATTTAATTATTATTTCAAACATCTAGCTTTGGGCTTTGTTAATATTTTCTATTATATGTCTACTTTCTACTTCACTCATTTTTTTGAGATTTAAATAAACATTGTGCAATATAGGTTTGTATGTGAAATTAAATCCTCAAATTTCAATTACCTGTATGTGTATTTATATTTACTTATAGTTCAATAACTTTATTGAGATATAATTCTTATATGAAAAAATTACCTATTTAAAATCAATTATTAATTTTTATATATTACATAATTGTGCAGCTATTACCACATTCTAATTTTAAAATATATTTATTACCCCCACCACCAAGACTGCTACACTCATTAGGAATCATTCTCCATTATCTCCATTTCCCACAGTGCTTAGTTACTATTTTATTTTCAGTATATATAGATTTTTCTATTCCAGGCATTTTATGTTTTTGTATGTTTGGAATTATACAATGTATGGTTTATTATGGCTGGCTTCTTTTATTTCACTTAATGTTTTGAAGGTTTCTCCAGGTTGAGCAATTATTAGTACTACCTTATCTTTATGATCAACTTACATCCCATTGTATATATATATACTTTATATACTTTATTATTCATTAGTTGATGGACATTAGGATTATCACTAGTTTTTGGCTATTATGAATAATGTTGCTATGCACATTCATGCACACGTTTTTGGATATATATATGTGTGTGTATATATATATGTGTGTGTATATATAAAAAATGTGTATATATAGTACATACCCAAGATAAATGAAAAGATATATATACAAACAAAAACGTGCACGAATGTTCATAGCAACATTATATATATAACTATATACATATATATACATTTTTTCATTTCTCTTGGATATGTACTTAGAAGAAAATTTGCTGGGCCACTTTACAATTCTATGTTTAACTTTTTGAGGAACTTCCAAACTATTTCCAAATCGCTTCCACCATTTACATTTAAAATAAATGTAGTAGGATTCTAATTTCTTCATTTGTAATTGTCTGCCTTTTTGATTAAAACCTTCCTGGTGGATATGAAGTAGGATCTCATTGTCATTTGCATTTGTATTTCCTCAATGGCTGATAAGGCTGAGAATCTTTCCATGTGCTTGGTTGTCATTTGTATATCTTCTTTGGAGAAATATACATTCAAATTCTACGATCTGTTTTAATTTAGCTATTTGTCTTTTTATTATTACTGAGTTGCAAGTAACCTTTGTGATTTCTGAATACAAGTGTCTTACCAGATATGTGATTTCCAAATATTTCCCCATTTCTGTGAGTTAACATTTTTATGTATTGATAATTGTCCTTCAAAGCAAAACTGTTTTTCATTTTGATAAAGTACAATTTATCTTTTTCTCTCCTCATTTTGTTCATTGGACTTTGATGTCATACCTTACCTGACTAAAGGTATTGGCATTTACACCTAAATTTTCTTCTAGGAGTTTCATATTTTCATTTAGATAACGATCAATTCTGAGTTCATATTTATGTATGGTGTGAAGATGTGGTTCAGCAGCATTATTATATATGTGAAATTCAACTTGTCCAAGCATCATTTGTTGAAAATACTATTCTTTTTCTATTGAATTGTTTTAACATTCTTTTTGAAAATCAAATGATTATAAATATAAAAATTAGAATAGAATGGAATTGATTGATTATATCGAATCATCTAAAAATATTCTGATATATTTTCTGGTTTAGCATACAAAATATGTGTCCTTAAAAATAACCAAAACCTAGTGAAATATATTCTCATCAAAATATGAACTTGAAGATTTGGTATTTATATGTAGTTTAGAATCTCTTGCTCAACTCACGATAGAGGTTAACGTATTGATATACAGCATTAGACATTTTGAAAAATATTAGAAGTGTTAATTATCACTCATGTACAATCCCTAAAGTCTTTCTTAGAATTTCCAATTGAATGTTTATATCTGTAGAGAAAATATGCATCAAATGTTATTTAAACCAATAGATTCTATCAAATATTTCCTCTAACAAATTTTGCTACAATGGGAGATTTACAATTTTAATTTATTAATTCATAGTTTTAAAATAGTAGAAAGATATAGTTCTATAATTTCCACACTGTCTGTAGCCCTCTTTAAGCTATTTAATAATTTTAATATGATTAGTAGTAGCAAAGTTAATTTTGTTAGCCAAAATGATTTCCAATTATAATAGTCATGAGGGAAAAATTATTCTTACGTTTGTTAATTTTCATGTGAGATAGAAGTAAAACAAAAAAGCCTTCTCCTTAAAGATATTTATATATTTCATTGGTTGCAGCTATTACAACAGAGTTAGTGCTATTCTCCTTGTAATAGAATGTGCTACCCAAAAGCTAAAATGCAAAAAACAAGCATCTCTGTGTGGATGAACAATTACTTTGAAATCTGAGGTAGGTCAAATATGAGAGTTCATCTTGCTTTTCTTTATACATACATTTCCTATTAAGTTCATATGTCTCAAGTAGTTATGAAAATGTTTTCTCATAAAATAAAAATGAAACCTTGATTCATAACTGAATAAACCCAACTAACACTTAGAGATTTTTAAAACACAGTTATCAACAGTGTTCTGCATTGTTACACTTGTGTAACCAATTTCATCTGGGTGGAACTGTCTAATTACTTTCAAATATATATTAGTGAATCATTGTAAACCTTACAGTGTGCTAATTTAAAAAGAACAGTAAAATATGTATCAATTTTTGTAAATCACGAAGCTATATTTTTCTTACTGTTTTCTATGTAGACTTCTTAGTAGCAAATTCAACTAAAGGTCAAATTAAAGACCATATAATTTATAGAAGAGAGAAAAAAAAACCTCATCCAATTGTCCTAGTTTAGTAAATGTTAAACCCATAAGATAAAAATCTACTTTGAAAAAGTTTATTTTGCATCTGAAAGTCAGGGATTTGCAAATTAAGACAGAATCTATTTTCTAAAGGCTGTTTTCTTTTGTTAATTATAATTTATACTCTATTTTCCTTTTTAGCAAATGAATCACTTTGCCTACCATTTCAGCAGCCAACCTTTCAACGAGCCGTTTAAAGATTGCCCACATTTGTCAGCCCACCAGATTCACTATCATTAACCCTGTCTGAATTTATGCCAAGCTGCCACTTTGCTTCAGCTTGCATAAGTACAGTTTGAACTAGTGGCATCAGTTCGCTCATTGAAAATACCTATGTAGCAAGTGGGAGGATCCAATCTGTCAGGTTTTGTCAAGTTGTTTAAGTGCATATTTAGGAGGTGTCTTTTGAGAGTTTATCCATGATTACTAGTAATATGGTTTAGATTCAGATGAAATAAATTATTACCCTAAAAAACTCTTTCTTCATTTCTCCCTTTCTCCTTTCACCCTGCCTCCTCCCCTCCTCCTTCCATTCCTCTTTTTTTAAATTTTCTTATTTTCTTTTCCTTTCCTTTCTTTCCTTAATCGTTCTACATTCCTTCTTTCTTTCTTTTGTTTCTGCAAGCTAGGGATTTGCAAGTTAGACAGAATATATTTCTAAAGCCTTCCTGATTATAGTTCATATGCTCTATCTTTGCTTACTTGCTTGGTTTATTCTTTCCTTTTCCTTCACGTTTTTCTTTTCTTTTTTTTTTCTCGTATTCACTCTGTCTTCCATTTTCTCTCTCCTCCAATGATAAAGCAAAGATATAATAGCCAACAGGAGAATAAATATGTTATCCTAGTATATTTACAGTGCCATGTTAATCGTATGGGGGTGGAGTTTTGTCTACTGTTTCAATCCATTTGCGCTGCTATAACAAAATGCTGTACAATGGGCAGCTTATAAGGAACAGAAATTATTTTTCAGTTTTGGAGGCTGGGTGAGCCCAAGATCAAGGTGCTGGCTGATTCAATGTGTGGTGAGGGCCCATTTTTTGGTTCACAGAAGGCTGTCTTTTCATCATAACTTCACGTGGTAGAAGAGACAAGTTTTCTCTGGGATTTCTTTTATAGGGGTACTGATTCTATTCATGAGAGTTCTGCCCCTGTGTCCGAATCACTTCTCAAAGGCACTCTATCTTAAAACTTTCACATTAAAAGTTAGAATTTCAAAATATGAATTGGGGGGTAAAACACAAACATTTGGACCATGGAACTTACCAAAGATAAAATGTACAATAAATTTTTATTAGTTTTACCTTCTTTCCAGCACCTTATCTTAAATTCAACAAACTTAAGCTTTCCAAAAGTCCCTAATGAAAATTCTTTTACTAGGAACAAAGTGATTAATTCTTCAGGACTTTCATTTGGATATCATTTTTTTAATGAAAAAAAAAAAAGGAGGAGGAAGTGAAGGTGGAGGGTGGTAAGAAGGAGATCATAAAGACCTGCACAGCGGTGTGATTATTAGGGTCACAATAACCTGAATATAGATGTTGTCAATCAGCTGAATAGTATGTAATCAAAGACGTCTGATTACAAGAAGACGGTTTTGCCTACCCACTCAGTAAGATGAACCTCTTTCCCCTAACTAGTGTCTAGATTTCCGATTATTTTGTTTTTCCTCTGATCTATGTATTCAAATGGGCTCATTGATATCAAGAGCTCCAGTTAAGTCTCACTCCACTTGGATTTGTTAGCAAAACATGTGAACTGGTGCTTAAACACCACATAATTCTGAGACATTATGAAGATTACAGGATCTTAATGGGGAGAAGCAGCAGCCTTAATAGAAGATCTTCATTGCCTCCTGATAATATTCCTCCAAATATCATAAGATCTTTATTGTTGAAGATATTTGTGTTTTCTTTCTGTTTTTACTAGGATCAAGAAAAAAAAATTGTATCTCAGAGATTATTGAGAATACCAATGTTTTTCTCTACTGAATCCCCCAAACAAACATGCAAGCAAAAAAGCCTACCACATAGTAGACATTTGATAAATATTTCTTGAATAAATAAATACATTAAAGATTGCCAGTCAACTTCTTAAATATTTTAACATCCCTTGATATGCTGAAAATGACACTGAACTTCCCCTTCGTTCACAGTCCTGAAATTCTGAGTTACTTGACTAGCATAGTAGCTCAGTTATTATGATATGTCCAATATTAGTAAAATAATAATAAAATTATATTTCAGAAGGCAATATACTCAATATTACATTAATTATCAAAAATATTTTAGAAAAATAAAACCCAAAAATTAAGTAATCTATATGTCTACCTTTTAAAATATCCTGTAATATACACATAATTTATGTTTTCAAACAAAAAATAAAATAAGCTATACACTGTAGAGAAAAAAATTTAATTGAAGCATAACTTTTTTGTTAAGTGGAAATATGGTTATCTATTCTAAATTGTGAGGGAGTCGGAGTTCATTTACCTTAAGGAATTCGAATCTGGAAAATGCCAGATGCTGATTATTCTGCATTATGAACTGAATTGCTGAATGGAAGATTTCAAACAAAATACTATGGCCATATAAAGAAAATTGGTACATAATTTTAAATTGGCATATAAAATTGGTACATAATTTAAAAATTGGTACATATAGTTTATTATAAAACACAAAAGAGTATGCAGTTGCTCTAGTTTATAATTTAATAACTTACTAGAGCTTTACTTGTCAAGTTTCTTCTACTTTCAAGAGAAAGAAAATGTCTAATGGGATGAAAATGAGATAATGGAAATGTTTTATTACTGTACCATAAAATACAGTATCCACTAGCCACAGATGCTTACTGAGTGAATATTTGGGCTGTGACTGGTATAAGTGAAGAGGTAAGTTTTATGGTTTATTTACTTTTAATTACATTTAAATAGCTGCATGTGGCTACTAGTTACCATACTAGGAAGTGTAGTTCTAGAACACATCAGGTAGCAGAGCATTTGATAATTAAGAACAAACAAAAACAAACCATAAAAGCCTTCTTTCTACATAGTAGAGACATTTTCAGAGAACTAATGGGAACTCCTTTCAATACTTCATTTAGTACATTACCTAGTGCTTTGTTAGTTTGCAAAATTTCAATCTTAGAAATAGATATTGGAGTTCATGGAAGTTTCCTAAGTGCTCTCTAAGATAATAGGCAAGAGTCACATTCATATTTATAATTGTAGAAATGACAAAATTTGTTTTAAATAAACAGGAACACAAGTTAATGTCTCAAGATAAGTAAAAACAGTCTGTCATAATAAATGAAAATATGAATACCTTGCTAACCCCAGTGTCCTTAAATAATTCATTCTTCAGGTACAGAAATAATCATTATGAATGATAACCAAAACTCGTCAAAAATATACTTACATTACTGGAAAACACATTTACATGGGTAGGATATTATAAAGACTTATACTTTAAATGGTTAAATGTAAAAAATGCTTACATACAAATGAGATACATTTATTTTATTATATAATGTTTCACTTTTATATGCCCTCCTCTTTTTGATGCTGGTTAATGTGACACTTCATTCATTCATTTATGCATTAATATATTTAATAAATATTTGTAGTTGGCCTAGTGTTTGTCAGTGACTGTGACAGATCTTGGGATTTGAAGATGAAAGACACTCTGTTCTACTACAAGAGAGCTTAGAGTTTACTGGGAATTCTTGCAAGAAGATGGATATTATAGCTAGGGAATTAAGTACTGCCATAAAAATAAGCAAACATAGTTCTGGGGACACAAAAGAAGGTCAGACGGAGAATGAAGAATCAAAACTAGTGGATAGCCCCTTCAGAAGAGAAGCCATTTTTATGTATTGTCATGTTCACAGTTCTGTGCAATTGCTTATATGTAACTCTACTGTTATTATCTTACAAGGAATTAACCTCTGGGGAAACTTGAAGGAATATCAAGATTTAGACGCGTGTACTAAAACTTAGGAAGGGCATGCTAGTCAGAAGGTAGGGCTGTGCAAAGCACAGACACCAATTGCCAAGAGTATTGAAGAAATTTACTTAAAACTGGACCAAAACAAAGGAAAGTGAAGGAGATGAAGCAGAGCAGTTAGGGTTCGAATCAAGGCAGGGTTTCTGTAAGGAGTTTGGATTTTATTATGACTCCTATCTGTAACCGTTGAAGGACTTCAAGTTGCTGACTAATTTTCTTAAGACTGATTTATTTCCCTCAGGCCTCGAGTTCATAACGATTTGCATGGCTGCTGTAATAATATTCTGGGAACTGTATAAATTCAAGTTCATAGATGTTAATGAGTAATATTCCTATTAAGGATGGCACTATGAAAAGTATGTGTATCTGATTGACAATTACATTAAAAAGACTTATTATTGAATAATAAAACATGATTTAATGTGGAATAGAAGGGGAGAGAAAAGTTAATATAAGCCTCTGAAGGATTTAGAGATCAAACGGAAGCATACTGAAGTCTCTTCACACTAAGTAATGTCTAACTCTTTAATGATTGGTGTTAAAAGACAAATTTGTAACGTATGAATATGAGATTATATTTTCCTTTTAAAAAGCAAACAAGATACAATAAAATAAAATATAAAAAGTCAAAGTTCACCAGAAGAATCCACTATTTATAAGATCATATTCTCACAAAATTGTCAAACAGATGAAAATATACAAATTTACACATATCCATACATAAAGACAGATAAAGAGTAAGAATAGTAAGTATCTTCTCAGTACTTTTTGTTTTCGGTTTTGGGGATAGATATGGTTATCTTGTTATTTTTACTATTCCACTATATTTTAGTAAGCTAAATGTACTATAATGTAGTACAACTTCTCAGACTGAAAGTAAATATTAATTACTTTTTATTCAGAACAATCTTTTCTCAGATAATGTATAAGCATATCTTATTTATGGTTGCACTCATCAACATCCTTCAAGATAAGTAGCTGCAGTTTTCAGATAAGATATGAACTATGTGGCAATCATTAAATTAAAAAAAAATTTACTTTTATCCATATAATGCTGATATTGTTGGTAAACTAAATTAAAATACTGAATTTAATTCTGCACTTTTAGTATCAAAATGGCATTGTCTATTTCAGAATGCCTCTTGCGGAGGAATTTTAATGTCTATTAGTGTTAAGTTACAAGGGATACTCATGGGAACATTCAAGAATTTAAAATAATTGGCTTCAAAGTAATATGATGCTTTGAGTGTCCTCCCATATGCCAGTAAACAAAAATTCATTGAAAAACAAAGCAGACAACTAATTTCACATTGTATTAATACATTGCTTTTTCAAGAAGCAATGTTGACTCATGGAAAACAAAAACAAATAGGTATGAAGTCAGTTGTTTTAGATTTCTTGAAATGAAAAGTAACTTACAGAATTTAATAAATCTAATAGAAGTTTCTCATTGGAGGAGGAAAAAATGCAGAGCATCAGAGGCTTTGTTGTTGTTGTTGTTGTTTGTTTTGAGACACAGTTTCACTCTGTCCCCCAGGCTGGAGTGTAGTGGTGTGATCTCGGTTCACTGCAACCTCTGACTCCGGATTCAATCAATTCTCCTGCCTCAGCCTCCTAAATAGTTGCGATTACTAGTGTGAGCCACCATGACTGGCTAATTTTTATATTTTTAATAGAGATGGGATTTCACCACATTGGCAAGGTTGGTCTCAAACTCCTGACCTCAAGCGATCTGTCCATCTCTGCCTCCCAAACTGCTGGGATTACAGGCGTGACTTTTACACTTCAAATTACTACGATAAGAATCATCTGCCCCTAGATTTAGGGGCAGAACTGAGATGGAAGATTTAAAAGGTAATATAATGTAACTTCAATCTGAAAGAGTAAAGCTAAAAAAAACAAATTATATACAGAGAGGTTGAGAAGTTGATAAGTTGATGAGATCAAAATGAGAAAGATCATAACAAAATTCCTAAAGCATAGTCTTGAAAGGTTACTTGAGCTGCTCCTGCAAACTGGCCTCAGTTATTTATTATGTTGTCTTGAATAGGATCGGGACAGGCGATTATCAAAATGTCACATCTGTAATAATTTGGATATTATGTCTTAAATTCAGGTGAACATGAGACTGTACGTGTATATCTGGTATCAGTAGAAAATTGCAATTAAAAAACAAGGAGTATAAAGAAAACAAAGTGAGAGCACATTGATTGAAAAGGTCAACTTAAAAAGAACATTTAATTGAAAAAAAAAAAAAAAAAAAAGACCAACAATAGAGACCAGAAGGAATAGTTGGAGTAAAAACAGAAAAAAAAATAAAAAATAAAAAAATAAAAAATTGGTGAGAGACCTACATCACAAAAGCAAGAGACAGTAAAGTGTGAAGCTGCAAAAAGGTCTAAATCTCAATGAAGGAGCAAAATCCTTACCTATAATTTGTTGTGCTCGTTGAAGAATTAGATTCACTGGGCAGAGAATTTTTATCTTCTGAGATGGCACATAAAGATGATTGGAAGAAAGTTAGTGAGTGGGAGAGGGTCACATCTTTTTTTTTTTAATACTTTAAGTTCTAGGGTACATGTGCATAACGTGCAGGTTTGTTACATATGTATACTTGTGCCATGTTGGTGTGCTGCACCCATCAACTCGTCAGCACCCATCAACTTGTCATTTACATCAGTTATAACTCCCAGTGCAATCCCTCCCCCCTCCCCTCTCCCTGTGATAGGCCCCGGTGTGTGATGCTCCCCTTCCCGAGTCCAAGTGATCTCATTGTTCAGTTCTCACTTATGAGTGAGAACATGCAGTGTTTGGTTTTCTGTTCTTGCGATCGTTTGCTGAGAATGATGGTTTCCAGCTGCATCCATGTCCCTACAAAGGACACAAACTCATCCTTTTTGATGGCTGCATAGTATTCCATGGTGTATATGTGCCACATTTTCTTAATCCAGTCTGTCACTGATGGACATTTGGGTTGCTTCCAAGTCTTTGTTATTGTGAATAGTGCCGCGATAAACATACGTGTGCATGTGTCTTTATAGCAGCATGATTTATAATCCTATGGGTATATCCCCAGTAATGGGATGGCTGGGTCATATGATACTTCTAGTTCTAGATCCTTGAGGAATCGCCATACTGTTTTCCATAATGGTTGAACTAGTTTACAATCCCACCAACAGTGTAAAAGTCTTCCTATTTCTCCACATCCTCTCCAGCACCTGTTGTTTCCTGACTTTTTAATGATTGCCATTCTAACTGGTGTGAGATGGTATCTCACTGTGGTTTTGATTTACATTTCTCTGATGGCCAGTGATAATGAGCATTTTTTCATGTGTCTGTTGGCTGTATGAATGTCTTCTTTTGAGAAATGTCTGTTCATATCCTTTGCCCACTTTTTGATGGGGTTGTTTGTGTTTTTCTTGTAAATTTGTTTGAGTTCTTTGTAGGTTCTGGATATTAGCCCTTTGTCTGATGAGTAGATTGCAAAAATTTTCTCCCATTCTGTAGGTTGCCTGTTCACTCTGATGGTAGTTTCTTATCTTAAATGAGGGGTTACTCCACTGAGTAACTGGAGAAACAATTCAAAGCAAGGAAACTCACATGCAGAAGGCTGTCTTTATAGTGATTGCATATAGATAATAACAAGATCTGATTATTAACGAGAGTAACCAGAAGGGTTATATAAAAAAGAGTTGTGTTGAATAATATCAGTTTTATTGAATCCTAATCCTTTCTGTAATAAAAATACACAAAATTTAAGCATCTGTTTAGAATAAGCTTCCATTAATCTTTAAGTATTTCTCTGCAAGTATGTTTTGTGAGTACACACGAAGGACAAAATGCTTACTAGCAAAGTTGCATTGGACCTGTGCCTAGATAAATGATAGGATACTGACAGTGAAAAACAAGGGAGAAATATATTTCAAATATGAGAAAAAACACAGCAGTGGAATATTGATGATATTTTGGAGGGGAAGTATACTGAAGTAGCTCAATGCAGAAATTCCCTAAGAAACTATTTTGTCATATCATCCAAGAAAGGCTCTAGGTGTCATATAATACATCCATTTACAAATGAGTAACTGAGACCTCTGACTGTCCATATTTGTCTCTCATTGCCTGCTCAAGCATTAGAATAGTGATAGCCTTTAAGTAGGTAAAAAGTAAATGTTAGGCTGATTAAATAAAATATTGGTGTACATACATGATAAACAGTTTAGGCTACCCAAGAATAAACATGTGTCCATACTCCGGAGCATGTCTGGTGACTATCAAACATTTGCACAATATTAAGTCCTATTGGGCAGTTAGTCTCCTTTCTGAAACATTCAACATAAATGAAAAAATGGGATTAACAATTGACTAATTTTATTGTTTTAATTTACTGTAAACAAACACATTACCTTATAAATAGCCAGAGATGCATAATAAGGAATACTTTTTCCCCGAGTTGTATAATCAACAGAGATTTTAAATTGTATATGTTCTAAAAATTAGCATATCCAAACATATTTAAGTTAATGAGTTCATTCAAACACATTTTAACAGAACATATTATTACGACCAAATATTGAAATTAAATATAATTGCATAGAGGACTTATAAAAGAAGACATACATTAACATTATATTGTTCTGAAGTAGTATTTCCAATCAATGACATTTTGGTTCAAAAGTCCACAACTGCTATCTTTATTGTCCAGGCGAGCATTTTGCAAACCTGAAAATTCCATGAATTTTGTTATACCTCAATTAAGTTATTTACTTAAATATGATAAGTAAGAAACTACATTTCTAGCAAAAAAATAACATTATTATTAAGTATTCTTAGGTTAGTATTAGTGTGCTTAATGCACAGTAATATTGTGCTTTTTATTAAGCACAATGAAAACTGAAGTTCAGTAATATTTCAGGCTAAGACATGGCTTTAAAAAGTAAAATAATATATAAAAATACATTATACCCAAATACAATACATAAAACACAAATAGGACAATAAAAGCATTCAGGTCTGCATCTACTGAATTTTCAGACTAACATCAGAACTTTAAAATGTATAATTTTTAGGGAAAATGAGAATTTTAATTGATATTTTAATAATTATTTGCCTAATTTTAAAATGATGGCCTATGTATAAATAGATCCACATGCTGCATTTAGGCTACCTAATGCATGTATGTATACATAATGTATGTATGTTTTTGTAAGGAGTCCATTGGATCAACAGTTTCATCATCAAATAACAATTTGGTCACTGCAAAAATGAGTGTCTACTAATCATCCTTTCTCTACATTGCAAGTGGCAATTAAGGTCATTTCCTCACTGGAAACTGCTATGCTTTATTTATTTGACATTAATATTATTAGCCCCACTAAAACTTGTAAAATGGTCTAATCAATACAAATGCTGTTTGTGGTATTCTGATAATGATTCATAGTCTCAAATTTTATTCTGGCAAATATTTTAAAGGTATAAAACCCTTTATTTTCAGAAAAGAAAACTACGCCTAAGATAATTGTTTTTTGTGGGAGTTTGATATCTGCATTTTTATTTAGTTTTCTAATCTGCGACTCAATACATTTCAAGTATATTTCAAATATATTTTATTTTATTATGTTCAATACGATGAGTATCTTCTGCCTCACCAAATACGGCAAAAGTTAGGATCTTATTGTATAATTTTTTAATATCTACATTTATATGTATTTTATCCTGAGTATTGCCAACAAATATCTTTATAATATAATGTTTTTTAAAAATAGCTTTGTTGCTAGGCAAGATTCAGAGGATCATGGCGGATGGGAGGCAGGACTAGATTGCAGCTCTGGACACAGCAGCATACTGAGGCTTGCATTGTGAATTTTAGCTCCAGGTCAACTGCAAGAACAAACCAGCAATCCCAAGAAGACCCACAGACCCTGTGAAGGAAGCAGACTGCTCCTGCAAGACCTGTGAGACACCCCAAATACTGTGAGTGCCCCAACTGCAAAAGTGGAAAAGGGAGACCCTTCTCTCATAAGCATAGCCCCACTGGAGAAGCTGAAGGTCTGTTTGTGGGAGAAGTTTCTTTCCTGAGAGCTCCACCTGTTGGCAGGAGGCCAAGCAGCACAAAAATAGAGCATTAAACCAGCAAATCTAATGACCCTCACAGAGTCCAGTGTACCCTCTGCCACCTCCACTGGAACAGACAGTGGTATTCATAGCTGGGAGACACATATACGGTTCACATCACTGGATTCTGGGCAGACAAACCCAGTACCAACTCTAAGGTGGGTAGACTCACTGGTTTGCTAGACCTAGAAGAGAGACAACAATCAATGCAGCTCAGCTCACAAGAAGCCATATGCAGGAAATGTGGGAGAGTACTACATCAAGGGAACACCCCATGGGACAAAAGAATCTGAACAATAGCCTTCAGCCCTAGACCTCCCCTCTGACAGAGCCTACCCAAATGAGAAGGAACCAGAAAACCAATCCTGGTAATATGACAAAACAAGGCTCTTCAACACCCCCCAAAATCACTGTAGTTCACCAGCAATGAATATGAACTAGAAGAAATCCCTGATTTATTTGAAAAAGAATTAAGGAGGTTAGTTATTAAGCTAGTCAGGGAGGGACCAGAAAAAGGCTAAGCCTAATGCAAGGAAATCCAAAAAATGATACAAGAAGTGAAGGGAGAAATATTCATGGAAATAGATAGCCTAAAGAAAAAAAAATACTATTTCAGGAAACACTTATAGGAATGTGAAACGCTCTGGAAAGTCTCAGAAATAGAATTGAACAAGTAGGAGAAAGAAATTCAGAACTCAAAGACAAGGTCTTTGAATTAACCCAATCCAACAAAGACAAAGAAAAAGAATAAGAAAATATGAACAAATCCTCCAAGAAGTCTGGGTTTATGTTAAATGACCAAACTTAAGAATAATTGGTGTACCGAGGAAGAAGAGAATTTCAAAAGCCTGGAAAATATATTTGGGGGAATAATTGAGGAAAACTTCCCTGGCCTTGTGAGAGACCTAGACATCTAAGAAGCACAAAAAACATCTGGGAAAATTTTTGCAAAAAGATCTTCTCCTAGGCACATTGTCATCAGGTTATTCAAAGTTAAGATGAAGGAAAGAATCGTAAGAACTGTGAGACAGAAGCACCAGATAAACTATAAAGGAAAACCTATCAGATTAACAGCAGATTTCTCAGCAGAAACTCTACAAACCAGAAGGGATTGGGGACCTACCTTCAGCTTCCTCAAAATACCAGATTTTACAAACAAACGATTTTACTCTATGAAACTGATATTTGAAACAGCCTTCTTTCATTTTATAGTTAAATTAGATGTTAAAACTGAGTGCAAATACAGGAGTTCTTTAATCAAAAACTTTCTGGATAACTTGATACATTCGTATCACGGTTGTTGAAGTTATCTGTTTACTACCTTCATTGGCAATTATAAAAATTGTCTGCAGTGATTCATTTTGATAAGTCCTCACATCCTCATCTATTCAACTTTCAACGTCTAAACACTCTAAACAGTACTCCCTACAATATCTTTCTTTCTACCCTACTTTACTTTTCTTCAAAATATCATTATGTTTTGCCTGCTCCCTGGCAAGAAAACTTGGTGTCCACAAGGACAGGTGATCAACGTTGCATGATTTTTTAATTTCTATTACCAAGAATAATGTGTGGTCTGAGTAAACTCTTAAGGCCTTAATGTTTTTGCTAAGGGAATGAATCAAGTAAAGAAGAAATAATCAATTAATAAACTAGATTTAGTAAACAAAAATATAAATATATTTACTTACTAATCTGTATTTTCATGAAGCCATACTATTATATCATATAATGTGGGAAGATACCATGAACTAACCTTTTTCTGAATATCTATTAAATTTCTACATTATAGTTTCATTGGATAAAAATTAAAAAACAATTTTCCCTATATTCATTGCACAATTTCCATGATACATATATGTGTGTGTGTGTGTGTGTATATATATATTCATATCCATAAACTATGTGGCCAGGCATGGTGGCTCACGCCTGTAATCCCATCACTTTGAGATGCTGAGGTGAATAGATCACAACGTCAGGAGTTCAAGACCAGCCTGGCCAAAGTGGTGAAACCCCGTCTCTACCAAAAATACAAAAATTAGCCAGGCATGGTGGCGCGTGCCTGTAGTCCCAGCTACTTGGGAGGTTGAGGCAGGAGAATTGCTTGAACCGGTGAGGCAGAGGTTGCAGTGAGCCAAGATTGCACCACTGCACTCCAGTCTGGGCAACACAGTGAGACTCTGTCTCATAAAATATATATATATATATGTGTGTGTGTGTGTGTATGTGATATATATATGTGTGTGTGTATATATATATATTCATTGTTTTGTCAGGAGAGAGATTTTCTATATTGCCAACATTATTTAATAGTCTGTTTATTTAAAATAATTAAAATGCAAACTATAAAAGATATATTGTGTAGTTTTTTGGATTCCCTGTTAACAATACCTGAAGTTACAACCAAAAAGTCTTTATTGCATTTTCAAACTGTTAGGTATGACCATGAAATTGAATAATTTTGAATACAATATAATTCTTAGGCCTTCAGGACTATCAGTAGTTTTCACCAAAGTAAGTAAATGACATGTTTTCTTTAAATACGTAATATAGATGATTAATAATATAATTTCAAGTTTATAGAAGGAAAGTCACAGCCAGTTTGAATTTCAACTCTGCTCTCAAATTTGGCAAGCAGTTAATGTCCAAAGTTCTGAAAGAATAACACACTAAAATGTAAAGCTTTGTTTGGGTTTGCTATGCTAAATTTGTGAGATCACCTATTAGTTTCTAAGTACATAAATTACTTTCAGGTTATATGTTAGTGACTTCTAAATCTATATCTGCATTCTAAAATCAATCAGGTTAGTCATTTAATCTCATTATCAGCTTGTAAACATAAACTTTCCTTTCTTCTTGGGAATGCTAGTGTCCATTGAAGAAGAAAAATAATATATATGTTTCCAATTACCTAGCTGAACCAATGATGATTTTTTAAATTATTTTATTTTTTAATAGAATATTTTAATGTTAATGTTCTCACAGATGTAATCTAGTCACTTAAGTAAATTGAAATTGTATTTGATACCACAGTTTTTCGAATTTACCAGATTCATTGTTTTGTTTGTATGTAGACCCAAATTAAATAATATTTCCCTGAGTATTATAAGTACTATTGTGGAAATATAGGTTTAAAGCTTGACACCATGAAAAAGTTAAGTTACATAAGTTATTCATTTTGTGCTAATTTTATGGTCATCAAACACTTTCTGCTTTCCACAGACATATGCCACTCACAACCATGTTTTTCATGCAAGTAGGGCTTTCCAGGTCCTCAGGAAACTTACATTTGTTATTGCTAGTTAATAAATCAGTGTTCCAATTGTATATAGTTGACGGTAAGGCACAGATTCACTTCCACATCTAAAGAGTTAAGATTGATCCGAGTAAACATATCAGGATAATAATTTCCTTTGAAGTGTTTTAGGAAATATTTACATATTTCTAATTTATCTACATTATATTTGGCTAAGAGAGTTTAAATATCAGAAGTTGCAACAATATGTTTGTCAATATCTTCTAAGCATTTTAGTTTTCATTACACCTGCCTTTATATCTTTCTCTTTCCTTCTTTCCCCCTTCCTTCCTTTTACCCTTCCTTTTTCCCTTTCTCCCTTCCTTCTTTTCTCCTTTCATTCCTTATTCTCTTTCTTCCTCCTTCCCTTCTTTCCTTCCCTTCTTCCAAAAAAAGTTGTCAAGTAGTTAATTTAGAAAGAGTAAAAGGAACATTGTGCACTCTTATAACTAGAAGACACGAGTGTTACCTATGTTCCAATTTTTTGCTTTTATATTGGTCATCACATTAGACCGTTATTCATCTATATTTTCATGAAGCCATACTATTAGATCATAATCATATAATGTGGGAACATACAATGAACTGATCTTTTCTAAATATCTAGTAAATTTCTACACTATAGTTTCATTGGATAAAAATTAAAAACAATATTCCCTATGTTTACTGAAATATTCCCTATGTTTACTTGAAATTCCAAGCTAACTTTTAGCTCAAATATGAAACAGAATTGAATGTATTATAATGCTTTATTATATTTTGCTTAATTTTATGTTATTTAAATTAATAAGTAAAGTACAATGAGGGTAAGTAGAATATGTGATATTTAAGAGTTCGGTAGCAAACTATTATAAAATGGATAATAGTAGCTGTCTAACCAGTTTTAAATATAAGGGTTCAGATATATCACTGTGATAAAACTTTATATATCACATTCAAGAAAGAGAAACCAAATACTAAATCACTTGTAACTCTGAGATAATATCCTAATATGCTTTTACTCCTCAAATTATACAAAACAGTTCTGGATGAAACCAATGAGTGTATGCATACAATCCAGTCAAGTGTTCATAAAGCTGGTGCTGATTTATTATTTTGAAAATAATTCATCTATTTTGATAGTCACTCATCTTTTATATTGTATTTTTATAATTTTATTTGTTTACAAGCATTAATAAAGAAAATAAACATAAACATAAGGCAAGCAAAGCTCTTCCATAGAGTAGCTTCAAGTAAAGTGTGGGAAGTTATAATACTAGCTAAATAAAGTTTTTATTTCAACTTTATGGTTATCAAACCTATTCAGTAAATATCCTTGAAACCTAAAAAAAGATACTGATAATCTTCAGAATATTTATATCTACATTATTATACAGTATATATGTTATATATACAACTATATATAGGCTCTGTATGAATTTATACATAATATAGAGTGATGCTTTTTATTTATATTTGTATCAACTCTATGATGTTAGCAGAATATTTCTTAGCCTCAATTCATAGCTAAAATAGTGATATAGAAATTAAATGCCTTGTCCATGCTGCTATCTCTGCTAATTTTTAGCACTATAGTCAATAACACACCTTCTGATTCCTTGTCTTTTATTTTTCCCTGTTTAAAAACTGGAACTATAATAATAAAGTAATCTTTATATTTTATAATGACATGTTCATGGGTCAATAATCATTATTAAAGAACCTCTGAATATAAAATTACAACTTCCTATAATGGTTCCAATGGAACTTTTGGTTATAGAGTCAATACACTCCCTCTGAATAAACTACCCACTCTACATAGGATGTAAGTGTGTGAGGGAAAAATGACTGTAATAGCATCTGCTAGTCTTTACTTCCAGCTGTCATTTTGTAACACCAATTTAATGAGATCTTATAAAATCTCCAGATATTAAAACTTCATATAGCTATTATTATAAAATTCTATAGTATATTTATAGTATATTTTAAACTGCAGCAACTTAAGCTATCCCTTTTTTGTTTAACTAATTATATAATAAAATATTAAACTTGAAATCTTAATTTTTCCTAACATATTATACAAAAATGAAACTATTTCTAAACAACAACTTCTTTTGACAGTATTAACCCGCCTTCATCCTCACTCAAAGAAATATAGCTGCCTTTTGAAGAATGGTCTCCTAAATTCTTGGATTTGCCTGCTCAGTCATACACTTCAATTGAAGAAAAATTTCCTCTCTGGCAGATGGCCAAGAATTATCCTGTATTTGCAATAGGGCTCTCAATACCATAGCTTCATCATTTGTAAAATAAGCAAGTTTTATGTCTAATGTTCAAGCTCCTTCAATTCTAAAGAGTCTACCAAATTTATATTGGTTCTCTGTAAGGATTACTTGATATTTCTCATAACAGGTGGCATAGCCCTTGTTGAAAATAGTTTTATTCATTTTGGAGACTTTTAAGAAACCCCACAACTTATTCTTAAGAGAAGGTATTTAATTAAAAAAAAAAAAAAAAACTGGTCATACAGCTGAAGAGAGAGCCAAACAGGGGTCTTTGTGATGACCTAGAAACCAGCAACAATAGGACCTGTACCACTCCTAGGACAGGAGAAGCAACGGAAGGGACACTATGGCAGGTGCTCAGGACCTGGCCATCTGTGATAAATTGGAACCAAGCCAAGTCTGCTGTGATGGAGCTAAGGGTGAAGTGGGTGGCAGGAAGGAAGCCAAAGAAGAGGCCCAGCTATTCCCAGAGTTGTTTTCAAACGCAGAGCTTTAAAAACTTACAGATTAGAAGGTGAGGGTAGAGGGCTTATCTTCTAGGAATTTTCCAGATAGCATCCTTGTATCAGACAAAAAGAAATCCTTGGGCAGTGTTTATCTGGCAATTCCATACAAGGAGAACGGGAGCTTCCAAAGTGGTGGAAAAGATTCCTGAAGGTAATGGATTGCTGTAAATCATGGGAATAAAAATATTTCAAGAAGGAAAACATTGATTAATGGTGGTAAAGCTTCTGAAGTTATTCTTCCTTCCCAGGCACCCATTTTGACTTCATAAGTGCCAACATTAAATCTACCTCTTTCTTTATTCTATGTAGATAAACACAAATCTATGTCCTTCCAGAGCTCTGGTCCTCTTTCCAACCTTTTAAAAGACCGAAACATATTTTTACATTAATTTTCGTATTCTATCCTCTTCCTCCTCAATCATTTACAATTCATTGTGAAATATCAAGTCATCCTTGAATACTCCTCCTCCCTCAGTCCTTTCATTAACAAGTTATATAATTTTTACTCCTACCTATTTAGTCCTGTTGCTTTGTATTTACTTTATCATCTGGATGTTTGTAACAAAATTCTGATCGAACATACTGTTTACGCATTTTCCATCTTCCAATTATATTGCTTTCAGATAAACTTTTCCAAAGCCTAGTATTAGTATTTTCAATGTTCAGCAAAATCAATAGTTTTTGATTACCAATGTTCAAAAATATAGCATCAAATATTTCAAACATTTTCACTAAATTTATTTCCCATGACTTGAGCTTCAACTATACCTAACTATATTTCCCCAAAACTGTCTCTTCCCTAGACTCAAACTCTTTTGAAGCTTAAAATGCCATTTTTATACAAATAATTAAATTTTCCATTCCTTATCATAGTTTTGTAAGTTCTTCCAAAGAGAGTACTTTTTCTATACTTTGACTGTATAAATCTTTTAAAATTCATTTGGTTATAATCTATTTTTATATTACTGTAATGTAGGTAGAATATTTTACTGATACTACTGTGTCCGGAATTGGTGGGTTCTTGGTCTAGCTGACTTCAAGAATGAAGTCGCGGGCCCTCACGGTGAGTGTTACAGTTCTTAAAGATGGTGTGTCCAGAGTTTGTTCCTTCGTATGTTCAGACGTGTCCACAGTTTCTTCTTTCTGGTGGGCTCGTGGTCTCGCTGACTTCAGGAGTGAAGCTGCAGAACTTCAAGGTGAGTGTTACAGCTGCTGGCCCGGGTGCTAAGCCCCTCATTGCCCGGGGCCTGTGGCACTGGCCGGCTGCTCCCGGTGGGGGGCCGCCAAGCCCATGCCCACCCGGAACTCGCAATGGCCCCCGAGCATGGCATGCAGCCCCAGTTCCCGCCCACTTGCCTCTCCTTCCACACCTCCCCGCAAGCAGAGGGAGCCGGCTCCGGCCTCTGCCGGCCCAGAGAGGGGCTTCCACAGTGCCATGGTGGGCTGAAGGGCTCCTCAAGCGCTGCCAGAGTGGACGCAGAGGCCTAGGAGGTGCCCAGAGCGAGGGCTGCTAGCATGTTGTCACCTCTCACTACTACATAGTAAGCTTCTGTAAAGTATTAACTGTGTTTTTTTTGTTGTTGTTGTTCTTGTTTGAATCCACTACTGTAGTCATCAAATATCTTGAATTTCACTGGCATTTGATACATGTATGTTAAATACACTTTTGCTAAATGTTTAAGGTACCTTTGCTCCCTTGCTTGATATGAAAAACAGGGGCACTTTTGGCACGGAATACATTGAAGAAAGTGCAGATATGAATAAATTTTTGTAAATTGAATCAAATCTTAGTGTGGAAGCTTATCATTCCAAAGATGCATTTATCTTTATTTCCTAATTCGCTAAAACTGTTAAAATTTCAGTGTAAAGTTTTCTGCTTCAAGCTTTCTGCCAAGTATTATAAATACTCTTCCAAGTATATAACAAATAGTTACATTAATTATGGATAACTCCACAAAAATGTGATTCCAAATATTTTTATGTATTTACATTTGTGAAGTGGTGACTATATACTATAAATAATCCCTTTCTAATAAAAATTTTGTATATTTCCTAAATTTTTGCAAATACATGCTGTGTCCATATCCTAAATCTGAGACTAATTTGAAAATGCATCAGAGAAACAATTATTATTTATTTGCTCTCATTGGCAGCTCATTTACAATTGCCTTTGTATTTTAAAATTGATTACAGGAACACTATAATTAAACTACACAATTATGGTCTCTGGGATACACAGAGTTGCTAATATAAAGTGGTATGTACAGTTAAAATGGCATTAAAGAACTTGTTCTCTTGAAGAACATGTGTATAAGAATAAAATCAAAGTCATTTTAACTGTAAACACCACTTTGTGTATAAAAATTAGCCAAGATTATTTTTCAGAAAACATTGTTCATCACACTGTTGTTGATTTTTGTGAAAGCTTTCTAGTAAAAACTACCCAAAAAAGCTATCCTGTTTCTCCAATACATAAAATACTTAGATATTTTATATTCCACTATAAAAATATAAACAAAACAACTTTTGGAGAGATCATGAGATTAGTATAAAAACTGAATATCATCCCATTTGAGAATTTTAGACATACATTCTTAGATCATTTTTACCTAGATGCAATGACAAGAACCGCCAGTGCAACTGTCCTGTTTATGTGCGTGTCTGATGTGACTGATTTGTTACCTGAAGTTCCTTCCACCCAGTATACACATGTATTCTGTACTTGGTATGGCCACTATTGCAATTTCAGTGATCAATTGCTGCTTTAGAATCAGCTTCTTTACCTCACAGACTGAATGATTCATGGGCTCCAAAGGAATCATCCCACTTCAGATGACCATATGACAGCATGATATGTCTACTTCTGCCATTTCCCAGAGTTGATGCTGATGGGTATAAATCAATATTTTGTTTCAGCATTTATCTACAGCATATTTTTCTTCCCTGCCTGATTTTATTCTGCCCTAAGCCTCCACACAGTTTTACTATCATCTGTTCTCTTCCAGTCTCCAACTCAATAAAACTGAATTGCCAGGAGTCTATCTGCAGTATTAAGACACTCCATGGCATACATACATACCCCAATGCAACCTCCTAAATTTCCTATGCCTAAGATTTATCCTTGTATGATTTTATAGATTTAGAATTAATCTTTAGCCAATACCCACAGACATTATACAATAATACATGCCCAATAACAAAATACCACTAAAATGGATGTATGAAATTGTAATTTAAGATAATTATAACAGGAGATTAACTGATTTTAGATTTATACATATTTTTAATGTTAAAAAATCACTTCCACAAAGTAAATGCTTATTCTGTACAAAAAAAAAAGGTATTTTGAAAGTTACTGAAATTACATACTATTTGACCAATAAAATATATATATTCACAGAATCTACTTTTATAACACTGTATTAATAGTATACATGTGATGAAAATATTTTAAACAAAACTCCTTTTGAATTTTCAGTAACTATGTATTTCAAACATTTATCTTTACTGCTGTTACTCTAAATTCACTAATTGTCTATGGTGTTAACATCATTAAATGTGATTACATGAATAAGATTACATATTATTAAGGTAGATATGATAAGTAATGAAAGAAATAGAAAATAACCACAAACTAATGGAAAGCATAATTGAAGAAAAGGGTGAAATAAGTAATAATTCCTTTCAAAAGTTTAATCAATAATTTATTGTATATTTCAAAATAACTAGAAGAAAGATTTGAAATGTTCTTAGCACTAGAAATCATAAATGTTTGAGGTGATATACATCCCAATTACCGTGATTTGATTACTACACATTGCTTACATGTATCAAAATATAATACATATGCCAGAAATATTTGCAATCATTATATATCCATTAAAAATTAACAAAACATTACATGAGAACCTTCTAATTGTCAATTACTGGGTACACAAAGATAAATAATACTCTGTAGTGTGCTATAGATTTCATACCTGAGTGTGAGATCAGGTCTTCACTTGAAAGTGTCAATACATAGGAGCAGTAACAGATGTGTGCAACTTCAAATTTACTTAAGTTCTCAATGATTTGAGAGAGGATGGGAAAGAATCACATAAGATAAATAATAATCTGAATCAGGTTTTAATTTGTGTCCATGATGCAGTAGACTGAAGAAACTAAAAAATAAGCATCTGGAATGAATAAAAGCCTGCAGGCACAAAGCAGGATTTTGTGGAACTCTCAAAATTTTATAATTCTGAATCTAAAGTATGAGGTACAGAGGGACTGGAGAGACGGAGGTAGACTGCTGTGTGGTTGACAAAGGTGAGACATTAAAGCACAAAACACGTTTATGATCATGATATGATCTCTTAAAATTCAGGAATCTAAAACTACCACTCAGTTTGGTGATTCAGCATTTGGAAAAAAGTTTATAGACAGAAATTTGTTGTGATTTGTGTAATCACCAAAAACACTTCTAATCCCAAAGTAGCTTTTTACTTAGCCTCTACATGACAGTCCTTCAATATAGTCAATAATTTTGTTTATGTTTAAATTGACTTGCATGAAATAATTTTACTGCCTGGACATTTCTCTTCACAAATTGACAATTTACCAGATATGAATTTGTTTGTTATTTTCTGAAATGCATTTTTCTGGTACATAAAATTCACTTTTACCATTGCTTTTAGTACAATGGATTTCTTCACTACAAATTTCACTGTAGTTTGTTGGAACACCAAAGACACACTAAAATGAGCTAGAATGTGACAGTAGGCTACATCCTTAATTTATAGAGCTATAATCTTTCCAATTACTTGAAGAATCAAAACTCACAATTGAATCTTAAAAATAACATGAAAACATGTTTTGACAAGACATATATAAGGTCTAAATAATTGTATGGAAACTTCCAACTGCAATTAGCATAGTTCATTGAAGATAACTCTGAGTATTTAGACGCTTAGGAAACTATTTTATAACTACAGTGCCTAAAATTCCAAAAAAACATTATTATTGTCCTTTCTACTTAAAATACAGCTTTGTAAATTATATCACTGCATATATCTTGGTGTTTGTATTAATATTGCTTCAATGTTACCTTTTTCACATATACACCTTCAGCAAAATATCTGTATTTGTTCATTTTATCTAGTTCTATTTGCAACTTGTGCTTGGTGAAAATGAGGACCAAATATTTATTTACCACCGTGTCTGTTATTTTACCTCAGCATTAACGTCTTGTTACATATTGTTTCCGGAAGTTTCCTATTCCATGGAATGATTAAACTTCAGTTTACGTTGCATTGTAATATATTTAAATCCTTAGAGTACAGTTTCTTAAAGCTTATGATTGGAAAACATTTCCTGAACACACTTTATATCCATTATGTATAGGCTACAATAGATTTCCAATAAAGGAGGATAAAGAAACCATTAAGCTCATGTGTGATAAATTTAAAGCAACTGCGCTTATTCTAACTGCAACCCATCACCATTTGTCAAACGTGAATGGTGGGCCAGCGTAAATTGCTTGTTTAGTGCACATTAATTACTGTAACTCTATGCTGAAGATTTTTTAGAATAAGCTTATTTAAAATCCTGTATACATAACAACAAAATCTGTTCACATTGTACAAAGTTTTCTCTGTTTTAAATTGGCATATTTGTCACTATTATGTGTTTTCCAATAAGTGATAATTTACTTCGCTTTGTAAACCTTACTTAGTTTTTATTAAAAATATCAAAATTGCATTCAAATTGATTAAAATGTTGTTATAAATAATATTCTATGTTATATATGTATCATTCATATATAATCTTCCCAGGCAAATTTAATATTTGTGCTTTACTTTTGATTTCTAAAAAAGTTACTTTAATCAGCAGATTCTATGACTTTTAAGAATTATTTGTAAATAATGCAATGGTATAAAACAAACTTTTTAATTCCTCATATGCTACTGAAATTAGCATATTTTTATGGATGCTGAGGGTAAACCAATTAAGCAGACAGTTCCAAATCACAAAACAAATGACTGACAGAGTCAGGATTCAAATCAAGTTCCATTGATTTGTGAATTATTATTTTTTAAAATTTTGTCTGTTAACTTGCTTCTTGGAACAGAAAAATGTGACTTAAAATTTGTTCACATCAGCATTAAAGTATCTTCAATTAATATAAGGAATCTAAAATTTTACCACGAATGACTTGGGTATGTGTAAAGGATTGTTGCTGTGGCATCCTGGTTTAATGCGGATTTTTCTCTTATAAACTCAAACATCTATTCACCTTCGTTGTAAGAGAATTTGTTACAAAACAAGGAGTAAAGATATCATGATGTACCTTTTCGAATTAGAGAAGAGTGAAAGGAAGAAGTGATGAAAGGTTAAAAACAATCAAATCGATGCAGGGAAGGAAAAAAATTGCTTGAGGTGAGATGTAATTGAATAAAGATGTACTCGCTGTAGATACTGTCAATGCAAGTTATTGCTTTTTGCACAATGCATGCAATAGCTGCAAAGCCACATACATATAGTAAATATAAGTTTGACTGAAACAAATTCTATACAAAGGTAGTTTTAGTCATTCTGGGTTAATCTTCATTTTAGAGGAGCTTTCCAAGTGCTATAGAGCAATTAGAATTTCAGTTTATCTAAATAATAAGGTCTCATCTGTTGCAAAACTGAAAGCCACCAAGTTAAATAAATATAGTACTGTCATGAGTTTTTTCATATTAGTTTTTCTGTAAATGTAAAATTTTAGCAACGTATTCATTAATGTAATATTTGATATTGTTATATTAAAAGCTTGTCATTTCTATGTTGTAAATATATCTCAATGTAATAACAACATATTTTTGTTTCATCATTTAAGGGAGTACTTAGAAACTCTTACAGGTGATCTAATTTTTCTGCTTACTTTTATCTTCACAATGTCTTGTAAAAGTTGATATAGGTTAACTATTCCTTGTCTGAAATGCTTGGGAACAGATATATTCTGGATGTATAACTTTTTTCAAATTTTGGAATCATTGCGTTATATTTGGAATATTTGCCCCTATTGAGCATGCCAAATTCAAAAACATAAAACATAAAATGCTCCAATGAGCATTCCCTTTGTGCATCATGCTGGCACTCAAAGCAGTTTTGAATTTTGGAACGTTTTGGATTTTCAGATTTAAGATGCTCAACTTGTATTATTCTCTCCATTTTAAGATGAATAAAAAGAAGAACTGGGATGTCAATAATTATTCCAACATCACATAAGTATAGGTGGTAATAGTGTTATTTGTATCCAGGTTTATCTAGCTTCAAAGCTTATCTCTGTTCTCCATTTGCAGTCTTTGAATAGTTATATAAAAATTGTTATAAAAGTGTGCAAGTAGTATGCAAATTCTAAGTTAAATCATTTTGAATAATTTATTAGACCAGCAATGTGTTTGAGGTTCTCTAATATACATGTACTCTTTTCTAGAGAATATAGGACAATATGCATTATTCTTATTTTTGAAGGGTTTTCAATGTAGATGGAACATTTGGTGGTTAAGAATAAATAAAATAATCTAATATAGATAAGCATGTACATTTCATAGAGATAAATCTGATATTAACTGTCATAAAAATGTGGGAATACCAGGAAAAGCTTCACTAAGCAGAACGCTTTAAAGAAAGGCCATTAATTTCTTAGTCATAAATAAGATAGTGAGTTTTTCAAAGAAACCTGGTAGGGAAGATTATTATTATGGATAAATGATGAACATGACTGACAAGTAGTAGATGTGAAAGTATGGAGAATGTAAATGCTAAAAATAATTTTAATTTTATGTTGTTGTGAT